>NC_080379.1:172067869-172684688 GCF_014773155.1 Arachis stenosperma | reverse complement strand
AACTCTAAAAAATCCATTGAAATCTCTAGAAAAACCTAGAAAATCCTAAAAAACCCTTAGAAATCCCTAGAAAATCATAGAAAACCACAGAAAACCCTTAAAAACCCTAGAATATCCTAGAAAAATCCCAGAAAACCTTATAATAGCCTAGAAAATTCTAGAAAAACCCTTAAAAACCGTAGAAAACCCTAAAAACCCTCGAAAATCCTAGAAAACTCTAAGAAAACCATAGAAAACCCTATAAATCCCTAGAGAACCCTATAAAAACCTTAGAAAATCCTAGAAAATCGTAGAAAACCATAAAAAACCCAAGAAAACCCTAGAAAACTCCTAGAAAAACCATAAAAACCCTCAGAAATCCCTAGAAAACCCTAGAAAACCCAAGAAAATCCTAGAAAACCCTTGAAAATCCTAGAAAACCCTAGAAAAATCCTAGAAATCCCTAGAAAACCCTTAGAAATCACTAGAAAACCCTAGAAAATTCAAGAAAACCCTAGAAAACTTTAGAAAAACCCTAGAAAACCCTAGAAAACCTTAGAAAATCTTATAAAAACACTCGAATACCATAGAAAACCCTAAGAAAATCATAGAAAACCCTAAAAATCCATAGAAACCCTAGAAAATTCTAGAAAATCCTAGAAAAACACTAGAAAATCCTAGAAAATCGTAGAAAACCATAGAAAACCCAAAAAGCTCTAGAAAACTCTTAGAAAAACCTAGAAAACCCTAGAATACCCTCAGAAATCTCTAGAAAACCCTAGACAACCCAAGAAAATCCTAGAAATCCTAGAAAAAACCCTCGAAAACCATAGAAAACCCAAGAAAATCCTCGAAAACCCTTGAAAATCCTAGAAAACCAAAGAAAACCCTAGAAAAACCCTAGAAAATCTGAGAAATTTTAGAAAAAATCCTCGAAAACCATAGAAAACCCTAAAAAACTCTCGAAAACTCTAGAAAATCCTAAAAAAGTCAAAGAAAACCCTATAAATCCATAGAAAACCCTAGAAAAACCCTAGAAAAAACCTAGAAAATCCTAGAAAATCGTAGAAAACCATAGAAAATCCTAGAAAATTCTAGAAAACTCCTAGAAAAACCTAGAAAACCCTAGAAAATCCTCAGAAATTCCTAAAAAATCCTAGAAAACTCTAGAAATCCCTAGAAAACCCTAAAAAACCTAAGAAAACACAAGAAAACTCCTAGAAAACCTTAGAAAATCCGATAAAAACCCTCGAAAATCATAAAAAATCCTTCAAACTCTCGAAAACCCAAGAAAACACTAAGGAAATCTTAGAAAACCTAGAAATCCCTATAAAACCCTAGAAAATCCTAGAAAATCCCTAGAAAATCCTAGAAAATCTTAGAGAACCCTAGAAAACTCTAGAAAATCCCTTGAGATCCATAGAAAAACCTAGAGATCCTAGAAAACCCTTAGAAATACTTAGAAAACCGTAGAAACCAAAGAAAATTCTAAAAAACCATAGAATATCCTAGAAAAATCCCAGAAAACCCTATAAAATCCTAGAAAATCCTAGAAAAACCCTTGAAAACCGTAGAAAACCCTAAAAACCCTCGAAAATCCTAGAAAACTCTAAGAAAACCATAGAAAATCCTATAAATCCGTAGAAAACCCAAGAAAAACCCTAGAAAATCTTAGAAAACCGTAGAAAACACTAAAAAACCTATAAAACCCTAGAAAACCCTAGAAAACTCCTAGAAAAACCATAAAAACCCTTAAAAATCCCTAGAAAACCCTAGAAAACCCAAGAAAATCCTAGAAAACCCTTGAAAATCCTAGAAAATCCTAGAAAAACCCTAGAAATTCCTAGAAAATCCTTGAAAATCCTAGAAAAACCCTAGAAATTCTTAGAAAATCCTTAGAAATCCCTAGAAAAACCCAAGAAAACCCTAGAAAACCCTAGAAAATCCTAGAAAAACCCCAGAAAACCCTAGAAAACCCTAGAAAATCCTATAAAAACACTCGAAAACCATAGAAAACCCTAAAAAAACCATAGAAAACCCTATAAATCCATAGAAAACCCTAGAAAATCCTAGAAAAACACTAGAAAATCCTAGAAAATCGTAGAAAACCATAGAAAACCCAAAAAAACCTAGAATACTCTTAGAAAAACCTAGAAAACCCTAGAATACCCTCAGAAATCTCTAGAAAACCCAAGAAAATCCTAGAAAACCCTAGAAAATCCAAGAAAAACCCTCGAAAACCATAGAAAATCCTAAAAAACCCTCGAAAACCCTAGATAAACCCTAGAAAATCCTAGAAAAAACCCTAAAAACTCTCGAAAACCCTAGAAAAATCCTAGAAAACCCTAAAAAATCCTAGAAAAACCCTAGAAAAACTTAGAAAACCCTAGTAAACCCTTAGAAATTCCCAGAAAACCCTAGAAAACCCTAGAAAATCCTATAAAAACACTCGAAAACCATAGAAAACCCTAAGAAAATCATAGAAAACCCTATAAATCCATAGAAAACCCTAGAAAATCCTAGAAAATCCTAGAAAAACACTAGAAAATCCTAGAAAATCGTAGAAAACCATAGAAAACCCAAAAAAACTCTAGAAAACTCTTAGAAAAATCTAGAAAACCCTAGAATACCCTTAGAAATTTCTAGAAATAATAGAAAACCCAAGAAAATCTTAGAAAACCCAAGAAAATCCTAGAAAACCCAAGAAAATCCTAGAAAAACCCTCGAAAACCATAGAAAACCCAAGAAAATCCTCGAAAACCCTTGAAAATCCTAGAAAACCAAAGAAAACCCTAGAAAAACCCTAGAAAATCTGAGAAAATTTTAGAAAAATCCTCGAAAACCATAGAAAACCCTAAAAAACTCTCGAAAACTCTAGAAAATCCTAAAAAAGTCAAAGAAAACCCTATAAATCCATAGAAAACCCTATAAATCCATAGAAAACCCTAGAAAACCCTAGAAAAAACCTAGAAAATCCTAGAAAATCATTGAAAACCATAGAAAATCCTAGAAAATCCTAGAAAACTCCTAGAAAAACCTAGAAAACCCTAGAAAACCCTCAGAAATCCCTAGAAAATCCTAGAAAACCCAAGAAAACCCAAGAAAACCTAGAAAACCTTAGAAAACCCTAGAAAAACCCTAGAAAAACTTAGAAAACCCTAGAAATCCCTTAGAAATCCCTAGAAAATCCTAGAAAACCCAAGAAAACCCTAGAAAACCCTAGAAAACACAAGAAAACTCCTAGAAAAACCTAGAAAATCCTATAAAAACCCTCGAAAACCATATAAAACTCTAAAAAACTCTCGAAAACCCAAGAAAACCCTAAGAAAATCTTAGAAAACCCTAGAAATCCCTAAAAACCCTAGAAAATCCTAGAAAATCCCTAGAAAATCCTAGAAAATCTTAGAAAAACCTAGAAAACTCCAGAAAATCCCTTGAAATCCCTAGAAAAACCTAGAAAATCCTAGAAAATCGTAGAAAACCCAAGAAAACCCTAAAAAACCTAGAATATCCTAGAAAAATCCCAGAAAACCCTATAAAACCCTAGAAAATCCTAGAAAAACCCTTAAAAACTGTAGAAACCCCTAAAAAACCCTCGAAAATCCTAGAAAACTCTAAGAAAACCATAGAAAACCCTATAAATCCATAGAAAACCCTAGAAAATCCTAGAAAAACCCTAGAAAATCCTAGAAATCGTAGAAAACCATAAAAAACCCTAGAAAACCCTAGAAAATCCTAGAAAACTCCTAGAAAAATCATAAAAACCCTCAGAAATCCCTAGAAAACCCTAGAAAACCCAAGAAAATCCTAGAAAACCCTTGAAAATCCTAGAAAACCCTAGAAAACCCTAGAAAAACCCTAGAAATCCCTAGAAAACCCTTAGAAATCACTAGAAAACCCAAGAAAACCCTAGAAAACCCTAGAAAATCCTAGAAAAACCCCAGAAAACCCTAGAAAACCCTAGAAAATCCTATAAAAACACTCGAATACCATAGAAAACCCTAAGAAAATCATAGAAAACCCTAAAAATCCATAGAAAACCCTAGAAAATCCTTGAAAATCCTAGAAAAACACTAAAAAATCTTAGAAATCGTAGAAAACCTTAGAAAACCCAAAAAAACTCTAGAAAACTCTTAGAAAAACCTAGAAAACCCTAGAATACCCTCAGAAATCTCTAGAAAACCCTAGACAACCCAAGAAAATCCTAGAAAACCCTAGAAAATCCTAGAAAAACCCTCGAAAACCATAGAAAACTCAAGAAAATCCAAGAAAACCTTAAAAAAATTTTAGAAAACCCTAGAAATCCCTAGAAAACACTAGAAAATCCTAGAAAATCCCTAGAAAATCCTAGAAAATCTTAGAAAACCCTAGAAAACTCCAGAAAATCCCTTGAAATCCATAGAAAAACCTAGAAAATCCTAGAAAACCCTTAGAAATCCCTAGAAAACCGTAGAAAACCCAAGAAAATTCTAAAAAACCCTAGAATATCCTAGAAAAATCCCAGAAAACCCTATAAAACCCTAGAAAATCCTAGAAAAACCCTTGAAAACCGTAGAAAACCCTAAAAAACCCTCGAAAATCCTAGAAAACTCTAAGAAAACCATAGAAAACCCTATAAATCCGTAGAAAACCCAAGAAAAATCCTAGAAAATCCTAGAAAACCGTAGAAAACCATAAAAAACCCTATAAAACCCTATAAAACCCTAGAAAACTCCTAGAAAAATCATAAAAACCCTTAAAAATCTCTAGAAAACCCTAGAAAACCCAAGAAATCTTAGAAAAACCCTTGAAAATCCTAGAAAACCCTAGAAAAACCCTAGAAATTCTTAGAAAATCCTTAGAAATCCCTAGAAAACCCTAGAAAATTCTAGAAAAACCCCAGAAAACCCTAGAAAACCCTAGAAAATCCTATAAAAACACTCGAAAACCATAGAAAACCCTAAAAAAACCATAGAAAACCCTATAAATCCATAGAAATCCTAGAAAATCCTAGAAAATACTAAAAAATCCTAGAAAATCGTAGAAAACCATAGAAAACCCAAAAAAACCCTAGAATACTCTTAGAAAAACCTAGAAAACCCTAGAATACCCTCAGAAATCTCTAGAAAACCCTAGAAAACCCAAGAAAATCCTAGAAAACCCTAGAAAATCCAAGAAAACCCTCGAAAACCATAGAAAACCCTAAAAAACCCTCGAAAACCCTAGATAAACCCTAGAAAATCCTAGAAAATACTAGAAAAACCCTAAAAAAACCCTCGAAAACCGTAGAAAAATCCTAGAAAACCCAAAAAATCCTAGAAAAACCCTAGAAAAACTTAGAAAACCCTAGAAAACCTTTAGAAATTCCTAGAAAACCCTAGAAAATCCTATAAAAACACTCGAAAACCATAGAAAACCCTAAGAAAATCATAGAAAACCCTAGAAAATCCTAGATAATCCTAGAAAAACACTAGAAAATCCTAGAAAATCGTAAAAAACCATAGAAAACCCAAAAAAACCCTAGAAAACTCTTAGAAAAACCTAGAAAACCCTCAGAAATTTCTAGAAAACCCTAGAAAACCTAAGAAAATCCTAGAAAAACCATCGAAAACCCAAGAAAATCCTCGAAAACCCTTGAGAATCCTAGAAAACCAAAGAAAACCCTAGAAAAACCCTAGAAAATCTGAGAAAATTTTAGAAAAATCCTCGAAAACCATAGAAAACACTAAAAAACTCTCGAAAACTCTAGAAAATCCTAAAAAAGTCAAAGAAAACCCTATAAATCCATAGAAAACCCTAGAAAAAACCTAGAAAATCCTAGAAAATCGTAGAAAACCATAGAGAATCCTAGAAAACCCTAGAAACCTCCTAGAAAACCCAAAAAAACCCTAGAAAATCCTAGAAAACTCTAGAAAATCCTAGAAAACCCAAGAAAATCCTCGAAAATCATAGAAAACCCTAAGAAAACCATAGAAAACCCTATAAGTCCATAGAAAACTCTAGAAAATCCTAAAAAAATACTAGAAAATCCTAGAAAACCATAGAAAACAAAAAAAACTCTAGAAAACTCTAAGAAAAATCTAGAAAACCCTAGAATACCCTCAAAAATCTCTAGAAAACCCTAGAAAACCCAAGAAAATCCTAGAAAACTATAAAAAACCGTAGAAAACCCAAAAAAACTCTAGAAAACTCTTAGAAAAACCTAAACCATAAACCCTAAATCCTAAACCCTAAGCACTAAACCCTAAGCCCTAAGCCCTAAGCCCTAAGCCCTAAGCCCGAAGCCCTAAGCCCGAAGCCCTAAGCCCTAAGCCCTAAGCCCTAAGCCCTAAGCCCTAAGCCCTAAAACCCTAAACCCTAAAACCCTAAAACCCTAAGCCCCTAAAACCCTAAGCCCTAAAGCCCTAAGCCCTAAGCCCTAAGCCCTAAGCCCTAAGCCCTAAGCACTAAGCCCTAAACCCTAACCCCTAAACCCCTAAACCCCTAAACCCCTAAACCCTAAACCCTAAACCCTAAAACTCTCAAAAACACTAAAAAACCCTAAGAAAACCTTAGAAAACCCCAGAAATCCCTATAAAACCCTAAAAAAACCCTAGAAAATCCCTAGAAAATCCTAAAAAATCCTAGAGAACTCTAGAAAATTCCAAAAAAACCCTTGAAAATCCCAAGAAAAACCTAGCAAACCCTTAGAAATTCCTAGAAAACCCTAGAAAAATCCAAGAAAATACTAGAAAAACCCTAGAAAACCCAAGAAAATTCTAGAAAAACCCTAGAAAATCCCTAGAAAACCCAAGAAAATCCTAGAAAAACCTAGAAAACCCTTAGAAAACCCTAGAAAATCCCTGAAAAACTCCAGAAAATCCTAGAAAATCCTAAAAAACCCAAGAAAATCCTAGAAAAACCTTAGAAAATCCAAGAAAATTCAAGAAAAACCCGAGAAAATCCCTATAAAATTCTAGAAAATCCTAGAGAACCCTAGAAAACCCTAGAAAACCCTTGGAAATCCCTAGAAAAATCTAGAAAACCCTTAGAAATCCCAAGAAAATCCTAGAAAAATTCCAGAAAATCCTTAAAAATCTTAGAAAATCCTAGAAAAACTCTTGAAAACCGTAGAAAACCCTAAAAAACACTCGAAAACCCTAAGAAAACCCTAAAAATCCGTAGAAAACCCTATAAAACCCAAGCAAATCCCTAGAAAATCCCAAAAAACCCAAGAATTCGCTAGAAAAACCTAGAAAACCGAAAAATACTTTAAAACCCTAGAAAAACCTTAGAAAACATTAGAAAATCCTAGAAAAACCCTAAAAATTCTAGAAAATCCAAGAAAACATTAGAAAAACTCTAGAAAACCCTAGAATACCCTAGAAAATCCTAGAAAACCCTCAAAAACCCGAGAAAACTCTAAGAAAACTCTAGAAATCCCTAGAAAACCATAGAAAACCTTATAAAAACCTTAGAAAACCCTAAAAAACTTGAGAAAAACCCTAGAAAATCCAAGAAAAACTCTAAAAAATCCTAGAAAACCCCTAGAAAATCCCAGAAAACCCCTAGAAATCCCTATGAAAACCTAGAAAATCCAAAAAAACCTAGAAAATCCTAGAAAAACAATCGAAAATCATAGAAAATTCTAAAAAAGCCTAAAAAACATTAGAAAATCATAGAAAATCCTCGAAAACCATAGAAAATCCTACAAAAACCCTCGAAAATCATAGAAAACCCTAGAAAACCTCAACAAAAAATATAGAAAACCATAGAAAACCCCTAAAATCCTTAGAAAACCCTAGAAAATCCTACAAAAACCCTAGAAAAACCTAGAAAAGCCCTACAAAACCTTAGAAAATTACAGAAAAACCCTAAAATTCTAGAAAACCCAAGAAAATCCTAGAAAAATCCTAAAAAATCCTAGAAAAACCCTCGAAAACCATGGAAAACCCTAAAAAACTCTCGAAAACCCTAGAAATCCCTAGAAAACCCCAGAAAATACTAGAAAAAACCTACAAAATCCTAGAAAATCGTAGAAAATCATAGAACACCCCTAGAAAACTCCAAAAAACCCTTGAAAATCCCTAGAAAATCCTCGTAAATCCTAGAAAACCTAAAAATACCCTAAAAATCTTAGAAAAACCCTAGAAAGCCTTAGAAACTACAAAAAAAATCCTAAAAAAACCAAAAAACCCCAAGAAAATAGTAGAAAAACCATAGAAAATCTTAGAAAACCCTAAAACAATCCTAGAAAAACCCTCAAAAACCTTAGAAAATCCTAAAAAACACTCGAAAACCCTAGAAAACCATAAGAAAACCCTAGAAAACACTAGAAAACCCTGGAACACCCTAGAAAAAACCTAGAAAATCCAAGAAAATCCTAGAAAAACCTTCGAAACCCGTAAAAAAACAAAAAAAAACCATAGAAAATCCTAAAAAACCCTCGAAAACCATAGAAAACTCTAGAAAACTCCTAGAAATTTGTAGGAAACCACAGAAAATCCCAGAAAACCCAAAAAATCCATAAAAATCCTATAAAACCATAGAAATCCTAGAAAAACCCTCGAAAACCAAAGAAAATCTTATAAAATCCAAGAAAACTAGAGAAAACCCTAAGAAAACCCGAGAAAACCTGAGAAATCACTAGAAAACCTTAGAAAAATCCTCAAAAACCATAGAAAAACCTAAAAAGGCTTCGAAAATCCAAGAAAATCCTAAAAAACCCTCGAAAACCATAAAAAACAATAGAAAACCCTAGAAAATTTCTAGAAAAACCTAGAAAACCCTCAGAAATCTCTAGAAAACTCTAGAAAACCCAAGAAAATTCTAGAAAATCATAGAAAATCCTAGAAAAATCTCAGAAAATCCTATAAAGCCCTAGAAAATTCTAGAAAAACCCTTGAAAACCATAGAACACCCTAAAAAACCCACAAAAACCCTAGAAAAATCCTAGAAAATCCTAGAAAACCCTTGAAAATCCTAAAAAACCTTCGAAAACCCGAGAAAACCCTAGAAACTCTTAGAAATCCCTAGAAAACTTTAGAAAATCCTAGAAAAACCCTTGAAAACCGTAAAAAACCCTAAGAAAACCCTAAAATCCTGAAAATATCCTAGAAAATGCTAAAACCCTAGAAAATCTTAAAAATACCCTACAAAAAACCTAAAAATCCTATAAAACTCTAAAACTCCTAGAAATACCCTAAAAAATCGTAAAAATCTTAGAAATTTCCTAGAAAACAATAAAATTCCTAGAAATTTCCTAGAAATACCCTAGAAAATCCTAAAATCCTTGAAATACCCTAGAAAACCCTAGGAAACTTAAAAGCCCTAGAAAATCTAGAAATACTCTAGAAAATCCTAAAAGTCTTAGAAAATCCTAAGAACCCAAAAGAATCTAAAAAAACCCCTAAAAATCCTAGAAATATCCTATAAATATCCTAAAAATGCTAGAAAACCTTAAAAACCCTAGAAAACACTAGAAGTCCCTTAAAAATCCTAGAAATACCTTATAAATACTCTAAAAATGCTAGAAATTCTATAAAATCATAGAAAACACTAGAAAATCCTAGAATACCCTAAAAAACCTTAAAAATCCTAGAAAACTCTATAAATACCATAAAAAATCTAAAAACCTTAAAAAATCCTAAAAATACCCTAAAAATTCCTAAAAACCCTAGAAATACGTTGTAAAACCCTAAAAACCTAGAAAATACTAAAAAACGCTAGAAATAGCCTAGAAAATCATAAAAAATCTTAGAAAACCCTTATAATCCCAGAAAATCTAGAAAACTCTAGAAAACCCTTTAAAACCCTAGAAAATTCTAAAAAACCCAAGAAAATCACTAGAAATTCTTAGAAAATCCTAGAAAAACTCTAGAAAATCTTAAAAACCCTAGAAAACTCTAAGAAAACCCTAGAAAATGCTAAAAAATTCTAGAAAATCCTAGAAAACCCAAGAAAATCCTAGAAAATCCTAAAAAATCCAAGAAAACCCTAGAAAACCTAAGAAAACACTAGGAAAACCTAAGAATTCCTAGAAACCCCTAGAAAACCTAAAGAAAACCCAAGATAACTGTAAAAAATCCTAGAAAACTAAAAGAAAATCCTAGAAAATCCCTAGAAATCCTTAGAAAATCATAGAAAATATTAGAAAATCCCTAGAAAACCCTAAAAAAATCATAGAGAAACCTAAAAAACCCTAAAAAATACTAGAAAAGCTCTAGAAAATCCTAAAAAACCCTAGAAAGCCCTACAAACCCTAAGAAAACCATAGAAAATCCTAGAAAATCCCAAGAAATCCTCGAAAACACTTGAAAACCCGAGAACAATCCAAAAAAAAAAGTAGAAAACCAATTAAAACCGAAGAGAACCCTAGAAAAACCCTCGAAAAACCTTCCAAAGCCCTGAAATCCCTCGAAAACCCTAGAAAACCCTAAGAAAACCAAGAAAAACTCTAGAAATCCCTAGAAAACTCAAGAAAAACTCTAGAAAATCCTAGAAAACCCTAAGAAAACCCTAGAAAATCCTAAAAAAACCTATAAAACCTTAAAGAATCCTAGAAAACCCCTCGAAAATACTAGAAACTCTAAAAAATCCTCAAAAACCCTAAAAAAACCCTAGAAGATCTTAGAAAATACTAAAAACCCTAGAAACCCTTAGAAAACCTTAGAAAATCCTAGAAAAATCCTAAAAAATCCTAGAAAAGCCCTAGAAGATCCTAGAAAACCTTATAAAATCCTAAGAAAACCCTATAAAATCCTATAAAAATCTGAAAAACACAAGAAAACACTAAAAAAACCCTCGAAAACCCTAAAAACCCCTAAAAACCCTAAGAGAACCATAGAAAACCCAAGAAAATACTAAAAAACCCTAGAAAAATCTTAGAAAACCATAAAAATACTAGAAAATCCTAAGAAAATCCTCAAAAATCCTCAAAAACCTAGAAAACTCTAAAAAATCCTCTAAAACCCTAAGAAAACCGTAGAAAACTTTAGTAAATCATAGAAAAACCTAGAAAACCCTAAGAAAATCCTATAAAACCCTAAGAAAATCGTAGAAAAACCTAAAAAAAACCTTATAAAATCTTAGAAAACCCACAAAAATCCTAGGAAATTCTAAAAAAACCCTAGAAAAAACTTAGAAAAACATAAAAAACCTAGAAAACCCTAAGAAAATCCTCGAAAACCTAGAAAACTCTAAAAAACCCTATAAACCCCTAATAAAACCGTAGAAAACTTTAGTAAACTATAGAAAAACCTAGAAAACCCTTAAAAAACCTTGTAAAATCCTAAGAAAATCATAGAAAACCCCTAGAAAACTCTAGAAAATTCTAGAAAAATCCTAGAAAATCTTAGAAATCCAAAAAAAACCCTAAAAACCCTAAAAAATCCTAGAAAACCTTATAAAACTCTAGAAAACCCTAGAAAAATCCTCGAAAGCCCTAGAAAATCCTGATAAACTCTCGAAAACCATAGAGAATCCTAGAAAACACTAAAAAATCGTAGAAAACTCTAGAAAATACTAGAAAACCCTCGAAAAACACTAAAAATCCCTCGAAAATACTAGAAACCCCTAGCAAACCCCTAGAAAATCCTAGAAAACCCAAGAAGATCCTAAAAATACTAGAAAAACCCTAAAATCCCTAGAAAACCCTAAGAAAACCCTCGAAAATACTAGAAAACCTAACAAACTCTTAAAACCACTAGAAAATTCTAAGAAAACTGTAGAAAAATTTAGAAAATCGTAGAAAACCCAAGAAAATTCTAAGAAAACCCTAAAAAACCTTAGCAAAACCCTGGAAAAATCTAGAAAATCTTAGAAAACTCTAGAAATCCATAGAAAACCCTAAGAAAACCCTAGAAAATCCTAGAAAAACCTATAAATCCTTAGAAAATCCTAAAAAATGCTCGAAAACCCTACTAAATCCTAAAAAACCCTAGAAAACCTTAGAAAACATAGAAAACCGTAGAAAACGCTAGAAAACCCCAAGAAAATCCTAGAAAACTCTAGAAAATCCTTTAAAACTCCTAGAAAACCTTAGGAGATCCTAGATAACCCTAGAAAACCCTAGAAAGTCCAAGAAAAACCTATAAAACCCAAGAAAACTCTCGAAAACTCTAGAAAACCCTAAAAAATACGAGAAACCCCTAAGAAAATCCTAGAAAACCCTAGAAGGCCCTAGAAATCCCAAGAAATTTCTAGAAAACCCTAAAAATCCCTAGAAAACCTAGGAAAATCTTAAAAAACCTAGAAAAACATAAAAAAAAAACCTTAGATAATCCTAGAAAACCCAAAGAAAACTCTAGAAAAGCCTAGAAAGACCTAGAAAACCTTAGAAAATCCCTTGAAAACCCTAAAAAACCATCAAAAACTCTGGAAAACCCCTAGAAAATCGTAAAAATCTCTAGAAAACCCTAGAAAAACCTAAAAAACCCTAAAAACCCAAGAAAATCACAAGAAATCCTTAGAAAACCCTAGAAAAATTCTAGAAAACTCGAAAAACTCTAAAGATCCTAGAAAACCCTAAAAAACCCTAAAAAATTCTAGAAAATCCTAGAAAAACTTGATAAAACCCAAGAAAACAAAAAAAACCCTCGAAAACCATAGAAAACCTAGAAAACACTAAGAAAATCATAGAAAACCCTAGAAATTCCTAGAAAACCCTAAAATAACCCTAGAAGACCATGGAAAGCCCTAAAAAATCCAAGAAATCCCTAAGAAAATCCTCGAAAACCCTAGAAAACCTAGAAAACTCTAAAAAACCCTAGAAAACCCTAGAAAACCCTAGAAAAATCTAGAAAATCCTAAGAAAACCCTAGAAAACCCTAAGAAAACCATAGAAAATCCTATGAAAACCTAAAAAAACCCTAGAAAACCCTAGAAAATTCTTAGAAAATTCTAGAAAATCCTAAAAAATGTTAAAAAATCTCCTAAGAAAACTCTAGAAAAAACCTTGAAACCCTAGAAATACCTAGAAACACCCTAAAAACCCTATAAAACACTAAAAAACCTAGAAAACATTAAAAAAAATCATAGAAAACCCTAAAAAACCCTGGAAAACCCGAGAAAATCCTAGAAAACCCTAAAAAATCCCTAGAAAATCCAAGAAAAACCTATAAATCCCTAGAAAATCCTAAAAAATGTGCAAAAATCCTAGAAAATCCTAAAAAACTTTCAAAAACCTAAAAACCCTAGAAAACCCTAGAAAAAAAAGTAGAAATCTTTAGAAAACCCTAGAAAAATGCTAGAAAACACAAAAAAACCTTAGAAAATCCTAGAAAACCCTAAGAAAACCCTAGAAAATTCTAGAAAAACCTATAAAACGCTAGAAAACCCTAGAAAAACCCTCGAAAACGCTAAAAAATCCTAAAAAACCATCTAAAACCCTATAAAACATAAGAAAACCCTAGAAATCCCTAAAAGTTCCTAGAAAACCATAGAAAATCCTAAAAATCCTAGAAAAATATAAAAACCCCTAGAAAACCCAAGAAAATACTAAAGAATTCTAGAAAATTCTATAAACTCTAAAAAATCCAGAAAAACTCTAAAAAAATCCCAGAAAAACCCTCGAAAACCCTAGAAAACTCAAGAAAATGATAAGAAAATCCTAGAAATTCCTAGAAAACCCTAAAATAACCCTAGAAGACCCTAAAAAATCCTAAAATATCTTAGAAAACCCTAAGAAAATCCTCGAAAACTGTAGAAAACTCTACAAATCCCAAGAAAACCCTAAAAACCCAAGAAAATCATGAAAAAACCCTAAAAATCGTAAAAAACAAAGAAAACCCTAGAAAACTCTAGAAAAACCTTAGAAACCCTAGAAAATACAAAAAAATCCTATAAAACCCTTGAAAAATCATAGAAACCCTAGAAAAACCTAGAAAACCCTTGAAACCCCTAGAAAATCCTATAAAATCCTAGAAAACCCTAAAAAAACCTCGAAAGCCCTAGAAAATCCTAGAAAATCTTAGAAATCTTAGAAAACCCTAAAATAACCCTAAAAACCCTAAAAAACCTAAGAAAATCTTTGAAAATACTAGAAAAACTTGAAAACTCTAAAATACCCTAGAAAACCCTAGAAAATCCTAGAAAAAAGCTAGAAAAACCGAATAAAACCCTAGAAAACCTAAAAGATCCTAGAAAGTCCTAGAAAAACCTAAAAAACCCTAGAAAAACCTAGAAGACTCTAGAAAATCCTTGAAAACCCGAAGAAAATTCTAGAAAAATCCTGAAAACCCTAGCAAAATCCTAGAAAATCCTAAAAAACCCTATAAAACACTAAAAAAAACCTAGAAATCATTAAAAAATCCAAGAAAATTCTAGAAAAACCTTAGAAAATCCTATAAAAATCTTGAAAAATCTTAGAAAATCCTAGAAAACCCTAGAAAAACCTAAAAAATCATAGAAAAACCTATAAAACCCTAGACAACCCTTGAAAAATGCTCGAAAACCTTGGAAAATTTCTAGAAAACTCTAAAAAAACCCTAAAAACCCTCAAAATTCTTAGAAAATCATAAAATAACCCTAGAAGACCCTAGAAAACTCTAAAAACTCTAGAAAATCCGAAAAAAAACCCTCGAAAACCCTAGAAAACCTAGAAAGCTCTAAAAAACCCTAGAAAATCCAAGAAAAACCTAGAAAGTCCTAAGAAAACCCTAGAAAATCTTAGAAAACCCTAAAAAATGTTAGAAAATCCTAAGAAAATTCTAGAAAGACCTTGAAAACTTCTAGGAAACCCTAGAAAATCCTAGAAAAACAAAAAAAAACCATATAAAACACTAAAACAAACCTAGAAAACATTAAAAAACCCAAGAAAATCCAAGAAAAATCCTAGAAAATCATAGAAAAATCCTGGAAAACCCTAGAAAATCCTAGAAAATGCTAGAAAACCCTGTTAAAACCCTGAAAAATCCTAAAAACCTATAAAATCTTATAAAACCCTAGAAAAACGCTCAAAAACTCTGGAAAATCGTAAAAAAAAACCTTAGAAAACCCGTAGAAAAGCCTAGAAAATCCTAGAAAAACATAGAAAACCATAGAAAACTTTAGAAAAATCCTAGAAAACATTAGAAAACCCTAGAAAATCCTAGAAAACACTAAAAAATCCTAGAAATCCTAAAAAATCCTTGAAAACCCTTGAAAACCCTAGAAATCCTATAAAACCCTAGAACACCCTAGAAAATCCTATAAAAACCTAGAAAACTCTAAAAAAACTCTAGAAAACCCTAAAAACCCTAAAAAATCCTAGAAAACCCTAAAATAATCCCAAAAAATCCTAGAAAATCCTAGAAAATACTAAGAAATCCCTAGAAATCCCTAAAAAATCCTAGAAAACTTTAAAAAATACTAAAAAATTCTAAGAAAATCCTAGAAAAACATAAAAGATCGTAGAAAAACCTTAGAAAATCCTAGAAAATACTAAAAAAATAAAAAAATCCTAGAAAACCCTTGAAAAAGAAAAACCTAGAAAATTCTAAAAAATTCTATAAAACCTTAGACCCCTAGACCCTAGCTCCTAGACCCAAAAAAATCCTAGAAAATCCTAAACGTATAAAACCCTAGAAATTCTTAGAAAAACCTAAACCTATAAAACCTTAGAAAATCTTAAAAAAATCCCTAGAAAACCTTAGAAAATCCAAGAAAATCCTAAAAATGCTAGAAATCCCTAAGAAAATCATAGAAAAACCTTGAAAATCCTTAGGAAACCATAGAAAATCCTAGAGAAATCCTAGAAAATCCTATAAAACACTAAAAAAACTTAGAAAACAATAAAAAAATCCTAAAAAATCTAGAAAAACCCTAGAAAATCCTAGGAAACACTAAAAAACCCTCTAAAAACCTAACAAAACCTTAGAAAATCCTAAAAAAATCCTAGAAAATAACCCTAGAAAACTCTTAAAAAGCCGTGAAAAATCCTAAGAAAACCCCCAAAAAATCCCACACAACCTAGAAAACTCTAAAAAAACCCTAGAAACCCCTTGAAAAACCTAGAAACCTAAAGAAAACCCTAAAAAATCCTAGGAAAACCTAAAAACCCTTGAAAAACCATAGAAAATGTTAGAAAACTCTAAAAAATGCTAGAAAATCGTAAGAAAACTCTAAAAAACCCTTAAAAACCCTTAGGAAACCCTAGAAAATCTTAAAAAATCCTAGGAAACCCTAGAAAAACCCTAGAAAATTATATAAAAATCTTGAAAATCCTTGAAAATCCTAGAGAATTCTAAGAAACCCTAGAGAATTCTAGAAAAACCTAGAAATCCTAGAAAAACCTATAAAACCATAAAAATTCCTAGAAAAACCCTCGAAAATGTTAGAAAATCCTAAAAACCCAAAAAAATCCTATATATCCATAAAAATCCCTATAAAATCCTAGAAAACTAAAAAAACCCTAGAAAACCCTAAGAAAAGACTAAAAATCATCGAAAACTCTAAAAAATACTAAAAAAGCCTAGAAAATCATATAAAATCCTAGAAAACCTCAGAAAAATACTCAAAAACCCTAAAAAACCATTGAAAACCCTAGAAATCCCTAGAAAATCCTAAAATAATCCTAGAAGACCCTAGAAAACCTTAAAAAACCCTAAGAAAACCCTTGAAAACACTAGAAAACTTTGAAAACTCTAAAAAACCCTAGAAAACCTTCGAAATTCTTAGAAAAACCTATAAAACCCTAAGAGAATCTTAGAAAACCCTAGAAAAAACTAAAAACCATAGAAAAATCCTAAAAAATCCTCAAAAACTCTAAAAAATGCTGGAAAACCTTAACAAAATCCTAGAAAAACCTTGAAAACCCCTTGAAAACCCTAGAAAATCCTAGAAAATCCTATAAAATAGTAAAAAAACCTAGAAAACATTTAAAAATCATAGAAAATCTTAGAAAAACCTGAGAAAAATCTTGAAAAACCCTTGAGAATCCTACAAAACATTAAAAAAATACTAGAAAATCCTAGAAAAACTTATAAAATCATAGAAAAATGCTCAAAAACCCTAGAGAATCCTAAAAAACTGCCAAAAACCCTAGAAAATCATAAAAATCCTAGAAAACCCATAGAAAAACGTAGAAAACCCTAGAAAACATAGAAAACCTTAGAAAAATCCAAGAAAACACAAGAAAACTCTAGAAAATTTTTAGAAAACACAAAAAAAAACCTAGAAAACTCTAGAAAACAGTTGAAAATCCTAGAAAATCCTAGAAAACCATAGAAAAACCCTAGAAAATCCTAGAAAATTCTAGAAAATCCTAAGAAACCCCTAAAAAATCCTAGAAAAACCCATAAACCCTAGAAGACACTAAAAAAATCCTCGAAAACCTAAAAAATCCTAGAAAATCCTAAAAAACCTTAGAAAAATTTACTAAATCCAAATTTCACCTTTATATTTTCAAAATAATATTTTTATATTTTCAAAATATTCCAGACAATTAAATTATTATTTTATTCTAATTAATCGGTTTATTATTTTATTCTAAAATCTGGTTCTTACGGTTTGCGATTCTACTATTGTCTAATTCAATGGTGCGATCGGAAGTTGTCTGAGGAAAAAACCTCCATCCTATTAAGTGATGAAATTTTGCATGATCATCAAGTCATGTTTGGCCTACATGGTAATGAACGAATTGCAATCCATGACATCTCAATTAACTTTCTAAACACTTCATATCTACTTCTTAGCAACGAAGAATTAAAGGGTTTAACCTTGATTGACATTTTGAACAAATCTTGAACAGCAATAGAAAAAACTTGCACGATTATCCAACCATGCCATTTCCATCAGGAAATACCAACCATCTTAGGACGCGGAACAAAATGATTTTTAATGAGTTAAATTATGATTGTGTTTTGTTAGAAAAGCAGCATAATAACTGCCTCTCGAAATTAATTGTCGAGCAAAAGGGGTAAAATCATGAGCTTTACGGGCAGTCAACATGGATGTGTGTTCTTTTTGTATGGCCATGGAACTACAGGAAAATTTTCCTTTGGATAACTTTAGCTTTAGCACTAAGATCACATGGACAAATAGTGCTAACTGTTGCATTTAGTAGCATTGCCTCTCTACTGTTACTTGGAGATCAAACTGCACATTCTAGGTTTGCCATACCATTAACTCCAAATGAGTTCTCTACTTGTTACATTAAGCAAGGAAGTCCATTAGCATAATTAATTGTAACAGATGAAGCTCCCAAGATGAGAAAATTTTGTTTCGAGACATTGGATAAGACATTGAAGGATTTGATGAGATTCAAAGATGATCATAACCAAAAGGAACAAGATATGACATTGTTAATGTGTCTTTAAACTCTTCATACCTATGGCAACATTGGGAAGTATTAAAGCTCACTGTAAACATGTGACTGCAATCTACCATTACAGATGGTCAGGTAGAAGGTTTAAAGCAATTTGTTGAATGGATACTTCAAGTCGGCAACGGAATATCTGAAAGAACATGTGATGGCTGCAACAGCATTAACATACCGCCTGAATTCCTTATCACTGATTATAGTGATCCTATTTAGGTCATTATCGAAGTAATCTATTCTGATTACATTGCTGACATGTGTAACGAAAGCAACTTGAAAGGTCGCCACTGTCTTAGCTCCTACGAATTATGTTGTAGATGAGGTAAATGATTACATGACTGCAATGAACAGCAATGAATGCAAGACCTATGTTAGTTCCAACAAATGTCTGTTCAAAGGAGGTAGCAGTGAAATTCAAGCTATGCACACACCAGAATTTTTAGCAACAATTAAGTGCTTGAGAGTTCCAAATCATGAATTGAAGCTCAAGATTGTTGTCCTGTGATGCTTATTAGAAATATTGATCACTCATCAAGCCTTTGCAATGGTACCAAGTTGATAATTACAAGACTTGTAGATAAAGTTATTGAAGCAAAATTGTTAAATTCCAACGACTCCGTCAATAAGGTATTTATTCCTAGAATGACACTCACACCGTCAGATGCCATGCTACTCTTAGATTCCAACAGAGACAATTTTCCGTTTTGCTATTTTACGCAATGACAATCAACAAAAGTCAAAGACAATTCTTGAATCACGTGAGATTGCTATTAAAAAAATGTCTTCGCTCACGGCCAACTTTATGTTACCATCTTGAGAGTCACAAACAAAAAAGATTGAAAATTATAATTGCTCATGATGAAAACACAAATAAAACAAAAAATGTTGTTTACCCTGAAATCTTTAGAAATATATGACAATGCATTCAGCATCAGATATATTTTTATTATTACATAATTCTTCTATACACTCATTTTCACTTATCCAACCCTAACTATTTATCTATAACTTTATTACTACAATCTTATATCCTTTTCATATTTTTACAGTTTTTCTTTGCAATTGTTAGCAACTATAACTTATTAACTCACAACTATTTATCCTACGTTCAAACCATTATTTCTTCCATTACAATACTTCTTCAATATTCATATTTAATACAAGTGAGACCTTACTCAATCAATTTGATGGAATTATATTTTAAATGCTTTAAGCTATTATTCATATTATCATTGCATATACAAATAATACTAGAATAGTCTAATATTCTTCATGTCTCCCTTTTTCTTTATTGAAATGCTTACAATTTACTTCAAAATTTATAAATACTTTAAAAATAATAAAGATGGTCATTTCTTTTTTACACCAGTTAAATAATCAATAATTCTTTATATTCACGTCCTTCTAATTTGTGTATGTGTTGTCCACACGTCGCGCAGGTATCTTGTTAGTTAATATTTAATTTATATTAGTGTGTCTTATTTATTATCACCAAATACAATAAAAATTTGTATATCTTTGTGTATATATTTTTTTGTGTATTTGTATTTGTATTCATATATTTAAAAAACACTAACTAGCTCTCAACTCTTGATTTTATGTTTTTTAATTTTCTTTTGAAATTGGCTGTCCTTGACGGTTGTTTATTGTGGACTGTGATCAGGCTTCCTTTCTGCATGTCTTTGTGTTGTTTTTGGCCATACAACACACTCACACACGCATCCCATACACACATTAACCTAGCATGTCTATGTAGATCTTCTCGTAATGGGGTTATGTTAGCTGGTAACCATCGAGGCCCAAAATAATTTCAAGCCTTTCACCCAAAAAGGAAATAAAAGATAAAAAAATCTTTACAGAACATAAAAGAAAAGAAAAGATTGTCATATATACTTGCTTTCTAAGTATACAAGTATATAATCATTGGATAAATATTTAAATCGACTTTTATGAAATTTTATATTAGATATTTTTGTTTAATAATTTTTTATTCATTAAAATTTTTAAAAATAATTTGTATAAGACATATTAATTTTTTCGTCATTTTAAAAGAGACTAATTTATTTAATAATAATTTTTTTTAATTTAACTATTTTATAATACTATTTATTAGACATTTATTTGTCTATAATATATATATATATATATATATATATATATATATATATATATAATTGGATGAAAACGAAAAGGAACTAATTTATTTTGCAAAAGTAATTATTATTTAATTTTGATGTACGATCTGAAAAATTATTTTACATATGTATCCAATTACATAACACTATATTAATAAATATAATTATCTTTTACCTTAACTGCACGCGTAAATAGTCATCTAAAAGAATCATTGTGATAACATAATTGTATAAAATATTTTACACTATTATCAAAATTAAACTCATTTTATAAGCCAGCTCAAGAAGCACCCTCTCAATTAATCTGCACATCTCTAAAAGTTCATCTAGGTCAACAAGTTTTAATTTGTTATCACTTGTTTGTTTCGTGCATGACGCTACATGATGAAAGTTTATGATGAAAAGTTGAATGCAGCCGCATTATCTCTATGTCCTTGTGAATCTGTGCCACCACATCATTACATAGCTTATAACTAAAAGAGAGATCGAACCTAGAATAAATAGGTACAACAAAATGTCATTGATATATACTTACATTTATATGATTACTCCTCAACTACCATATAACATATAACTACCAAAGTTTTCTAACGCAGCTAACATTCTTCTCTCCCGTACGGTACCATATGCATGGCCACCCGCACCAAACGGTCGTTTATTCGTATTGGACAAAATTTTGGATCCATCACATGAATGAAACACTTTTATACGTTATTCGTTTGATGTATATTTTTGTGTATGTCCACTCATGTGATACAAATTAAAAACATTTAGTGAGTTTTTAATTGTACTAGAAGACAACATTATATTTTTGTAGTTACGCACTTGCATGTGTGATACAAATTAAAATATATATTAATATCATACAAAAAATACCAGATATTTAAATTTTTTAAGTAATTAAATTTAACTAAATTATTTAAAAATAAAAATATTTACACTCACTTTTTTTTAACGATCAATGCTGATCTTCTTTTTCATACATTTCTTCTTCTATCTTCAACCGTTATTGTCACCACTGCTGTCACTATCATTATTATCGTCGTTGTCACTTTTTTTTCTTTTCACACAGAAAATTTAATGCACACTATATAAATTTTTGTACACAACACACAAATTTTAGTATCCAACACAAACATTTTTAATATTGACACTCAACCAATGAAATACGCACAACATATAAATTTTTGTGACCACAAAAATTGCATAGCATAAAATTTTTTATGTGCAGCATAGAAATTTTTTGAGAATTACATATTTAAAATATTGACTCACCCAACTAACAAAATACATTCACAGTAAAAATTTGTACTATATGCAAAGATTTGTGTGCTATATCAATAAGTTTTTGTGTCTAACAAAAATTTGTGCGCTACAAAAAGCGCAAAAAAAAAGAGTAGTGACATGTGTTAATGTTGCAAGTGTGAGGTGTATAAAATTAGTCCCACATTAAAAAAATAAAAAAAATTGAGAATTTATAAGATGAGAGACCTATTAACTTATTATCTTAATATTTTGAATTGAATGTAATATCTTCTCATATGTTATCTTAGCGACCCAACAAGTAAATCGCTTATACAGTTATACCAATGTCATCATCAAAGTATAATTGAATAGCAATAGTAGCAAATAATAAAATCCATGGTGTTTGTGTTCAGTGTACTCACCCAACCAACACGAATAATTGAATGTATGACTAGTTTCACAAGTACTTTCTCTGTTTAAAAATTAAAAAATAAATAAATAAATAAATAAATAAAAGAAGAAAAAGAAAAAAGAACAAGGATAGGGAAAAAAATGAAAGAAAGAAATAATAAATTGCATTTTATCTCTTTAAACTTTATGTGATGTGTATTATTAATTATTCTTTGGATTTCAAGCATATTCAAAGCTCAACAATGTATACGAAACTTATTTAGATAAATTACACATTTATTCAAGGGGGCTTTAGAGAATTATTTTGCATATTTAGAACAACTCTAAAGGTCAATTCACAATTTTTTAAAATTTAGACTGCTTTTTAGTTAAAATTGAAGAAAGAGGTTTTCTACTAATGTGGATTAATTTCTTTCTCTTTTCTATATTATTTATGTTTTTAATTTATCCTTTTATTGCAAAGTCAGTTCATGTGTCACTTGCTTTATTTTAACATTTTTAACTGAAACAAAGACCTTGGTACATCCAGTCAAAAAAAGAATGTCATACATCCTCCCCCTCCCTCTCCCTCCCTCCCTTTTTTTAATATAAATAAAGATATCTTAAGTCTTGTCATATGCATATTTTAAAATAATTTTTTTAAAGAAAAAAACAGATAAATTCCTGACTTTTCAAATTTTTGACAAATATATTCCCGACAAAATTTAAATATAAAAAAGTCTCTGACTTTAACAAACGGAGGACAATTTAGTCATTCCGTCTATTTGCCTCTCATACACCAAACTGAACTAGCTGACGTGGCTGAAACGGTGTCCAAGTATCCGTTACAGTGCCACGCTGAAAGGGGAATAAAGTTCGAAGGACAAATAAGTTCTTGACGTCATTTTATAAATAAAGTTTGAAGGACAAATAGGTCCTTGAGAATTTTTTTTCAAAATTAATAAACTCCTTTCTTAAATTCTCTTATCTACCTCTCTCCATTTTTATATTTCTCTCTATTATTTTTACTCTATATATAATTATATTTTATATTAGTAATTTGACAAATCAAAATATGTCATTCAATATTTTTTATAATTAAAATATTTTAAATGTAAAAGTATACACATTAAATTATTTTAAATTTTAGATAACAAATGTTAAAATTAATTATTAATAAAAAATTAGACTTTTTCATATAAAAATAATAACTAAAAATCTTATTATTTAATTTTTTTATCTGCAGATATCTTGGTCTTCTTAGTCAGAAACTTTTGTCAATTTACGACTTTTTTGTAAAAATAGTTTGATTTTATAAATCTTTTGTGTCATGCATAATTTATACTGTTAGAACAAAGTGAACTATAATTAAAAAAAAAATATTCTCGTAATATTATTATGGATAAAAATACCAGTTCTAATATAATACACAAATGCACTAACGCTAACTTAATACATGAATGATGCACAAATGAACTAATGCTAACTTGATGCATAAATGAACTGATGCTAACTAATGCCACTGGTATGATGAAAACTAAACTAATGCAATTTAACAAATTCTAATATAATACACAAATGCACTAAAATTGAACTAATGCAATTTAAAAAAAAAATAGAAACAGAACAAGTCCAATTTTTGCAATTTTAATACAAATAATTTAAATTACAGAATACAACAAGTTAACTAGATTTCAAAATATAAGCATAATTTTATAAACTAAATTCTCATAATAGAAGCATAATAGAAGCATAATGAAAAAAATTCTCAAGAACCTATTTGTCTTTCGAACTTTATTTCCAAAATGATGTCAAGGACTTATTTGTCCTTCGAACTTTATTCTCCTTTCAGCGTGATATCGTAACGGATACTTGGATACCGTTTCAGCCACGTCAGCCAATTCTATTTAGTGTATGAGAGACAAATAGACAGAAGAATTAATTTGTCCTTCGTTTATTAAAGTCAAAAACTTTTTTATATTTAAATTTTATCAAAAATATATTTATCAAAAATTTAAAAAGTCAGAAACTTATACATCTTTTTTTCTTTCTTTTATTATTTTGTATGCAATCAAAATAAAGAATGGATATTTTTTATCACACACGCATGTGCAAGAGAGAGAGAGCATACACACATGCAGACAGAGAGAAGTTGTATGGCTGTCATTAAGGGTATATATGTCCTCATATGTCCAATATGGATCCCAATATTTTAAAAGTTATTTTGGTGTGATTTTATTGAATTTAAGATCAAATAAGAATTTTAAAAATAAACTCGATCATTATTTAAAATTATGTTCGGGTCAAGACGAACCTAATTTTTATTCGACCCATGTACATTTTAAAAAAACTAAAAAATATATATTTAAATTAATTCTAATATTATGTTATATTAATTATAAGTTTATTATTTTATTTTTAATCACACTTGTTAAATTAGAAAATAAATAAAAAAAGTATCAAATTAAAATTTATAAATAAATTTAAGTTTAAATATGAATATTAATTTCTCAATAACAAATTTTTTCTTTATAAATAAATGTATTATAAATAAGTTTATTTATAAATAAATTTTTTTTATAACTTATTGTTAAAATTTTAAAGACCTAGTTTTTATTATGTTAGAATCTAAAAAATTGATTCAGTATATATTTAAAGTTAAGTCTAAATTAAAACAAACTTAATTTCATCCAATTTATATATATTTCTAGCGATCATATCATCATAGTTTCTCTTTTTAAAAACTTTAGAGATGAGTAATTTTTAATAATTTTAAAAAAATATAAATAATAAATTATCTTTAATAAATAAGAGAAAGAGCACATATATAAAAAAAAGAGAAAAAAAGAAAACACACACAAAAAGAACATACACAGAAAAAAAATTTGTATAGTTGTTCTAAGAGACAAACAATTTTTAATAATTTTGACTAATATAAATATTAAATTATTTTTAATAAATAAATTTTAATTATTTATGTTTATAAATTTTAAAAAATATAAATATAATTATATTAATTTATAGGTATAAATTTTAATAAATATAAATTATATATTTTTATATATAAATACCTATAAATTAAATTATTATTGATGAAATATAAATCTAAAATAATAATATTTACTTGTCCGTACTGTTAGTGTTCTCTTCTGAGTTCTGACCATGGATGGATGGTATTTTTTTTTTTCCTTCTCGTATTCGAGTATGTAAGCTTTGCCTTGTTGCTTTTTTTTTTACTTTTCTTTTTCTTTCCTTTTTTACCTTTCGTACTATTCCTTCAAATTAAATATAATTCTATTCCATATGTAACTTTTCTTCACAAAAGCAATTGTGGAATTGGAGTGACATGCGGCAGCATCCTTGGAATTTTCCCTTTTGTATTTTCGGTCGCCCTCCCCAGCTTTACTTTGCATCTTCGCATTTACTTTATTTTATTCGCGTAGTTGCCTAGTTGGTGATCTTTACATCTTTTAAACAATAATTTTTCTTACTAATAAGTTACTATAAATGGCATATATAGCTTAATAATTAATTGCCTTTAGATTCTAAAACATTAACAATATATACTTTTTACTTTTTTTTTATTAATGTGCTTTTATTTTATGTAGTATATTATATATTATTACTCACTTTTTGTTACACATGAGAAAATAAAATAGAATATTATATCATTATGACTCTAAAAATGAAAAAAAGAACAAATTACTACTCTAAAAAATATATATCTTTACGGTTTAATTATTTTGCAGGTCCCTATAGTTTTACCGAATTTTCAATTAGGTCTCTATACTTTTTTCTTTTCAATTGGGTCCTTATAAGTTAATTTTTTTTCAATTAAGTCCCTGCCGTAAAAAAAACGTTTAAGATAACAGAATATTCTTGGTAAAAAACGAATATTCCTATCAGTTGGTTGGAGTAACTAGTTGAACAAATATCAATTTTTCCAAAATACCAAAAGCACCCCTTGCATTTTATCCCAAAGAAAAAAAAAATCCTAAGTTGCTCTCCTGCGTCAGTCCGTCATCGTTATCCGTCTCTGGCGTCATCTACAATGGACGCTTGGTGGTCTGCTGGCCGTCACCTCCTTCTTTACGCTAGTCTGCTCTGCTTTCTTCTATTCGGAGGTCTTCTGTGCCGTTTGCCCGTCCAAGCCGTCACCGTCCCTCGTGGTGCTTCGCCTCGCCTGACATCGCTACACTGCACGGAGCCGAGCCTTGTAGCGCCTGGCCTCCCGTTTCCGCGTTGTGCCTCTGCTCGATCTCCCTATACTCGAAATGTTTGTAAACAGGTGACAAAAAAAACTTCTTTTTTCAATTTTAAAACTTGATGTTTATGCTTTTTATTTTTTTAGAAATATGGCATTGGTTGAGTATCTATTTGTTGAATTGATTTCTGGATTGTTTTGATATAATAGTTTATTTAGGGTTTATAATATGGATATTTATATACAAGAATTTTGTTAATTGGTGAATTGACATATAAATTAATTTTGTTGATGATGAATTTGGTTTATTCTTAATTGTTGATTGTTGTTGCTGTGATGATGCTGTTTTATTAGGATTTTGTTTCTTCTTTTTTTTAATGTAGTGATGGGAGATTCGAATTTTACCATAGACATACATCATGGTGACAAGTTTCATAATATAGGGCATGAGCTAGAATATTTGGGAAAGCGAAGTGGAAGAACATTCTCAAAGAACTCCAATGCGCACCCTTTTTCACTTCACGTTACAAAATTTTCCTAAGTAGCCTTTTCAATTTTGCGTCTTTAGGTTTTAAATCTCACTGCAATGTGTCTAATTTTTCTTCGTGTATTCTGTTTTCTAGATAAATGGTGAAATTTGATAAAAAAACTGAGTCAAAGATTTAGGATTTTTAATTTTTGTTCTTTTGTGGTAATTTAGGATAAGTGGCGAAATTTGAGCATTAGCAATGATACTCAGAGGTCAAAAAAAAAATATAGGGTTCCTAGAATCAAGGCTGCAGCCGTGCTGCTAGTAATGGGAAAGATGCTACTCTATCGCCACTATGATTCATCAACTTGATATTTCTATTGCAGTGAGTGATTCCCTCAAAATGACAAAGATGCCAAAAATTCTCCTGAGTATGCAAATTGATGTCACTAATATTATATGAATTATTGCAATTAAATGATGTGGATTAGGATTATAGTTGTGGTTAAGATTGTTGTATGCCTCAATAAAATAATAAAGGTATTTTGTTACTTTTGAATTGTCCTGAGACTTAGTTGCTTTTGTTTATCTTCTTACCAGGTACAATGCAATGATTTTAGAAGCGCTGTCAGCTCTAAAAGATGCTAATAGATCTAACCTGAATGCCATTGTTAACTTCATTGAGGTAAAATTATTTATTATTTTTTATCATAATGGTTTCAATACATCCATGGTTGATTGAAATGTTGTGTATATAATATTATATGTTATATAGATGTTGCATATAAAAGTTGCGAATAGAAATGTGTTAAATATAGTTATGCATTTTTTATTTTTAGTGATGGGTATATGGAGGTGTATATGGAAGTGTCCGAAGAACCCCAAAGAGATGAATGGATCTCACAAAGATGATTTTATTCCGACTTTTTTTGTTTCGAAAACAGATTACCATGCTTTGATTGAAGTTTTTTGTGAAAAAGACTATCTTATTAGGACACCTGATGAACTCAAATCTGCTCTTTCAGAATCTTTTTTCAGTTTGAAAATCAGCGTTATCAATGTTATTGTTAATCTTATACTAGTTCAGATTGTGAGAGGCTGCAACACAAAAACTGATTTCTAAATTATCTGTATTACACTGAAAATTACGTTTTCTATGGTTTCGTTTTTAGATTCAAATTTCAATAACACAAATTACATAATCTTGTGATTTTTTATAGTGTACCATGATATGATAAAGACAAACTATATTCCATAAATTCACACAAATATAAAATGTTACATGATCATAATGAATACTTGAATGATGGAAACCAAATTTTACATATACTTATTACTATTATTTTTGTATGTTTTTAAGATAAGATATTTTAAAAATAAAAAAAAAAGTATTTTTGGTACCATTTATATATAAATAAGCAAAAGAATGATGATGACAAAATAAAAGAAATTATAAGAATATTTTTCATGTCGTAAAATCATTGAATAGAGATTATAGGAATATCTTTTATTAAATATTTATAGTTTCATCGAATTTTTAATTAGGTCCCTATAGTTTTTTTCTTTTCAATTGGGTCTCTAAGGGTATACAAGTAATTTTACAATTCACTAATATTTTTTTAACGTTTAACGTTAATAGGAACTAAATTGAAAAAAAATTAATATATAAGAACCTAATTGAAAAGAAAAAAAGTATAGAGACCTAATTAAAAATTCGGTAAAACTATAAAGATCTGCAGAATAATTAAATCTATCTTTACACATTAAAAATTTAATAAATTTTTTATTATAGTTATAATTTAGGGCAATTTACCAATTTAAAATGATTGGTTGAATCCTTTACCAGATTACAACATTTGGAAATTGCATACCAATTTGTCTTGTTTAATTTTATATAGAAACCGTGGGAGGCAACCACGGTTTCAAAATCAACATAAACCGTGGCTGGTAGCCAGGTTTTACGAGGAAATCAATTTGAGTGTAAACCGTGGTAGGCAGCCACGGTTTACGTGAAGAAAGAGACAAGGATAGACCGTGGTAGGCAGCCACGGTTTATGAAGAAATGGTTTCGTACATAAAATCCTAGAGGCAGCCACGGTTTATACATGAGCGACTATGTGAAGTAGGGTGGCTGATAGAGAATTCGAAGAGCTTTGTGGTTTATAGAGTCAGCAAATTTATTTACGTTTTAATACGATTTGAATTGTATTAGTATATTTTTATTTTTTAATTAATTTAATTTTATATAAATAATTAAAATTTTAAATTATAAAATTTGTATTAGTTTGTAATTTAAAATTTAAATAGACATAATTTAAATTAATAATTTATAAAATTGTATGTATTCGTATTATTGTACTCATATGATTTATTTTTACTATTGTATTCATATGAATAGTTGTAACTAACTATAACTAACTATAAGTTTATAAATATGATACTATAAATTTACAAATATGATACTATATAAATCAATGATATGTGTAAACTTATAGTTAGTTATTGTAATTGTGTAAAGTAAAGTACTTTATAAGGATATTTATTGAAACTAATATGTTAATTATTTATATACTTAATCTGGACACTATAATTTTGCATTAAGATAAAAAAAAACTATTAAAATTATCATGGTTTATTATAATCAACTACTATTAATATTATTGCACATCATTCAGCCATTATATTTATAATTCAATGATTATAATGTAATTTGAAGTATTCCAAAGTCAAAATACATGATACAAGACATCCAACATAATTACATTGTGAACTTTACATATATATGTACTAATATCTCAAAAACTCAGTCAAAGATCAATAGGCATATTTAACGATTGTCACTGAAGTTATTAAATACAATTCAAAAATTAAATTATACCACTCAATGGTATTATCACATGATAATTTAAAATGTTAAGGATAAATAAAAATAAAAGATGAAATTAGATAATAATTAAATACATTCATATTATTTTCAAATTAAAAGAATATACTTATTTAAAATAATATGATTACGTTTATTTAAATTTAAAAAATTTTAATAAGAATATGTTTATTTAAAATATTAAAATTTTAAATTTTAAATAAACCTGCTTATATTAATTTTAAATTTTATTTAAAATAATACAAATATATTTATTTAAATTAAAAATTTAAAATAATAAGAGTACATTTATTTAAAAAATTTTAATTTAAAAATAATATAAGTGTATTTATTTATTAGTTAAAAATTAGCAACTGTTATTTTTTTTAAATAGAATAAATATAATTAATCATATGAATACAATAGTAAAATAAATCATATGAGTACAATAATACGAATACATATAATTTTATAAATTATTAATTTAAATTATGTCTATTTAAATTTTAAATTAGAAACTAATACAAATTTTATAATTTAAAATTCTAATTATTTATAAACCGTGGGTTTTACGCATGAATTACATCCTTCATAAACCGTGGTGCCTACCACGGTTTATGTATAGCTCTCTCCTCACGTAAACCGTGGCTGCCTACCACGGTTTACATTCAAAGTCATATCATCATAAAACTTGGCTACCAGCCACGGTTTATGTTGATTCTAAAACCGTGGTTAGCTCCCACGGTTTCTATATAAAATGAAACAAGACATAAAGGTATGCAACTTCCAATTGTTGTAATCTGATAAAAGATTCTCCAAATTCTTTTAAATTGGTAAATTGTCCTATAATTTATGTATATTATTAAATATATCAATTTCGTTAAGAGTACTTGAGTAGGATGACAAATTACAATAGCCAATAAATCAGTTAAGTTAAAGTTTAAACTCCACCCTAATTGTATCCACCAGTTTAAATCAATCAACTCATATATATATACCCTAGTCGAACTTTAAATCCTTTCATCCAATCTGGCCGGTAAACAAAATAAAATAAAATAAAAATATTTGATATTATTTATGTATTATTAATAAATTGAATTATTAGTTCGGTGATACTAAGTATTTATACGAAAAAGAAAAATTTAGATTTCAATCTACTCCTCCATATATTAATGAACATGAACAATATATATTAAGAGGCTATTTCTTTTAGAAAAAAAAATGATGTATAGTCCAATACTATGATTAATTGGTGTGTTTTTTTTATATAAATTAAAAAAATTTTATAGTACACATTCAATTTGTGGCGAGATAAAATTTGTTTCATTTTTAAACAAATTAGAGGGTCCAATTTGTATGTTTAATTTTTTTCAACACTCAAATACAAATCAAATCTAACCTTTAGATTTGTATTTTTTAAAATTAAAAATAAAAACTAAAAACTACAAATTTAATCTTTAGATTTGGGGTATTTATACGAAAAAAATAGGCTCATTTTTTCCGATATGCGACCGACGTGTGAGTTGTGCTTGGATATGGAGAACACAGGTGTTAGATACTGGTGTGGGATAGACTTTTTTCAACAATAGTAAAAAAAATCAGACCATCCGATTTCTTTGTTCTAAAAATAGTTGACCACCAGTCGGACCATCCGAGTTGGTTGGAGGGAGAATTTGAATTTGGTCGGAGTTAATCGGACCGTTTTGAGTTTTTTTTGGTAAAATTGAACTCAGATGGTCCGAGTTGTTTGATATATATTTTATTTAATTCAGACAAAATTAATCGGTGGGTCTGATTTAAACATATTTATATATATGTGTGTGTGTGGAACTCGGATGCCACTTCTCAGATCTCCTTCTTCTTGTTCTTTGTTCTCTTCTTCTTCCCCCAACTCCTACATCTCTCTTATTTCATATGAACTTAAAAAATTTGATAGTGAAGTTCATATTTATGAGAGTGTGAGAAATGGATGATAGAGTCTCGTTAAAAGTATATTATTTTGGTCAGATTTTGTTACAAACATCTGAATGAGTGAAATTTAGTTGTGAAAATCCGTTAGATATTGTTATTCCATTCACAATCTCATTTGAAGAGCTAAAAGGTGTAATTTGTGGGAAGGTAGATTCTGAGATGTCAAGAAAAATATCATGTATTTCATACAGATATCCCATACCGGTATTTGGTGGATTCGTTCAATTTCAAACCAAATATGTAACCGACGAAGCGAGTATGCAAGAGATGTTTTCAATGTATATTGAAACTCGCACTCAAATATCGTTCATCAAGTTGTACATTGAATTCGAACAATCTGAAGCCGACCGAAATATTGAACGGGAATATTACAATAGTGACAGTGGGGAAGAGTTTGAAAGCAATTACGAAGTTGTAGCTCCAGACGGAGACGAAGATGAAGGTGACGGGACAATGGCTCCGAATGTGACAGACGTTACAAATGCACTCGCAAACGAACATCTATTTGAGGAGCCATCTTTCATGCAAGTTCTGGACTTGGAAGCCATGCATGCGCCAGAGTTTCCGGAATATATGAGTGCATGTACGTAAATACATATATTTATACGAAAGATTAGAATTTTGTAATAATCTATATTGATCGATGGACCAAATAGTTAAGTGACTTGTAAAACTATGCTCAATTAGAAATTGTTTATGTGTTTATGTAGTTAAATTTAAGATAATAATATTTTTAGTGAGTTATTGATTTAGTTAAATATTAATTAGTATGCATTAATCAATATTTATTTATGTGTTTATGTTTTTATTATGTTAAAAGTGAGATAATAACCTAATAGAAAGTTTATTTATATTAATGTTGATGTAGTGAGTATTGATTTACTTTTAATTTCAGTTATTAAATATTTCTGTATTAAATATTTTTCATATGGCTGTCGTCGTGGTAGAAATTCTTACGGTCGCAGATGGTGAATTTGCCGTTGGAATGGAATTCAGTTCTAAGGAAGCTCTTATTATGGCGATGAAAGATTATACCATCCGAAGAGGAGACTACCAGATGTATGAGTCGGAGCCTTTGACATTTTATACCAAATGTACACAATATGGATCAATTTGTCCCAGCAAATTGGACCGTCCGATCAAGCTTCTTCCACTCGCATCGTCTGAGTTCTTCACGCTTGAAACCACACCTTGGTAAAGCACACATGCATCCCATATCCGTGGCCTACTCCATTCACGGTTCTATATGAAAATTAAAAAGAAAAAAATATATTAATTCTCCACATTATTAAAAAATACCACTAAAATTCTACACTAAAAATAAAAAATGATATCAAGAATATAAATTGAACAGATATAGATATAGTTGACATGACACCCAAATTTTGTCATAGGGGCAATTGTCACTAGTCACTTTTAACCTGAATCACCGCCTATGTACTCTTTAAAGGCAATAGTCGAGATAAACCTCAAAGTAGTTCCTGAAGTTGCACTCGAATCTCAAAGTAATTCCTGAAGTTAATAATTCCTCAAATTTGTCCCTGAAATTACACTCTAGGACTCATTGTAGTCCTTGAGAAATTTTCCGTTCGTCAGAATCTTAAAACGACGTTGTTTTGAGAAGTAAAAAAAAAAAGAAAGGAACATTGGAAACGACGTAGTTTTACGTTTATTTAAATAAATAAATAAATAAATAAATAAATAAATAAAACACACTAAACCCCACTCTTTTCCGAACCTTCCCTTTCCCTTCCCCAACTCTTCCCTTTCCCCTTCCCCAATCTGCCCTTTCCCTTCCCCTTCTCTCCCTCACAAGCAAGCTTTCCCCAACCCTCTTTGTCGCCGGCCTCCATTTTGGTGCCGCACCAATCGTCCCTCCCCAACCTAGTCTTTCATGTTCCCAATTTGCTTTTTCGCACCACCACGAGATCGAAGTGTTCTCTGACCTCGCTGTCCAAATTTCACACTTTTTCACTGTTTTCAAGCGCTCCGTCAACCGCCACCAACCCTTCGTCACCGCCGTCTTCGCTCTCAAGCCCGCCGCACTCACTGGCAACTCCAAAGCCCACCAACAGCTCCACAACGAGGCAGGCGCTCCAGACGTTCTCCATTGTCCCGGCTGACAGCCCCTCCCTATTTGTCGCCATCTGCTCTCTGTTTTCCTCTCTGTCTCCTTCTACATCCTTCTTCTCTTCTCTGCGGCAAAGGTGAGTTATTTTTTTAATTTTTTTAGTTATTGAATCATTATTGTTTAATATTTTGGATGATTATTGCTGGTGATGATTGTGTTTTAATGTAGCTGTCATGGTTGATTTTTTGTGTTCTTGATTCTGTAATTGTTGTTGTTTTTTGTGATTGTTGCTATTTAGGTTGATTGATGCTAGTTATTTAGGTTAATTGATCTTTTTTAATTGTTGTTAGTTCTTTTTTGTGATTTTTTGTAATTGTTAGTTTTTTTTTTAATTCTGTGATTTTTGTTGGTTCTGAAGATATCGTTGCTTCTATGAAATTGAAGAAGAAGAAGAACATCAGTGAAGAAGAGAATTGGTGAAGATAAGAATTAGTTTTTTTTTATAAATATAAAACGACGTCGTATTGGGGATTAGGTTTTATTTTTTTTAAATAAATACAAAACGACGTCGTTTCAATCCAGCTCAGGTTTTCGGTAGCAAGGATGGACGGTAATTATTTCAATGGCTACTATGAGTCCCGGAGTGCAATTTTAGGAACGAATTTGAGAAATTATTAACTTCAGGGATTACTTTGAGAGATTCGAGTACAACTTCAGAAACTATTTTGATATTTATTTCGACAATAGTCCTTGCTCACTTTTAACTTGATTCATTGCTTACGAGAATGAATCCTCCCTAATAAAAAAAATTAAATAGTGTCAATTGTTTAATTTTATTTTTTATTATTTTTTTTATATTTATTTTTAGTTCCATTTATAAAATTAATATTAAGAAATTATATTTTATTCTTTCTAGTGTTAAAAAAGATTGAGAGGTCATTTTCACCTCCTACGTACTTTTTATGCCTACTCATTCCAAAAAATACTTCCCTCATCTTACCGTGACCATTGGCACGGAGTTAGCCAAAACTACTTCTTCGAGTCTTGTCATTATCGAGGCAAATTCCTTTGCAGATTGCATTTAGCCAAACCAGGCTCATTTGGGCCAAAAGCCCAAAACACGATAATTCTCCCATTACTAATTCATTTCAAAACAGTAATATTGTAAATGTCCAAAAAAAAAAACAGTAATATTGTTAAAAAGTGTAACGCGCACCGTAAAATACAGAAATTTTTGTATTTATTTGGAATAAATTGACAGAAAAAGGAAAAGGGAGAGGACTAAATAAATAGTAAAAGGACAAAGAAGAGAGCGGCGAGTGGAGAGAGAGAGAGAGAGAGAGGAGCAATGCATAACTACTTTATGCTCCGACAGAGTTTCCATCTTCTTTGACCTTCCTCACCCTCACAAGCTTAAAGTTTTAAGTGTGTTCGTTACTCTTCAGTAAATCACAAATGGCAAAACGGCACCGTTTCACACTCTCTTAATTTCTATATATACACACGACTTTTCTTTCTTCTAACTTCTAATGCATGTCACCAATTCTCCCAATAACCAACTAATAAATTATCACCTCAATTCTCATGGCGGAAACCGCCGTAATCGCCATCGTCATTGTCGCGCTCAGCCTCATCCTCATTGGAGATTCCTCCGCCAGGGAGCTACGGCCGTCTGATCACGGCCTCGTCTTCCAGACATTGTCGCCGACCGCTGGTGCCAAATCCTCGCCGGAGATGAGGTCATTCTTCAACAGCGACAGCCAGAACTCATCTCCGTCCTCCACCACCTCCTCCAACGTGGCGATTCCTAGGGCCATGAACTCCCCCGCTGCGCCGCCGTCATGGCTCCGCGAAGCCTCTGTTGCCGTCGGTCCCAACGGCGGCGACCGAGTGTCGAAGGCGCTGATGGCGGCGAGCGTGGTGTGTGGAACGGTCGGAGCGGTTCTGTTATTGGCTTCGGGTTTGGTGTATCTGTTGAAGTACCGAACGAAACAGAAACAAAATGCAGCGTCGTTTGGTGGCGGTGAGGTCCGGAATAATCACATTGAAAACGACGACGACAATAACAAACTGCAGCTAGTGGTACGCGAGCCCTGAGCTGAGTTGAGTCTCGTTGTTGTTGACTTTCGCTACTACTTTACTACTACTCGCGTTTATGATTTTGATTTTTCTACGTTGCATGTAAAGGTTAGTACCTACCTTAGTGATGATGTAGTGGTGTAGATTGGCAATAATATATAGTTAATAGTGTTGCCTTGTAGTCATGTTAATGTTAATTATTATTATTATTATTATTATTATTATTATTATTATACCATTTTCACCCTCACTTATTCCGCTACCAATAAATATTTAATATCTTATAAAAAATTTATAGTTTTTAGCATAAATTTTGATGGGAATTCAGATGTAATTAACTTTATATAAAATTGATAATTAAAAGTCTTAAATGATTTGATAAATTTAATTAAATTGTCAAGTATAGTTAATTTTGTGTGAAGTTAATAGTTTAAAACTGTTACATGACAATTTAATCAAATTTATTAAATTATTTAAGACTCACGGTTATTCACTTCACATAAAATTAAATGCACCTAAATTTTTACCAAAATTTATTATGCTATTAGTATAAACAAACTTAATCATTTATAAGTTTAATTATTTTATTTTGCAAATTTGATTATTCTGATGATTGATATATAATTTAAAATATATAAAAATTAATGTGTATAAATATATATAATTATACATAATGGATAATTTTAATGATTAAATTTTAGTATAATTTATTTTTTTATTATTTGAAGTTAATTATTATAATTTTTAAATATTATTTATATATTAAAATTAATTATTATGTATATAATATATGTATATTTTAATTTATTTTTAGTATATATCTTATATTTTAATATATATTTTATAATAATCGTTAATTTTAATGGCTGATATTTCAGGATAGGTTTTTTTAAGCATGTGACCCAAATAATTAATTTTACGTGAATGTTTGATGGACTATAATAACAAAGCAAGAGTCAACCCAAAACCACCAGAGCCTACTGAAATAATTGAAGTATACACCGTTATTTAATCCTTAAAATTGTCGTTTGAGTTATTTTGGCTTTGGACCTTCAAACTTAAAATCAATATTTTACTGTTTAAATTTGTAACATAGGTCATGTTTATTATTGTTATTTCATCAGATTTTTTATATTATCCTTTCCTACAGACGAGCTTTCTGACGTAATATTCGGTAGGGGGGAGAGCTGAGGAGGGGTGTCTAAATTAATCCCCCGTGATAGCATTTTCATTACTAATTTCCTATCATCTCATTGGGCATAGCCGCATAGGTGCCACTGTAAATATATATAGTCAAGAGTAAGAGTATATATATATCTAACCTTTAATACAACAACAACAAAGCCTTGTCCCACTAAGTGGGGTCGGCTATATCTAACCTTTAATACCCATTACATAAAAATTAAAATTAAAATTGTTATTTTATTTCTGTGAATAAATAAAAGACGTAGAACCAGAGGTTTATTTTGTGGCTAAATTTTTTTATTATGGATAAAGAATGTTAGATGTGTGCAATCTAATTTTATTGGCTTTGTTATGTGCTTTTTTTTTGTATAGGAATATGTAATCGATAGGTCCGATTACTTTGCAAGAGAATTTTTAAAAACTTTTTAATATCAAATCGGAGGATCCAAAAACTAGCTACCTCTAACTCTACTAAATTGGCCTAATAATTAACTATACATGATGTTAATGTTATAGAGGTATCCACTCGAGTTCTAAGTCTAATTCTCCACATTCAACGTGCTGGAGCTTAAGTGATATCTCTTGTTTAACCCTGCCATTAATTATATTAACTGTGCTATCATGTTTTAGTGCATTGTCGTGCGATTTTAGCCATTTTCCTATCTGCATATCATCAAACATTCCAGCATCTCCAAATGCCATTGCTGATGCAATCAGGGGCTGAAGATCTACCTGTGCTTCTCCCATTATATCATCAGCCGAAAACAAGTCGTGATCAAACACCTTCTGCAATGCATTACACACATCTGTTAACATAAAATTCCATTTCCTCATACCACATCATCATCAGAATGTGACAGATTTTCGTATGACCTTGTCATATGTTGATTTTGACTGCTGATTAAAAAGGCGAGGACAAAATCATCTAATAAATGCTAAAAAATCAACATATGACAAGATCATGAGAAATTTCCACATAATCCTTTTCTTCTGATATGTATATACATAGGAGTCAACAATTTGGAGGTTATAATATCAGGGTTTGACTTTACAATGAAAATAATTAAAGGGTGTATGGCATTATTGGAAATCAGGGAGGAATTCAGTTTCATCATGTAGAACACAATTTATTTCCGTTTTGACAAAAAGAACAGTTAAAATTTAGCCTTACCAAATCCAATGGGCCAAAAGCCTCAGGAACAGATAGTATAAGCACCTGATTCCAGACCGGGTTCAAATTACTCTTTATTACATTTGTCTTAACAGTCTGAAGACAAAAGCGCCAAAGTCATATTCAGAGAAAAAAATGCTTCCATTATTTTTCAGCTAAAAGCTAAAGATATAGAACAAGAGTTTTCTGTTAATGAACATGGTGATGGCAACAACTAACCTGTTTACCAAGTTTCAAGACAACATATGGATCGCTTGTCATCATATCTCTAATAGCTAAATTTGTGCCCTTAATCACTTTCACCTGCAACTTTCCGATAAATTCTCTCGTTCTTTCCTGATTCCATCATCAGTACCAATCAAACATCAAGGAAAGTAGTAAAGTAATTTCAATTTTAATAAAGTAATAATTTCAACTTTACATTGCTAATAAAGTAGTAAAGTTGCATGTGGATGCAAGTCTCATACATTATACATACTCTTCCATTCCTAAATGTTAATCATTTAAGAAAACCAAACATGTTCCAAATTGATTGTCATTGTAGAACTTCAATACACACGCGCACCCACTCTTTTAACCGTTACGTTTGTTACATTCTACTTCTATTACTAGTTAGTAGTTTTAGTCCATTAAATCTTATCTTTTAAAAAATCTAAAATATACTCAATAATTTTTTAATCCTAGGGCATTTACCTTAAAAGACTAACATTTAGGAATGGAGGCAGTATTTAAGACTCTCATCTGGGTACAACAACAACTTAAAATCTAACTGAGAATGATATGCAAATCAACTTGTGGTTAACGAACAAATATGCCTCCACAATAAAAGGAACAAGTTCTAGAATAAAAAAAATTACCAGATTCTTTAAACTAGTAGTGCTTCGAAAACTATCTGCATCACATTGGGAGAAACTGGATTCATGACAGCTTCGAAAGCTATCCGCACTACGCATGGAGAAACTGGGTTCATGAGAGCTTCGAAAACTATGTGCATCACGTTTGGAGAAACTGGATTCATAAGAGCTCCGGAAACTATCAGCATTATGTTTGGAGAAACTTGATTGATGAGAAGATTTCGAAGACACAATGCGCAAACTTGGTTTCAAAAATTCTTGATATTCATATTTTGACCTGCAGTCACAATTAAAAATGCCACACTTAACCATTGACCAGGTTCGCACCATTGGGATGTGTTTGTTTATAGACACACCACAATGATTAATCTATGCTTATTGAAGGAGGGTGGAAGAAAATCTGAGCTCATAGCCTAATAGGACAGTTCATATCAGTTTCTATCTAAAGCAGCCTGCTTAACTGCTTAACAGAAAAATGCTAAGAAGAGTATGGTGCAAAGTAAAGATGCAAACATGTCTAACCGAATGAATTTTGTGCGCTCTTCCTGACTGGAATCTGGATGAGGTTTTGCATATCCTTCTGGAATATAAGCTTCATATATTGAATTAGCAGAAGAATTTCCTCCAACTTCAATCATTGCATCAATATCATCATCTGACCATTCATCCCCCACAGACAAAACCTGGAAGTATAAAGTAATGAGCTGAGGAATTTATACTCGATGAGAAAAATAGATAAACAAGTTCAGCATATAATATGCAACTACCCTACTATTACAGATGCATTATATATGCACACTACACTGATTTTAGTGACTCCATTGAAAAGAAACAGTAAATTTCAAAACATATCATATGATGGCAATGGCATGAAAGAACAAGTTTGCCCCGCAAGCATCTTCAACATAAAGGTAGAAAATAGATGCAGCCAAACATAAAACAGAGTTGATCAAACTGATTTCATAAGTACAGCCACATAACAACTATGTAATAGTATCTTAGACTTTAATTAAGACAGAAATGAAGAAGGAACTTGGATTTGAATATTCCTCACAAGAAAAAGGAAATTCTTAAGTACAATGGATTAGAAATGGTTACCCTTGATATATGAGTATCAAGACTTCTGTGCACATTGTAACATTTAAAGCATAAAAATACTCCAATATTAGCCGACCTGAAAAAGCAGTTAAAAAAAAAATCATCACAACTAAGAAAAGGTAACTTGGACTCTACAGTCTTCATTAGATTTCAGTCTCTGTAGCTACTTTTCCTACAGCTTAATTATGAAAATGCCTTATCAATCTTTCACAAAGATATTCAATAGTCAAACACTGGTTTTGAGAATCATATCGACTAAACCATAAATCACAAAAATAGTGAGTAGACTTACGCCCATTTAGGTTGTGGAGCATTACAATCAGCACAAAATTGATTATCCTTTTGAAGCAATAAGTCCTTGAATTTTCTTTTACCTGTAAAACAACTACCAATCATTCTACTTCTCAAGAAAAGTGAACATAGCCTTGCATTTCACAGTTTCTAAACCTGGCCTATTTTTTAAATATAAAGCTTGACCCTAGTCCGGTATCTGTCTAAAGTCTAAAGCTTTTTAAGCTTGAAACTTTTCAAATGCTTAGCCAGCCAAAATATATTTTTAAAGACCAACTTTTGCACTCAGTTCTTTGAAGAGTTAACTGCCTATATACTTGACTTTGAAGATATATAATAAGTTGAAAATAATTCTTTATATGAAAGAGAATCTGAAATTTCCAGTTATCAATATAGCTTACTTGTTACAGGCCTCCCAAATTCAAGAGGTTTATTTCTCATCGCCACTGACATGCTTAAACAAATACCAATTCCAATAATAGCAACTAGCAAGCAACCCAAACTATCTGAAAAGAAGAAGCAATAAAAATAACAAATCTGGTTAATAAATCAATTTCTTTTTCTTTTTCTTTTTCTTTTTTCAAGAATGACAACAGAAATCTTATTTCCTTGCACAAATAACATAATCTTATCAACAAGTAATTATTCAGCGAAGAATTAGAATGCATCAAAATCATTATTTTGTATATTTGTTACATAATACATCTTTACACACAATCATACACATGCACTGTTCCAGCAGCTAGATGCCAATCTCCAGAAGCATCAACATTTTTCAATCGAAATCAATATATTAAAAAGATCAATTATTTTGCATTAAACCAATCATACCCAAAGAAATCCACGACTCAAACAGGGGAAAAAGGGGAATTTCAACACACACGCACACATAGAGAGAGAGAAAGAGAAACTGGGAATTGTACGTGTTTAAACGTGAAGGCAAGAAAGAAGAGGAGAGACAAACATAACATAAAATAAAATTACCAGGGAATGAAGGAACCGAATCAAAACGCGTACGTTTGAAAAATCCGCAGACACACGCGATTGAAAAGTACAAGGTGGAAGTGCGAGCAATGATTGATTCTATTATATTTATATGGCAGAATTTGTTGAAAGATACGATGAAAGGTGGAACGACCACTTTTGTATTGTTTTGTTTTGTTTTTTTTTTTTAATTTCAGTTTGTTCCTTAGGATGTGTTTAGTTTTTTTTTTTTGGTGACTTAGGATGTGTTTAGTTTGGACTTTGGAGACAGAGGCTTATCTGAATTATATCTTATTTAAGATTTAAAATAAATATAGATATAAAATATAAATATTATTAAAATTTCTATTTTTATTTTTAAAAATTTTATTTTTTTAAATATTAAAAAAACTAAAATTTTAATTTCAGATCACCGAACATAATATTAACTTTCGATCTTCTAATTTTAATTTTAATTTTAATTTTTAAAAACAAACACTACCTTATTTTTATTTTTTTAATTTAAATCTTATTTTCATCTTTTAATTTGTTTGAAAGTAGTGGATAGAGAGGTTTAACTACATTTCAGGGTGAAACCTTTTTGTATTGAAAAAGTATAAGATATCAATATATTATTTGTCAACTTATGTCAATAATAATTAATTATTATATTTTAAATATATATATAAAGAGACACATCTAGAAAATACATATATAAAGATATTTTTATTATACACAATTATAAAAAAAATATTTTTATTAAACACATCTACAAAGACACTTTCATTAAATATAGTCATAAACAAAAATTAATAGAAATGGACAAAAATATTATTGATAAAGTAGCGAAATTGTTTTGTATTTCCCCACACTTTTGTGTGTAATAACTTTATTATTTGTGTGAAATTCTCGTTAATCTGTTTCTTAAATATTGCTCAAAATTTCATTTTAAATTTAAATTGTAAACTGCTAATACAAACAAGTATGAAACTAGGAGATGTTACAACAAGTTAACAGTCTCGTTGGTATGGTACAAAATATAACTAATTACCTTAAAATGATTAAAGATACAATCATGCTTTGTTTTATAAAAAGATCAGTCATCAATTAACTACGCATTTGGTATTTTATAAAAAAATTATAATGTTATAAATAAATTTAATTATTAATTTATTACAGATTTAATTATTTTATTGTGATAATTTTAATTATTTTAATATTAATTATTTAATAAAAAAATACAAATTAATATACATAATAATTATTTTTAGTGTATTTGTAATATTTTTGTATTTACTGTATTACAACGAATATTAATACATTTTGAATAAAATAAAAAGTAATGTGAGCGTAATACTCCTGATATGGAAAAAAAACAAAATTATATGAATTGAAATTGAATAAAAAAGATACATTAAAATTGAAATAGAAAATAAAATGAATAAATTGAAATTGGATAAAAAAATCAGAGTAAATAGTTAAATTAATTCCTAAAAGATTACTTAATCTCTAAATAAATTCTCCAAAGATTAAATTAATCAAAATCGTCTCCAAAAAATTTAAAAATAGTCATGTTAATCCCTCTGTCTCCTCTCCATTCATTCCGTCAGTAACGACGTTAAATTTTGCTTATGTAGCCGTTAGTGTGTCATATCAGACAGATTGGTGTAAAATAGCTGATGACAAAATATGTTTAGAGATATATGTCAAATTAGTCCTAGAGAGAATAAACCCTAATCCCTTCTTCTCGTTAAATGTCATTGTTGTTGCAGCAATAAATTGATTCTGCAGAGGCCAAAATTATTGTTGAACTGCATCATGGGTAATGTAACTGGGGTTGTAGTCGGACACTATCGCAATCACACGGAAGCAATACTTCAAGCTCTCCGCTGTGATTAAGAAAGAAGAATATGGATCAAGTGTGCTTTTGTGGGTTGAAGACAGTGAACAAGAAATCTGGAACAGTAAAGAATCTAGATAGATTATTTCATGCTTGTCCAAGATATTGGGTCAATTATGAATATAGTCTTCTTCAACCTTTTGGTAGGTGTGGACTGAGGTGTGGGCTTAGGTTTGGGTTGAGGTGCGGACTTAGGTGAAGGTAACTTGGTGGGCGGAGAATTGTTCCTTTTTGGCTGAGAATGTTATTTTAGAGTCTTATAAACTGGTTGAAACATCGCTTCATTGTGGTCCTTATTCAATTTTTTTGGAAGTTCAGCCTGTTGCATAAATTTCGGATTCGTTGGCAAATTGTTTTACATCATCATTATCTTCGCTCATACAGTCAACCACGTATGGCTTAAAAATTACATGCTCAAAATAGATGTTTATGATGTGATGATTTCTCCTACTGTCCTTAATCAACGCCAACAGATCAACATCATTTTCTAGCTTCTTCAAACCATCATCAAGATGTGTTCCAGGAACCTTCCATAAGCAATTATTCATCTCAGCGTATCCTAATTTTTTATAATACTCCTTCACTAAAAACACATTTAGAGTGTCACTTTCAACCACCATTAATACTTCAGTATTATTTGATCATAAAACAGATATTCTGATTCATCTATTTTGAACTTTTCACCACAGTAAAATACAAAAGTCATAGAAAGACCTTCTATCTGCAACCAAAACAGCAGCACACTAAACTATTGAAATTTTTTTTAAAATCAAACAAAACAGAGTCATCATCAACTACAAAATAAAAATAAAACACACATATGCAGCTATATAGAGCACAAACATTGTTCTCAAATATCGAAAAATAGAATTTTTCATCAGTTACAATGTAAGCCCTAAGTCTGAACATATTTTCCAAACCCTAACATTACAAATAGTACCAATAGATTTCTAATGATTATAGAAACACGTTAATGAGGAGACAAAGCACAATCACTTTCAGAAAATAACGAAAAAAAGGTTACCTACCTCTTACGCAAGACAATGGCATGCCCTCTTCGCTTGACCAACGTTGTCGCAAAATTATCACATTCAACTCCAACACAATGTTGTCGTCGATCTGCGCTAATGGTCAATGTTTAACGCTTCTTCTTTGTGGAGGTGATAACCAATAAAGAAGGATGGGATTAGAGAGATCTATGTTTTGTTTTGAGAAGAATGATGGAATGGACTGAAATAAAATTGGTTGAAAAATGAAGCGTTGTAAGAGGTGACTCAAATAAAACGACGCTGTTGAAACTTTTGCTGACACGTTACATTAATGGCCAGGTAAGCAAATAGTAACGTCGTTAGTCATATAATAGACGGAAGAACTAATATTATCATTTTTAAATTTTTTGGAGACGATTTTGATTAATTTAATCTTTCGGGAATTAATTTGGAGATCGCATAATCTTTCAAGGACCAATTTGACTATTTACTCAAAAGAATCACTTTACTTTTTATCAAATTTCTTAATGCAACAAAAAATAGACTTCTCAACCTAACTTATTCACACCATAGTTTGGAAATTGAATCGAAGGGACTCCTCAACCTTCTACCCAATTTCCCATACAACAAGAAAGAGACTTACTCAACCTCACTTATTCACACCATGGTTTCAGTGCGAAATCAAAAAAAGCTTCTAATCACTCAATATTGCAACTACAAAGAGATATTTAAAATTTCTTATTAGGTTAAACCAAAGAAAACTCTAAAACCTACAAACATCAAGTCCAATTTAATAACTAAATAAATAAAAATAAAAATACATCAAAATAAACTAATAACTTTTAAATAATATTTGATCTCTTTATATCACAAACATTTGAAATACATATCATTTTTTTCCTCTTTAAAAAAGATTCGTCCTCAAATCTTATAGTTGAAAAAATAGTATATAAAAAGAACAAATATAATAAAAATAACTTTTTATATATATTTTTTGTATTTTTTTTCTTTTTTTACTGCATGCTTTTTTATTTTTTTTTAATATAAAATTAAAAAAATAATAAGATAATGAAATACAAACAAGAAAGACAAGAATAAAAAAAAGACGTGAGAGACAGTTGACTACTTTTTTTATATTTTTTTAGATACAAAAAGAATAGATATAAATTAATGAGGATTAATCTAATACTTAAGTTTTGATACCAAAAATACGTATTTCAAATATTTGTGATATAATAAAAATATTAAATCTTATTTAAAAGTTATTAGTTTATTTTGATGTCTTTTAATTTTATTTATTTAGTTATTAGATTGAGCTTTATGTTTGTGGACTTTGAGATTTTCTTTCTTTTAACCTAATAAGAGATTATAAATATCTTTTTAGCTATTTTAGTCGTAATATTGAATAATTAGGAGTGCTAAAGCACTTTTTGGTTTTGTGATGAAATTATAGTATGAACAAGTGAGGTTGAGTGAGTCTCTCTTGTTGCACAGAGAGTTGGGTAGAAAGTTGAAGAGTGCCTTCGATTTAATTCCCAAATTATGGTGTGGATAAGTTAAGTTAAGAAGTCCATTTCTTGTGTGGATAAGTTAAGCTAAGTTAAGTTAAGAAATTGGATAAAAAATAGAACAATTCTCTTTGTATCTAATTTTAATCTATTCTTTTTATTTTCTATTTTAATTTTAATATATTTTTTTATTTAATTTTAATTCGTGTAATTTTTTTTTGTATTATTTGATATCAGATTTAAGATGTTAGATTAATTTTTATTAATTTATATTTATTTTTCTAGTGAAAAAAAATCACGGACTCTTACGTCTTTGTCATTCTTACATATTCTTTCTTGTTACGTTGTTAATTCATTATTGTCTCGTTATTCTTTATTAATTTCATTGTTTTCTATATATATAAAAAAATAAACTATTAGTGTTACCTTTTTCTATCAGTTAAAATTTTTGGAATGTGTGGTATCATGATATGGTATTAAAGCTCTAAATTCAAAAGGTCAAGAGTTCAATCTTTGATGAATCCGAAAATCAATTAAAACTTTTGGAAATATGTTTATTATCTCTAGTACTCGAATGATTATTCTAAATAGTATGGGAAATGTTTATTTTGTAACTTATATAGTTCATTGTGCACATTATACAAATAAGCCATTGTCTACCTAGCAAGATCTTATAAACTATTAGCCTTGCTCTCTTTTTATAATTATTATTAATACTTTTTTATTTTATCTCTTTGTACTTTGTGTCTTATATTTTTTTGTCTTTTATTTCAGTTATTTTTTTTTTATAGTTGTGTCGAATTTTTTAAATTTTTTTATTTTTATTTGATTTTTAAAGGGTAACAATAAAGAAATTTTTAAGAATGATAAAATATAAAAGTGTTGGGTTCAATTAAGAATAAAAGCTAATTATAAGTGTAAACACGAATAACCTAATTTGAATGCCATCATCAAACATAGTAAGGAATCGGCATGTGCCATCATTATACCACAATAAATTTTTTAAAAAATTTTATCTGTTAAAACAAAATTCAAGATCAGTAAAAGAGTACCACAAAAAATTGCTGTATTTGATATGCAAAGCTAACATTAACAAGAATCCTAAAGTTCTTATGAAAATTTTTTTTATTGGATTAAACAAAAAAATTGTAGATAAAATTGAACTTTATCATTATATAACAATGGAGGATTTAGTCTATTTGACAATTGAAGTAGAGGTGCAACAACAATTTATAGCAATTTGGCACTCTTTATATTCCAATTTTACATAGAATTCTAAAGGAGAAAAGTTTGAGGATACGACAAAATTCACTGTTGCAAATTTTAAAAAGAATATAATAGATCGACATCAGCAAACTTTTTTTGATTCTATCTTTAATTCTACTTCACAATCAGTGATGAAAGAATTTATTGAGTATGCTATAGATGGAGATGAGTACTTGGAAGAACCAAAAGTGCAAGAGTTTTCAAAAGGGTTTCTGGAATGTGAGTAATTTGAAAAACAGGAGAGAAAAGAAAAGAATTTAAAAGAAGAAGAGACTGAGAAAAAGAGTGTGTGTTTCAGTAAAAATAATCAATATTTGAGTTAAAGAGAGGTTATGAGAAAAAGACAAAGAATAGTGAGACAGAGGAGCCATTGAAAGAAAAAGAAACTGAGAGCAATAAACACACATGTGAGAAAAATCTTGAAAGTTATAGTTTAGACAAGAGTGTATTAGTGTCTATGACATTTAAAAAGTTTTCAATTTCTCATACATCTAACCATGAATTGCTTAGTATTTACATGTCAGATTTGAAAGGTTTTGCAAATTTATTAGTGAATTTCGAAGGAATTAATGTGGATGGAAGGAGTGAAGGACAACCAACTCCATTCTATAGTGATCAGCTATATGAAACATGTCTCAAGTATTCAATATATGATAAAGTATAATTTGTTTTGCATTTGATAGTTCAGGTGATTTTGAACAAAAAACATGCAAAATAGACTCAGTTGATGGACTATTTTTCAAAAGTGATTGAACAAGATTCAAGAACGAATCATTTTGCAGAGAAGGAAAATGATACGTGTTCAAAAAAAATTTTTTAGTCTATATTTAGCTTGTTTTATTATTATGATTGGTTAGAAAATTTGACTTTGTTCTGATTTATTTAGTAGTATTTTTAAAAAGTTTAAATTTAAATCAAATTTGATCTAATTCAATAAAAATTAAATTTGATTTAAATTAAATTATTTTTAGAGATTTAAATTTAAATTAAATATTTAAAAAGATTTGACTCATTCTTAAGTTAATCTATTAAGAATTTATTTAAATACTTTTTATTATTTTTTTTAAATTAATTTTTTATGAATAATTTTTTTTATTTTTTTGAGAAATTTAAATGTCACCAAATAAAATAGAACGATTCTTTTAATTGTTGGATCAAAAAATCAAATTAAAATTAAAAAAATTCCTTTCTTTAATTTTTTATCTTACTGTAAATTATGTTCTGTATCAACTCCTTACTGAAAAATGTGTCAGAATGAATCCTATATTTCATTATTTTTGGTGTCTATTACTAGAAATTAACGATTACTTTACTTTTTATTTTTGTTAATAGTTTTAATTTTTAAAGCGTGTTTTAGTGGAGGTATATAAATGTACGGCAAAGCAGGTGGTGGCAAATAACTAATTGTGGCTACAATTAGGGGCAGAGGATAGTGGTTGCCAACTAAATTAATTGGAATAAAAGAACAAAGTTGTATAAAGATTAAAGAACATATCTATGTGCCGTTTTTAATTTTTTTTATAATTTAAAAACAAAAAAAATAAATTAATCAAATTTTTACTAAAACGTTACAATTTCGGTTGTACCATGTATGTATTAATATAGGCATAGATAATAAATCGACAAGTAGTTATTAATATATAAAAATAACAACAGCAGCACCAATAATAATAATAATAATAATAATAATAATAATAATAATAATAATAATAATAATAATATTGCGGCCTGGTCCAAACTGATTGCGGACCGACCCGACATATAAACCACCTGATCCGAACGGTCGAATGCAAACCGCTTAGACATCGCCCCGGATACGCGTTCCTGACAGCTCATCATTACAGCTGTATGAGGAAGTTTTGAGGAAGGTGGGTCTTCTCTGGTGGGATCCATTTCTGACACAGTATATATGGGGAGGGTCCTACCCCTCCCCCAAGGTACGTCACATACCACTCTATCTCTTTCTCATCTGCACACGCAACTGACTTGGGCGTTGGAGTGTCTTTGCAGGTGACACCCCTTCCACGTCAAGAGCTCGGGACGTCGGTTACTCCAACTTCACCATCGCGACCTGGTTCCATGCTACACCCCACCTATCTATCCAAGGACCTCTTTGAAACGTCCGGTACCCAAGATACCGAACAAATAATAATAATAAAAAAAATTAGTAATAATGTCTGCAATTTATTCAGGTATAAAAATTAGTAAAAGATGAATTAAATTTTTTTATAATTTATTCCTCACAATGTGACAATCAATCTCAATATACTTTGTATGCTCATAAAATATTAGATTGGTAGCAATATAAATGATAGATTTACTATCACAGTATAAATTCATAGGTTTACCAAAAGGTGTTCTTAAGTCTTTCAACACATAATTAAGTCATTGAGCTTTTCTAGTGGCTGGTGCAAGAGTCTGGTACTCTACCTCAAAGGAAGAAGCTACAACAATTACTTGCTTCTTGCTCTTTCAAGTGACAAGGGAGGAACCCACATAAAAATAATAGGTTAAAATCGATCGCACAAGTTGGGGCATCCAACCCAATCAAAATCAGAGAATCTAGTGAGAAATAAATTGGAATTGGCCGAGAAAAACACTCTCGTTGTCGGAGAGTTCTTTATGTACCTAAGGATCTTATGTGCCGCTTGCAAGTGTTTAGTTGTAGGACAATCCAAAAATTGGATGAACTTGCCAATTGCAAAGCTTATATCCGGTCTTGTATTTGAGAGATACAACAGTTTTTCAATAATTTTCTATAATTGGAGGAATCAGGTAAATTATCTCCATCATCATTGCTCAATTTCATCCCATAATCCACGGGAATGGAGGCGGGCTTACAATGCTCAAAATCAATGTCCCGCAAGAGATCTAAAACATATTTTTACTAATATAAAGCTATGCCTTTTGAAGACCTAGCAACCTTTAAGTCAAAGAAAAACTTGAGATCACCTATGTACTTAATCCAAAACCTGTCATGCAAAATCTGCTTCATCCTTTCAATTTCAAACAAATCATCTCCTGCCAACACTAAATCGTCAACATAAATCAAAATGATTGTAAAACCAGTATTTTAGAATTTAATAAACATGCTGTAATCAGATTTACACTGATTATATCCTAACTCTAGCAGAAGCGATTTCAGTTTGAAGTTTCATTATTTATTAGCTTGTTTAAGTCCATATAGAGACTTTTCAAGCTTGCAAACCTGACTCGGAGCTATCGCGAACCTTTAGGAGGTTTCATGTACACTTTCTCATTAATCTCATCATGTAGAAAGACATTATTAACGTCGATTTGCTTCAAATGCCATCCCTTAACAGTAGCCAATGCCAAAACAACATGCAGTGTTTCTAGTTTGATAACGGGACTAAATGTGTCTTTATAGTCAATTCCAGAGACTTGAGTCAACCCTTTTGCCATGATGCGAGCTTTGTGTCGCTCAACACTACTATCAGGGTGGTATTTGACCTTAAGGATCCATTTACAATCAATCGCCTTCTTACCACTCGGAAGGGAAGTTAATGTCCAAGTTTTGTTCTCATTCAGAGTATTCAATTCAACTTAGATGGCCTCTTGCTAACAAAGTTTAAGTATGGCATCTTCATAGCGTTTAGGTTCAATATTTAAGATAGCTATTGAGTATACACAACGCATAGGTGAAAGATTTGTATGATAAAAATTTTGAGATGTGATATCGTTAATTGGAAAAAGTTTTTCTGTTGTGAATTAGTGGTATTCATGTATTTATAATTTTTTAAATATGTTGGTGGTTTATTAGTGCGTAATGATTTTTTTGGTATGAGATGAGAAGATGGTAATATTCATTTATATAAGTATAAAATACACTTTACAATTATTGATAAGACTGATATTATTTTCTTTATAATATTTGACGTGAGACTCAGAATTTTTAAAATAAAAACTGTGATAAAATGCGTCGTTTTATATTTAATTTTTTTTATTTAAATTAAATTTAAAATTAGTTACATATTATAATTTTATATTATTATAATAATTAATATATCTATTTTGTTATAAGAGTTGAGTATAGATACTTTTTCTAAAGTGACTGTCAAAATTTAAAATATTAATTCTTATCAACCATGATAAAAAATATATATATAAACTTAATTTAAAATTAAATATATCAAAAAATATTTTTTTTAATAAACATATATTAAATATAAATAAAAAAATATATTTTTTCATTCCTTGCACGGGTACACTAGTTACAACTGGTGGTAGTTTAGCTAGCCACTATTTTTTTTTTCAAATAGAAAGATTGATGACAATAACATATTATATACTCACCATTATTAAACTATTAAAGGTTTTTGATGAAGCGACTATTATACTTGTCACGGCAACGCTTGATGCATCTATCCCTCAGTTTACCTGTATGCATTCTCTTGCATCTGTTGATACATCCTCGCAGTGTATTCTCCGAATCGCTTCTCATATAATTAGATGCAACAATCTCATCAAATTCTTCAACAATTGTATAGTAACAAATAATCACACTAATAATCAATAATATTGTTATTCCAAGTGCGATACTACTACTCCTTGCCATAGATGTTGCTCTTATAATCACAAATTTACAATAAAGCACCTTTTATATATATAAGTTTAAAATCTATTACAAATTTACATAAAATATGATTCGAGAATTACTTTCAGGATATTTCTCTTTTAGTCTGTGTCTCCTCTCCACACCAAAAGTTACAAACTATTAAACAAAACAAAAGATAACCATTGTAGCAGCGAAGTGTTATTTTAGAATAACTTATTATTACTGTAATTGATTTAATTAGATTATCTCTCGAAGTCAATAATAATAATAATAATAATAATAATAATAATAATAATAATAATAATAATTGATTTTATGTATGTAAGAATATTTTATAATATATTAAAGATCAAATGTGATTTTCAATTTAAAGTCTACACCATGTCTCTATTCTTTTTTTATTATTTTTATTTTTTGGAAATTTTGTTTTTATATGAATCACTGACAATTAAAAAATGAAAAAATATATGTATATATTATGTTTTTATTTATCGAATATGCCTTCTGAACAATACTTAAATATTCTAATTAAAAGAACTATATCGTTAAATACACAAATCGTTTTCACTTGTAAAAAATATTTGTTTTCAAACTACTACTCTTTTTTAGTTCTTTTGTGTTTTTCCTGCTATATTTTTTACTTTTTCTAACATTTAAAAAATATTATCAAATTACATTAAAATATTATCTATTTATATTAATAATATTTTAATAAATATTAAGTATATTTTATGTTATTAAAAAGTTTTATTATTAACATTCTTCTAAAAATTTAATAATATTTAGTAAAAATATTATAATAAATTAAATATAATAATATTATAAAAAACATTACAATAAACCTTTTATGGTAATACTTAAAAAAATATTATAATAAATATTTTTGTAACACTTAAAAAAATTATAATAGATATTTTATATAACAGTTAAAAAAATATTATAATAAATATTTTATATAATACTTAAAAAAATATAATAATAAATATTTTTTATAATATTTAAAAAAAATATTACAATAAATATTTTTGTAACATTTAAAAGTATTATAAAAAAATTTTGTTAACAATAAAAAAAATATTAAACTAGATTTTTAGTAACATTTATAACTATAATAACTATTTTAATATTTATAACTATAGTATCTCTTGCAGTGATATAACTATTTATTTATTTTTATAAAAAAGTGTTAGATAGTTAATAAATTTTATAATTTATAGTAATTAATTAGTCATCATTAATATTTTTAATGATATAAAATTAATAATGTAAAATTATTTTTTTTTGTTGATTAAGTACCAACTAAATTTTAATAAAAATACCGACTTCCTAAATTTTCTCATTTTTATATATAACATTGAAAAAGTATTATTATTAACGTAAATGCGTGAAATATTGAAAAACATGAAAAATCATTAGAATTAACTTCTCTTATTTATCTCTTCTCGTTCATATCCCTTTCCCTTTTGTTTTTATTGTTTCACTTTGTCTATCTCTCTCTTTTTTACTATATTTGTTATCAAGTTCATTCAGCATTTATACCACTGTTGCTTCTTCTCCTGTTAGCGATTGTGTTCTTTAATATTTGCAAAAAATCAATTACCCAAAATTACAACTTACAAATCTAAAGCTATATATTTTTATAATACAACAGTCAACACCAAATTCATTAACAGTTATAGAAGAGTGAAACATGTAAAGTTTGCAAACATATATAGAGTTAAATAAATAAGAACCTAACACAAAGATGAGTTCCGAGTTCTTCTCCAAGTTTACTTTGGTTTTCAAATGGTTTAATTATTTCGTCAATGTCTGTAATTTTATCGAATTTTTAATTAGGTTCTTACACTTTTTTTTTTCAATTTGATCTCTATATCATATTAAGTTTTGTGATTAAGTCCCTATTAAAAAAATATTCCATTAAACAAAAAAAAAATACCACATGAAAACATCCATTTTTTTTTCTTAAATTCCAAAAAGAACCCTCAATATTTTCTTCCACTCTCACTCATACTCTGTAACATCCTAAGTTAATATTCTACCTTTAAAGGCCTTTAAGTAGGGTGTCACACTGAATATGAAAAAGCAAAGAACTAAATCGTTAGTTAAGAAAAGAAGGAAAACACGCGCGAAACTTTGGGTGGAAATTGAGTTGTACTAAAAGGATGAAATTGAACAAAACTCAAAGGGGTTCAAGCAAATATAAAAGAATTCCCATGAACACGGTTCTAAAGGAGATAGTGCTTAAAGGTAACTATGACGAAAAGAAAACTAACGCATCCTAACTAGTTTCATTGAAGAAACTTCCATCCTTATGTCATGTCCTATCCTTGGCTCGGGTTGTCGGATTCCTCTTCCTCGGTTTCGGAGTCAGACTCGAGGTGTACCACCTTAGATGACCGCTTCTTAGATGCTGAAGCGTTCCTATCTAGGAAGGTTACGACGGGCAGCTGGAGTTCTTCTTCCACGAACTCTCGATCTAAGTAGATAGTTTGGAGCACGGTAGTAGTGGTCGCAACTACGCACGCGTGCTTCGAGGGGTCATACTCAGAAGTTACCTTCGGGGGACACTGCGTCGTCTCTATCCACTGTGCCATGTTCCTCTGGAGACAGTATGGGAAAAGAAAGGGAGTGAGAACCTAACGTCTCAGTAAGAGTGCTATGCAACACCTCCATATCCATCTCCAGCCCACGTGCGGGATTTTTAAAAAGAGCGTATAATGTGGCATGTAATATGTATCTTTCTTGTAAAACATGTGTGCAAAAAAGAAAGCATATAGGAAAATAGAAGGATAACATCTCAAGTAACATCAACATAATCATAATTAAATCTAAAGAAAAAAAACATAAACATCAAACTTTCATTCATGCTTTCTTCTTTCTTAACTTTTAACTTTTATGGAATGTATTGAGTTCAAACCGGTATAAATGAGAGTCCCCTTCCCTTACCGAAGGTTCTTATCTCGAGTGTCTTGGCGATCACCTTCCCTTATCGAAGGATCATCTCGATCGATCACCCTCCCTTACCGAGGGATCATCTCGATATCTTGTCTTTGGGGGTCACCTTCCCTTACCGAAGGATCACTCCCTCAGTTCAATTTACAATCAAGGTTATTTAGACATACACAAGAAAAGAGTTATATCAACAAAGATATCTTATTATAAAAAAATTGATGGGAGTTCCCTTCCCTTACCGAAGGTTCCCAAAGGTTTGCCGATCACCTTCCCTTACCGAAGAATCATCTCGATTCGATCACCTTCCCTTACCGAAGGATCATCTCGATTATCTTGTCTTTGGGGGTCACCTTCCTTTACCGAAGGATCATTCCCTCAGTTCAATTTACAATTAGGTTGTTTAAACATACATGAGAGAAAAATCATATAAGAAGAGATCATGGAAGAAAATGAACAATTGTGATAATAAAGGGATATATGAAAATCATGAAACTTTAGCATGTGTATAGATTTTCTAATTAAAAGATCTTGGTAATATAATAGCATGGATTGAAAGAGGTCATATCAAAGTGCAGAAAATAGGGCATTTTAAATAATTGCACAAAATATTAAAGAAATTATGTATTCTCGATCCTAAAGGAGTAATATAATGGTGCAACGATCATATAATAAGAATAGAGTATATTATATATTTGAATAAAACATTTAAGAAAGCATGTACTCTTGACTTTGAAGGAGTAATAATAATGATATGCACATAATAGAATAGGGTATATTAAATATTTGAATAAAATATTTAAGAAAGTATGTACTCTTGACTTTAAAGGAGTAATAATGACATAATGATATGCACATAGTAGAATAGGGTATATTAGATGTTTGAATAAAATATTTAAAAAAGCATGTACTCTTGGCTTTAAAGGAGTAATAATGACATAATAATATAACAGGTCACATAGATGCACATAATAGAATAGGGTATATTAAATTTTTGAATAAAATACTTAAGAAAGCATGTACTCTTGACTTTAAAGGAGTAATAATAACATAATGATATGCACATAAAATATTTGAATAAAATAATATAAATAGTAATATAATAATGTAAGAGATTACACATATGCATATAATAGAATATGGTATGTTGAACAAGACAGTATAAGAAGGCATGTACTCTCGGCCCTAAGGGAATATTAATATAATAATATAGGAGATTGAATAAGCATTATAAAAAGGCATGTACTCTCGATCTAAGGGAATATTAACAATATAATCATCTGAAAGAGCACAAAATGAGTATAGTGAATAATTGAATGAACATTACAAGGAGACATATACTAACGATTCAAGAAGACATGAATGACATGGTGGACAGACATGATCAACATGAATAAAGGATGAGTGAAAGATAATTAATGTCATGATAACATTTGTGAATGGAAGAAAATAAAAATGGAACATAATACATGCCAAGCATTTTAAAAAAACATAATTCCCTACACTTTTTCTAACGCTTCCTTGTTGCCTATGAGCTTGCCTCTTGTGTTCCTTGTGTTTGCACACAGAATATATTTTTGTAGAGAGAGAAGGGAGAGGATTAGTGTTTGAGAGAAGTGATTTTCTACCTATAGGTGCACCCCTATTTATATACATTTGGTGATAGGGTGGTTGGGATAATTTTAAATTCAAACGGAAGGCGGTTACTAGATTCCTATCCATAAATTCAAAATTCTAAGCCCAACTCCCAACTGACTTTCGAATTTTGAATTTAATTTTTGTTTCTAAAAGGGGTGGTTGTTACATTATCACCCCCGTAAAAAAGAATTTGTCCCCAAATTCCATATCCGAAATTGGTCGATGAGGATTGTTAAATAACTTAGGGGTCTTATTGTAATCTCCTACTGTTGGAAAGAAAATCTTCACCATGATCGTTACCTGTAAATAATTCCGGGAACTTCTGTCTTATGTCAGCATCTCTTTTTCCATGTGTAGTCCCTTGAATTGCCACTACCCCATGCCACTTTTACCAGTCGTATCGTCTTGCTCCTTAGTTGCTTCATGCTTCTGTCTACAATCTTCACGGCTGGTAGTTCAAAGGTCAGGTCATCTTTGAGTGTTACATCCTCTTGTGGCAACACATGGCTTGGATCGTGCTGGTATTTTTTTTTTTTGGAGCTGGGACACATGGAACACGTTGTGTAGTCTCGATAGATTCGGTGGTAGTGCGAGTTGGTATGTCGACTTTCCTATACGACGGAGGATTTGGAATGGGCCCAGGTACCGGGGGCTTAGTTTCCGTACCTTAAGGGCCATTCCTACCCCGGTGGTAGGGGTGATTTTTTTCGTTGATCTGCATAGCTCTTTTGTTGACTTTGGACGGTATGTATTCTTTCCCTTATCCTTTTGATATCTTCTGTGGTCTGTCTTACTAATTCGGGTCCTAAGTAGCCTTTCTCTTCTGGTCTATACCAGCATAAAGGAGATTGGCACTTTCTCCCGTAAAGTGCCTCATATGGTGCCATCACAATGCTATTATGGTAACTGTTGTTATAAGCAAACTCGATCAGTGGTAAGTGACTTTTTCGCTCTCCTAGTCTGTCTAGGACACAAGCTCGTAACATATCTTCCAACGACTGGATGGTCCTTTTCATTTGTCCATCTGTTTGCGGGTGGTATGACGTGCTTAAGCACAATTTTGTCCCGAACGCCTTCTGCAATGCGTTCCAAAACCTGGAGGTAAATCCGGGGTCTCTGTCCGAGACTATGGTTGATGGTACCCCGTGTAACCCCAGGATCTCTTTGATATATAGTGTGGCTAGTCTTTCTAACGAGTCGGTCGCCTTGATTGGTAGAAAATGGGCAGTCTTGGTAAGCCGGTCCACAATGACCCATATGGCGTCACGTCCTACTTGAGTACGAGGTAGTCTCATGACGAAATCTATCGATATGTTCTCCCACTTCCATTTTGGGATGCCAAGAGGTTGCAATACCCCCGATGGTTTTTGATGCTCGATTTTTACCTTCTGACAAACCAGACATTTATTCACGACTGTAGCCAACTCCTTTTTCATCCCTGGCCACCAGAACATCTTCTTCAAATCATGGTACATCTTTGTCATGCCTGGGTGAATGGTAAAGTCTCTTTTATAGGCTTCTTCCACAATCTTGTTTTGAAGATCGCCTTCTCTTGGGACACAGATTTGACCTTGGTATCTCCATACCTTGTCCTCTCCTTTGGTGAAACCTTTCAATTTTCTTTCTTTGACAAGGCGCATGATTTCTTGAAAGTCGGGGTCGGAGCTCTGTGCCTTAGTTATTTGTTCCTTGAATTGACTTGTCACTGTTAGGTGGCTCAAACGTATGCTTTCTGGAGCGAGGGTGACTTGTAAGTTCATGTCTCTGAAATTCTTTATCAACTCTGCCTCTTTTATCATCAGCCATGATGCCTTGAGTACCTTCCGACTTGGAGCGTCAGCCACCAAGTTAGCCTTCCCCGGGTGGTAGTTTAGAACAAAGTCGTAGTCTTTAAGAAACTCCATCCACCTCCCTTGTCGCATGTTGAGTTCCTTCTAGTCGAACAGGTACTTTAAGTTCTTATGATCGGAGAATACTTGAAACCCAACTCCGTACAAATGGTGTCTCCATGTCTTCAGTGCAAATACTATTGCGGCTAGTTCAAGGTCGTGAATTGGATAGTTGACTTCGTGGGTCTTTAGTTGCCTTGACGCATACGCCACTACCTTCTTGCATTGCATTAGTACGCAACCCAAAAGACATTACTGTAAACTTCATTCGAAAAGCCATCTTCGGAATGTCTTCTTCTTTTACCCTTATTTGATGATACCCTGATCTCAAGTCAATTTTTTGAAAATGCCGTTGCACCTTGTAGTTGGTCCATTAAGTCATCTATTCTTGGGAGGGGATATTTGTTCTTCACCGTGATTTTGTTGAGTTGTCTATAGTCTACGCAGAGACGCATACTGCCATCATTTTTGAACAATACTGGAGCTCCCCAGGGAGAGATGCTTGGTCTGATGAATCCCTTTTGCAGCAGTTCTTCTAGTTGGTTCTTTAGTTCAGTGAGCTCCAACGGAGCCATCCGGTAAGGGGCTATGGAGATTGGCCCTATTCCAGGCACCAATTCTTTGGAGAACTCGACTTCTCGTGTTGGGGAAAATAGGGTATATCTTCGAGAAAGATATCTGAAAAGTCTCGTACTACTGGTATCTCACACAACTCCTGATTGGGATCTGCTTTTACCGAATTTAGCAAGGCACATTCTTGTCTCGTACTTCTACCTTTGGAGGATCTTAGAAGGTCACTTGTGTCATTTATGGATGGAGAAAGAAAGATGACTTTTCTCTCTAACAAGACTCAGTTTTTGTTGAGCCAATCCATTCCTAGGATGATGTCTAGTCATACTAAAGGGAGGCACACTAGGTCAGTAAGGTATGACCTATCTGAAATGAGGATGCAAGTCCCCTAACAAACCTGCTGAGTTTTAACATTCTTACCGGTTGGGGTAGTCACCAGTAGGACATATGGTAGTTTGGTCATGGGTAAACTAATTCTACTAGTAGCAGAGATAGATATAAATGGATGAGAAGCACCAGTATCGTAAAGAATAGTTAAAGGAACTCCATTAATTGTGTACTTACCCTTGATTCAATCTTCTGACTGGTGGGCTCCTTTGGCTTGCCATAGGTTTCCTGTTCAATGGTAACTATAAGGAGAATTTCTATCAGTCGTACCTTCTAAAACAGGATCTCTAGGATCGACTTTGCTCTGATACCAATAATGTAACATCCTAAGTTAATATTCTACCTTTAAAGGCCTTTAAGTAGGGTGTCACACTGAATATGAAAAAGCAAAGAACTAAATCGTTAGTTAAGAAAAGAAGGAAAACACGCGCGAAACTTTGGGTGGAAATCGAGTTGTACTAAAAGAATGAAATTGAACAAAACTCAAAGGGGTTCAAGCAAACATAAAAGAATTCCCATGAACACGGTTCTAAAGGAGATAGTGCTTAAAGGTAACTATGACGAAAAGGAAACTAACGCATCCTAACTAGTTTCATCGAAGAAACTTCCATCCTTATGTCATGTCCTATCCTTGGCTCGGGTTGTCGGATTCCTCTTCCTCGGTTTCGGAGTCAGACTCGAGGTGTACCACCTTAGATGACCGCTTCTTAGATGCTGAAGCGTTCCTATCTAGGAAGGTTACGACGGGCAGCTGGAGTTCTTCTTCCACGAACTCTCGATCTAAGTAGATAGTTTGGAGTACGGTAGTAGTGGTCGCAACTACCCACGCGTGCTTCGAGGAGTCATACTCAGAAGTTACCTTCGGGGGACACTGCGTCGTCTCTATCCATTGTGCCATGTTCCTCTGGAGACAGTATGGGAAAAGAAAGGGAGTGAGAACCTAACGTCTCAGTAGGAGTGCTATGCAACACCTCCATATCCATCTCCAGCCCACGTGCGGGATTTTTAAAAAGAGCGTATAATGTGGCATGTAATATGTATCTTTCTTGTAAAACATGTGTGCAAAAAAGAAAGCATATAGGAAAATAGAAGGATAACATCTCAAGTAACATCAACATAATCATAATTAAATCTAAAGAAAAAAAACATAAACATCAAACTTTCATTCATGCTTTCTTCTTTCTTAACTTTTAACTTTTATGGAAGATATTGAGCTCAAACCGGTATAAATGAGAGTCCCCTTCCCTTGCCGAAGGTTCTTATCTCGAGTGTCTTGGCGATCACCTTCCCTTACCGAAGGATCATCTCGATCGATCACCCTCCCTTACCGAGGGATCATCTCGATATCTTGTCTTTGGGGGTCACCTTCCCTTACCGAAGGATCACTCCCTCAGTTCAATTTACAATCAAGGTTATTTAGACATACACAAGAAAAGAGTTATATCAACAAAGATATCTTATTATAAAAAAATTGATGGGAGTTCCCTTCCCTTACCGAAGGTTCCCAAAGGTTTGCCGATCACCTTCCCTTACCGAAGAATCATCTCGATTCGATCACCTTCCCTTACCGAAGGATCATCTCGATTATCTTGTCTTTGGGGGTCACCTTCCTTTACCGAAGGATCATTCCCTCAGTTCAATTTACAATTAGGTTGTTTAAACATACATAAGAGAAAAATCATATAAGAAGAGATCATGGAAGAAAAGGAACAATTGTGATAATAAAGGGATATATGAAAATCATGAGACTCTAACATGTGTATAGATTTTCTAATTAAAAGATCTTGGTAATATAATAGCATGGATTGAAAGAGGTCATATCAAAGTGCAGAAAATAGGGCATTTTAAATAATTGCACAAAATATTAAAGAAATTATGTATTCTCGATCCTAAAGGAGTAATATAATGGTGCAACGATCATATAATAAAAATAGAGTATATTATATATTTGAATAAAACATTTAAGAAAGCATGTACTCTTGACTTTGAAGGAGTAATAATAATAATATGCACATAATAGAATAGGGTATATTAAATATTTGAATAAAATATTTAAGAAAGTATGTACTCTTGACTTTAAAGGAGTAATAATGACATAATGATATGCACATAGTAGAATAGGGTATATTAGATGTTTGAATAAAATATTTAAGAAAGCATGTACTCTTGGCTTTAAAGGAGTAATAATGACATAATAATATAACAGGTCACATAGATGCACATAATAGAATAGGGTATATTAAATTTTTGAATAAAATACTTAAGAAAGCATGTACTCTTGACTTTAAAAGAGTAATAATAACATAATGATATACACATAAAATATTTGAATAAAATAATATAAATAGTAATATAATAATGTAAGAGATCACACATATGCATATAATAGAATATGGTATGTTGAACAAGACAGAAGGCATGTACTCTCGGCTCTAAGGGAATATTAATATAATAATATAGGAGATTGAATAAGCATTATAAGAAGGCATGTACTCTCGATCTAAGGGAATATTAACAATATAATCATATGAAAGAGCACAAAATGAGTATAGTGAATAATTGAATGAACATTACAAGGAGACATATACTAACGATTCAAGAAGACATGAATGACATGGTGGACAGACATGATCAACATGAATAAAGGATGAGTGAAAGATAATTAATGTCATGATAACATTTGTGAATGGAAGAAAATAAATATGGAACATAATACATGCCAAGCATTTTAAAAAAACATAATTCCCTACACTTTTTCTAACGCTTCCTTGTTGCCTATGAGCTTGCCTCTTGTGTTCCTTGTGTTTGCACACAGAATATATTTTTGTAGAGAGAGAAGGGAGAGGATTAGTGTTTGAGAGAAGTGATTTTCTACCTATAGGTGCACCCCTATTTATATACATTTGGTGATAGGGTGGTTGGGATAATTTTAAATTCAAACGGAAGGCGGTTACTATATTCCTATCCATAAATTCAAAATTTTAAGCCCAACTCCCAACTGACTTTCAAATTTTGAATTTAATTTTTGTTTCTAAAAAGGGTGGTTGTTACATACTCCATGAACAACAGCAACAACGTCTCGTCCTTAGCTAGACAGTGGCCCAGTGATAATGAACGAGGTGGAGATAGGGGCGGAAGTGAAGAAGAGGCGCCGAGAGAGAGGGCGATGGAAGGGCTCCCAAGAGGGAAGAAGCAGGAGTTAAAGGAGCACCAGATGTTGATGAGAAAGGTGATGTAGGCGCAGAGGAATGAAGAGAGGAGGGAGGATCTAAAGGTGGCGAAGAGTGAGGGCGAGGCAAAGAGGGAATCTTTGAGCTCACCGTGGAGAAACATAGCGGAGGGCACCAGCGCCATCGTGATCCAGTATTTGTGGGTGAAGTCGGAGGGGCTCTTGATGGATCTAGAGGGTGATGATGAGGATGGAAAAGTGGAGTGACCATACTGATGGCCATGGATCACAGGATGACAAATTTGATTCGGGGGAGTTAGGGTTCGAGCTTTGCTGAAATTGCGAATTGGAGAAGGAAAAGCAAGGGGAGCTGCTCGAGCTTGATATGTAGGGACGGAATGATCGAGGCTACAGCTGCAACGGCTGCATTTCTTTCTTTTCCTTTTTCTTCTTCTTAACATATACGATGGTGATGGTTGCTTGTCGTTTTGTGATGTGGTTTTACTTCTTCTTCCCTAAGTGCAGGATCATTCCGAGAACTAGATTCAATGATTTGTTATTGTAATGCTATGATATCAAGTAAGTTATTGCAATGCGATGATACTGAATTTTGCTATTGGCATTATGGGACTTCCTTTAAGTATTTTTTTACTTTGTGCTTGATAAAGGTCTCTCTGAATCTGGATGTAATTCTATCATATTATCATTATTGTATCAATGATTTGAACCTTGAAGGATTTGATACCTTACTTGAAGAGTATTGAAGAGTAATGGTGGCAATGATGGGTGGCCCTCGAAAGGGACTTTTAAGAAGAGAATAATACACATGGGTAAATTAGTAAATTCACACTAGATAAATGTTTTTTATAACATTTACTGTTAATGGGACTTAATTATAAAAGTTGATATTATATAGGGATTCAATTAAAAAGAAAAAAAAATATAGAGATTTAATTAAAAATTCGATAAAATTATAGAAACTGACAGAATAATTAAACCTTTTCAAATCGATTAAATACGCTTTTTTTCTTTCTTTCTTTGCTTGTTGAGCCGATACTTTGTTCCTCAGTAGCCTAGTCAAACCTTAAAATCATAAAAGAAAAAACAATTCCACTTAAAAACAAAGAATTAGAGAAAAAAGATAAAAAAAATATTTTATATAAATCGAATTAAACTAATTCGAATTACATAATATATAGTAATAAATTGAAACACTTGGGTTCAAATTACATGGAATATTATTTTAAGTATAAATCGAATCAATGTGATTCGAATTAGTATGGAACAATATAAATCAAATCAGCTTGATTCGATTTACTATTTGTAATAGATTATTGATATTTACTATTTTTAAATTAATTATTTATTTATTCTATATTAACTTTAAAATATAAATATCAATAAAAAAATATCCATTTGGATTCAAATAAAATATCAAAAAAATCAAAATGAATAAGAATAGAAATCCAATTTTTTTGTGTTTTAGTTCAAATTTTAAAAAATTTATATTTTTATAAACTTATGAATTTAAAACAGAACATTAAACAATTTCTAAAAATTTATTAAAAATTATTCTTTGATTCATTAGCATCTAAAAAATTATTATCGGAATTTTTGATGTTGAATTCAAATTTAAAATTATCACATTGATTCGATTTAGTACTATACTGTATAATTCAAATTTAACCAATTCGATTTATACTTAAAACAGTGTTCTTATGTAATTCGAACTCATGTGTTTCGATTTACTACTATATTGTGTAATTCGAATTAATTTAATTCGATTTATATAAAAATATAATTAGAAACATCTATGTAACATTATTTAGTTTGGGTGATTTATGTAATATTGACATTAGTTTGGTGTATATAATAAGTGTTTTACCCAAAAAATATTTTTGAGTACAAATAAAAGATAATAAAATAAATCATTAAAGAGAATCAAGATTTAAGAGTATGAAATTACCTAAAAAGAAAAAAATTATGGAATTGATGTATCTCTGTGACTAAAGTTAAGATTATTTTAAGACTCTTCTTTTATTGATTAATTATCTAAGATACATATATTAATTGTTATCCTAAGTATATCATTCCTAATCCAATTAACATCATCTTTAACACTTATAAATTAATAAAACATAACACTTATTATTTGAGAATTATTTTTAAATTTTTTCATTTATGTCATGTTATCTAAATCATCGTATATATTAAACAAATTTTTTAAAATAGTGTTAATAACAACATACTAAGTATCATTTAGATCTTTTGTATAATAAATTTGTCTCATTTAAATTATAATTACAAATAGATCATTTTTATAAATTGATATTCTAAAATTTATATTATAAATACTAATCTAAAATTATCTTTTTTATTTTAAAATTAATCGCATTTAAATAGCACATATTTAAAAATACGAACGTATCTTTTTCAAAATCTAATAATAAAGGAAGCATTATCAATATTAAATACCATGCAAACTTTGATATCAAATGTGGTTCACGTTGTTGCTGAACTGCATATATATGTTTCGAAGTTGTTGCTTTGAAACCATTTAATTAATGCTGATGGCTTTAAGAATGGCTTTAAGAATGCATATGTTGATCATATTTATATATAGTAACTGGTAGATATATGCTTTCTGCTTCGCTACTAGTACTATCTTTTCAACTTAGAAGATAAAAATCTGATAGCTTTGAATCAAATCTACATAACCTTAAATCATCTATGTTTTCAGTTCTTCTGTCTAACTGACTAATTTGTGAAATTTTACAGAACATAAAGAAAAAATATATGACACGTTTGTTGAAGTTTACCTGCAATAATGTAACGACTTTTGACCAATGTGAATTTTGAGTATCAATTACGTGATGAAGTATTACACCAGGCACGGAGCATAGCGACGCAGAATTAGGGACCTCACACCTCGCCGCTGCAAAACATGTTGCGCAAGCAGGACTCTCTCGCCATTCTGCAACATCAGCGGCGATCGCATCACAAAACGCCGCCAGGCCTGAAACGGAGCATAGCGGCAAAGAATTGGCGGTGTTTCACCTTGCCAACGCAAAGCAAGGGTGCGGAAGAAGGATCTCTTCGATTGCCTTCACAACAGCGGCGATTACTTAGTGAAACACCGTTAGGTAAGGATCTATTAACTCAAATTCTGTTTTACCCCCTTTTAATTTATCCTATAAATTCTAATTGATTCCTCCCCAAATTTTGCAGAACCCCGCGAAGAGTTCTTGGAAGCGCGCGAACACTGTCATCGCTGCTCCATTGCGCCACTGCTGTCCATCCATCGTCCTCTAGCCGCCGTCGATCCTTTGCTTCATCCACAGTTCTGGAAACTCATACTCCCTCGTCCAGGGTGTGCGAAATCCCTAAGATCTGCAACACCCTGCACCTCTGTTTGGGTTGTGAAGTCGTGCAGCTCCCATACACGCTTCTCCCACCGGCGTCGAAGTCCCCCATCACCTTGGTCGTGCACGAAACTATTGAGTCCACCCTCCACCGTTCGCCATTCTGAACTATCACGGCCTCTCCCTATCACTGGTTAGTTCTAACACTTTGAGCTTTCCTTCGTGTTTTTGCTCTTGGTTTGGAATTTTGAACAAGAATTTGTCCATATCTTCTATTAATTGGGGTTAACTGCTGCTGTTTAGGGTTAGAAATTTGATTCATGTGACTTGGTCCCATGTGACCAAGCTCAGCTGGCTAATCATTATTCTGCTTCTGTCATAATTTTAACCAATTGAACACGTGAGTGTTGATTGGCAAGATAGCTAATTGAGTTAGATTAATTATCATATTGCAATTCTATCTTTTAAGAGACAATGCTGATTAGAGTGTAGTACATCTGTGTTTGATCAGCAAGAACGAATTGCTCTATTATTTTGTTTTTCTTAATTAATGAGACTAGATTATAGAGAATTAATCTCGTCTATCTCTTCCCTTGAGTCACCCTCTTATGTTGTAAATAGCTCGAGTACCTTTTGCATAGTCTGATGAGTGTGGAGCTGAGAAATAAGGTTGACTGGTTCGAGTGATCTAAAGAGTATGCTGTTCTCATTCAATTGAATTAATCTTTAAAGATACTGTGATTCTCAATTGACTGTTCATTTTTTTTTGTTCCTCCCATTTTTCTTATGATCGTTCATCCATCTTTCTCTTCTCTCTTAAACCGGCCTTAATTAGTAGACTTTGAAGGGCAATCATGTGAGTTGAAATGAATCAAGCAGGCTTTAGTACGAGTTAAAAGAAGACAACATTTGACTCTAAACCCATACTGAACCGCCTCCGCAACGGTGATTCTTTTAAAGTGAAGACTCTTAAACTGATCTAGTTACAAGTTTTTGGATGAATCCTAATAAATAGAGCCCAAATGGTTGTCATCATTTACTCTTTTTCGATCTCTTCTACACGTGATCTCTACTTTTAATTTACCAGTTAACCCTTTAAATTAATTTTTCTTCTCAGATGAGTCATGAACATTAAACAAGCCTTAAACAATCCCGGCTGCCCCTAACAATACCATAATTTACCAAGCTAAAATCTCTCGAGATGATCACCTAACCAAGGTTTCGATTCAATTCTTCCAACTAAAGAAAACTTGTGTTGAGAATGTTACTTGTTTTATACATAGGTCAGATAACATAATTAAACTAGACCATATTAATAGGACTACAAGGTGAGAATAATGCACACTATGGATTAAAATATACATGCATTTGGCTTTTGGACATTATAAAAGAAAAATGTCGATCTCCAATATGCTCTTTGTGTGCTACTAACATCTATGTTCTGCTTCTAAGCTTTGAAATTTAAAGCCACTATACAGCACTCTATAGAGAGCTTTGGAAACTGAAATCGTGTTGTTTTAATGCAGATTTATCTGCAACTGATAGTATGTAGAGGCTCTTCAACAAACCCGGTTCTGGTGCAGGAAGCGACTTTGTTTGGTGTCGATTGTTAAGTATTGTGCACGGAAATTGCCAAAGGGTGTTTTTGTTTTCGCTATTGATAATAATTGCAAAATTATTTGCAGCAGAGAAGCTTCTATAGCACACTCCAGACAAGGTTATTTTTTTTCAACTTTCTTGTTATATAAGAATATGATGATCTTGATTTATTATTATTGTACTATTCCTCTTTAGCCTTTGTGAGTAGTGAAATTGATCATTCTGTGGTAAGAAAAAGAAAAATAATGAGAAGGAATTGAGACTGATATAAACTATAATACTATTAAAGTGTTATAAGCAATATACAACATTGGCTACTGCTCAACACCACAACTTGGCCCTAGTTTCAGTTGTATCTGACTGTTATAATTAATATTATGGTGGTTTTTGGTATTGTTGGATAATTGATAATATAGTATATTTTGGATTATTGGGTTGACCTGGATTTTAGTTTCGTTATCAGCATAAGTTTATAAAAGAATACATTACTTGATAGGGACGTTAAATGGGAAGGGTGGGAGTTAATGAGACTAAAATTCTAGTAATGCTTTAAGGATAAAGGATGAAGTGTATATAGAGAATACATATCTAATCAAGCCATTTTTTACAAGAACAAGGACTTTGTGAATGACTCTTCCAAGTGACCATTGAACGTTGGTATCTTTATTTTTCATATGTTGTGTTGCTAGTCCGTTAATTGTGCTTTACACCTTGGTATTTTTTTTAACCATTTTTGCTAGAAAAGGTTAACATTTTATTTCAGCAAAATTTTGATCTGATAATTTTGATCCATCCAAATACCTTTGATGGAACAACTTTAAATTTGTTTGCTTAGTTGAATCTCTTTGAAACCTGTACATGTCATTGTACACTTTTAATTTCTCCTTGCTGCTTAGTTCCTGATATGGCTGTATTATCAGAGTATTTGGTTTATTGTGTCTGATTCATTGATTTTGTGAAAGCTCATTGATTACACTTTTTGTATATTGTGAACCTAACCCTATTTCATGTTTTGCAGCATTCATGCATGTTAGAAAATAGTACAGAATATAGAAGTTGCATTTGTATTATCCACTATGTGAAATTAGAAAATAGTACTTAATTTCATGGTGCAGCTAGCTAGCTTGGCTAGATTATGTATTTATTATTGGTAGAGAAATTGTTGTATAGAAGAGATGAAAGTTAATGTTTTTACAAATATGAATAATAATGGGTATATAATATACTTTGCATGTTTCATTTAATTCAACATTTATTTAATTGATTTCAATTTCTTTGCATGACGAAAGTTTTCTCTTTTTTATTCTTTTTTGGTTAATACAATTTCTTATTTCATTGCAAATGAAGTCAAAATTTCCACCGAACTCAATTATATACTTTATCATTGCTACTTTAATTATTATTGTTAAAGCATCTTCATTCTATGGCTCAAATCCAAATAAGGGAACCCAATAATTCAATGCACTATGTATTTTTTTTAACAAGGTCTGGTTTCATGCATTCATAGTCATGCCATTTTTTTCTGTTATTTCTCATAATACGGATTTTAAAGTTTAAATTTTCTTGTTCGTCTTTTCTTTTTTTTTTCCTAAGTAAAGAAAATATTGCACTCATAGCTCTGCTTTTTTTATTCCTATTTTTTATACTCTTTTCACTGGACCAATTATTTGCACTTACACGGTAGATGACAGGATATGGAAACTATAATACGACTTTCTTAGAAGCATATCTAAAATAAAATATCTACAATTTCAAGATTCTTATCCCTATCTGTTATAATTGTTTAGTTACGTTTTTTGATTTAATTATTTTCTTAATATAACTTTTAATCATGTTTTATTTTCGTTTTTTAAGATATTTTGAAGATTCTATTCTATTTTGATTGTTTAGTTATATTTCTTGTTATAACTATTTTTTAATTCTAACATTTATTCCTGCTTTCTTTCTCATTTTTTAAGGAAGCTTTTCTTTATCTTTTCATTTTTTGGACTTGGAACCAGCAATTCTTTCTATCGGTATTTTTTTTAGAAAGCACAGAATTTTGCAATGAGTAAGCCTCCTCCCCAATACCTTTCATGTGCTATTTGTTATCCTGGATGCAAGAATAAAATATTTCTGTTTGCGATTTGAGTTATTATGTCGCTCCCTACATGGTTTAGCTTGTAATAAATTGTTTAGTGTAACTCATATATTAATCTTCCATTTCATAATTGTGATAAACCGTGATTGGTTCTTCAGACACAGTCCATTTTGGCTCCATTTTTTTTATATCCATGTCCTTATTTACTGTTTATTCATTTGTTTGTGTTATTTCATTAAAGCCGATATAGATAAGGGCTGGATTAAAAAGGCATGAGGTAGTGCAGAATATAGGGATGGTCTGAATAAATTTTTTGACTTCGCATTTGTCAATGCATCTTCCGATGGGATGATACATTGCTCATGTCCTTTGTGTGGGTTTTGATTTTTCCAAACTAGACAGGATGCGTATGATCATCTTCTGATGAAACCCTTTACCCCTAACTATACCTTTTGGTTATATCACGGTGAGAGGATCGTAGATGAGAGCTCTAGCAGCAGAGAAGAATTAGAACCCACTCGTAACTCAGGTGATCAAATGCGTGACATGGTCCACGAGGCATTCAACTTCCCGGGAATGCAGGGGGATGATGAAGACTCGATGGATGAACATGTCGGGGACGGTGTGGAAGGGTTGCGGTACTTGTCGGACGAACCTAGCCGCGAGGCTCGTGCCTTACATGACTTGCTTGAGGATGGCGAGCAGGAACTATATCCGGGATGCTTAGGATTCTCGAAGCTGTCTTTTTTGGTGAGACTGTACCATATAAAGTGCATGTGCAGAGTGAGTGACAAGGCTTTCGGTTTGATTCTAGAGATATTAGGGAACGCCTTTCAGCATGCAAAGATTTCAAAGACCTTACACGATGCCAAGAGGATCATATGGAAGCTTGGTATTGAGTACAAGAAGATAGATGCATGTCCAAATGACTGCATGCTATATCAAGGCTCCGACCAAGACCTGTCTAGATGCAAATGGTGTGGAGCATCCAGGTGGGAGCAAAAGACCCGGATGAATTCTTTAGTAAGGATCAACGTCGTCGTCAAGAAAAATGAAAAACCTCAGGCGGCGAAGATTCTCCGCTACTTTCCTCTGATTCCACGGCTGCAGCGATTATTCATGTCCAGCAAGACAGCCGTGGACATGTTGTGGCACAAGAGAGGAACCAATTCTGACGGTTTTTTGAGGCAGCCCAGGGACGGCAAGGCCTGGAAAGCATTTGACAGGAGATATATACTGACTTTTTTGGCGATCCGCGCAGTGTTCGCTTAGCCCTGGGCAGTGATGGCTTCAATCCTTATGGAAACCTCTGTTCAAAGTACTCAATATGGCCAGTTATTCTTATTCCGTACAACTTACCCCCATGGATTTGCATGAAACAAACTAACTTTATTCTCTCCATGATTATTCCCGGTCCTAAAATGCCTGGCAATGACATATATGAATAAAAAGATGAAGGCGATGGAGAATGCTCTGATTTATCTATTTCAACGGCAGGGTGAGAAGCTGCCACCAGACATCGCTGCAGGGATGAATTTCGTAGAATCATAGAGTAAAAAATAGAATATTAGGATTGGAAATATTTTGCATTGAAGCAAACATTTTATTGAATTAGATTGAGCAACTCTTTGAAAGAGATTTATTTTTGTTCATATTTTGATGGATATATTATTTTGTTTTTGCTATAAGCTTAGATTCTAAGGTTGAAAATATTCACTCTTAAAATAATAAAAAATATAAAAAGAATTAAAAAAATAATTGAGTAATATTTTAAACCAATTATGCGTGTTTTTTTGAAAAACCCAAATTTCTTTTTTTTTAAATTTCTCTTAAATTAGCGGCGGTTTTAAACCGCCTCTGTTTGGGTTCAAAGATTATACAAAATGTTACATCTGGCGGCGGTTTGCAACCGCCAGTAAATTTGAATAACCTATAGTACCATTTAGTGGCAGTCTAAAACCACCGCTAAACGTGCGAAAACTTAGACATATCGAGATAAACTGCGGCGGTTTGGAAACTGCCGGTAATTATGAAGCAAATTGTGACAGTCTCATTCGGCGGCGGTTTTTTATTGGTGTGCCGCGAAATTTTTATTTAGCGGCATTTATACCGGCGGTTACTAGGAACAGTCACCAAACCCAATTCCGGCGCCCATATCCATGGTAGTTCGGTTAACCGCTGCCATTTAATTTTGCTGTAGTTTAAAACCGTCGCTATTCAAAAAAAAACCGCTGCCAATTCACACCTCCCTTGTTGTGAAGTAAAATATATATTTAAATTATTTGTTATGTTACTATCAGGATATGGAATTCTTTCTCTAAAACAACAAAAATAAAAAGAATAAACATGTAAAAAAAATAAAGTAAAGCAAATGATTATCAAAATAGATCTTTGGATTAAATTAGAAGGTAAATCCTAAATCATATGATCCTCCATATATTTTATGCATTGTTGTATGTATGAATCAGTCACTGATTCTATTTTCTTTTTCTTCTGTCACGTCGTTATTATTATTGATTTTTGGAAAAGAAGTCAAATAAAGTGTTGAAGACATATTTCAAGATTAGGAAGCTTCATTTTTCTATTAAAGGGATGAATGGCCACGAATTGAAAATAAGTAGTGAGAGCACTACGTTTGGGTTCTCATAACGCACTAAACTGTTTATTCATCACCTCATGGTTTTTGTTAAATATTCTACTGTTTCAATATAGTCTTTCTATGTTTCAATAGTAAAAAGTAAAATAATGAGATTTGTAAGTAAAAGTCATTGAGTGAAAAAAGACAAAGAGTTAGACTTGAAAAAAAAGAGTTATAAGTTTATTTCAGAAATTCTTTATAAGTGTTTCTATTTTGTTGTTATGATCTTGAGAATATTTTCTTATAAGTTGGGTTAACATTTTACTGTTGAAAAGTTAGGATGAATTCTTAGCCAAGTCTGATTTGGATTAGAAACTGAATTTGTCCCAAATAAGATTGATTGAAATATTAGAGAGAATTGGTGAATGTATTTCTGTTGAAAGATAGTAAATTCCGTCATTGTTGTGATGGAATAGGCTACATGGCTAGAGGTGGTAAGCGGGAAAGCCCGCCTCGCCCCACCAGAAGCCTGCCCTTTAGCGGATTGGCCCACCCCGTCCTGCCCCACCTAGTGAGGTGGTCTTAAAATTCTACTCCGCCCTGCCTAACTGCGGGCTGGCGGGCTAAGCCTGCCAAAACTCCTTTTTATTTTACTATTAACTATTAAATAATATATAATTTCACAACCATATTAATAAATTTATAATTTCTAAAGACTTAAAAAAATTATATTTTTTATATTCACAAACATTAAAATCTTTGTAATTATAAATATCTAATAAACATAATTATAAACCAAGTTTTCATCCAAAACATAATTATAAATATTGTCTCCAAAGCAAAATAATTAAATATAATCCAAAATATAATTATAAATATTGTCTCCAAAGTAACATAAACATAATCCATAACACTCAATTTTCATCTTCATACTGTAAGTTGGGTTGGAGGAGGTTGGATTTTGGCAAAAAAATTACAAAAATACTCCCTTGCCAAAAAAAATTAAGCCCAGCGAAAAAGTCCACCTCGCCCCGCCAAAGCCCGCAGCTTAAGTGGTGTGATCTAGGTGGACCTTTTTGCTCTTTGGCGATCCTAATTTTTCACTCTGACCCGCCTTTTTTGGCGAGTTATGCGGACGGCCCGACGGATTTAGACCCGTTTGCCACCCCTATACATAACACTGAGTAACTGAACCAGAATACATATATGTGTCATTTTTCTTTCTCTTTTCTATTTCTGGTTCTGTACTATAAGAGATAAAACTAAAATATCTCATGTCTCTACTAGCTATCCAGTTACACTTCACTATAATATACCATACTCGTAACTCTGTTTTGGTTTCTACTGTGTCAAGTGACAAAATAAAAGTATCTTTAATTTTCTACTCAAAGTATTTCAGCAGAATTACAATTTGATGAAAACAAGAAAAAAGTGGCTAAGATTCAACTCTTCCTTCTCTTAACCACTGATATCCATCAATCTATTTAAGATTTTAAGTAATCCACTAATTAGCATATATATGATTCTCAAATGGTATATTTATTTAAATTTATACAATTTTAACAACTTATAAATTTACTGTTTATAGGAGCATTTTTTGGAATAACACACCTTCAATTACAAATTATATAAACATAATCAATACACATACTATAAATATAATCAACACATAAATTATAATAAAACAATCAAATTAAAATTTATATATTTAAAAGAGTAAATTGCAACAAACTGATACAATGAGAAAGAAAAATGTACAAAAGGGGTTGTGTAGTGAGGAACGAACCAAAAGAAGCAGACCCAACTAGTCAAAGAATTGAGTGTAGCAACAAATAGAAGGAAGCCAATTGAAGATGGCGTTGTGCATAGTGAGCTTTCTTTTTCCTCTGAGACTTCTACTCTCTGAATCCCTTCTGAATCTTCATCTCTGGTCCGTTTCTCCTTTACTTCATTCGTCTATTCTTCCTGTGCATGTGACTGAGGTATTTATCCTTCTTTTATCATCCCCATACTCTTTCTTATATAAATTAGAGTTGCTGATTTCTTTGGTTCCATTACATACACATATACCCAAACCTATACTCATTTATTTCTTCTTTCATCTATTAATATTGACCATAAATAATTAACTTAAAATATTAAAGAATAAGTATTATTTTGATTCCTAACGTTAAGGTCAAAATCAAATTCGTCTCTAACTTTATTTTGAATTTAAAATCGTCTTCAATGTTTTATTTTGCTGCATTTGAAATTCTAGTTTAAATTTTGTTGAAATTCTAGTTGAAGAAGAAGGGAAAAAAAAGAGATGCTATTGTGATGGAGAAGAAGAAAATTAAAAAAGAATAGAAACAGAATATTTTGGTAAAAAAAAAAGAAAAAAGTATTGTAGTGAAGGACAATTTTAAAATAAAATTAAATCTTGACGATTTTATATGCAAAAAAAAGTTGAAAATAAATTTTTTTTTTTGGTATATATCTTAGAAACCAAAATCATACTTAACCCTTAAATTTTCTATTTTGAGACTTTCTTTTTTATGGAATTATTAATTAAAAAATAACACACACACACACACACACACATATATATATATATATATATATATATATATATATATATATATATATATATATATATATATGATCAGAGTCTTAATTCATCTTTTGATTTATCCTTTTAATTTCTAAAAAAAATTGAATTTTTTTGTACCTTTTATATATTTTTAAAAATAACATATATACTTAAATATATACCTATTTAAGTATTAAAAAAATAATTAAGAGAATAAATTAGATCTCTTAATCATCACTCAATAACTTTGTTGAGTTTCTTGAATTAAATTCTACTTGTTTAACTTTGTTGAGTTTCTTGAGATGACTAGTTTTACATGTGAAACGTATTATGAAAAATAAAATTTTGAGTATAAAAGTGAAGATCATATTTAAAATTTAAAAGTGGTAAAAATAATATTGATAAAAAGTAGAACAATTTTAGTATTTAAATATCTATTTTTCAATATTGTCTACTAGTATTGTAGATTGTATTCTTTAATTGCCCAACTACAAAGGCCAAAAGGTGACAATAGAATTAAGTAGAACATATTTTTCCCACTTCACTTTTTCATTATATTAACAAAGGCATCATTTTTTTTGGCTACTTTTAGCTATATTTTTCAAGAGTAATTGTACATTTTTTTATCACGGAGTTCTAGAAAACAAATCCTTAGACCTAGAGGGTATCTTGCGGAAGAGGCCACGTGAGGGGAAGAAGGCACGTGACTCTTGCAAGGTTTGTGTGTTAGGCGGTGAGTGAGGGCATGCTTGTTTGAAGCGGTGGTTGCAACAGCTGAGGAGGGTCTCCTCCAACAGTTTCCAATGGCGGCGCCAGCGAGTATGAATCTTAGATTGAAATGAGTTCATAGGATTCTTTGAGATTTTTTGTTACATTTTGTTTGTTTGAGATTGGATTTGCAGGCACAAGAAAAGTTCAGCAAACGTGAACACATGCTTCGCTAGTTACTCAATAAAAAGTACCATGCAAAAATGAAAAAGAAGAGTAATACTAGAGGTAGTAACTTTTGTATTTTGTAATTATTAATGGGTTATTAATAATATTTTTAATAGTGTGAGATTAAATCTAATAATATAGAACCATTTAATTTTTTTGTATGATTAAATTTTAACCAACTTTTTAAAAATTTGTTAGTCCGAAAAAGACTGTTAATATAATTCAGAGTAATACCCCAAATTAAGTATTCAGAATATTTTCTAACCATTTTTAATTATAAATGAATTCTTAACTTTTTATTTTATTAGACAAATTAATAATTATATAAAATTTTAGTAAACGTTATAATAATAAATTAATTTTTCTTGTTATTTAATAAATTTATAATAATTTTAATTTTTTTTAAAAATTATTAGATCAACTCTTTTATATACAAATCATTTAATATAAAAACTGATTTAGTTAACAAAATAAATATTTAAAAATTAATTTAATAATTAAAATTTATTAAATACTATAATATTTCACTAAAAGTTTTTTAAAAACTAATTTAGAATATTACTCAATAATATAATTAGTTAGGTTTTAATAAGAGTTATAAATTACATAAATCTCCTTTAATTTTTTTTTTTTGAAATTGCAGTCATCAATTTTTCTTTAATTTTTGATATTATATTCATCTATCTCCCTTGATTTTTCTTAATGACTATACATAAAATTACTTCAACTGTAGTCCAGTAATAATTCCATTATATTTTTTTTTTAGAATGAGGAGTTCTGTTAAAATTTTTCTTAAGTTTAATTTTAATACTCCAAACAACTAATTCTTTTCACATTGCTATTCAACCAAATTGAGGAACGTATGTATATAATAATTTGGGTAAATCACATAGCTAAATTAGTTGAGAATCAAAATGATGTATGTATTTTAAATTGAATTTGGTTATATATAATATATTTTGTTTGATTTTTCATATAAATCGAATCAATTAAATTTTATTTATATTTTTTTTAATGTAAATCAAATTAATTGGATTCAAATCAACTTGATTTTAGTCACCAAAATTAATTTTAGTCACCAAAAAAATTAACTTGATTTGATTTATTACTGTACAACACATACATATTAAATTATATAAATTTAATTTGATTTACTACTAATACAGATTATTGATATTTTTTACTTTTAAATTATTCATTAACTTTAAAATATAAATATCAATAAAAATTATCTCCATTAATTTGCATTCAAATAAAATATCAAAAAATCAAAACGAATAAAAATAAAAATTCGAATTCTGTATTTTAGGTCAAATTTCAGAAAATCTATATTTTTACAAATTTATTATAAATTCAAAACAGAATAATAAACAATTTCCAAAAATTTGTTAAAAATAATTATTTGACTCAATAAAATCTTAAAAATCATTATCGAATTCTTTATGTTAAAAAATTAATATAAAGTATAGTCCTTCAAAGTGACATAGAAATTAAAACTTGAATCTTTTTATAGTCAGAAATAACAGATAGTTATATAATATAAAAAGACCAACTATATTTATATAGTGAAATGCATCAAACCCACCAGGCCTAAAACTCGAAAAACACCAAAAGATCCATGACTGAAGTAGCTGCAACGGACTAGCCAACTTAACAATGTGCCTATTGGCAATACGGCACATACATCGATATAACCCTAAAAGCGCGGCAGACCCTAGCTATATCTACCCAAGTCCTCTAGTCTAGCTACGTAAGGCAGCCACTGGATGTGAAGACATGCCCCAGATTTGTCTCCAAACAACTAAGTCGACAGCAACATCATGATGTACGCCCTCACAAATTACCTCATAGTCTCCTCATCTGCACCCTTAGGCAACTCATTGAATGTATCATGCATTCATGTGCACTTCACAGTGAACTTGTCAATACAATCCGGTGGAGGTAACACACCAATAGCTCATTGAACCAAATCCATAGAGGTCAACCGCCTTCAATGTATGTCTTGAAGTTTGTCAAACATCCATTGATGTACTCACCGTCAATAGGAAGGCCTAGCTGTTGCGCCATATCTTGTAAGGTAACAGTACACTTTCCAAATGGCATATGAAAAGTATGCATCTTCGGATGCTATCTTTCCATAAAAGTGCTAACTAACAGCTCATCCAGTCTAAACCAATAGTCGTTAAGTCTCGCAAGATGATATAACTCGACAATCTACAAGTATGGTATGATCTACTCATCAAGGGACATACCATGCTATCTTCTCGTGCTAGTAATACATCGGATTGGCTGCAATTATGATAAAAACAAAAGTTAATGAAATCTAACACTACAGCAGAGGCGGAGCTTAGCGGCGCTTTTTCCTCCCTTTAGCGGCAGTTTTAAATCACCACAAAATAGATTCCCGACGGCTATGGAGACCGCCCTGGTTATGAGCGCTGGGAGTGAGTTCAGCGGCAGTTTTCAGAAACCGCTGGTATAACCACCGCTAAATACGTATTTTGCGACATTTGTTACAAAAGCCGCTGCAAAATTAACGTTCTACGATTGTCATCTTGTTTATCAGCGGTTTAAAAACTGCCGCGAATCAATTCAGTTTGTACAAGTTTGAATGTATTTTGCGGCTATGGTACAACCGCCGCAGTATAGGTCTGGTTTGTCTCTATGTTTATAGGCGGTTCCAAACCACCGCAATCCCCCATACAAGTGTCCTATTTTTTTAGTCTTTCTGGCGGTTTAAAAATCGCCGCCAAGTTAAGAAAAAAATAAAAAAAAAACGCAAAATTTGGGTTTTTATTTATGAAATCACATAAAATTATCTTAAATATTATAATAACTTTTGTTCCTTAGATTTCTAATTATTTTAGGAGTGATTGTATTGACGGATAGAATCTAAACTTGTGACAAAACCTGAAAAATATCCGCAAACCAAAATGTATTTATCAAAATATCAACAAAATATCTCTCTTGCTAAGAGTTGCATAGTCTACTTTAAAAAAAGTATGCATCAATCCAAAATAATTTCAATCCTAAAGTACTATTTTCTACTGTATCATTCTGTTGAACACATCCCTGCAGCAATCTCTGGTGGCAGCTCCTCACCCTGCCGTTGAAAAAGATAAATCAAAGTACTCTCTATTACCTTTATCCTTTTCTTGTCTGCTGCTGCTTCATCTTCCATCGCCTTCCTTTTCAACTTCTCGGCTTCCAGTTCTATCTGTAGTTCATTCAGCTTCCTTTGCGTCTCCTCTACTTTGACTCTGTTTACTGACGGTTGCAAATTTGTACCAAAGAGTTGACTAGGAGTCGGTCCGAAACCCACTCCACACACTCTACCCGGTTTCTCTCTTCCGAAAACCTGAGCAAGGGAATCGTTTTGGGACAAGACTCTAGAAGACTCATCCTGTTGCTCAATCTCCAGAAGTCTTTCCTATAGACATAAGACAACAATATGGATCCAATTCAAGTACATTCAACTTAATTAAAACTTAAACTGAGTTTATATTTGAGGCACACGATAAGCATAAGCATGCATATGGATATACATCTAAAGTGAGAGCAGAGAATACTTTTGAATGGATTGCATTCCAGTTCTATCACAAAATCAATTTGAGGAACCACAAGACACCCAAGTACGCTATAGTTTTCATCATTCAGAACTCCCTGGATTCTGAGACTTATACTGTTCTTCCTCTATTACTAAACTTGGATTCCAACCTTCTACTATTCTCTCTCTATTACTAAACTTATGCATTTTACACGCTCTCAAAATATCACTCATTTAAGTAAATGTATAAATACATAAATAAATAACTAAAATGGGCAAAGAAATAATTCAATACTAGTATTCTAGTAATTTTGATAATTGCTCCTAATCATGTGTTACATATATATTTCGAAACAAATAATTAGAGCTGTTAAAACATCATTATTCATAAAGCAATTATCAAAATTTCTGCCCAAATAAATAACCTTTTTGGTCATACAGATATTTTGTAAATTAATTGAATCCTTTACATGTAACAACTTTATATCATGGTATAAGCGTTGGACCTAAAAACTGTATTTATATACATTGAATGAAAAGAGACCCACAACTTATTTTCAGCTCAACACACAAGGAATGGGCAACTAAGAAGCAGCAATAATGTATTGATGCATTAGATATCATTGATGACTAATCATATTAAGTTGTACTTACACCAATTTCTCTTGCCTCATCATTAATATAAGAGCCATCCCTTCTTTTGTGAACCTTGATCCACAGCTTTCCTCTACCGACTATCCTTCCTTCCTTCATTGAACAATCGATTGAGCATCACATAATCCGTAAAATTAAATCAATCCAATGGTATCAACATGCTCTTTTGTTCAATCAAACCACTCAACCTTGTTTCTCAGCTCCACACCCATCACACAAAGCGAAAAGTACTCTATTTGTCTACACAATAAGAGATTGACTCAAGGGTGAGAGATAGACAATATTAAGCTGAACCAATCAAGTCTCCTCACTGAATATAAAAATTAACAGAGCAATTCATCCTTGATGATCATGGACAAAGGTATTATACTCTAATTTTTGTTATCTTTTAGAAGATAAACTGACAATCTGCTAATTAATCGTACTGAATAAAATCACTAACTCGAAACAGCTTCGATTAAACCCAATTTATAGAAGATATAGACAAATATATGTTCAGACCTTAATATTTTGGGATAACATTATCATCAATTTTATTAAGAAGTTCTTACACTACAACAGGGGCGGAGCCTGGCGGCGGCTAAACAGCGGCAGTAGTAAAAAATGCCGCTAATTAAAGAGATCCCGGCTGAGGTTAGCGGCGGTCTGGTAGGTTAGGTCACTAATATCACCAACATTATTCTAATTCAATATTTCTAATAAAATTTATTCTCATTAAGAGATCAGATTTAATATTTATAGTCAAATACTACTCAATAAATATTGCTAACATATTTTATTTAACTAAAAAAAATTATTTGCTTACATCTTCATTGTGCAACTCTATTCAAGTGATAGATACGATTCGGATCGTCTTCAATATGGAGTTTTCCAGATTTTCTTAGAGAATTCTCTCTTGGTACGTGTGGTTAATTACTGTTTAGGACAAATAATGTAATTATAGTAATTTGTATCTATCCAATTCAAACTCTTTAATTTTATAGAGTTTGTCACTAGTAATTCGAAACAACTAGCTTCGATTTACTTAGGGCTTGTGTAAATCAAATTTGATGGATTTGATTTACTGTGGGTTTGAAAATGACTAAATCAAAATTACTTTATTCGATTTACTATGGTCTTCTCTAAATTGAATTTATGTCATTCGATTTACTATAATTACAGCTAAATCAAATCTACTCCATTCGATTTACATGGAGCATAATAAATCGAGTTTAGTAGTTTCGATTTATATAAAATGATTATTCAATTTGAACATGCATGTAACATGCGTGTTTGATTTTAAAACATTCATGTAATATTAAATGCCATTCTATTTGTTTAGATGCTTTATCCTCTTTTTTTATTAGACATAATTAATTAGTAAATAAGTTCTTGTCTTTAATAATTATTTATGAAGATTATAATTAACAAAGATTACAGTGATTTATGAAAATTACATATGCAATGATATTAATAATAAAAAATAAAAGGTTATTGAATGATTATAAGCTCAATAAATATATATATAAAATAAAATAATCATAATAAAAAAATAATTAATATATGTAATTTAAATGTATTTACGTACAATTAATATATATACACATAAATAAAAAATATTTAAAATTATTTAAACAAAATAAATATATTTTAAAAATATAAAATTATTAATTAAATAATTAATAGATACAGATACATAAATAAAAAAATTATTAATTAAAAAATTATCATTAATTTTTAATTTTACAAACCAATCAAATATAATTAGAATGATTTGTTCTAAAAATAAATAATAAAATTAATTGAATATTTTTATTCTTAATTTAAAAGGAGATCAATCTTACACTATATATATGTTCCTTTAGTGTAAAATGTAAATTTTAATATTCGAAGTTTATATTTTTCTTAACAATTATTATGGCTATTAAATTATATTTTAATTTTGAGTTTAATATATTGCTAAATATAATTTTTTTAAAATTTTTTATATTCTTTTATCTTTTTTTATCTTAATTATTTTGCAGATATGATTTTATTAAGAATTTTAAGATAACATTAGACATAAAATTTGAACCTATTATTAAGATATTTCGATACCTGAATAAAGATATAATCTGTAAATATACAATAATTAAAATTAAAGACATAGACTAAAGTTTTGGTTGTTTACAAAAAATATATATATACATATTTTTTAATAAAAATTAAGACATTAATTTATTACATATTACACTTTTTTTAATTAATCTAATTATTTTGTTAATTTTTTGTATTATGTAGTTTTGCTTAGTATTTACATACATAAAATAATCAATTTAATTTAATTTAAAGTTAAATATATTTTAAAATATTTTTTATTAAAAGTAATTTAAAAATAAATAAAAAATTAAATATTTTTCGTACACCACGAATATATATTAGTGTGTGTATCTGGATATATAGATATGAATAAGATTAAAATATCCAATCATGGGCTTACCTGATTTATCGGAACAAAACGCATTATTTTTCCCAATTTTCTTTTTCAATAAAAAATGGGTCAAGGGCTTTAGCCTTAAAGACAAAATGAAAAAAGCAACCTTGACCTCCAAGGGTTTTTTTTTAAGCAAGAAAAAAAAAAAAAAGAAAATAGAAAATAGAGTTACGGCGAGGAGCATAGGAGGGTTTCGTTTTCATTCACTTCCGACGTAAATACTACGACTGTATAGGAAGAACGACGCGCCCATTCGTTTCAACTTCCTTTTCTTCTTTCTCTCTGCGACGGCGATCACCCTTTCTCCGCTCATCTTATTCTTCGCCTGGTTTGTCTTCTTCACACGCTCTTACTCTCTATTCCGCTATCGTCTCCCATAATCATTCTTCGCTTGCATGCTTCTCTTTTGTTTTTGAGAGTTTTAGAGGTCATTCTCTTCATCTTAATCTCCTCATTGTGTTTCCACAGTTTCGTAGTAGCAGGCTAGCAGCTTTTAATTCTGTTTTTTTAACCCACTTATCTCATTTTTAACGATTAATTTACTACAGCTACTACTATTATTTGATTTGATACGCTGATACTCTTATTATTTGTCGTAATGCATAATATATTTTCGGTTGATACTGGTAGGTTTTTGTTTTCGCTTTTCTCCTTTTCTGTTCAATGGTTATGAACCTTCCGTTTCAATTTATATGCTACTAGTTGAGGATAAATGTTTGCAATAACTGAGTCTGGTTTTTCTATTTTGGTGATTGGATGGATTGTGTTATTTGCAAAATAGTGCTTTTTGTTAATTGTATCAGCATCATGTATTGCTGCATGCATTTTATTTTATTTTATTTGGGTCTAAATTGTTGCATGCATTTTGAATAATCTAACTGCTTTTGCTGGGAATTCAAACGGCTATTTGGGCTAACATGCTAACTTGGGTGTTTCACTATTGGAAAATATGTATACTGCTCTTATTTTTATATTCTTTCCACCCGAATTCAGGTAGAGATACCATGCTAAAGAGAAGAGGATGCCCTAAAGGGTCAAGTGCTCAGAAGAAGATTAAAGAGAGTGCGGATAGTGGACTGGAGATTCTTGATAATTTGCCAAATGTTTTGAAAGTGGAATCCATCTCTGGAGATGTGCAGGATGCAGGTGCATATGTATTTACTTTATTTTATGCACATGATTATTTGTCTACTTGCTTTGTATTGTTTGATAATTGTCATGATAAACATATGCTACATGTTTTGGTATTTTTAGAATTCTATGTTTCAGATACGAGTATGCCAAAGAAGAGGGGACGAGGACGGCCCAAAGGTTCTGGGGTTCAGAACCATGAAGAAAGTATCCATAGCAACTTGAACAGTCAGAATATTTCATCAGCTTTGGGGGACGTTGGCCGTAGGTGTGAAGAGTCAGGACAGTCAGGTGTGGCTTGCTACAATTTTTTTTTTCTTTTTTACCTCTTCACTTTTCAATTACCATTGCTGTTTGAAAATTTATGCGTTACATTGTGTTTCAAATACAGGAATGCCAGAAAAAAGGGGACGAGGACGGCCTAAAGGGTCAAAGGTTCAGAAATGTCAAGTTGTTCAACGCAACTCAAACTTTGACCACGTTCCATTGAATATGGTGGGGGTTAGTTCTCGGGGTGAAGAGTTAGAAGAGGCTGGACCAGAAGATCCAACAACTCGTAAGAACCATAAACAGAATGCAGATGGTAAGTTGAATGTATGTATTTACTAGTTGGCTTTTGTTTCAGTTTGCAAGTTTCTACTTGACACACTTGTTTTGTAATTTGTTTTCTTCCAGGTGTAAGCATCAATCCTAAAAGAAAGGGAAGAGGACCGACAAAAGGATTGATACTTGAAATGAAGCGTCAACAGAGTGCAGACGGGAAGTTGGATGTTCTTATTCATCCAACAAAGCTAGTGGCAGTAGGTCCTGGCCGTAAAGATTTTATTACGGACCTCTCTCTTATTGTTCGAAAGCATGCCCGTTTGAACGTGCACATGTGGAGGAAGGTTCCAAAAAGTACTAGAGATACAATAGTGCAAAGTATTCTGGTATGTTCAGGCATTTGCATGGATTATTGTTGCCTTTTGCCATCTTTTATGGAATGATTTTTTTTTTCCGGAGAGGGGAGGGGGTGATTGTTTTTTCCCGGTAGGGGGGGGCTTATGTTAATAAATTCTTGTTGTATCCATCATTGATATCACCTGGTTCTGATATTGGTTTCATGGCTGTCAACTATTCTTTCTTTACCTCTTTCCCAAACAAGGTTGCTATGCAAGTATATGAAAATCCATTTGGTGTAATAAATTTTTTCTTTCAATACTCCATTGTGCTCTTTTAATGAAAAACTGGAATTTGCATGTTCAAATGTCAACATACTACCTTCTCTTCTGTTCTAGCATTAACAATCTCGCAGGCATCTCCACTTGGTTTGTTTATGGTGTGATTTTTTTTCCGTATCTTTATCCTTTATATTTTCTAGTAGAACATGTATGTATGCATGGAATTAGTTCTTTATGTTTCTTTCATTCTTTTTCAAGAACAACTGGAGACTTCAAGATACGGATATGGTGCGAAAAGCCATTTTGGATGAAGCAGGACGATTATATCGAAATTGGCGCAATAGGCTTCATGATTATTATTTGGTGTTTGAAACAAAAGAGGAGGCCTTGAAGCATGTTCCTAACGATGTCAATCCTTCTGATTGGCAATTCATGGTTGATTATTTTAGCAGTCCTTCTTTCAAGGTGCATTAGTTTATTCTCTTCTATCCACCTTACCACCCTGTGGAATATTAATGAATTCAATAACATTCCTTTGTTTTTATCAATCTTCAGTTGATAAGCACAGTAAACAAGACAAATAGGACAAAAATGCAGACAAATCATACCAGTGGCCAGAAATCTTTTCATGCGGTCAGCTATGAAGCTGTAAGATTTCAATTTAATTCAGTGGTTTACAATGTGTTACATCAGAATATATGGCAATTTTTTGCATATTATTTATTAAAGTAAACAAATTTAACAGAGGGACCCGGTGACTGGAAAGGAGCCTCATTTGCAGAAATTGTGGCAGCTGACACACAAAAAGACAAATGGTGAATGGGTTGATGAGGCATCTAAGGAAGTAAACGTAATTGCATTTTAAACTAGTACTACAACAGTATATATTGCTTGAAATTGTTCTTGCCCTCTTTAAGCGGTTGATTGTTTTGTCAATTCATCACAGGACAAGATTGCCGAACAAATTGATAAGAATTTACGTGAGCTAGAGGATTCTCAAGAAGGGATTGAAACAGTTGAACCTGAAATTATTAATAATGCCTTCGAGTCAGTGGTCAGGAATAAAACATGTGTGCTAGGTTCTGGAGGAGGACCGCAGTCTTCAAAGTCTAATACAGTTCAGCAGCTGCTGGCTGAATTAGAGGCCCAGAAGAGGGAGACAGAGAATGCTAGGAAAGAATGCAATGAAACGAGAGCTAAGCTTGTTGAGGTTGAGTCCCAGCTAGATGAAGAGCGGAGGAAGAGGGAGGAGATTGAGGCTCGTCTACTGAATCGTCAAAAGGAAATGCAGGAAATTAATAGTCAGGTTCAGACTGCTATCCAGTCTGCATTCATGCGGTATCATCCACCAGTAAGTACAGTTTATAAATCTATTTGTTGGAAATAGTATCGTTTTTGTGTGACTTATTGTTTTTCTCTTTACTGAGTTGATGATTTTGTAACATATAATCAACTCCTGTTGTTGCATTGCATTTCATTTCATCTTACTCCCTGGCTTCCAAGGACCATGACATTAGTAAAGTACTACATAACAGAAAATCGTGCATTGATTTGATTTGCATTTCTGTCTTTGTATCATATCTTAAGATTTTCTCCAATGTCTACAAGTTACATTTACCTGTGTCTTATGAATAGACAAATGAAGAAGAGACCTCAGCAAAGCAGAACAGCTTGATTGCAGAGCTTGAAGCACAACTCGTTGAGGCAGAGGATGTGATCTCAGATCTTAGATCAGAATTAGATAGGCGCAGCAGGCGCTAGTCAAGCAAAACTGGATTGAGTTATTAATCTTTGTGGGTGTCATTAATCTTTGCATTTTGTCGTCTCATGGCAATCCTTTTTGAGTTATTTATCATCCGCGTAAGAAAAACATGTGCTGATGCAACAATGTTTTAGAATCCGTAATGATTATATGGTAGAGGTCAGTAAGGTTATTTACCTGCATGTTAAATTCATCAAGATTTTTAGCTATTTCTAAAGTATTAATATTTCTTTTTATACAAGTACTAATAAACATTATTAAAACATGTGTGTGTTGTGTGATTTAAAAAAATAAAAGTTAAAAATATTGTAAAATAGTAAAAAATACAATTTAATTTTAGAATATTTTTTTAAGTATTTGTCAATTTTACATAACCATTGTATTACTATTATTATTATTCCACTTACATATGTATGGCATATATTATAGGTTTAGAACTTTAGATTAATTCAAGTTCGCATGAATTCTCGATACCAAGAACACACTTTGGCATGGCACAACCAAATCATAAACGATGTTTCCTGCACAAGTGTGACAATCATAATTAGTTGCTTGTTAATTTTTTAAATCTTCATTTTGTGCACTGAATACTCTTCTTGTTGCAATTGCATCTAGAAGCTTTTGGGAGAAACAGATCAAGTAAAAAATTTATGATAACTAAGAAGTTACAAGCAAAATATAGCAATGTAAAGATAAGAGTAACAAGCATGTGACAAAGAAGCTCATTGATAAGACATTATTGGAAGTACACATGTAAGTAATTCCCTATCACTGTTTTCAAAAACTCAGTCTGAAGGCTTTCGTCTCAGTAGGTCATTCACATTAAGCTTATCGATCTTAGCAGCAAGTATAAAGTCATTTTCTGTAAGCCCACCTGTAAGAACAAGAATCACTTGAAAGAATGACCACATGTAATATATAAAGTCAATTCAACAGAATAATTATTAAACAAAATCGTGAAAAGTTGATTCAAGCTTATTGAGCCAGCAAACCATTTTTTTAAGCATGACACGTTCGGTTAACCTATGAAATATTTTTCTCTCTATTTTTTACATTACATAGCTAAAGGCTTGCATTTGAGCAATTCCAGAATGGTCGTGACAGGGTTATCATTTCATTTTACTGCCAGTTAAGCTGCACAAATTACCATTTTCTATAAATGGTATATAAAACATATAAATTTTAACTTGGTTATTATTTATTTGTGGCCTAAATGTCTGTTCACAGGACAGGAACAAAAAAGGAAAAATATATAATTTCTTTCCTCTAGTTAACTTTCGTAAGTTCTATTGGTTCTGCAATTCATAATTCATCTGCTTTTCAGGGAAGCAATATATGTAAATTAGAAAAGCAGTATGGCACCCATTTACCTGTGATCTTATCTACAGGCTAGGCTCTCAATATTTTAAATTAACAATCTCTTTTAATTTCATTGCAGGACAATTGTGCCTAATCCATAGTCTTTTGGTACTGTATTTCTCATCTACCAATGTTTGATTAAAATAATAATTTGAGTAACGAACAATTCATACCGACAGCATGAGTCCAAATCTCAATAGTAACATTATTCCAGCCAACAAGGTGAAGATCAGGGTGATGACCTGCATTATAAACAAACCTTGTTTACACACCATAATCTCTATACACCTTTGAAATGATAAAAGTGAAAAAAAAAAAGAGAGAGAACAGAGAATGATACCTTCACTTTCAGCAAGGTCAGCTACTATCTTGAAGAATTCCAAGCCTTTGGTGAAAGTCTTTACTTTCCATGTCCTCTTCAGTTTAAATATGCCATCTTCTTTTACCAAATTCCACTCAGAAACCTAACCAGAAAATGTCAATTTCCAAAACACTTAAGTTGAAAAAGCTTTATTATGATGATGACGATTATGATGATTACAAATAAACCTGTGGCATCAAAGTGTGTGCTGCATCCTCAGTCATCGGTCGCAGTTCCTTCAGATTGCATGGCACACACTTCTTATCTCTGAGACCTAACAAAGGAAAAAAAGGTTATATATGACAGCATGAACAATGAGATTACAGAATATAGTGTTTGATAAAACTTGACTCTTTCATGAGATATGAACAAATCAGATATCACACAAAACAAAATATCTCAAATCAATTTTCATGACACAAGAAGCTCACAGATAAACATAGGGAAAAAGGGGGAAAAAAGAAAAGAAAAAGTATAAAGAAATCTACAAAGCATAATCAGAGAACATAAAAAGCTCTCTGTTTCTCATATCTTTATAATCCAAAATGCTATAACTTTTTATTTCAATACCTTGCATATCTGCGCGGGTCAGATACTAGTAATCAGATAAAGCAAGATTGTTAGAGAATAATTTAGAGACAGAAAGATCTAAGGAAGCATAGCTACTAGCACTATAACAAATTGTTGATTGAAGGAGATATAACTGAATCAAGGATATCATATTAGTGATGAATTGAATTAAATAAAAATAGGAAACATGAAAGTTACCATCCATATTTAGGAGAGAGAGAGAGAGAGAGAGAGAGAGAGAGAGAGAGAGAGAGAGAGAGAGAAGGATGTGATTGGATAAACGGTGGAAGAAAGGGAGAAGAAGGAGGTGAGGTGAGTTGTTTTTTGTAATTTTGTTGCTCAACTAACAAACAAATCAGTATCCTTTTTCACAAAACAAAATTGTTTAATTACTTTGAATTCGCAATGCAAAATAATTTTGCTCCACCTAAAGAAGAAAAATAGTTCTCTCACACTCAGCATATCTGATTAGATAGTCACAAAAAAAAAGCATATCTGATTAGATGCGACAGTTATTTACCCGCCTTTTATTCCTGTTCATTATTAGACTACATTTTTTTTTATTAACAACGGGCCTAACGCCCAAAAAAACAAAAGAAAACTAACCAGAAACTATCCTGGTTCACCTTTGGAATTTTTATATATAAATAAAAGAAATGAAACTATATATAATATAAAAAAATAAAAACATATTTTTATAATTATGAACGGTGTTTACAATACCCTTAGGAACGGCGCACTGGAAGGTGCGGTAGTTTGGCACAGTGATAGGGTGATGTGGCGGTGGATACCAGAAATTGCGGCCGCTTAGTGGGTGGAGAAATCCGAAACGGTACAGACGACGGAGAAATTGCAGATGCGACGGAGCATACGTCATGGCCATATCCTTCCAACTCCAAAGCTACGGTTAGTAAGTTGCGGACTCCGAGATTCTGAGCAGCTGCATTGAGGTGAAAGCTAAAACCCCCGCAATATCTCCATAATCATCCTTTTTTTTTTTTTACGGAAATTATGTTTGTACTGTACTTTATTTTTATTGAAAGAAAGAACCTAAGCCCAACAAGGATATCAATAGCATATACGACCTGATCTACCAGCAAGAAAAATTAGAATTTTTTTTCAGTTTTTTTATTTCAATTAAATTTTAAATAATATAAAATCGTAATTTACAAAATTGAAAAAAATTATTCTCGACAATAAGTGGAGGCGCATCAGAGACACGGTTTTTAATTTTAATATTGGGAGGCACTGGCATACAGGGTGTTTAAATTCAAACTGATTTAAATTAAACCACTCATTTAATCTAATCTAAATCGAAACCAATTAAAACCGTAATAATTTGAATTTGATTGGATTCTATTTTTTGCAAACTTTTAGATTGGATCGAATTTCGGATTTACTTTTCACAATCGATCCAATCCAATCCAAACCGCACAATATACTATAATATTATTATTTTATTATTATATTTACAATTATGTTTATAACATGTTCAATTTGTTATATATTTTTATATTATTTGTTACGGATCCGACCCACGGATCCTATGCACCCGGTTTATCGGGAGGAACCCGTTTCGACCTGAAGGCTCAAAACCGGCCCTTCAGAGCTCCTAACCAACTTTCGAATTCAAACACCTCTTATCTTGACCAAACAAGATAAAAATAAGATAACTATCATCACCTATAAATAAGAGGACCCAGGTCCCCCCAGGTATTCATTCACCCCTCACACTTTCAACCTCTTAGATCTATTCTGACTTGAGCGTCGGAGTGTCTTTGCAGGTACCACCCCCCCGCTCTGTCTGGACAGTTCGACATCCGCCTCGGCCCGCAAGTTCCCGATCCTCCTCCTGAACCGTACCAGAGTCATTCTGTACATTGGCGCCGTCTGTGGGGACTTGCGACAGTCGAACCGGATGGAGGGCATCCTGGAGGAAAACCCTTCAAGCCAGGATGACTCCCAACCACGTCGTCCAGCCTCAGAACACCAGGAGGTCACGAACCAAGCAAAAATAGCAAGTACCATCCACCGCACGAACGAACACGTAGTCACAGACCCGCAACATCCCGAGAAAGCCAGGGACAAAGCGGCACAGATCATCCAGGATCTATGCCTCCGGGTCCAAGAACTTGAAGGCAAACTGACCGACAGAGGGAAATACGCCAACGAACACGGAAGCCAGGCAACTTCCAGGCCACGATCCCACCGCGGAAGGTCGCCAACCCGACAACACGATAGGAGAGATGGTCGCAGTACTTCACGTAACCATCGACACGAGAAATCGCCAGAACGGCGATACAACAAAAAACACCACCGTAGCGCGTCCCACGATCTAAATCATCAGCACGACTCGGACGAAGACCCGAGACGACGAAACACCAAACGCACGAGAAACGACCACACCATAATGGGAGCCACGCCCTTCACAGAGAGAATCTTAAGAGCAAAACTCCCCAAAGGTTTCGACAAACCCACCGACATGAAGTATGATGGAACTAAGGACCCTCAAGAACATCTAACGGCCTTCGAGGCCAGAATGAACTTAGAAGGAGCGTCCGACGCAGTCCGATGTAGAGCCTTCCCGGTAACCCTTGCCGGACCAGCGATCAAATGGTTTAACGCCCTCCCGAACGGATCCATAGCCAGCTTCCACGACATAGCACGAAAATTCATGGCCCAATTCACAACCAGAATCACCAAAGCCAAACACCCAATCAGCTTGTTAGGGATCACACAGAAGCAAGAAGAATCCACAAGGAAATACCTCGACCGCTTCAACGATGAATGCCTAACGGTCGACAGACTCACGGACTCCGTTGCAAGCCTTTGCCTAACTAACGGGCTCATGAATGAAGATTTTCGCAAGCACCTCACTACTAAACCAGTATGGACCATGCACGAAATCCAGAACGTCGCCAAGGACTACATCAACGACGAGGAAGTCAGCCAGGTCGTCGCTGCCAACAAACGGCAGCACGCCGCCACTCAACACAGCAACTCGGCTCCCCGTCATAACCCACCACCCAAAGAGAACCAACGGGACCACCCCATGCCGGCCAACCGACCACCGAGAATAGGCAAATTCTCTAATTACACGCCCCTAACAGCACCAATTACGGAAATATACCATCAAATAGCAGATCGAGGCATCATCCCAAGAGCCCGACAACTCAAAGAAAGGACGGGAGGCAACAAAACCCTCTACTGTGACTACCACCGAGGTTACGGCCACAAAACACAAGATTGTTTCGACCTTAAAGACGCTCTCGAACAGGCCATACGAGACGGCAAACTCCCGGAATTCGCCAAAATCATCAGAGAACCAAGACGTGCGGAGAGAAACAAGTCGCCGGAAAGAGAAGGGCGTAACCCGAGAACTCAAAAGCTACCCCCCAGGGAAAGCCCGGAGGAAGACCCGACCATCATAGTGAACGTCATCACGGGCAAGGACGTGTCGAGCAAGTCAAAACTAACAATGAAAAAAGATCTCAAGGTAATGGCCGTCAGAAACCAAGCCCCAATCGCCACGGCCGACAATACGATAACATTCTTACCAGAGGATTGCCAACACGGCACCTCGGCCGAAGACGCCCCCTTCGTCATCTCAGCCAGAATCGGAACAGGACTAGTACGAAGGATACTGGTAGACACCGGCGCAGACTCCAACATCCTTTTCCGAGGAGCCTTCGACAAGCTCGGGCTCCGCGACAACAACCTCCAAACACACCGCCACGGCGTCACGGGACTCGGGGACAACTTTCTCAAACCAGATGGCTTAATTACCCTCCCCATCACTATAGGAACAAGCAATCAGAAGAAGACAATCCTATCTGAGTTCGTAGTCCTAAAAGACTCCACAGCCTATAACGTGATTCTCGGAAGAAAAACAATCAATGACCTCTCTGCAGTCATCTTCACCAAATACCTCCTCATGAAGTTCAGAACCGACGACGGCTCCGTCGGTACCATTCACGGAGACCGAGAGGTCGCAGCCGAATATGACAACACCAGCCTAGCCCTAAGGAAAAAATCCCGAGACGCGGCCGGAATATTCCTAGCCGACCTAGATGCACGACAAGACGGCCAACCTAGGCCAGAACCAGAAGGAGATATGGAAAAGCTACAAATAGGGCCAACCAAAGAGGAATATACCTTCATTAATCGAAACCTCCCATGCGATCTCAAAGAAGAGCTCTCCCAACTCCTGAAACAGAACAGAGACCTGTTCGCATTTACACCAGCCGATATGCCGGGAATAAACCCCGACCTAATGTCCCACCATCTAGCCGTGGACCCCCAAGCTAAGCCAGTGGCACAAAGGAGACGGAAAATGTCACCAGACCGTGCCGCCGAAGTCAAAAATCAAGTCAAAGCCCTACTTGAAGCTAACTTCATCCGGGAACTCCCTTACACGACCTGGCTAGCCAACGTCGTACTAGTAAGGAAAGCTAACGGGAAATGGCGAATGTGCGTCGACTACACGGACCTCAACAAAGCTTGCCCGAAGGACGCCTTCCCCCTACCAAACATCGACGGATTAGTAGACGCAACATCCGGCCACCGATACCTCAGCTTCATGGACGCATATTCTGGCTACAACCAGATCCCGATGCACCTACCAGATGAAGAAAAAACCGCGTTCATCACCCCAGACGGAACATACTGTTACACAGTGATGCCCTTCGGCTTGAAAAACGCTGGAGCCACCTATCAAAGACTTGTTAACAAGATCTTTCGGGACCTGACCGGAAACAAGTTAGAAGTCTACATAGACGATATGCTCGCCAAGACTGAATCCAGCGAACAACTAATCAACGACCTCAAGGTCATAATGAACACCTTACGAGAACACCAAATGCGGCTCAACCCGGCAAAGTACGCCTTCGGAATGGAGGCAGGAAAGTTCCTTGGCTTCATGATTACACAACGCGGAGTTGAAGCAAACCCGGAGAAATGTCGTGCCGTCCTCGAAATGACAAGCCCCAAAAACCTTAAAGACATCCAAAAGCTCACCGGCCGACTGACCGCGTTATCACGTTTTCTTGGTGCATCGGCCCAAAGAGCGATCCCTTTCTTCAAACTAATGAAAAAATGGACCCCTTTTAAATGGGAGGCAGAGTGCGAAGAAGCATTCCAACACTTCAAGAGGGTCCTATCGGAACCATCAATCCTCGCCAAACCCCAAACAGGGGAAACACTCTACCTATACCTCTCCATAACGGAAGAGGCACTCGCAGCAGCTCTCATCCGTGAAGACGAGAAAAGGGAGCAACAACCCGTATACTTCATAAGCAAAGTCTTACAGGACGCGAAAACTCGCTATTCACGCCTAGAAAAGCTAGCTTTCGCACTCCTCACAGCCTCCCGGCGCCTGCGACAATATTTCCAAGCTCACCCTGTGTCGGTCCGAACCGACCAGGCAGTCAAGCAAGTATTACAGAAACCCGACCTAGCAGGAAGAATGCTAGCGTGGTCCGTCGAGTTATCCCAATTCCAGATCAAATTCGAAATCCGGAATGCTATCAAAGCACAAGCCTTGACTGATTTCATCACCGAAATGACTCCGGGAAAACTCACCCCCGAACCATGGAAACTACACGTCGACGGCTCGTCAAACTCCACTCACGGAGGCGCCGGAATCATACTCAAAAACCAAAACGGGATCACAATTGAACAATCAGTACGATACGAATTTCCAGTATCAAATAACCAAGCAGAATACGAAGCCCTCCTGGCAGGTCTGACCCTAGCACGAGAAGTCGGTGCAAAAGCCCTAGAGGTAAATACCGATTCCCAGGTAGTCAGTTCCCAGATCAACGGAAGCTACCAGGCACGAGATCCCCTGCTCCAACAATACCTCACCAAGGTAAACAAACTAAAAGAAGGGTTCGAAAGCATTACCATACAGCACGTCCCCAGGGAACGAAACACCAGGGCAGACCTACTTTCCAAGCTAGCCAGTACCAAACCGGGACACGGTAACAAATCGTTAATTCAGGAGGTCGTTAGGTCGCCTTCCGTGTCAACAACAATCAACGCTCATCTGACGTCCTCAGACCGGGAGTCCTGGACGTGCCCTATCCTACAATACCTCATCGACGGAACTCTACCGCCAGATCCGAAGGAGGAAAAGCGAATAAAAAGGGAAGCCGCCAACTACACCATCGTAGCAGAACAACTATACAAACGTGGATTCTCGCAACCCCTACTCAAATGTGTCGAACCCGGGGACACGGAGTACATACTCCGCGAAATCCATGAAGGCTGTTGCGCTCACCACGTCGGAGGCAAAACATTAGCCCAAAAAATCGTCAGGGCTGGCTACTTCTGGCCCACAATCATTCGAGACTCCATACAACTAGTAAAAAGCTGCGACAAATGCCAAAGACACGCCAATATCCACCAAGCCTCCCCACACCAGCTCAGCACCATATCGGCAGAACGACCGTTCGGTACTTGGGGGATCGACCTCGTCGGGCCCTTCCCTACAGCTCCCGGCCAACTAAGATATCTCATTGTCGCCATAGACTACTACACCAAATGGATCGAGGCCGAACCTCTGGCCTCCATAACGGTGACCCAGTGCCGGAAATTCGTTTGGCGACAGATCATCACCCGATTCAGAATCCCTGAGGTCGTCATATCGGACAACGGAACCCAGTTTACCGACAAAAAATTCCGAGAATTCTTAGAAGGATTACACATATCCCATCGCTTCAGCTCAGTAGAACACCCTCAAACAAACGGACAGGTGGAATCCGCAAACAAAATAATCGTTAAAGGACTCAAGAAACGGCTCGACGAAACCAAAGGACTATGGGCAGACGAATTAGAGTCAGTTCTATGGTCGTACCGAACAACACCCCAAACGACCACGGGGGAAACGCCTTTCCGATTAACATACAGCGTAGAAGCTGTCATCCCAGTAGAAATCGGGGACCCCAGCCCCAGGAAAACGATCGGAGGTAACGACGAAGAAGCAGAACGAGACCTCATTAACGAAGAAAGAAGTATAGCTCACGTCAAAGAGTTAGCACTCAAACAAAGAATCAGCCTAAGATACAATCACGGCGTTATCCGACGAGAATTTGCGGCCGACGACCTCGTCCTACGACGAAACGATATCGGGCCCCCGACTCCAGGAGAAGGAAAGCTCACCCCCAACTGGGAAGGACCATACAGAATCAAGGCTGTAATCGGAAAAAGGAGCGTATAAACTCGAACGGCTCAACGGCAACGAAGTCCCGAGGACCTGGAACGCAGCCAACTTGCGACGATACTACACCTAAACCGACCTAAATAGGTCGCCCCTTATTTTCCTTTCTATTTTTTATCCTTTATTTATATTTTTGAAATCTCGGGTACTCTTTCCCGCCGTTAACGGAGGGTTTTAACGAGGCCCAACCATTCAATAAAAATTCCATTAAAAGCTATTTCCATTTTTTTTTACACGTCCCAAATACGGAACAAAAAGACACGGCCACCACTGGAGGACTGATCACCCCCCAGGCCGAACACGCGGATATCCATAAAAACCGACCAGACGACGGTTAAAGAAAACGAGAAAACAAACGGAATAGCTCAAAGCATACAAGAAGGCCCGAATGGCCCAAAAACACCACAATACGGATCATACAAAAAGGTCCCGACGGCCGAAAATACCATTAAAACGAAGTTACGGCCCTTAGCCATTCAAAACATTCAGAAATAAGCAAAGTTCAAAATACTAATTACAGAGATTAAAAAAGCTACTCAAGGTCTACAATACGACCATCACGAACAACCTTAAACGCTCCCATCACGGACACATCCACGCCAGGAGCCAGCACCAAAACTTGTGCCTTCATCGTCTCCTCGGTAGCAGTAATAGCATCTTTAGCGTCAGCCAACAGCCCCGTCTTCTCTCTCTTCAGAGCAGCAACCTCGGCCTTCAGAGCCTCCGACTCAGCAAGAAGCACGGCAGCTTGAGAACCCGCATCTGAAGCACGCTGCCGCTCCTCAGCCAATTGAGAGAGAAGCGAAGTCTCAACACCGGCAAGTCGGAGAATCTCCGCCCCGGCCTCCTCAGAAGACTTCACCGCCCTCTCCTTTGCGACATTGGCAGCCTCAAGCTCCTCCTTCAGCTTAGACACATCAGCCAGAGACTGACGAAGCTTCTTGTCCAACAAACCAACTTGAGCCATCACGGACTCGGCTTTCCGAACAACTACGGCAGAACGAAGAAGGGCACGGTACACCGACTTAGCCTGGAACGAGACATCACAGCCATCAAAAAACGATTCCGTTCCGGGCATCAAGTGCTGATCAATAAACCCTGAGGCATCAAAACGTCGATCCATCACACTAGGTACCAAACCCTCCTCCTCAAAATTCTCGCTACCCGGCTCCTCAGGTCTACTCCTCTTCCGAGAAGCCTCAGCAGCCGTCACTACGACGACTTCAGGCGAGCTCGCAGAACCGGGAGGAGCCTGAGCACCAGCAGGCGCCCCCGAAGAAACCACCCCCTGAGAAGCAGCCTGAGACTCCACGGCCGGATTCGAAACAGGAGTAGACGGAGACGACGACCCCTCCTCCCGGACCAACGCTACCTTCAACCTCGCCAAAGAAGTCAACCCACCAGCCATCTCAACTGAAAAGAAGCAGGAGAGAAGTTTAAAAAAAAAACACACCAATATATGTCCGACAAGCCTCAGGATCCCCCATAACGTCTCGAGGATTCAACGGACGCTCGCCAAACAAATGCCACAAAACGCTGGCAATGTCCTTATCCTCCCGAGATAAATCATCATAACTAATCTTAGTCAGAACCGACGGGCCAGCACCAAAGTTCCAATACGTCGGAAACCGACGCTCGCCCTCCAATGTCAGCCAAAACGGACGGTGCCCCTGAACGGGACGCACCTTAAAATACTCCCACTTAAACCCGTGAAAAGAATCCTCAAACAACCCAAAAATCTGGCGATGAGGTTGAGCACGGAAAGACATATATCCTTTCTTATGCTTCCCCTCCTTGGTCGGAAGAGTGCATAAGAAAAGAAAAAGAAAAATAGGAACAGAAGTCGGAAGATCAAGATACCGGCCACCAGTTCAAAACATCACACGGCAGCCCAACTGTTCGGGTGAAGCTGAGACGGCGCTACGGAACACCGACTAAGCAAACCCTGAACAAACGGCGAAAACGGGAACCGCACGCCAAGCCGAGTAAACATAGACTCATAAACCCACATCCAGTCCGGCACGGTGGGCGAATGAAGGTTTAAATAACAGACGCGCTCGTCGGCATCAGGGAGCACGAGCTCATACCGACCTTCCTCATCGCCACCACCACAGATCGCCCCCTGATCGCGGAGCCGTTGAAGATCATCCTCCGTCATTCGCGACGGAACGCCCCACACATCGCTGGTCACCCAACCGTAGCGATTGGGAACGCCCCTGGAGGGGGCTACTGGGGCACCCACACCCTCATTTCTCCGACGCTGCATACCTAAAACAGGGAGGAGCACCACCATCAGCCCACTAACTCTACGTAGAAGCAAGATAGAAACCTAATACCACTACCAAACCAGCGCGGTGGCTCGCCACCGCTATTAAGCGAACACGGCGGTGCTCAGCCCCTCCAAACTCAAAGATACTACCCCCCAGAAAATACCAAACACAGTAAACAAACAGTAAAACAGTATACAAGCAAAACAAACGCATGGCAAGGACAGAACAAATATTTGCAGAGTAAAAAGACGGAAAGAAAAACATGCCAACCTGATGATACAGAAGGAAGCTTGAGGAAAGCTAGAAAAACGGAAGAAGCAAAGCAGCACCAAAAAACCAAGAGGAACTTCCCTTCAGACGACGAATTTTTTCAGAAGAGAAAATGAAGAAGAAAATAAAAACGAACGAGGGAACTGAAACAAAAGTAAAAAAGCGGTTTCAAAAGGGGGCAAAAGGACACAATTAACCCTAGGCACAATGAAGACCCATAGGGGCAAAAGAAGAAAACGTCCCCTCACAATAAATACCCCCATCGAAAAAAGTAACGCCTCGAAGAACGTAACAAGCACGATTGATACGGAAGAGTCACGTCAGACCTAAACGGTCAGACGAATCTTCCATGACGCGAAATCGAGACGCCGACCTCATATCGAAAGGACCAGACGGGCACCCGAGAAAAAATCAAAAGCCCACCACAAGAACAAACGTCTCCCAGCGACAGCACGATCCCACTCGTTCTCCCGCTGCGGGGGCAATTGTTACGGATCCGACCCACGGATCCTACGCACCCGGTTTATCGGGAGGAACCCGTTTCGACCTGAAGGCCCAAAACCGGCCCTTCAGAGCTCATAACCAACTTTCGAATTCAAACACCTCTTATCTTGACCAAACAAGATAAAAATAAGATAACTATCATCACCTATAAATAAGAGGACCAAGGTCCCCCCAGGTATTCATTCACCCCTCACACTTTCAACCTCTTAGATCTATTCTGACTTGAGCGTCGGAGTGTCTTTGCAGGTACCACCCCCCGCTCTGTCTGGACAGTCCAACATCCGCCTCGGCCCGCAAGTTCCCGATCCTCCTCCTGAACCGTACCAGAGTCATTCTGTACATTATTCATGTATTATTATTATTTAATAAATATTTTATATTCAAAATATTATTTATTTGTTTATTTTAACTGACCTATAATTTTATTTCTATTGTTCTGTTATCGTTGGATTTTTAAGATGTTGTTGAGACTTGTTACGTTATTGTTAATTATTTAAAATTTGATGTTAAGACTTGTTATATGTATTATTTTTTTTAATTTACAAAACCGCAAATCCAATCCAATCCAAACCGCTTGAAATTGGATCGGATCGGATCGGATTTTTTTTAAAACACCATCCAATCCAAACCTCACCGCAAGTAAATTAGTGTTTGGATCGGATGAGTTTTTTACTCAAAACCGATCCAACCGCACCGCGAACACCCCTACTGGCAGATGGTAATTTTTACTGTTATTGTCGACGTGTGTGTGATCCATGGGTGTAGATGATTGTTAACAGTGTAAAAGATAAATTTGAGCCTCTGATTTTTAGAGGAACAAAATCGGAGAGTCCGTTTTCAGTGAATTCGGAGCCTCAAATTTGAGGCTAGGGAGAAGCATCAAACTTGAATTGAAGAAGATCGGACGTTAATTATGGGTGAGCAAAATCTAGAGTCTCAAATTTGAAACCCTTCCAATCCAAAAAACGGGAGTGAAGCAAAACAGATCTAACAATGAGAAAGTGGTTCATAAATCTGACCTTCAGATTTGTGGTCACTCCCCACGTGTCGCCCATGCATTCTAACATTGAAGACTAAAGCCATACTGCTCCTATCTTCTTTCTCTCAAGCTTTCTTCCTCTTCTTTGAATATTACTTTCTTCCTTTCCTACAACACTCCCATTTATTTTCATAACTCATATCTTACCCACCCAAAAAATTAATCACAATGCCTTAAAAAATAAAGTTGATCGTCCTCAACTTCACATTGGTAATTATTTTAGTCAAGCTAATTATGTAATTATTTTTTTAATTTTTTTAAATATAAATATAGAAATAATAATATTTATGAGTTAATGTTATTTATAGTAATTAAATGATAATATTAATATTATTTAGATGATTGTTAGTTTTACTTTTATATGCATATATATGTTTATAACGGTAGCTAGTTTACGTTGTTAATAATAATAATAATATGATTGTGAACAATAATTAGTATTATATTTTTTTTAAATGACAAACAAGCTCAACATACTCGGTGGAGCATATAACAATAAAAGAAATAAAGAAACAAAGCAATTTTTATGTCATCTTTGGCATAGCCATCAACAACATGAGTTAGTTTTACACCATTTTCTCGAACTACAAAGTGATCTAGCAATGCAATCCACTACGACCATTGTCTTATTCTGAAAAGTGAGTTCATTTCGACACAGACAGATGTTCCATATAATTGAGAAGAAACCCACTAACCATGTTTTACGCTCGTATTTCTTCATAGGAATCGTCTTCCATCTCTCAAAGAGTTTTCTTATGGACCCCGGGATGCACCATGCCCGACCCACGTGAGCGAATCACGCACACCAGACCTGCCACGCAAACTCACACGTAACAAACAAGTGTTGTACATATTCAACTTCATTGTTACACATCACACAAGCATTATCATTCTGGGCAATGATGTCCCTACTCAACCGCTCCTTTGTATTAACTCGACCTACTAGCACAAACCAAATAAGCAACTTAACTCTAAGGGGCACCAGTCCTTTCCAAATTCCATTTGTGAACTTGTAGCTAAGGATATCATCTGTCATCGTCTGTTCCTGCAAAACCTGCACAAATGAGTTAGTAGTATAAACATCTTCCTTGTCAAACTTCTACACCACTCTATATTGTACATGTGCTATCAATCTCACAACGTGCAAGATATCGAGCATTTGATTCAGATTGTCTATCTCCCATTGGCGGAGTTCCCTCCTCCATTGGAAGCTCCACACCCACTCTATCCCATCCCAGAATCCACAGTCCTCAATTACGGATCCTTTGTTATTTGAAACCAAGAAAAGCCTCGGAAATGAGTCTTTCAACTTCCCCGACTATAACCATGTATCCTCCCAGAATCTGGTTGATTTACCATCACTAACTTCCATAACAAGTCCATCAATCATCCTCTGTCTGACAGTTGCTCTTTTATTTGCAAGTTACATATTTCTTTCCACGGGCCCCCTTTTGGTGGTGATGCTTGAGTAGATAATAATTGGGTAGGATTCAGATTATTGCACGAGCACACTATCTTATTTCACAGCGGACAGTCTTCCTTAGAAAATCTCCACCACCACTTGAACAATAAGGCAGTGTTCCTAATCAAAGCATCTCCCACACCTAGACCTCCTAGTTTCTTCGGTGCATGTATCATCTCCCATTTTACAAGAGCCAATCCAGGTTTTCCATCATCTTTCCCCCAAAAGAACCTTTGCTGTAGTGAGATTAATTTTTTCGCCACCGCAGCTGGCATTTTATACACGCTGAGATAATAAATTGGTAGACTATTGATGACTGACTTGATGAGGACCAACTTCCCTGCTTTACTGAGGACCTTTGCTTTCTATAGACTAAGTTTCTCTTCCACCTTATCTATTACCGGCTTCCATGTTTTTACCAGTCTTGGGTTTGCTCCAAGATTAATACCCAAGTACCTCACTGGTAAAGTTGCCGCTCGGCACCCTAGAAGACCGCACATCTGATTCACCCATTCTTGACTACAATTTACTGGTATCAAGATGGACTTTTCAAAGTTAATGCTCAACCCGGACATCACTTCAAAGCACCGTAATAGTCTCTTGTAATTTCGCACTGTCTCCTCCTCTAGTGGACAGAACAATATAGTGTCATCAGCAAATTACATGTGTGATAACTCTATATTATCCCTACCGACTAGAAGAGGAGATATCCTCCCAATTCTAACTGCCTCCCCAATAATCCTATTCAACACATCTACAACAAGGACGAACAGAAACGGTGATAAAGGATCGCCTTGCCGCAGCCCCCTTTCCATCTTGAACAGTTTCGAAGTTGACCCGTTAATCAATATGGAGATAGATGCTGACCTGATACACTCTGCAACCCATGCCCTCTATCTTCTTCCGAACCCCATCTTTTCTAGGACGACATCAATAAAGTTCCACTTGACTCTGTCATAGGATTTTTGGAAGTCCAATTTGATGATTGCTGACGCCTTTCTTTTCAGTTTTAGCCATTGTACAGTTTCACATGCTATTAACGCTCTATCATGTATTCTCCTTCCTTTAACAAAAGCACTCTGCGATTCCCCTACTAAGCCTGGCATAACTCTCCTCATTCTCTTTGTCATCACTTTTGATATTACCTTATAAATGCATCCAACCATACTTATAGGTCTAAGGTCCTTTATATCCTTTGCACCCACAAATTTCTGTGCCAGCGCTACCTAGGTAACATTGGAGTCTGCTGGTAGTCTTACCGTCTCAAAGAAAGTCATCATAGCTTTAGTAATTTCCACTCCAATGTCCTCCTAACACTTTTTTATAAAGTTCATGTTATACCCATCACAGCCTGGTGCCTTAGATGATTCGCAGTCCCATACTACATCCTTAACTTCCTCCTCCGACGGTAACACCTCTAACGCTTGAGCTTCCTCCCTCTCCAACCGATTGACTAGACCATCTCGAAAGCTAATATTTGGCAAAGCTTCCTGTTGGAACAGATTCCTATAGAAATCTCTAATGGCTACCTTGATTTTTGCATGGTTCCTGACCAACCTCCCGTTAATCACTAAGGCCTCAATCCTGTTATTTCTTCTTCTTGCTGATGCAATGTTGTGGAAATATCTAGTGTTCTTGTCTATCTCCTTGGCATGTCAAGACCTGGACATTTGTTTCCAGTGCATATCTTGTCTTGTATACCATAGCTCACAACACCTCACGAGCGCCTTTCTTCTTGCTTTTAATGTACCATCATAAATTCTGTTGCTGACCATATTATCCACTTTCTTGATATCCTTCTCAAACCTTTTCAACTTTTCAAGTATGTTTCCAAAGTGCTGCTTATGCCATTTACCCAGCGATTTTGTTAACGCCTTCGGCTTATCCAGAAACTGTGCATCTCTCAACCCCTCCCTCTTTCTTCACCATCTTTGAGAAGCCTTCATGCGTGAACCATGAATCCAGGCTGCGAAACGATCTTGTACCCTGAACCAATCTTCTTCCTTCCACTATCAAGGGACAATTATCTGATAATCCTCTCGGTCCTCCTCTAAGATGAGTGTCCGGATACGCGTCCAGCCATTCCAAACTCACCAGGCTTCTATCAATACGACTACAAGACTAACCTCTAAACCATGTATACGTGCAATCATTAAACGCCAAGTCCACTAGCTCCATGTCATTTATCCATACTCTGAAGTCTTCAGCAGTTGCAGATATACTCGTCGCCCCTTTCCTCTCATCTATATGCACAATTTCATTGAAGTCTCCCATGTAACAAAATGGAGTTTGGCACAATCCTGCAACATAACTTAATTCCTCCCATAGTAATAGTTTTTCATCCCTCACATGCGGTCCATATACCAGACACACAACATAGTGAAAATTATCATTGGTCGTTACTCCCTCCACACATAACCACCTATCTCCTTTATAGAAATTTGTTAATTTAAAAACAGATTCATCCCATATTAATAGTAAACCTCCCGATGCCCCAATTGAATTAACACACTCCCAGCTAGCTCTATCATTACCCCAAATACTTGCTGCATCAAATTTATTCACCATCTCTTTTTTTGTTTCTATAAACCCCCAACATGTGAACTCTAAACTTGTTTTTGAAGCTTTTTATCATATTCAATTTCGCAACTCCTCCCAAACCCCTAATGTTCCAAGAGCTTAAAATCATTTATATAATTTATTACACACCTGCTTACGAATCTTTGGCCGACTCCTTCTAATTTTCTCCTTTTGCTTCGACTGTCTCCGTTTTCTAGCTAATGCTTCATTTTGTTCTTGGAGAATCGCCATAATGTCTTCTTCATCACTGCACGGAATTGCACCTAATTCAACCGCTAATTTCCAAGCCTCTCTATTCTCTGCCATATCTTCTTCCAGACTCTAAATTTGGTTTCCAAGGTGTGTCGCCGAATCTTCGTACCTACCCAGCCCTGCAACAGTCTCATCTATTACTTGAATCTCCTTTCCAGATCCTCTCCCAGCTTCATATGCTTCTTCTAACCCTACCGCCATTACCCTAGCCATCGCATCCCTGGGTTTCGGACTCCCTAGGTTCTCTGTAATCCGTTCTCTTCCTTCCCTCTCCTCCCTTACCATGTTCTGTCCCGAACGTTCAATGTCATGGATCTGCTGTTGTGTTGCATTCTTCCCAAGATCAGGTTCATCCTCACCATAATATCGTCCAGCGCTCAGGTCTCTAGCCTCATCGTCGACTTCGTGACTGCCAATCGCCGCGCCTCCTTCGGCTTCTCACTTTTCACAGCAGCGACCTTGTGCAGCCACAAGGACCTGTTCATCCTCGTCTTTGTCGCGCCTAGCACGCCCATCTGCAAAGTATATATCCTGTCTGTCATCGCCGCTTTCCTTTCTTCCGTTAGCTTTTGCCTCCCCGTCTCCTTGCATTGCACAACGGCGATCGTTCATGGCCCGAGTCCCTAGCAAAGTCACCTCGTCTTCTCTCCTCTCCAGCCACCATGACCCAATAAAGGAGCATGCTGCATTCGCTGGTTCTTCCACCAACCGGGTCAGGGGCTGCATAACCCGCAATCCTTCATACAGCTAGGTCGGGTCGTCAACAACTCCAGCCTTACCGCGTTGGACAGGCCGTACCCTCCCTTATTCATTTGGGCCCCCTTAATTTTGTCCATTCCATCCTTAGTTTTTAGAACATTGGGCCTACTTGCATTAAGCCCAATTCCCTCCCTTACACCAATGGCTGATTCCTCATTTTGAAATTGAATTCCTTCATAATTACATGATAGCGTGCAATCTGAATCAATCTCCTGATTATTTGCGTCTGTTACCATCAAGATTTCTTTCCTCTTTGTTCGCGTATAATCATGGCTCTCATAATGATAATTTGAAAACTGAATATTCCACTCATTTAATTCATAAGGTAAAATTACTATTTTGTCCTTGTCTTGTTCCTCAGTCGAAATTTCAACCCACCATCCGTGTTATAATCCTCCCTTTCGCCAGTATTGAAAGGATCATCTAGTTGTATTGCGTCCAAATTCAAAGTGTGACATTGACTTGAAACTTCTGACAATTGTGGAATGGCCAATGGGGGAGGTAGGAGAAATCGAGCACCCCGTCAGTGAGATTCTCTGGCTCTTACTCATCAGAGGATGCTGTCTCAGTCGACAACCCGGTTTTGGCAACATAATCCGAATCGCCCTCGCTGTCGTCTTGTTCAACACTATCACGAGGCTAGGCGAAGTGGACCAGTTTTGCATCTAATGGGATTACTTGAGGACTCGAAGAGGACGACCCACCACCACCATCTACGTCACGAACCGTAGCATACCACTCCATCACATGTTGTAGCATTAGCCTTACATGTACGTCGAACATTACCCTCACATGCTGATCAGCTTCAAGCCAGAATAACTTGTTTGTAAATCCACTACTCGAAAGTGTTGATAAAAATCTATATGTAACTCGTCCAACCTCTTTGAAACCTATTCCCTCTATGTTACTCAGTATGACCGTCTTTAGCATATGTAGAGTATCAACACGACAATTGCGCAACATCACAGTTGAATTAGCCTAAAAAATCACTCCTTTATCACCGTTTCTTACTATCTAATTAGGATAAATTACAATAAAAAAGAAGAGATTATTATCCATGAGAGCAAAGTAGAAGGATGAAGAGAGAATAGAGAAACGAATGAATTGTGACTAATGGCTAGGGTGGGAGTCTATATAAGAGACTATATATAGAGTTTTTCTCCAAAATATCTACCATCTAGGGTGCATAAACACTTACACTATAATATACATATTTCGGGTGCTGTGGCCCTAATTCCTATTTTGACCTTATTTTGGGTGCTGTGACACATATAAGGTTTTGAACGCATTTTGGGTGCTTAATACCTGTTGTTTGCGTGCAACGTATCCCAGGTGCATTCTAGATACGTCAGATTTTTTACGCATCATATTCCGGAGTTTTAGTACTTGGGATATGTTCATATTCATATTTGTCTCACAGTATCTAAGATATGGTATGTTATTTATTTAAAGTAATTATTTTGCAATTTATGTATTTCAATAAATTATATAATTATTTAATTTAAATAAAAAAATCCTTTAGTTTATTGTAAAACGAATTATCATAAAAAGAATGGAGATAAAGTGAAAATTACATATTTAACCTAGGAAGCACGGAGGAGTGGAGGAGGATTGAAAAAAGGAAAAGTTGGGGGGGGTTGTGAAATTTTGAAACTGAGAGTGAACCCTAAAACCCTTTTAGTGTGACTGACTGACTGGCCTGAAGAGCGAGTGAAGCATCCAGAAAGCCCTAACAGTCCCGCCAAGACCTCCTCTTCTTTCCACTTCCCGACTCCATCATCCATTGATTTATACACTCTGCAGTCCCTGAAACCCTAAATCTCTGAATCTTTCTCTCACAAAAATGGCACTGGTCGCTCAAACACCAGACATCTCCGGCGAGAGGCAGTCCGGCCAGGACGTCCGCACTCAGAATGTCGTCGCCTGCCAGGCTGTCGCCAACATCGTCAAGACCTCCTTGGGTCCCGTCGGCCTCGACAAGGTCCACCACCTCCACTTTCTTTTCTTCTCCTTCAGATCTCTTTGATTTGGTTGATTCATTCGTTTTGTTCCCTCAGATGCTCGTGGATGACATTGGTGACGTCACCATCACCAACGACGGCGCCACTATTCTCAAGATGTTGGAAGTCGAGCACCCTGCTGCCAAGGTGTCACTCCATTTCTTCACTCTCTCCACTTTCAGTTGTTGTTGTTGCTGTCAAATTGTGATGCTGAGGGATTGGCTTTTCAGGTATTGGTTGAACTCGCGGAGCTTCAAGACAGAGAAGTTGGTGACGGCACCACCTCCGTTGTCATTGTCGCTGCTGAGCTCCTCAAAGTAATTGGCACTTCAACTCTTTCTTTTTCTTATGCTTTATTTATCTTTTTCATTGTTATTAATAAATATCATGTATCTAAGTTATGATTTCTCGTGCAGAGAGCAAATGACCTTGTTAGGAATAAGATTCACCCAACCTCAATTATCAGCGGATACAGAGTAAGTCGTTTCAATTTTATAGGTTTTTCTTCTGTCTTTGCAGCCACTTTTAGAAATTATGTTGTTCTGGAGTATGATTCGAATAACTTCTCGACTTGTGGATTACTCTGGATAGCTTGCGATGCGGGAAGCTTGTAAATATGTTGAAGAAAAGCTCTCCGTCAAGGTATCGATTGCCTACTAATACAGCTTTCCCATTCTGCATTTTTGTATTGATCAGAGCTTGCTTCTCTTGCCATAAGTGCGATGCAGTTACTAGCTCTTGTATATCTTATTTGTTACTAAATCGGATTTGTCTATTGACTTTAGGTTGACAAGCTTGGAAAGGAATCCCTTATTAACTGTGCCAAGACCAGCATGTCGTCAAAGTTGATAGCTGGTGACAGCGACTTCTTTGCTAACTTGGTATGTTTGAAGTTTAGTGCTTGAAAAGGTTAAATTTTGGGGATATGGACTGCGCAATTGCAAAAAGCAGTTTCAGTTCTCATCATGTGGGCTTATGGTTCTGGTGGTTTTGGTTATTTACACAGGTCGTAGAGGCAGTGCAAGCTGTAAAGATGACCAATGCTAGGGGGGAAGTTAAATACCCAATCAAGGTTGGTTTTTTGAATTCCTTTTCATCTTATTGTTTATATGGCTTGCTCCTAGGTGAAACTAAAACATTCTATTTTCAGCATGTGTTGAGAATCTGTGATGTGTACTTCAATTAGTTAAATCTTGCCTTTACGTGCTTTAATTATCACGGTCTTTCTCTGGATTTTATTCTGTGTCCTTTTTTTTTGGTTCACCATTATTATAGGGAATCAATATATTGAAGGCTCATGGAAAAAGTGCTAGAGACAGCTTTCTGATGAATGGTTATGCTCTAAATACTGGCCGTGCAGCTCAAGGAATGCCTCTTAGGGTTGCCCCTGCAAAAATTGCCTGTCTTGATTTTAATCTTCAGAAGACTAAAATGCAATTGGGTGTTCAAGTATTAGTTACTGATCCCAGAGAGCTTGAGAAAATTCGTCAAAGGTAATATTAGTACAATCTATGCTTAAATCTTCTGTCAGTGACATATGATCATGCCTTCCATATTATTCTAAAAAACAATCCTGCCAGACTCCCTTTCATATTTCAGCGGGAATATTTATTTTGTTGTTAAAAATTAAATAGTGTTATATACCAACACAGTTGCTGTTCACCATATATTGCTAAGTGTTAAATTTTAAAATGGTCTTAAGAATTTGCCAGGGGTTTCCCTTTGTGTACACTGAAATTTTCCCTTTATAGATTTTTCCCTTTGATTATTGTTATGGTTAATAATTCTATAATTTTTCAATTACTTAAAATAGTAAATAATTGTGTAATGCCAATGTCCTTTATTGTGGAAATTTGCTTGTGCTTTGTCTAAAACAATATTGTTACCACCTCGGAAATAAAATAATATCCAAGTTTCACTCCATGGCTTGGCAATTGGTCATTTTATTTCGTATTGCAGAGAGGCTGATATGACTAAGGAACGCATTGAAAAACTATTGAAAGCTGGAGCCAATGTTGTTTTGACTACTAAAGGAATTGATGACATGGCACTCAAGGTATATTAATTTCTTTTTTTCTTTGAAATTCTTAATAGTTTTTACTTTCTGCAAGAGACATTAGTTGTAATTATTTCATTTAGGCATGCGCAGAAAATAATTAATTTTTTTTATTATGCTTTACATGTTGATAAGGAAAAAGAATGCCTTTCAATTGTAGGATTAATATAGCTTAGTTACCAAAACACCACATCTAGGGTTCTTCCTTTTTAGGCATCACACCAAAGAACTTATGTTATGCCTGCAGCTAGATTTTTTATGAAAGTTTTCTTGTCATCTACTATATTCATTATCTACTACTAATTTTCTGCTTCCTGCACCAATAAAAGGCTCGAGTCAAATTGATGCATTGTGTGGTTTACTGTTTAAATTATGTCTGGTTTCTTGACATAAGAATCATAAATTTTTTCTGTCTTAAGTAATATTCTAATTATTTAATCTATTGTTTCAGTACTTTGTTGAGGCTGGTGCAATTGCTGTAAGACGTGTGCGGAAAGAGGATATGCGTCACGTTGCCAAGGCAACTGGTGCTACATTGGTATGGCTGTTTTATTCAAATTTTATTTTTAAATTTTAACTGCAGCTTAAGGTACTAAACTTGATAGTAAAACTGAAAATGATTATGTGACGTTAGCTTTATGTATATTTAAACCAGGTGTGATTATTCAAGATTTAGTTACATTTGACCTGGTTAAAAAAATAATTGTTTTTAGCTTTTAGCTGTATTTCTCTTTATTTGTCACCACCTTTTGACTTGACCATGATTTGTTGGCACAGGTCTCGACATTTGCTGATATGGAAGGGGAGGAAACATTTGAACCATCGTTTCTTGGATATGCAGATGAGGTTGTCGAAGAGCGCATATCCGATGATGCTGTTGTTATGATCAAAGGAACTAAAACTACAAGTGCAGTAAGTTAATGGATTTAAATTGTTAGTTAAATTTTTTGTTTATTATATAAAGTAAGAAATACTTTAAAACATGGACTTTGGAGGATCTTGGACGGTTGGACCCTGCTACATAGCAGAAAGAGGAAAAATAGAATTTCTGATAAAAATAGAAATCATTGCTGGAAATTGCCTGATCTCCTTCCATATGTTAAGAAAAATCCTGAAAATTTCATAGATTGATCATTCTGTATTATTTGATTCTATAGGTTTCTTTGGTTCTTCGAGGTGCAAATGACTACATGCTTGATGAGATGGATAGAGCTCTTCATGATGCATTATCAATTGTCAAGAGAACTCTTGAATCAAATACGGTATTTTGCTGTGTTTTGCTTTCGACCTTATTTTTCTATCTTCAAATAATCTGAAGGTTTTGAAATGATTTGATTTGTATTTCATCTGGGAAAATATTACGAGTTTTGCAACTCTTGTTCAGCTGTGTTAAAATTATTACCAGCAGTTAGGTAATACGTTGAAAACTATAGTCAGTCATTGCAATGGTGATGATTTAGGATTTGGATTTGATGTTTACATTGCTATTCTTTGTCATGTTAATTAACTATAAAGAATTTTCTGTTTCCCTGTGGACACTGATAGATACTTTTTTGTGTTACTATTTCCCTTTTTTTTATATTTTAATTTTTCAATCAATAAAATTTAGGTGGTAGCTGGTGGAGGTGCTGTTGAATCAGCATTATCAGTTTATTTGGAATACCTTGCCACAACTCTAGGATCCAGGGAGCAGTTGGCCATAGCAGAGTTTGCTGAATCTTTGTTAATCATTCCAAAGGTAAGTGATAAGCTTAATTAACAGCTTAAGGTTTTAGGTCATGTGGCTCTTCAAATAGATATATATCCTAGTGTCCTATCATATAATCGCTTAAAAAACATATTGATGACATGAATGTGGTGCAGGTGCTTTCTGTCAACGCTGCGAAGGATGCTACTGAGCTGGTTGCAAAATTACGTGCCTACCACCATACAGCCCAAACTAAAGCTGATAAAAAACATTTATCAAGGTAAGTTACCTGTTATTGATAACTATATTTTCCTTATCTTCGTTATTATTAAATTCCTATTTGCTTTCGTGTTTATTATATTCCCAGCACTTGAAGTATTCTATTTTGTATTTTATTATAACCTCTTCGTTCTTGTTTCAAAATATCTTCAGCATGGGTTTGGATCTCGCAGAAGGAAAGATCAGAAACAACTTGGAGGCTGGTGTCATTGAGCCTGCAATGAGCAAAGTCAAAATTATTCAGGTAACTAGTTAGTTACATTAGTTTGTGAACTTGAAGCCATGGGTTCCTAATAGCTTTCTCAGCAAAAAATTATTACGATTCTATTTTTGATTTTTTTTTTTCAGTTTGCCACTGAAGCTGCCATCACAATCCTTCGAATTGATGACATGATCAAGCTTATCAAGGATGAAAATCAAGATGGAGAGGAATAGTCCGTAATCCAAGTTTGAATAGGTTGTGCATTTGAAGAGGGCCTCATCATTTTAAATGCCCTGTGTTGTGTGGTTTTGGCGGGAGGCTTTTAATTTCTTTCTCAAAGTAGCTTTTATTTTCTTTAAATTTAAGGTCTTTTTTCCTTTATTAATTTTAATTTTACATTTTTGAGATTTTCTGGGCACGGGACCACAATGGAACATTGCGATGGTTTTTGACCAGTTAGAAAATGGCATTATGTGTAACAGAAGTTGCAGTGTTGGTGGATTGGGAACTTTGTTGGTAGGCTGCTCATCCAACGTTTTTAATGTAAGAACTAAAAACATGGGAAAGTGGGAACGTGATGCTAATTTAATTTGTTGATAGAAGCAACATATCCGCCACTTGATATGGAATTGGTGTTACAAAGTATGGTGCTATAGTCCACATAGGCCATGTTACTTCAGATTGAAGTAATTTTATAACCTATTTTTTTTATAGAGTATGAAAAAGTGACTTTTTTAGGGGAAAAGATATTTTTTGGGGTGTTTAAAAAAACCAATTTAACTAAATTGAATTGTAGTCGAACTGAAATTGTTTTAAATAAAAAACTGAAATGAAATTATAGATTTTAACAAAATCAGTTTATTAAAAAGTTTTTGGGGTTTAGTTTGGTTTTAAATCAAATAAAATTGGTTTTATTCAATGCCGCCATTCCTCTCTTTGTTGTCGCTACTACTAACCCACTACTGCTATCATCATTGTTGCCATCGGCCAGTTTCGTAGTAGTTCCTGCGTTGCGCACTGTCGTCGATTTTTAACATAGCAATGCCATTCATCTTTCGCCTGCTGTCGCTGCTACCAACCCACCACTGCCATCATCAATGTTGCTGTCGTCGAACTACTCTCCGTCGGCCAGTTTCAGCATTGCTCGCTGTTGTCGTTGCCTTCTAACACAGCAATGCCATTCCTCTGTCCTTTGTTGCCGCCACTACCAACCCATCACTGCCATCATCGTCGTCGTCGTCAAACTACTCTTCGTTGGCCAGTTTTGCAGTTGCGGCGTCACTCACTGTTGTTGTCGCCTCATCTTTGCTCGTGATTCTTGTGTGGCTCTAGCTTTGTTCACCCTTTATTGAATCTTTATATTTGAATGGTTTTTTTGCTTATGAAAACAATGTTATTTCCGATCTTTATCAAATATCCCAATCTGAACTTTTCCATTTCAAACAAACCTTAGGATCAGTTATTGCTGCAGTTTATGGTGGAATAATGTGCATAGGCGTGTTAATTGTTCTTGGAGACTTGATGCTGGGTCCATTTGGCATAGGAGCTGAGATCGTGCTTGCTGCTACCATCTTTTGTGAGTTGGCCGAGACATTAGAAAAGGAACATGACCCCTGATCTTGGCTTTAAGGAACTAGTTTCTTTCTTGATTGGCAACGAGCTTACATTTAGTTTAGTTAGTTGGCTTTCTTGTAAATAATGAATTGATTTTCCCTAGAATTTTTCTTCTTTTTATCCTTTGAACTTTTGGTGTTTAAGCATTGTTGAACAACAAGTCTAAGATGAGAATAATTAAGAAATGCAAATTGAATTAATCAATTCAGTTTTTCCAACCAAGATGGTTCTGTTTTCATCTGTTAACAATTTATTGATGTATGATAATCCTCGTGATTCATATGAGCAATCTGAATAGTCAATATTTGCATCACAATCAACAATTTCTTGATTAGACTTCAATGACTAAAGCTCCTCATCAAGACTCTCCAGAATGAATCAAGTTTGGATACTTGAAAATTGCATCAAGTTTTTACTATAATAGTTTACAACGCAACTTCCAATGATGGTGCAATTCTATACTTGAAAAAGAAATTAAATGTATGGAATAGTATAGTTTTGAAGGGGGTTACCTTCATTGCGTTGTTGTGCCCATATCTTGAATTTGATAATGAAAAATAGCTTAAAAGAGATTGATGACTTGATTACAAAAATTCACAATGGAGTAAAATATGTCAAGTTATCCTCTATGAGAAGTGAAAACTTCAAAGCATGCATTAAGAGGAAGAGCATCAACTATAAAAGCCTTGTTTGTTTGAATGCCAAAACTCGGTGAAATTCGATGTGTTTAATGTTGGAGGCAGCATTGAAGTTTCGAGTAGCATTTGATTTGCTAGAGTTACAAGATGATAAATATAAAAATAAGCTTAACAAACCTCATGGTGTGCCTACGGATGATGATTAGACTTATGCTTTTTTGCTTTTTTTTTTTTTAAGGAAGAAGTTCATTGAACACGGAGAAATAGAATAGAAGAATAAAATCGGAAGAAGATGAACTTTGATGCTCACTGCTGCGACAGAGAAAGGAACGCTCTCGTGAAGACGGCAACCCTCCCATGAAGATGGCGACACTCTCGTGAAGATGGCGACGATGTTCTCGTTGGCAGGGGCGTCTTAGGCGGTGCGTGACGAACTGACGATTCCTGCGATGACCTTGAGGGTGAGATGAGGAAGCAATGAGAAGGAGGATCGCGACGGTAAAGGGGTTTAGAGGGCAGCAGACGATGGAGGAGATGTGGACTGGAAAGATTGGGGTTCTTCGAAGAAGAGAGGAAGTGAATCGGTGAGTGAGACTGAGAGGGAGTGAGGCGGCTTAGGGTTACAAAGGCCAAAGAGAAACAAACTAATATATATGAAGGGCATTTAAGTAATTTCTTATAATGGAATTATACGAGTTCCCACGGGACCAGGACTCCCATTCCTGCTCCCGCCCTGTTTATTATACGGTCCCTGTCCCCCGTCTTCGCGGGGAGAAAATGGTCCCCAAACCTGTCTTCCGGCGGGTAAATTCTCGCGGATATCCGCTCCGCCGGAAAAATTGCCATGCCTAATGGTATCCTCCAATTTAACAGGCTAAAGACTAATTCATCGTTGATTTGAGCTCTAGTTAAAGGTCTGTCGCTAGCTAATGAGTTGCTGCATACATAAGGTGGGATTCAAATTTCCGACACTTGCTTAAGTGGGAGAGTGAATGACTACTCGACCAACCCAAGTTGGTTATATTTTAAGATGCTACATTGCACATTTATTAGAGTTTGCATATTACTAGTAATAAATACATGAAAGAAGTCTTTAGCATCGGAAGAAAAATCAAGTTGCATTGTGAAAATAATGATTTAAGCATAAAATTAATGGTGTCCAAGATACAAAGAAAATATGATAAATATTGAAAAACTCCAAATGCTATTAATATGTTATTAATTGCAATTATGCTTGATCCATGCCTATAGTTGAATTTTGTAAATTGGATTTTGGAGGAGTTATTTAGGGTAAAAAGGGGAGGAGAACTGTAACACCCAACCACAAAATCTTTATGCTATAGTCATAAATAAAAGGTGGTGAATTATTATGACACCTAAAAAAAGTACATACATAATACATGAAAAATAATGATATAACTAGGAACCTACGAAAGAAAGACTAACAAAATCAATAGCCGTTAGCCACACTCAAACCACGTTAATGCAAGTGAACGTCATATACAGAAGCAAGAATATATATATATATATATATATATATAAGTTCAGAAATAGGATACATAGTAGTTATTAGTCTCGACCTGTGAAAAAAAAAGGTCAGCTAGAAATATTACAAAACCAAAAAAAATATACAAAATAAAAATCCTATTTCTCCAAATAAAAACTTCTAAGAAAATATACAATAAAGTTTTTAAAAGTGGAGAAAGGACTAAATAAACCAAAATAAACTTCAAAAGAGTCTTTTTTGCATCTCTAAACAGAATCCTACACACTCAGAGAGGTACATCACGCCCTGCATCAGAAAAACAGAAAATCCACGACGGGTGAGAACTCGAAGGTTCCCAATAGGGTAATAGTTTCAAATAAAAACTATATATAAAAAACATGAATCCACTGGACAATCCTAATCTCCAACTTCACCGACGTTCAAGTCTAGGGTCTTAACTAATCCCAAAAAGGGTCAATTTGCTAAAGTCTCAACTCTATTAATTACCTCTAGCCTCAATTATTCTCAATGCATCATCATCTTTACTCCCAATATTCAATTACTCAGTTCAGTATTCAATTCAGTAATATCAATCACAAATAACAATTAATACAAAACAAATACAATTAGAGAGCATGCAAGACAATTATTATAATTAGCAATTAGACAAAAATATACAGTTAGGCAAACCAAAACAAATATGCACATTTAAACAATAGCAAACAAATGCACATGATACATGTCTGTCCTACTGGTCGTGAGCTCACTTATCGATTAAAGTGCCAGAACCCGAGACATCCGATAGCTAACTCGGACATTGTCTTTCTACTGCGCATCCCCAAGAGGAATATAAACGAAAGAGAATGCATTTTTACCTTCTCCCGAAGAAATTACGAAGGAGTGTGACTTTTCACATTCGAATGAGTGTGCCTTTCCCTCTTGCAACCAGAGAAAAATATGGGAGAACAATACGAAGAAGAGTGCCTTTCTACATACGAAGGAGAGTGTCTTTCCACCTTCTCTACATTCACACTGCAACAAGAGATAGAATCTTTCATCCTCAACTTGTCTATTGCAACAAGAGAGAAAATTCTTCATCCTCAACTTGACTATTCGTGAGCGGGACAAAGCCACCGTCCTCATCGTGGGAGGGACGAACCACCATCCCCACAATATCAATAATGCAAGCGGGACAAAACCCATGACCCTGCCATGCAAGCAGGACAAAATCCACAACCTTGCCAATCAATAATCATTATCAATCAAACTCACTGTCATCATCAAATTTATTAAAATTATAATCTTAACCAATCCTAACCCCATTCCTTTATTAAATAATTAATCTCATCATTTCGTGAGTGGGATTAAGCTACCGTCCTCACTGTGAACAGGACGAATCACCATCCCCATAATATTTTTATCTGGTTAACCAAGTGTTTATCTGAGAATTAATCAATTCAATTCATTAGATTTATCCATACTCTTTTCAAAGCTTAAAAATTAGTTATCGGATGTCATATGGAGGTTACAGGAGATTACGAGCTTACCGGGAAGACAAAACAGTAAAAAAATAGCATTTTATAGAAAAAAGATGTGTGCACACATACGGTACAAATTCTGCAATTCTGTAGAATTTTCAACAGCGATGTCCGAACTTAAAAAATCCATAACTTTGGTACAAAAATTGTTTTCTCTCCGTTCTTCGACGGTTTTAAAATACACATCCCCAATTTTAATTCAAGATTAATTTCACTCAATTCTAAACTTCGAGCGTTAAGTTATGACCTGTTGAAATTGGCTAAAATCATTAACTTACCCAAAAATTTCTGCACAATTCATTTTTGTCATTTTTCAAATTCACCTCTTTTAACATCCATAGCCCTTAATCTTAGGCATCCTCTACACTCAATCATCAATCCCAATTTTCAATTTACAACTTAGCCATTCAAGACCCAAAACAATCAATTTCTATTAATTAACCATTTTCAATTTACAACAATTCCATTCAAAACCAAAACCAACCAATTCTTTTCAATTAACCACTTTCAATTTACATCAGTTCCAAGTTGAACATCATACCACATTAAAAAGAAAAGTATAAGGAACCAAAAGTTTATCAGCCAAACACTAAACAAAACTACATTTATTCATCTTAATAATTAATTAATTTTAAACTTTTTAAATTTAAACTTTAAAAAATTTTAAATTAATTAACTAAACCTAATTAAAACTTATAAAAACCTTCCTCATTTCTCTCACATTAACCTATCCACCTCCAACAATCACAAATTCGAAAAATATATAAAAGAACATCCATTTAATATAAAAAAGAAACATTCTGATACTTAGTAGAAGAAACATCCATATATATTAACTCGTAGAGATTTTGAATTCATCCAAAGTATTTGGCTAGATTTTGGCTGATATGCTTTTGGTTCCTAACTTTACTCACATTAAAATTGATGCATATAGCTCACCCATTATACCACAGCACAATCAATACATATTAATATAATATTTCACTCCGTCAATCCTCGTCAAACTTACCAACATTAATCCAATTACAGCCTCCTACCCAATTATCATTCAATAATAATTAATCAATCAAATTCACACATTTCTACAATCCATATGACTTAAATCAATTCCGTCATACTTATCAAGGGTGCAACTCACTCAATCACGACCTCTGACTCAATTTTCATCCAAACATCAATAATCAATCAAACCACACATTCATACTACAACATATCAACATTTCAACAATCACTCCACCTCAATTATTCAACTACACCATAATCAAACAATATCAATTATTCAACAATATTATAGGATCATCTAACCTATATTTTCACATAGCGTTATATAGTGTTTATCCGAAACCAAAATTCATACATTTGTTGACGGCAGTTTTCAAATTCCTTGAATTTTCTCTCTGGTCAAATCCAAACTTCAATTAATGCAACCAAGTCTCAGCTGAGCCTCCTCCAATCAAATGACGCACCCAATTCTGCACAAAATCAATCAAGCAACACTACTCAATCTAATTACACCAAGATTACACATTTTCAAGCTAGGTTTTCGCATATAATTGAAAAAAATCAAAGAAAAAGAGTTCTCTTATCTTGTACGACATAACCTTGGATCAAAATCCCGCTAGAATTTGAGATTAAGTTTTCCCTATACGTCAAACAGGAAAACAGTAATAAATTGAAAAATGAAGTTGTGTTCTCACAATTAGTTACCACAAAAGCTATATAGAAATGAAGAAAAAGACAAGATGAACGCCTGACTGGTTTGTGAGAAAAGTGGATTTGAAGTTGAGTTGTGAATAGTGTTTGGGTTCTCTCTTCTCTTTTCTCTATGTCTCAATCTCTCCTCTTTTTCTCTCTCTCTTTCTATTTGTGAAATTGGTGATTTTTTGTGAAATGGGAGTGAGTCATGTGTTTTTATTCAAGTGGATGAGGGGTATTTCTATCCTTTCTCCCATTGACCCCACCTAGGGTCAAATTTTTAAAGATAAGTGTTCCGATTTGTATTCTAAATATTTTTCAAATTATTTTTACAGTTTTATTTTTCTCATACGCAGTACCAGATAGACTTAAACTTGTACAATTAATTTTAACGCCGGTACATATTTTTTCACAATTAATTATATTTTTGTGTTCTAAATAATTTTCTGAATTAAATTTTTATCTATAAATTTCTAAATTATAAATAATAAATTTTTTAACCCAGTCCAAACGGTTTAATGCCCTCCTAACTCACTCTTAATTAATCAGTTAATTAGTTATCTAATTACTATTTTTTCGAATCTTACAAGAATTCAAATTAAAATTGCTTACTTGTTTGAATTCTCTTTATAATCACTACCAAGACAAAAAGAATGAGTCTCAAAGTAATCAAGATGCAATTATTAAAAAAGAGGATAAAAAGGATACCCTAAATATTTATTTGTAATAAACTGGACACGATTTAGATGCTAAATCTGAACTTGATAGATATCTGAAAGAAGATTGTTGGTCTAAAAGTAAGTTAGCAAAGTTATTTTGGGTTCGTCGAAAAAAAATTCAACTTGATTCCCTAGTCTTGCACGTATAGCTCGAGAAATTCTAGTTATACCCATTTCTACAATTGCTTCTGAGAGTGCGTTTAGCACAAAAAGAAGGATTATTGACCTTTATCGGAGCTCTTTGATACCACAAAGTTATTGTATGCACTCAAGATTTGATAATAGAAGAGTCTTTTGGACTAATTGAAAATTTTGAAGAGATTGAAAAAGCTGAACAGAATAGTGTACTATTTTTTTTTATTGCTTATTTGTTACAAATCGTTAGTTTTTCTACAATTAATGAGATTTTTTTATGTTGGAAGAAATTCTTGCAACAAATGTTGGCACACATATTTCTTTAGAAAATAATTAGAATATCGTAATGGGCTAAAATTGTATTCAGTTTGAATTAATTTATCTAACTTCATTTAGATTAGTGCTAAATCATATCAGGTTTTGAATTTTATCATTGAACAAAAATTAAGATAATGCTTTAGTTTATTAGTATGTACATATTTTATGATTTATGCAATTTTTGATATATATATATATATATATATATATATATATATATATATATATATATAGAGAGAGAGAGAGAGTTAAAATTAATTTTTTTTATATTAAAAACTAGTTTTAGCATATAAACTAGTTTAAACTGATTTTTTAAATTAAAATTAATTTTATTTTTATAAACTAATTTAAACTGGTACACTACATTATAAAAAGTATAAATCAGTAGTTTATTATGTAAAAAAGTGGTTTAATTTAATTTTTAAATTATTTAAAATATTTTGGTGCAAGGAATGGGCGTTATGGCAAAGAACAAGAAGAAAACTAAAGGAGGAATTTGTCCAATAGTAACAAAAGGTGCCTCCACTGGTTGACATCCGATCCAACCTAATAGTAAGCGATCCGCCAAAAGCGATCGAGAGTATTCCCTGAAAGAGCTCTCTAAAATGCTTGCCGATTAGAAATCATTTTGAAAGAATGCTTCGCGTGCCAAAAGGGGCCCTTTCTTGGTCGTTAGCCCTCCTTAGCACAAGCACTATCCCTCATATTATCCAAATATATAAATCTTGGTAAAAAGACTCTATCATGGCATTGTGGATCCTCAATTCATTGCTTATCATCGGGTATGTCTCAATTTCAGTTCAATTTATGAAAAAAAAATCATAAACACTCCTTGTTTTTAGGAGAGTAAATTAATATTTTAGTTTTTTTAAAAAAATTAATTTTTGACAATATTTTTTAAAATAGAAAAAGATTTTGACCTTCTAAAAGTACTTTTTAGGGTTATTTTATCTAATTTTTTTTTCTTTTCTTTTACCAGGACGATCTTGTTATCTATATTATTTCTTTAAAACAAATTATGAATTTTAAGTTGTGTTTTTTTCTTTGAAAAGATCACGTTTAAGCCGCCTAATTGCAATACTCCTTTTCAAAATAAGTGTTTATGCATGACTCCTGTACTTGGCTTTTAGGAACTAGTTTCTTTTTTGATTGACAACTAGCTTACAGTTAATTTAGTTAGTTGGCCTTCCTGTAAATAATAAATTAATTTTTCCTAGAATTTTTCTTTCTCTTATTCTTTGAACTTCTGGTGTTTAAGCATTGTGTTGAACAACAAGTTTAAGATAAGAATAATTAAAAAATGTAAATTGAATTAATCAATTCAGTTTTCCCAACTAAGATGGTCATGTTTTCATCTGTTAACAATTTATTGATGTATGATAATTCTCGAGATTCATATGAGCAATCTGAATAGTCACTATTTACATCACAATCAACAATTTCTTGATTAGATTTCAATGATGATTAAAGCCCCATCATCATCAAGATTCGAGACTCTCAGAATAAATCTAGATTAAGTACTTGGAAAATGAATATAATAGTTATCCCAGATTAAGATCACTATCAAAAGGAATTATATAGAGATTTCTGTTATAACTAGGCTCCCTTACATACTTATATATGTGAGAGCATGAGGTTCTGCATTATATACTATTCCTAGCTATTATTTGTTTCATTTTATTCCTGTAGTAATAATTATTTGTTATAATCTCATTTCTTAGTTTTTATATTAATTGAATAGTTTGTTGTTCACAAAACAAAATCTTCAACTCGTGTGTGATTTTGTTTATTTTAACTTCATTTAGTTTAGTACTATATTATATCATATTTTAAATTTTATCATCGAACATGGAGTAAGATAATACTTTAGTTTACTAGTATGTATATATTTTATGATTCATACAACTTTTGATATATATACATATAGAGAGAGAGCGAGTAGGTTAAAATTAATTTTTTTTATGTTAAAATCTAAGTGAGCGAGAGAGAGAGAGTTAAAATCAATCCTTTTTTATGTTAAAAACTAATTTTAGTATATAAACAGTTTAAACTAATTTTTTAAATTAAAATTGATTTTATTTTTATAAACTAAACAGGTGTATTACATTATAAATTGGTCTAAATCGGTTTATTATGTAAAAAAGCAATTTAATTCAGTTTTTAAACTATTTAAAATAGTTTGGTATAATTTCAGTTCAGTTTTTGAAAGAAAGTGAACCAAATCGAAAAAACTGAACTAAACCATAAACACTCCTAGTTTTTAGGAGAGTAAATTAGTACTTAATAAAATTCTATATTCAAACAAAATACTAAACTAAGTCTAACTAAGTTGTTATAACCGTTTTTCAAATCACGCGCCTCCTCCTTCTCCATTTCCTCCTCCTCCTCCTCCTCCTCCTCCTCCTCCTTCCTCTTCCTCTTCCTCTTCCTCTTACTAACATCTCAGTTGCTATTTTTTCTTCTTCTGTTTTTCTTTTTTTTCTTTCGTTATCGTTGTCATCACCATCATCACTACCTTCTCCTCTTCCTCTTCCCTTTTTTCATTTGATTTCTTCTTTTCAATCATTTTTCTCCGTCCTACTTCTTCTCCATCATCATCGTTATCATTATATCATTATCGTCATTATCATTATCATCATCGCCATCTACTTTATCATCATCATCATTATTATTGTCGTTATTGTTGAATTTTCGTCATATTAATGATGTTGTCTGATCAGTCTTGTTTGTGTACTTGTTTTCGAACTGAGTTTGCATGTTGCAATCATTAAGTAATTTCGGTGTAAAAACTAAGAAATTTATGTGTATTTATTAAGAAATTTCAGTGTATTTTTATTCTGATAAGTTCTGCATAATTTAAAACTTAGCATAACGATGAGGGGTCCAACCCTTTCTTCTTCAAGGTAAGGAAGAATATTATCTACAATCCGACCAAAAAACACACAGTTTATCATATTATTCCTCCACATTAACTTGCTAATGAGATGCTGCAGTACTAAAGTGTTAATCATTCCATAACAATTTGCGTTAGGCCATGATATATTACTTTAGGTCTTGCAACTTCTTCTTCTGTTTTATCATCATCATTTTTTTTCTTATTCATCTTTTTCTTCTTGTTTTACTTTCTTAAGTTTCTTCTTATTTTACTCTCTTAACAAGAATAAAAACAATGAACTTACATTCATTTAACTAAAAGAAAGAAAGAAATAAGAAAAAGAAGAAGAAGAAGAAAAAAAATACAACATTAAAGAAGGCATTTTTGTGCTTTTGTAGTAAAGTTTCGGTATACAAATTAAGAAATTTATGTATATTTGTTAATAAACTTTGGTGTATTTTTATTCTAATAAATTCTGCATAAATCAAAACTCTTCCTCTTCTTCCTCCTTGTCTTCTATTGTTGCTTCTTCTTCTTTTTCATCATTATCTTCTTTTTCTTATTCATCTTTTCCTTCTTATTTTACCTTCTCAAGTTTTTTCTTATTTTACTCTCTTAATACGAATAAAAAAATCAAACAAAGAAGAAGAAGAAACACATAATGCTGCAAAATTACTAGGAAGGGGATAAATCTACATTCATTCAACTAAAAAAAAGAAAAAAATAAGGAAAAAAGAAGAAAAAAATGCAGCATTAAAGAAGACATTTTTGTGCTTTCGTAGCAAAGTTTCAGTGTAACAACTAAGAAATTTATGTGTATTTGTTAAGAAATTTCAGTGTATTTTTATTTTGATAAGTTCTGCATAATTCAAAACTTTTCCTCTTCCGCCTTCTCATATTCTGCTGCTTCTTCTTCATCATCTTTTTTTTATTTTATTTTCTCATAATTCTTATTTTTTCACTATTTTAAGAGAAATAAAAAAAATCAATACTGCAAAATTATTAGGAAGAAAAGGAGGAAAAAATGCAGAAACAACTCTAGCAATAAAAGAATGACAATAGAGAGAAAACACTCAAAGAAGAAGAAGGAATGCGACGAAAAATAAGGAGAAATGCGAAGAAGAATATAGAAGAACGCGAAGAAGAAAAAGGAACGTGAAGGAGAAACGTAACACCCTACTACACTGAATCTTATGCTTAAGTTATAAGATAGAGGTGGTGCGGTATTACGACTTTTAGAAGTAAATATATATATATATATATATATATATATATATATATATATATGTATATGTAAATATGATAGTATTAAAAATGATACAATATACGAGGAGCCTTGACAAACGGATAAAGCAAAATTGCAAAAATAAAAAGTGCAACGCTCAGGAACGTGATTACTTGCGTGAAGGAACAAAGATCATAAGCATAAATAAACAGATAGTAGGAATAGAGGGTCAAAGGTACAAAATAACAAGCTCCAAACTCAGCCTGCGAAACGAAGGCTGGCTGGAGGATATTTACCTACATATATACATAGCCCGAAACCCAAAGATACATACATAAAATCCTAGTTCTCCATAAACCTCTAAAAGGTACAAAAGTAATACATAAACATACGAGGAGAGTCTATACATATATATAAATCAAAATATCAAAGTAAGCCCCAAAATGTAACCACTTCGCTTCAGAAGCTCAATACGCCTAGCGAGGTGCCTCTTGACCTACATCTGAAAAATACAACATAGTATGGGATGAGAATCGGAGGTTCTCATCATGGTAAAGGTGTCACGTACATAAGATATAAGGTTTCGGGAATGCGAGAGGCAATCCTAGAACTCCGATACTCTGTTTATAAAACTTCAAGAATTAAAACTAAAACCATAAAAAGGGTGGTTCTCTAAAACCTCCTAAACTTAACAAAAACTCTAATCAAGAGCCTTAAGTCTCCGTCTTCCTTCAATCCTCCAAACTTCGGTAGAACTACAAAAAAAAAAAAAAACAAAGCAGACAAAGCAGGCACAAATAAAATACAGATATAGCAAATAGAACATTTAGCATATTATAGTCACTTAGACATTCCCAATTAATACACAAGCAAGCAATTCAAACAATATGCACATGATGCATGCCTATCCTATGGCTGTTGATATCAACTGTCGGTTACATAGCCAGCCCGACATGTCCTGGTAGGTAACTGTAGAAAATTAACCATGGAAAGAATTCCAAGCTAACATGGGAAAGACACACCCTAAGCTCAATAATAACTATGGGCAGGATCCCAAAGACACACCCCAAGCTCAATAATAACTATGGGCAGGATCCCAAGCTGACATGGGGGAGACAATATCCCAAGCTCAATATTATCCATAGGACGAATTCCAGGCTGACATGAGGAGACAACACCCCAAGCAGACATAGGGGAGACAACCTCCTAAACTCAATATATTCAATCATTTCTCATAAATATCATTTTCATTCTCAATAATAATTCATAGCTCATCTCATATTTCTCAATGTTACCTTACTCTCTTAAGTGATTCATATATCACTTGCATAATCTTTGTCACCTTAAATACTATTTTCTCCAACTACATATTACCTTTTAAAAATCTTTCTTCATTTCCAAGTTACTACCATTTCCTATCTTCATCCGATTACTGAGCTTTCTAACAAGATCTAGAGTAAAGGGAATGAAAATAGAGGTTTAGAGGTTTGAATTTGAGCTTTTAAACACAAAATCTATTTTTGCTGAAACAGGAGCTACGCGTACGCGTGGGCCACGCGTACGCAAGCACCTTCGTCACGTCGGTGTAGGTGGTTGCATATGCAAGCTTATGCAGAACAGCAAAAATGCTGAATGCTGCAGAATTTTCAGTTTGCACTTCGAACTTCTGACGCGCATAACTTTTTCGTTTTAAATTATTTTTCTTCCGTTTTTCGAACGGCGTAAACTTCACAAACCTAATTTTTATATTAAACAAGTTTGAAACCATTTTGGGATTCGGAAGTCGAGTTATGCCTCGCCGAAGTTTGGCCAAAAACTAACTTTACACAAAAGACTCAAAACCTCAATTTTCTTGGAACCTAAACTCATATCCATAATTTTACACCTAGATTCAGCACAATATCAACACTACACTCTTCACATCATACCACCTTCAACCATACTTCATAATTACACAATTTCAAACCTCAATTTTCTTGTTTTGCATCAACAATATTATCAACAACTCACTCAATACACATATAATCATATCATCACATCATCCATCACCAATTCATCAATTAACACACTATCCTTAGCATAAGCAGCAACCATCCAACATACACTCAATTTATATCATTGTAGTTATCACAGGTGCTAAGCATTGAACATTTTTTTTTCATTCCAACATATCCTATGGGCAGCTAGCCTAAGTTTTCATAAAACATTTTATATTAAATACGTAAAACCTAAACCATACCTTGGCCGATTTCCATGTATTACCCAAGGCAATCCACTAATGCACCAAACACAGCCCCAAGAGGTCCAAAATCACCAAGGCAATATTAATCGAGTTTCCAAGAGCATACCTAACGGGTTTCCAGCTTCCTAAAGTCCAACCTCCAGCATCCCAACCATCAATTGTTTCCAGAATACACAATTCACACTAAATTCACCAAAAAGCACTAAAATTACCATAGGACTCACTAATTCCGTAATTTGACAAGGGTTATACGTTCTTCATCTTACCAACGGAGAATTGATGCAAGACCCATCAAGCTCACGAAACTAATTCGATTCTAAACATCAAGTTTTAAACAAATCTTAACACATACACTCATAAATCTTCTAAATTGAGGGGTGAGAAACTGAAGACAAGAATGATGCTTACCTATAAAATTGTTCTGATAGATTCGTAGAGCTTGACGTGGTGGACGCGTGACCACAAACGGTACGGCGATCGGAGCTCGAAGCGAGAAGTTATGAAGGTTTGATTTATGGTGTTCGGGTTTATCTTTTTCCTCCCTCACCATGCATTGCTTCAGCGTGTTTATGCTGAAGGGAAGAAGAGAATTGGCTCTTCTTATATGTGGTTGGGCTGATGGGTTGGACCTTGGGCCCATTTTGGGCTCGGTTCAACCGATTCGGTTTGTTTGGCTCAATCTTGGGCCAAATTCTTTGAAATTAGTGTCAAAATTCATATTTTAATTAGTTCTATCTCATTAAATCATAAAATTCTATTTTCTAATTTATGTGATTAATAATTATTTTATTAACTAATTATTCATTAATTTCTCAGGGTTTACATTCTATCCTCCTAACAAAAATTTTCGTCCTTGAAAATTCGCTCTCAAACACAAATTCACATTCTCTAGTCTCAGGTAGAAGATCAAAAACTTAATCAAATTCATGCCTAACTATATCTGTTTGTTTCACTATTAATTCAGTCTAGTTCTTTTTCGATTACTGAAAACTTCCTTACCCTTCAAGAGTTCCATCTAATTCAAGTTAATCTCTAATCCTTCTCAACTATCTCAAATACTAATCAATTCTTTAATCCCTTAATCAGAGTCAATTTCACAATAACCTAAACCACACACTCACACTTTCCATCTCTGACCTTATGAAAGCCATCGAAATCATTCCATATCCCAAGTCTCATTTCTCTCGTCTCTACGATTCTAGAGCTAACAAATTCACTGCGTTTTCGCAGCGTTACTCTGATTATAAGTCACTAGGATATTAGTCATTCATATACTCTATCAGAACACTCCTTGAATCTCTTTATCTCTCTAACTAAATGCTGTTGACCATTTATTCAGCTGCACGAGTTCTAGTCTTTGGTTGTCTTTTCCCCTAATCCATCACCTCCTCCATCCTTTTCAGCAGTAGCTAGCACAACAGCAACCCTAAGATCAGTCGTATCATCTCGCTCGCGTCCATGAGACGCCATTTGGATCTTGTCCACACTGAACAATTGATATTAAGGTGATCAGTCTTAATATCTAAAGTTTAGTGCTTCGAGTCTCCAAAGGTAATGCTCATGAATATTTATGCTATATATGTCTAGGAGACATCTTAAATAGCATGTACACACAGCCAGAGTATGCTCAGAAGCACAGTCAGTCCATTTCCCAGGCTCTAAGGGGACGAACTGCTCTGATACTATAATGTAACACCCTACCACACTGAATCTTATGCTTAAGTCATAAGATAGAGGTGGTGAGGTATTACGACCTTTAGAAGTAATATATATATATATATATATATATATATATATATATATATATATATATATATATGATAGTATTAAAAAGGATAGAATATACGAGGAGCCTAGACAAACGGATAAAGCAAAATCGCAAAATAAAAAGCGTAATGCTCAGGAACGTGATTACTTGCGTGTGAAGGAACAAAGATCATAGCATAAATAAACGGAAAGTAGGAATAGAGGGTCAAAGGTACAAAATAACAAGCTCCAAACTCAGCCTGTGAAGCGAAGGCTGGCCGAAGGATATTTACCTACATATATACATAGCCCGAAGCCCAAAGATATATACATAAAATCCTAGTTCTCCATAAACTTCTAAGAGGTACAAAAGTAAAGTGAACATAAACATACGAGGAGAGTGTATACACATATATAATTCAAATATTAAAGTAAGCCACAAAATGTAACCACTTTGCTTCAGAAGCTCCAGACGCCTAGCGATGTGCCTCTCGACCTGCATCTAAAAAACACAACATAGTATGGAATGAGAACCGGAGGTTCTCAGCATGGTACAGGTGTCACGCACATAAGATATAAGGTCTTGGAAATGCCAGAGTCAATCCTAGAACTCTAATACTTAGTTTATAAAACTTCAAGAATTAAAACTAAAACCATAAATAGGGTGGTTCTCTAAGGCCTCCTAAACTTAACCAAAACTCTAATCAAGAGCCTCAAGTCTCCGCCTTCCTCCAATCCTCCAAACTTCGGTAAAACCACAGAAAACAAACAAAGTAGACAATGCAGGCACAAATTAAATACAGATATAGCAAATAGAACATTTAGCATATTATAGTCACTTAGATATTCCCAATTAATGCACAAGCAAGTAATTCAAACAATATGCACATGATGCATGTCTGTCCTACGGCTGTTGATATCAACTGTCAGTTACGTAGCCAGTTCGATATGTCCTGGTAGCTAACGCTAGAAAGTTAACCATGGAAAGAATTCCAAGCTGACATGGGAAAGACACACCCTAAGCTCAATGATAACCATGGGCAGGATCCCAAACTGTCATGGGAGAGACAACACCCCAAACTCAATATTATGCATAGGACGAATCCTAGGCTGACATGAGGAGACAACACCCCAAGCTGACATGGGGAAAACAACACCCCAAGCTCAATATATTCAATCATTTCTCATAAATATCATTTTCATTATTAATAATAATTCATAGCTCATCTCATCTTTCTCAACGTTACCTTACTCTCTTAAGTGATGCATATATCACTTTCATAATCTTTGTCACCATAAATACTATCTTCTCCAACTACATATTACCTTTTAAAAATGTTCCTTCATTTCCAAGTTACTATCATTTCCTATCTTCATCCTATTACTAAGCTTTCTAATAAGATCTAAAGTCAAAGAAATTAAAATAGAGGTTTAGAGGTTTGAATTTGAGTTTTAAAACACAAAATCTATTTTTGCTGAAACAGGGGCTACGCGTATGCATGGGCCACACATACGCGTTGGAGTGCATTATTGAAAGATCACGCGTACGCGTTGGCCACGTGTACGTGTGGGTGTACTTTTTCCTTCCTCGCGTACACAAGCACCTTGCTTGCGTACGCGAGATGCCCAACCCAAAAAAGTTGGTCGTATCACGTGTAGGTGGTCGCGTACGCAAGCTTATGCAGAATAGCAAAAATACTGAATGCTGCAGAATTTTCAGTTTGTACTCCAAACTTTTGACGCGCATAACATTTTCGTTTTAAATCATTTTTCTTCCGTTTTTTGAACGGCGTAAACTTCACGAACCCAATTTTTATATAAAATAATTTAAACACCATTTGGGAGTCCGAAAGCCAAGTTATGCCTTGCCGAAGTTTGGCCAAAAACCAACTTTACACAAAAGACTCCAAACCTCAATTTTCTTAGAACTTAAACTCATATCCATAATTTTACACCTAGAGTCAGCACAATATCAACACTACACTCTTCACGTCACATCACCTTCAACCATACTTCATAATTATACAATTTCAAACCTCAATTTCCTTGTTTTGCATCAACAATATTATCAACAACTCACTCAATACACATATAATCATATCATCACATCATCCATCACCAATTCATCAATTAACACACTATCCTCAGCATAACCAGCAACCATCCAACATACACTCAATTCATATCATCGTAGTTATCACAGGTGCTAAGTATTGAACATTTTGTTTCATTCCAACCTATCCTATGGTCAGCTAGCCTAAGTTTTCACAAAACATTATATATTAAATACATGAAACCTAAACCATACCTTGACCAATTTTCATGTATTACCCAAGGCAACCCACTAATGCACCGAACACAACCCCAATAGGTCCAAAATCACCAAGGCAACATCACCCGAGCTTCCAAGAGCACACCTAATGGGTTTCCAGCTTCCCAAAGTCCAACCTCCAGCATCCCACACCATCAATTGTTTTCAAAATACACAAATCACACTAAATTCACCAAAAATACTAAAATTATCATAGGGCTCACTAATTACGTAATTTGACAACGGTTAAACATTTTTTTACCTTACCGACAGAGAATTGATGCTAGACCCATTAAGCTTACGAAGGTAATTCGATCCTAAACATCGAGTTTTAAACAAATCTTAACACATGCACTTATAAATCTTCTAAATTGAGGGGTGAGAAACTGAAGATGAGAATGAGGCTTACTTATGAAATTGTTCCGATAAATTTGTAGAGCTCAACGCAGTAGACACGTGGTCGCAAACGGTGCGGCGATCGAAGCTTGGAGCGAGAAGTTATGGAGGTTTGATTTATGGTGTTAGGGTTTGTCTTTCTCCTCCCTCACCATGCATTGCTTCAACGTGTTTATGCTGAAGGGAAGAAGGGAATTGGCTCTTCTTATATGTGGTTGGGCTGATGGGTTGGGCCTTGGGCCCATTTCGGGCCCTGTGCAACCGGTTCGGTTCATTCGACCTAATTTTGGACTAATTTTTTTTAAATTAGTATCAAAATTTATATTTAATTAGTTCTACCTCACTAAATCATAAAATTCTATTTTCTAATTTATTTGATTAATAATTAATTTATTAACTAATTATTCACTAATTACTCGGGGTTTACAAGAAACGCGCGTGTGTACACGCTGTGTATAATAAAAGTAATTTTTGTTAGTTTTAGACTAATTTGGTTGGACTTTGTTGTCAAAAAAATTTGAATGTGTAGTAGGACTTATTAGTATTTTAGTTTTTAATAAATTATTTTTGACAGTGTTTTTTAAAATAAAAAAAGATTTTGACCTTTTAAAAGTATTTTTTAGGGTTATTTTGTCTAATTTTTTTGTTCTTTTCTTTACTAGGACAATCTTATTATTTATATTATTTCTTTAAAACAAATTATGAATTTTAGGTTTAGTGTGTTTTTTCTTTGAAAATATCACGTTTAAGCCGCCTAATTGCGATACTCCTTTTTAAAATAAGTGTTTTTGTTTTGTTTATATTTTATATTTAGATTCATTAATTTAAAAAAAATTAATATGGTTCGAAATTCAAATACATTAATAGATGAAGTATATATAACGGATGGATGCCGTATTTGTTATTTTCTGAGGGCAGCCAGTTGATTTGATTCAAGTCACCGACCTACCGAATTACATGCGGCCGTGGAGTGCTCACAATAGAAGGTGATAGACTGATAGATTTTCGCATAGTGCACCATACTGACATGCAATGGATATAATTCTGATTCGGTATTTCATAGCTGGGAGGGAATTTTTTAAGTAAAGAAACGAACAATCACAGAAAATTTTACAGTTTTTACCATTTTGATTAACTTAGTTCATTTTAGTTTTAAAATTTGTGGGAAAGTAAATCGAATGGTTATTTTAATACTTTGCCTTGGGCCAGGGGCATGCCAATAAGAGACGTGTTCTAATTATCCTTTAATACTATCGAGTCTTGTTCCTTGTTCCCCAAGTCTCAAACCCATGCCCAGGCAGCCCAGCCCATATAAATGTCTAATGCGCAGCTTAATCAACAATACAACCATGGAGCAAATTAATATTTTGGTCAGCAAGGGCCTAATGAACATATTAGAAGTTGAGAATGAAGAATACCAATTAGTTAAGAATGGTTTCTTAAAGGGTATGGGATTCATGGGGAATGTTACTAATGTGATGGCTATACATAAGAACAATGTTGCATCTAGCTTGACAAGGCAAGCACGTTTGCACTCCTTTATGATTTTCTCGAAGGCGGTAGCAACCAAGTGTGGTGGGGATCCTAATGTGAGGTATGCTTGGTATGGTAGCTCTCTGGATGACCTCAAACAGATTGTATCTCTTGGATTCCATGATGATCATTATCATAATCACTCTCATGGTGTTGGGATTTCCCTATTTTCTGCCAAATATTCCATTGACAGGTAAGTTATTGATAAGATTGTATTTGGTAAATGTCTCCCAAATATGATATAGACAAAGCAGAATGATTGTGTTTTTATTTTCATTTCTTCTTTTTAAATTTGTTACAGGAGTGTGACTTGTGAATAAGAAATAAAAGAAAAATTTGCTTATTTGATTGATTTATTGATTAATAGTGCAATGTGCACAATGGAAGATGAAAATGGTTTGAGACACGTGATGCTGTGTAGAGTGATAGTAGGGAAGGTGGAAGCTGTTCCTGATGGTTCAAATCAGAGCCACCCTAGTTCAATCCATTATGACACTGGTGTTGATGATATTTCAGCACCTACAAGACATATCATATGGCCTGCTTTCATTAATTCACACATTCATCCTGATTATATTGTTAGTTTCAAGTATACTTATATGAAAGGTAAGAAGCTAATTTATATAAGCCTATTATTCCTTGTTGATTAATACATTATGGCCAACTAGTTTTTGGTTATGATAAAGATCCACAGGTATACAGGGGACAAAATCCTCAATCAAAATATGTGTTGTTTCCTAATTTGATGGCAAGAGTCTCAAACCGTTTGAAGCCTTTGCAGATGTCTTATTTAGTCGGAAGTTATCGCCTTTACCAAGTAACAACAACATTCTCCCATTATTATTACCAAGCTTTCCATGTTCATAGATATTCATCACCTGGATTGGTTGTTGTGATGACACTTTTAGCTGGTGGCTTCCTTTAGGAACGTAAGATTTCAAGAGAACTATGGGTCAAGGATGTGAGATCCATAATTGGAGACCCACTGCTGCGTGAAGTGATTTCAGAAAGCAGTGGCAATTTGCAACTTCTTTAGTCTATTTTGTCGGCAGAAATGTTATGTTTTATGCAAACATATTCTCTTTAATTGGTTGAAGAACAAGAATACAAGAGAAAAACAAAATTTTACATACTTGTAAACATTGATCTTATATGCACATGAAGGGTTCATTGTATTAAGCAATAGAAAACAAGGGAAAAAAAAAAGATTCATTGTTATTTCTCTTTTTTTATAAGCACAGAGAAAAAGAAAAAAGAGGTTTTTCATATAATGCCTTCAATAATTATGTAGAAAGCTTGATTATATTCCTTTTGAGAGTGGAGATAAGACTGTGGGGGAAGCTATTAATTATTGATGGGGATAGATTATTATTACATGGTAAGCCTTCTAAAGGTAATGGGATAGTTTATTACCTCCGGCTCTGTCATATTGATTGACTCGTTGTGATTTGCTGGGTTTCTAGAAAAAAAAATGCTACATTTTATATATATGCATATGAACATGGTGCAAACTACAGAAAAAAATAGTAAAATAATCTATCATCAGTTATGAAATTGATATGTCCTGCGATGATGAACAACGTAACAAAGTCATAATAATAACAATGTGATGCGAAATTAAAAAGAAAAAAAAAGCAGGGTTTTGTTAGGCTAAGAGCCAGAAATTTCTCTGGGTTTTAGTGTTGAGAACATAGCCTCCTTGCTGTCCTTTTCTTTGCACAGCGACACAAGTGCAAGTGCTGTTTTGGATCAAATACTCTGCTGTGTCTAATATTCTTCCTCCCTTCATCATTGACGACCCTCCCCCTGATCTCCTATATCTGTATGCATCCATCATCTTAATTAATTTCCACACATTCAAAAGCCAATAATAAATAATTCTCATTAAAGTTAAATTAAAGAGTTGGTAAATAATTACCCTAACAGTGCTGAAGTAATATTGCGCTTTTGGCCTATAACTATGACATCAACCTTTTGCGTTTTGCTTTGGGAGAGGATTGTGGTACCTCTATCTTTATCCATCTCCACCTTCATCACGCGCACATTAACCTTAGGCTGAGCTGCCTTACAAGCGTGCTTCATCTCCTCGAGAAAATCCACAGCACCACCTTCGCCCTCCGCCGCTGCACCGCCACCTCCGACGTCCAAAGAGGCAGTGGTGGTACTCCCTAATGAAGGCATCTTGAGGATGGTTGAGAGTGTATTGCGCCACGAATTAGGGTTCTCAACATGCAAGAGGATCAACTCGTCGTGATCCACCACCGCGTGAGACAGCGCGTATTGGAGCGCAGCCGCCGATTCCCTCGTTGGATCAGCCACAACCATCACCTTCCGTGTTTGATTCCCATTCCTACTACTACTTCCTCCTCCCCCTGCTACATCTTGCATACTCGCATGCATTTTAATTTCGCCTCCACGCGCCTTTTCTTCCTTTATCTTTATTTCTTTTACCGCGGCGGCCACCGCCACGTCATGCTACCACGCACCACCGCCCTTTAATTTGAGAGACAGAGAAGAGGATAATAATAATAATTAATTTAATTTAATCTTAATTCAATTAATGAACAGACGCTAATTATTGTGTGTTGACCCCTCATGCATGAGTAGCAGCTAATATGATTGTTAGTAATTTCTCAAATAAGTGCGCCTTTGTTTTTACTTATGCTATATTTGGGATGCCCCATCGTGTCTTTTCTATCAAATTCCATAATAAAACCAATTTTCCTTCAGACCCGGTCAAATGCTTTATTATTTAACATCCTCATCACGCAATAATATATATAGAGAGAGAAGAGTTTTATTTTTAAAATTAATTATTTAGATCTGTGAAAATAAAGCTTCTTTACTTTTCCATATATATATACAGTTATACACACACATACATTCCCTGTCTTTCACTCCACTTCTGCTGGAAAGTGTCAAAGTAAGGACCTCCAGGGCCTATCTAACATGAAACTAGTTGAGTTGATGATTGCAAAAAAGATATTAGCCTACGATCCATTATTTCTTTCGGTTTCATTCAATGATGAAATCCCACAAACAAAAAGAGCAATGTTTTTTTATTTATAATTTATATATATTTTCATAACCTCACATGCATGTACTTTATTCTTTCCCCAAATTTTTATCATGCTCTTCAACAAACTAAAATATCGCCACAACCATTAGTCAAAATTTGTTACTTCATTGTATCTCTTTTAACTTATTCCAATGAGTCCCTTTAACAATAGGTATGTCAACCATCAGGTAGTGATTAGTGATAACCTACGTTTTAGGGTACGTATCAGAGTTTTAAAGAACGAGGAAATGTTGAGTCTTAATTATAACCAAATGGAAGAAAAATTCGCCTACCTGCCTGTTTTTTATTAAAATATACATGTTTCTTATTATATCAACTTTGATAGTTTGATCCAAATATATACTTCCGTGATCTTGCTACGTATAAATTTGTCTCAGCATTGCAATATATTGATATACATTAGTTTATTTCAATTTAAGAATAAAACTGAAGAGTTATATATATGATAGAATCAAATTAGATTAAAATTTAAAAACAACAAAGTAAACATCAAATGTTAATGAATTATAACTCAAATGGTATAATCTTTTCATATTCACTTAAGAGATTGTGGATTCAAATCTTCTTATTTTTAATAAAAAAAAATGAACATCAAGCGAAAACATTTATTTATTTATTTATTTATTTATTTATTTTCATGTGGAGTAGAGAGGCATATGACTATATGAGGCTACTAAGCTATCAGCAGAGGCACATTAGGATCAGGTGAATCGAGTACACATCAAATGATCCCCACCGCCATACTTATTATTCTTACAACTTCAAGCCTAATATACTCGCAATCGAAAAAAAGAAATTAAGAATATATGTTAAAAGTTAAAACTTATCATTTTATTAAAAAACTTACTTTTCTTACAATATTAGTTATTTTATTCGATTATTTAATTTTATTATTTTTTATAATTATTTATATAATGATAATAAAACTATTTTTATTAAAGTGATAATACATAAATATGTATGTATATAAAATATTTTGTTGTTGTTACATTAAAATTAAATTATGCATTGAAAATAAAAAAATGGGATGTGTCCCTCATTTTTGTTTATATACACATAAAAGAAAGGTAGCTAACATATATTCTCAAATAAAAATATTATATGTATATTAAAAGTTAGATATTAAATTAATTATTATATATTTTTTTAAAGACAGTGAATTGCATTTATTAAAAAGATAGTACAATTTATTTGTATAAATTTAACTTATTTTTTATTTATATTTTATGTTTTAATATATTTTATATTAATAATTTATTTTAGTGATTAATTTTACTATATATTTAGCATGATTCTAAATTTTAGCATGATTCTTAAAATATATGTTAAAATTATTATTGACAGAAAATTTTAAATTTTTTTTAATAAAAACCCAATAAATATATTAAAATTAAAATTTTACATTTTGAGAATATGCTAGCTAAACAAAATAGATTGGAGATATTTATTAAATTTTGGGACAGCATTAATATGGATAATTAATTAATTAATTAGTGTTGGGTACTCTTATTCTTGGTCTTCTTACTATCAACGCAACCTTTTGCAGCTTGAGAGAGAGAGAGAGAGATCTCAAATCCATTCCTATATCTTCTCCTTCCTTTACTTCCCTCTCTTCAAGTTTCAGCCACACAAGTCAAGTTTCAAAGGCAACGCGAACGCAACCATGGTATGGTCTGGCCTCTTCGTTTCTCCTCTATTTCCACTTCTTGTCTCTTTTCACAGTGCTTCAATTTTCTAGCTAGCTCCTTATTATTTATTTTTTAGTTTCGAAATTCGTAAATATTTTGATCATCGGTTTGGGCACTTTGCGTTTGTGTTGCTGATCTTATGGGCTTCTTCCACATCCTCGATCTGATCATTGTATCATTCCCTTCCAGATCTGATTACTGATTTCCGTTCCTAATTTTAGTCTTGCTAACCCTAAAATTCATAACATGCTTTGGGATCTCATCCACGGAATCTTCCCCTCTAATTTGTTGAATGGATATCAAATTAGGGATGAAGATCGAAATCACTTGATTTTATTTTTCATTGAGGAACTATTAGCTACTCAAGTGGCAAAAAGATTAAAGTATGCGTGAGTAATGATTCGTGTGGGTATCTGCTTGATCATAATTGCTTTGCTTTGGTGTGCCTTTCAATCTCTCAGGCAAATGCAGCTTCCGGAATGGCGGTCCATGATGACTGCAAGTTGCGGTTTTTGGAGCTCAAGACAAAAAGGACTCACAGGTTCATAGTTTTCAAGATTGAGGAGAATCAGAAGCAAGTCATTGTGGAGAAGCTTGGTGAGCCAGCTCAAGGCTACGAAGATTTCGCTGCTTGCCTCCCTCCTAATGAGTGCCGCTATGCTATATATGATTTCGAGTTCTTAACCGAAGGCAATGTCCCCAAGAGCAGGATTTTCTTCATTGCTTGGTAATTAGATGTTTGCTTGTTTGTTTGTTCATATGCCTGCTGGTTGCTTTTGTTGTTGATTGAAATTTGATTTTCGTGTGCCTTTGCTGCCTTTTTTATTTGAAGGTCTCCTGACACATCAAGGGTTAGAAGCAAGATGATTTATGCAAGCTCCAAAGACAGGTTCAAGAGGGAACTCGATGGGATTCAAGTAGAGTTGCAAGCAACTGATCCTTCTGAGATGGATCTTGAGGTGTTCAAGAGCCGCGCCAACTAAACTATTACAAATAGCAGGCTTTGTTATGGGAACTATGCTCCGGTGTTCCCCTTTAAGGCCTTACTTACTTTTATGGAAATTCTTAGTTTCTGGGATGCTGACCAGTTATGGTCTCGGTTTCCCGAGTTGTGGTATAATGTCTATTGCACTTTTAACAATATTCGCATGTTCTATTGTCTCATGATTTGTGGTTTTATACAACGTTTGCTTTGGAGTGGCATTTTAATCTTATGGTTACTAGCTGAATTTGTAACTGCTTTGTGTGATGAGACCAAAAAATAGGGTTCACATTATGACTTCATATGGTTGAAATATGCTTTCCCTTGTATGGATAGGGCCGGTAGACAGATTCTTGGAATGTTTCTGGTTGAGTATTATTCTTGGAAGGTTTATGGCCATGCTTTAAAATACTAGATTTAGCTAAAGAGCTTGTGGAAGATTGTTTTCGGTTATTTTTGTCTTTTGATCTGCTTGTCATGATGTCACTTTTAGTATGTGTTCTATTGTGCGACTCGTTTATGGTATTCTCCAGTTTATTTCTCCTCATGTGGACCTTAAAACATTCATGAGAGAGGATTTATTACCAAAGCCGTCATTGTTAAATGTTAAACAATATACACAACACAGCAAAATCCGTTCAGCAAGGGGACATAACATTAGTTCATGGCAACAAACTAGCCAAGCCATTTGGAATGCAATATTCTTATTTCTTATTTACTAATTTATATTATCTTGCAAACATCTAATTTTTCCTCCAAGGGTATCTACCACTGAAAGTAACAACGGATTTCTTAGTTGCGGGTTAGTTGCAGGTAATCAACTTTAGAGCAAATTACCGTCTATGAGATGCTTTACATGCTAGGATAGGATTTGAACTTTAAACATCTTAGTTAAGGAACCAAATTTTTGGGCAAATAGCTAGTTGTGAGATGCTTTCCATGTTAAAAGTAGGATTGCACTTTCGGGCCAAAAGGTGAGCCATAAGGCCATACCCACATGCTATCATTCACAATGTGCGATCATATCTCGTATCGTTCCAATCCTGATAATGGAACGTGGGATAGCCATTACATGTTCTCCTTGCATGAATTTTTTCCTCACCAAAGTGCAGATATGATTGACCAATATTTTCTTTTGTACGGATGAGTTAGGTTCCTGCTCTGCCACTACCTCGGCGGCTATCCTAAATCCTAACATGTAGCCACACTTTTATCCATTGCTTTCTGCATAAATGCCGTCTCCTATATTCCATATGATGAGTTGAGTTGAATTTGAGATTCTCCCAGTCGCTCCCAAATTACCTAATGGAATTTGATGTAGCATTCATGGTAGGGTTAGACTTTGGATGTTGTTGACCAGACACACTGCACCTCTTGCCTCTTGGTCTTCCACTCCTAGACGTTAACAAAATGGTGCAGGATTAATTCGATTGGAAGAACCTTTTCCTTCCTTAGCAAAGCGTTCACTCTTGGATCATTTTGTTGGCTACTGCCTTTTAAGTGGTTTGGACATGATTTCATTCACCTAGTAAACATTGACCAACCCATGACCGTCACTTAATAAGCTCTAAATTCAGCATAATAATTTGTTATATATATATATATATATATATATATATATATATCTGAATAGTTTTAGCAAATTTTTATATATTTTTTATAGTTTAAAAGCTTGTAATTAATTTTTTTTACTGAGTATAAAAGAGGCTAATTTACATAGATAAATTGAATAAGAAAAAAAAATTACATAGGTGTCATAAACTGAATTTTATTACATGCATGTCTCGTTTGATTCTAGATGTAAATCGAATCAAATAAATTAAGTCTTTACTTAATTTTTTATAAAAAAATATAATAATGTTAGAATATTTACTTTTGAAATATTTTATCATTTATTCTACATTAAACCCAAAAGTAAATATTTTCAGAATGAAAAAGTATAGAAAAAAACCCTTTAGTCAACACTAGACAACTTTAGTATTTAGGTTTATAATTTAAGATTAAAGATTTATGAATGAGGGATTTAAGGTCTAGATTTAAGATAAACAAAATAATTAAAAAAATAACTAATGGTAGCTGAAAAAAAAGTTACTTAACATTATTTTTTAAAAATATTTTGTAATTTTCATTCCCAAAAAAAAAACATTAGCAAAGGTCTATCTAGTATAGAGACTTAGTCATAAGCTTTTAAATTATAAAAACTTATTTAATAAAATTATAAAAAAACAACATCATAAATGAACCTAAAATTTATGCATACCAAAATTATATATACTAACGGCTTAATAGGCACTCCGTCGCTTTTTTATTATTTTTATGAAACTAATTTGGTTTCTTTTGTTAATATATTATTCACCTTTTAAAATTGTTAGTTAAAATTTTTTTATCATTTCAATATTGACGTGGCCTTATTTATATCATATTTTTTTATAATTAAAATTACTATAAAACCTTTAAAATGCTAAATTATAAAAACACTCAATAAAGATATATCTTTCTTTTTGAAAAAAACATAGTTAAGAAATTAATGGTAATAATATTATCCTAATTTAAAAAATAATATATATATAAACTAAAATACATGTTAGTTATTTACAAAAGATAAATTGTGTTTAAATATCATGGATATTCATATTTGTCTTCATCTCTTTTAAGTGGTAGGCCAAAATATATATCTGAATTTAAAGAGGCCTTCATTTTTCTACAAATAGTGAAAAAATAGAAAAAAAAGCTATTTTTTGTTTTTAAATATCAAACTACAAGAATAAACAAAATACGAGAATATAAAAATTGTATACCAAGAAAATTTTTTTCATAATTCATTATACATCTTATCAATAATTTCTTGAGTTTTAAAAAATTATCAGATTTATTAAATACAAAAATAATTACATTAACATTTCAAGCTGATTTAATTAAAATAATTCTTTATTATAGAAGAATATTAAAGCATGTAGAATTGAGACATCTTGTTTTATACTGAATTTTATGAAAAAAACAAAAAAATGACATTAATCCTTGTTTATCATTTCTAAAATGTAAATTAAATGACATTATATCTGATATATTAGGTATTTTTATTTAATAACAGTTATCCGCAATGATATTTTTTTACTAACATGAGTTAATTCACTTAGTTGTGTTCTTCTAAGTTCATGACTAAAAAGAAAATGTTAAATTTTTAGTATAATTAGCATATACATCTAAATAGATAGATTTATATAATAGAAGTTTATTCTATTACTTTTTATTCTTTTAATTTAATATTTCTCTTTTTATCATCTTCTATAACTGAATTTTGTCAGCTTTAATTATACCTAACCAATCAATAGAATAAATTTTGAGTGCATGAATTGATGTAAATATCACTTTTAATTAATAAAATTGAAATAAAATATGTATCATCAATGTAACTATCACAGTAATTACTATACAAATACTTACTTTATTATCGATTAGTCTTGTTGATGCAATTAATTGCTCATTCTTCTATCTATCTATCTATCTAGATATATATATATATATATATATATATATATATATATATATATATATCATAATTGTTAAAATCTTTCTTCTTGTAATGTAATGTATATATCTGTCACAATATATTTAAATAATGTTTCATATATTACTATTTTAAATTAAATAATGATATATCTCAACTAAGATTCACACATGCTTTTTATTAGTTTTAAGAATTCAATTTTTATAATTTCATTTCTTAAATTATAAAATCGATATTACCAATTAAAGAAATAAAAATTTGAAATTTTTTTAAAATAAATATAAACATTGCATAAGTTAATTTCTTAAAAAAGCCAATATTGATATATTTCAATGATGTATTATATACTTTCTATAATTTATGTGAATCTTAGTTGGTGGGTACCTGTTGGGTAAAGCAGATGTTCAAGTTCTTTTTTCTCATCTCTTGACATATCTTGATGAGCTCTTTTGATATTAATTATGTGTTAAAAAATTTTAGTCATTAGTTGTTAAAATTAGTGAACAAAATTATCTATTTCAATGTAGAAATTATATAATACACGGTTTATATCAAGAACATATTCACATATTTACTAAGCACATAAATTACCTGAGGTGTAAGTAATAAAATTTCTTTGAACATTACATTCTTTGTGAGTTGTCCACTTTTTTCATTTATTTTTTTTCTTTAACTAAGATTTTTGTGATTGACTAAGAAACACTTCGAGATAGAGTAATGTATAATTGGTCATGACTAAACACATGTTTAGGGAGATAGATGCCTACTTTAGGAATAGTTTTTCTTTGTGATTTATTATTGTTAAGACAAACCTCAGACTTACAGAAAATTACTTCCTAATAAGTATATACAAAGGGCAGTTCTGAGTTTTCAGTTATTTTGTATTTTATCCGAGGTAGAAAAGCTCTTTATCCAGAGTGTTGATCTGTTAAGATTTTCACATTTAACATGTTTTAAAAAGTTTTTGGACATAATAACCTTGTATCATTGCATAAGCCTGCCTTAGGGTCTATTTTTTTCAGTAACATCAAAGGAGCACTTTTTTTACCTTCAATGTATGAGGACCTGTGGAGATCAAGTTAAGATATTCTTATTGATACATATTATTTGTATCTCCATCCATTTCATCAAAGGATGCTAAAATTCGTTCATTTCCCAGAAATTGGTTGATGATTATATCATTGAACTACTGTACATCATAATTTTTAGGTGTCGATATCGCTCTTTCCACTATATAAGATGCATCCCACTCATGAGCTTGTAAATTTGAAAAGGTTTCTTCTATTAATTTGTGTAATGATGCCTCACCTTTCTATGGTATTGCCATGTGTGCTTCTATTTGTACCAAGTCCTCACATATGGTAGGCTCAATCTCATCCCTTATGCGCATAAGATACTCTGCAAAATCATGATCATTAAGAGATTGCATATTTTGTTGCAAGTGGAGAATTTTAGTGATTGCCCCTAAATGTGATTTAACAATAGAAGCTAAAATCATTTGCGACTTACTTCTTTTCGGCACAACAGGTAGTACTTGGCGGAAATCTCCTCTCATCGCTATCACTTTTCCTCCAAATGAATTATTATTTTCTAATATGTCTCACAATGCGTGGTCTAATGATTCCATTATCTCTTTATTAGTTACTAGTGCTTCATCCCAAATTATCGCCGTTGTTTGCCTAATCAATTTTACGAAATCAGATTATTTAGTTATGTCGCATATGGAGGATGGCTCAGCATTAATTGGGATCTTAAATGTAGAATGAGATATTCGACCCCAAACAAAAAAGTTGTAGCTATTCCTGATGATGCAGTTACCAAGACAATATGTCTTTTACTTCTTAAGTCTGCAATCATAGCTCTATAAAGAAATGTCTTGCCTACTCCCCTTGGCCCATCAATGAAGAACACTGCACTTTCTCTTCGATCAATTGTATTCATAATGCACTTGAAAGCTACGTATTGGTCATGATTCAATCTTTTTATAGAGCATAGGACTTCTTGAGGTACTTCGATGGATAACTCTTCTTTGATACTTCTAGGTATCAAGTTGTTATTTTTGTTCTTCGAAGTTAGAGCTGGTAAATCATATTGTGCAATATGTTTTTCATGTTGAAGGAGGATGTCATTTAAATCCCTGAGTAAGCGATTTGTCAACCCATGACATGTTGTAGTGCTTGTTGATGGATAACCATCCACCATACATGGAAAAAAACTCATCCCACAACCTTCTTACATTTGTTGGCTCACAAAATATTAAGATGGTCACAAACAACCTTCTTAAAGCACATGGCATTCTTAAAATAGATGCCTCAACCAAACACGATCTTATGCTGCTGTCACTCTTTAACAATCTTTGATACTGAACGAATTGCTTAAACAATGAATATTGGACATTATTTACTATTATCAAGTCATCCCAATTGGTTGGTCCTCTTACATTAGACAACAAAATACGTAAATAGAATTTTTCTCCTTCTGTTGGTGAAACAGTATAGATCCGACTGATAGCTCTCGTTTGTGAAGTGACGCCATTCCTTTTTCTTGTTGTGCCAACAATAATATTTTTGGAATTTTTCTATACAAAAGATGCCTAGATTGTTGGTTCTCTACCTGATTAAGTGAAAAGAATTCAGTGAGCGTTGTCCTTGAAAAATAGTCATCATTAATTATTTCATAAATAGTTTGGTGCTCATAAAAGCTCACTTGATATTGATTTGGCAAATGAATCTGCAACATTTTCACTGATGAGTACATTTGGTAAAGGTTGAATTTAAATATTTTCCAGCATGCCTCTGTAATGGTAATCCATCTTGCATCAACAAACTGTTGTAGCTCATCATAATGAGAACTTCTGTGAACCTCTATTGCAACACGGTCTAGTCCCTTATAGTAATACTTGTATACATATTTTATACTATTGATACTACTAAATATGTCAACATTGATTTGGCAGTCATACTTTAGTAGTAGCCAAGGATTGTACGGAACTATCCATATGTTGTCAATTATGACATTTTGGTTTAAGGGATTGAAGTATCAAATTGCCTCATCTATTGAGGATATGAGTCATCATCTTATTGTGTCTCTGCTACAAACTTTTTTACGTAGTTGCATTTATATTAACCATTTTTCATGCATGGTGAAAATTGATTAAGTGTTTTGCAAGGACCATGGATCATATGCCTTAGCACTGCCTCATGTAAGTGTGGTTCTGCTTTTTAAGATGGTATTTTTGCTCGTACCAAACTATATACTGGTTAGATCACTCAACTTGTCATTATTTTCTAAGATTAGCAACATATGTATGTATGGTAATCCTCTTTTTTGAAATTCAATTACATAAATATAACTTTCACCTTTCTCAATACACCATTGATAATAACATCCTCTTTTAATTGTTCGAATTTGGCTCTGAAAATCTAAGTAGTTAGATCCAGACGATCATGCAGAGTTTGAATAGGACTGAGTTTCAAAGTTATTTTTGACCATAAAGGATTGAAATAAGAAAAATATCTGGTTTTCCTTCTTTAAGAACAATAGTTATTCCATTATCGTATTATTTTGTCATGTCTCGACGACTACCTACGAACGACGATGATAATATCATTCTTCTGGCAACATTTTCTAAAACTAATTATAGAGGAAAGTATTACTAGTTTGAAAATTTATTTTGAAAACACGTAATGATCTATAATGTAGCCATTAAAACAAAAAATATTTACCAACATTTGTCTCTCCTATATGCAAAGCATCTTGTAAGCCTTGATATAGTTTCACTCGAAGTTTGTGTTGTCTTTGTCGAACCCATCTTAACTTGTCTGTATCGATTTTCACATAGTTATCAGCAACATATTGTTGAAGAAGTCGCCCCGCTTGCAAAATTATTGAATTATTAGTGATGAGCGGATATTTTATACGCTTTTTGGCATCATTTTCATATAGTTTTTAGTATGTTTTGTTTAGTTTTTATTGAGTTTTCATAGGTTTTAGTGTTAAATTCACATTTTTAGATTCTACTATGAGTTTGTGTGTTTTTGTACAATTTCAGATATTTTCTGGCTGAAATTGAGGAGCTGGAGCAAAAGTATGATTCAGAGATAGAGAAAGCACACAGATGTTGTCCAGATCTGACCTCCTTGCACTCGAAAGAGCTTTTCTGGAGCTACAAAAGTCCAAATAGAGCATTCTTAACGGCTATGAAAATCTGACTTCCAGAGCTTTCCAGCAATATATAATAGTCAATACTTTTCTTCAGATTAAAAGGCCCAAAACTGGCGTCCAATGCCAGCTTCCTGCCCTATTCCAAGCGTCCAGCGCCCAGGGAGAAAACCAGGCGACCAAACGCCCAAAGAGGACCCCCTAGCCAGTGTTTAATGCCCTAGAGAGCTTTGGCACGTGGATCTCATCAAAGCTCAGCCCAAATACTCACCAAGTGGGCTCTAGAAGTGGATTTTAGCACTAAAAGACTGTTTTACCCTTTTTATGTAATTAGTTAGTATTTAAAGACTTTTATACGTTTTATCAAGGATTATCGAGAGAGAGATCAGCCTATATTTGAATTCACCATTGTATTTTCCTTTCAGTATGAGCTTCTAAACATCCTAGATTGAGGAGAGGAACCCTGCTGAGTCCTATGAATTAATAAAAGTATTACTGTTTCTCTTCAATCCGTGTTTGATTAATTCTAAGATGTATATTCGTTCTTCATCAATATGAATGTGTTGAACTAGCATAAGGTTATCACATTCTACATGGGTTTAGAGTACGTCTTTCATCGGATAATGATGAAGCACTAGCTTGACTATACGTCTCTCAAACGGCTAATCCATGACTTTGTTGGGGACTCCTTGAGATATCAGTTCAGCCAATTTACGGGGAGATTAAGGTCTCTGTGGTAGAGGCTAGAACCAAAGGCGCAGCATCCTCCGATCCAGAAGATTCGACCTTGTCTGTGGCGTTTTGAGTAGGATCATCAAGGAGAATGAACTGCAGGAGCTTCACCCTCAATCAGAATGGATCCGCACTAACCCTGGGGTTCAGATCTGGAGGAGTATGGCGGCTACTCAAATCAGCATCAATCACATACAGGCTGCCATTGAAGAAATTACTCACAAGTAAAGAGAACAGTATTACCAGAGTTAATTCAGAAAGACAAAGCAACTCCAAGTCTTAACCATTCTCTTTTTATAGTTTACACGACTTCTGAGTTCTAATTTCCTTTTTCTTTATTCCTTTTTATGCATTTAAAAATAACATACCAACATCTCCTACTCTTTTATTCACCTAACTAAGAACTGCAAGATAACCATAGCTTGCTTCAAACCACAATCCGCGTGGGATCGACCCTGACTCGCTCAGGTATTACTTGGATGACCCAGTGCACTTGCTGGTACAACTGTACGAAGGTGTGGGGATTCGTGCACCAATTATCAGGGTAGATCTATGAATTTTGAGAATAATAGGAAACGGATTGAAATTATGAAATAATGTATTGGCACAAACTATTATCAAAGGAAGTCTATAAATTATATAGAAAATATGAGTTTGTACCTAGAGCATATAGCTATAATATGTCCGACATGATACTTTGTTCCCACTTTGAATTCAAGTATTGATATCTCACCCATCGGTTCTAAATGGGAAAAAAAGGATATTGTAGCGGATCATAATAGCCTACAAATTTTTTAATCCTTTTAAGATTACTAGCATGAGTTTGAACCTTGATATCTCGTCCGCTCACCATTGTTTCAATGTCATCACCAACTATTATGGCTGCTACTTGTGAAGTAGTTGGGAGATGGTATTGTATTTGATTAGCAAGTTGCTCTCTAATTACCAAACTACACTCTTGTACATCTAGTCATTGTGCAAGCTGGCGAAATACATGGATAAAAGAATTATAGTGCAATAACTGTTGTAGCTTGAAAACCAAACTTTCATACAGTTGTGCATTCTTCAGCATCCTATTTTGTAACTCATGTTTAGTATTATATATATAAAGTTGCAAGAAGCATGGTTGCCTTCCTTAATCCGAATAAAATTCTCCTATACTATGGTATATTGATCCTTTAGCATGAAATGTATATATTCCTTGGTTGTTGTAGCTAATTGTTTGTCTATGTGCACACCACATGAAACAAAAGAAAAAATATGGTTATAACTACGAATTTGTTTTTTGAAATGGTTTCTTTCTGCAAAAAGGTCTAAAAAGATTTCAAGTAATTTCTAAGAAGCATTTACTTGTGGTAAAGTGACTTTTCCTCCATTGCAACATATGTCAAATGTTTTATGCTGAAATAGATGTGCATAACAGTGAGTACATATCCTTAGAATAGGTAATATAGTTTGAAGTCTTGTTGTATTCTCTTGAAAATTTCGAACATAATTCTGGAATATTCGGATACTATGTCTAATTTATGCACAGGCATAGATAAATAAAATATTGTTTGAGTTTTTCTTTTCAACATATGCCCGTGATTATAGATTATTGAAAAGAATTCATTAATTATTTCATATATTTCAAATAGCGGAATAAAGAGTGATTTTTTATGTGTGTTTACGTTAATTTTTTTCATATTATTAAATTTTAATTTGATAAGATCTTTTTTATGATAAAAAAAATTTGTTACCTAGTTATTATTACTAAATTGAGATGTGTTTTTTATCTTTAAATGATTTATATATGTGTCTCATAATTATTGTCATTGGTTAACATTTATAGTAGCTTTTTTAGTTTGTATTTAAATTAGTTATTCAATAAAAATTAGTTCAATAACTCATAAAAATGTATAACACGTTATCTATATTTTTATTCGAAAATTTGAAATTTATTTATCTATTGACTTATAACATTTAATCTAGCATTGAGACTTTTTAAGAAAATAAGACACATTTTACCGTCATCAAATTTTATCATTTATTAATTTTTTAATTGGGTAAAGACCCTATAATAAAGAAAGGGTTAATATAATTTGCACAATACATTTTCAAATACAAGAGATAAAATATAAATATTATTACTCTCTTTTATTATTGTTGTATTTGTGTTAAAGTTAAATTTCTCATGGTCTTACTTTTAAGTTTTAACAAATATATATTGTTACCAACAGTGACGGATCCAAAAAATTCTATTAGTAGGAAAAAATATATATAATATAATAATAATTTTTATAACTATACTATGACGTTATAAAATATTATTATTCTTTAAATTATTTAACCAATAAATTAAAATAATAAAATAATAATTCAAAATAATAAAAAATAATTTAGAATTTCATTCTTTTAGGTTTCATATTTTGAAAAGACTGAATAATCTTTTCATTCTCAATACAATTAAATATCTCTCTTTCAATGTATGTCACTAAACAGTCATTTAAAAATTCATCTCACATATGGTTACGAAGTCGATGAATTATTTTAGGATCCAATCTCCAATGATGAGATTCTTTTGAAATATTTCTCCATTACAAATAGGATAAAATTATAAATCTAAGTTAATTAATTAATAAAAAAATTCACAATTCTACACAAATTGAAGATTACAGTATAAAATTATAAATACAAAATTGATAAACAACAACTAATAATATCCCAAATTCTTAATTCCTAATAAGTCAATACACAAAAACAATTAACAAACAAATTAATGAAACTAAATTTGCAATTACATCATCAGAATAAATTCAATCACAATTAACAAAACTGTATCAATTATCAAACAACAATGAAGCAAATAAGTGAATAAGCAATGAAGCAAGCAGATATCAGTTTCGGTGAATCATGATTAATGAATGTACCAAGAATAATCCAAGACTAAATCTGAACAGCTGAACTCTAGAAGGTAGAACCCAGTAGCGGTGCAGCGCCCAGCGGCAGCAGGCAGCAGGCGAAGGCATTCTCTGTTGAAGAAAGGCAAAATGAGAACACCCTACAATCAACTATAATACTCAAAACAGTTAAAACTATCATTTCCACAACTTGAACATGCAGCCCCAAAGTTTCAAAAATTAATCACATGCTCAAATCTTCAAACTCTAACAAATCTCCAAAATTTCTCTAAGGAAACAAAATCAGCAAAATGAAACTACAAAATAATTGAGGACTTCCAATAGTAAGAGAAACCTAAACCTAACCAATCTCCTTTTCTGTACTCACCTTAAAACCAAACTGACAGTGAACAGTATGCAGTAAGCCAAACTCATCGAAAAAAATAAAATTTTTCCACAAAAGCTGCTGTAAAATCAAAGAAGAGCATAAATTAACTAAAAAAATTAACAAAAAAAATTAATGAAACAAAATTTGCAATTAATTATTAGAACAAATTCAATCACAATTAACAAACCAACTGTATCAATTATCAAACAACAAGGAGAAACCGATGAAGCCACGCGGGACGGCGAGAGAATCGCGGCGATACAAGGAAAAATTGACAGAACCAGTGAGCCAATAATACTGGCGGAGATGCGGCAATGACTCTGGAGAAAGGAGGGCGAAGACGTCAGCGGGGAGAGAGCCGTGACACTGACTGAGACGCGGAGTGACGGCACGCAGCAGCAAGCCAGCAATGGCTCTGGTCTCTGGAGACAGAAAGGCAAACTACGGAGGCTAGAGCAGTGAAGAAAATTGGGAGAGAAAAAGAAGGGTTAGGGATTTGATTGGGGTGGGTGATGAGCGGATATTTTATACGCTTTTTGCCATCATTTTTATATAGGTTTTAGTATGTTTGTTTAAGTTTTATTAAGTTTTCATAGGTTTTAGTGTAAAATTCACATTTTTGGATTCTACTATAAGTTTGTGTGTTTTTATGCAATTTCAGGTATTTTCTGACTAAAATTGAGGAGCTGGAGCAAAAGTCTGATTCAGAGACAGAGAAAGTGTTGCAGATGCTGTCAAGATCTGAATTCCTTGCACTCGAAAGAGCTTTTCAGGAGCTACAGAAGTCCAAATGGAGCGTTATCAATGGCTATAGAAAGCTAACATCCAAGGCTTTTCAGAAAGATATAATAGTTTATGCTTTGCTTCAGAATTGAAGGCCCAAAATTGGTGTTCAACGCTAGCCTCCTACCCTATTCTGGCGTCCAACGCCCAAAGGAGAAGAGACCAGCGTCCAACTCCCAAAGCAGACCCCCTAGCCAATGTTCAACGCCCTAGAGGCCTTCTAGCACGTGGATCTCAGTCAATCTTAGCCCAAACACTCACTAAGTGGGCCTCGGAAGTGGGTTTTTGCACTACAAGACTGTTTTACCCTTCTTATGTAATCCTTAGTTATTAGTCTAGTATTTATTTGAGAACTTTCATATTTTTAAGGAGCTTCCAGCATATTTTCGAATTACACATTTTATTTTCTATCAGTATGAGTTTCTAAATCTCCTAGGTTTAGGGGAAGAGCTCTGCTGAGTTTTATGGATTAATAAAGTATTATTGTTCTATCTCAATTCGTGTTTGATTCTCTATTCTAAGAGGTATCTTCGTTCTTTTTCCTTATGAATGCATTGAACCAGCACAAGGTTATCTCATTCTACATGGGTTCAGAGTCAGTCTTTCATCGGACAATGATGAACCACTAGCTTGATTATACATCTTTTAGACAGCTAATCCATGACTTCGTTGGGGACTTCTCGAGACATTAGTTCAACCGAGGTATGGGGAGATTAGAGTCTTTGTGGTAGAGGCTAGAACCAAAGGCACAAAATTCTCTGATCTGAAAGATTCGACCTTGTCTGTGGCGTTTTGAGTAGGATCACTAAGGAGAATGGACTGCAGAAGCTTCACCCTCGATCAGACTGGATCCGCACTAACCCTGGGGTTCAAATCTAGAGGAGCATTGGCGACCTCTCAAGAAAGGCATTGATCACATACAGCCTACCATAGAAGAAATTATTCACAGTTGGAGTAGACAGTGAAACCGAATTGATCCAGAAGAACAAAGCATCTCCGAAGCGTTAACCATCTTCTTATCATTGCTTTCACCATCAGTCGAGTAACGTTTTCTTTATTTTCCTTTTATGTGCTTTAAACAAACAAACAACTTCTCTATCCGCTTGACTAAGATCTACAAGATAACCATAGCTTGCTTCAAATCACAATCCTCGTGGGATCGACCCTGACTCACTCAGGTATTACTTGGACGACCCAATGCACTTGCTGGTTCAGTTGTGCGAAGTTTAATTTCGTGCACCAGTGGGGTCAAAATTAATTTTATAGTAGGGATAATTAAGACATTTTACAAAGAATTACTTAGGAATTTTTGAAATTTCACTGGGGGTAGTTACCCCCACTCCCCAATGAATAAATCCCTCCCTGGTTACCAAAGCTTTATTACAAAATTATTGTTGTTATTAGTCTTATGAATGTATTGTCTAGTTTTTAATTTTTTTATTCGTTAATTATTTATGTTATTTTTGTTATGAAATTCATAATCTTGTTTGTTATTAGGCATTTTATATAGTAATGTGTAATAAGATATCTTTAAATTTATTTAATACAAAAAATACTTTTAAAAAGTATTATATGATAAAGATAAGATATTAAAAATATAAATAGAGTACCAATCATTTATATTTGTATAGCTCCTAAGACTATTTGAAACTAGTTCATTATAATGAATTGGTTCAGATATTGAACTAGTAGCAGTAGTGTCTCGATCTAAAAAAATACAAACCATAAATATAAAAGTGGACTAAGATCAATGAGTACATTGTTGTAGAATTTTTTTTAAATGTTAAAAATTAATACTTAGAAATAAAATAAACCATGTAAATTAAGTTAGTTAATTTCGTTAACCCTCCGTATTAAGAAGATTTAATGTGTATGCAAAATAACTTAAATCGAAATTATTACATGTTTTAAGTATATAAAGTACCAACTAATTATGTTATCATCACATCTGTTATTTAGACAAGCTCCATTATTCTTTATTTTCAGTCCTATATTTTTAAAAAGCAAAATATAAATATTACACATAATTGAATTCATAATAAAAAAAAATTAGTTATCATAATGCATATTAAATTTTATGTTATCTCAACATGTGTTATATAATCTTCGTTGCTATCTCAAGAGCAACCTATTAATCTTTCAGGTCAAAACTTTTTCTCTTTATATAGTAGAATATATAAGGAGATAAATAATAGGCATATATTCATAACATTTTAATTACAATGATTACATTAACTTTTTTTTATCAGTATTTTATTTTTTTTATTATCTTTTAGAATTGAGTATTGTCTGCTTTAATCGTACATTTTCAACCAATAAAATAAATTTCAAAAGAATGAACCTATTAGAAAACATATGATTACTAACATAGAAATAGAAGTATGTATATTTAATGTAATTTTTACCGTAGTTAATAATAAAATAGTTACTTTATTGTCTATTAGTTCTATTGATGCATTTGATTGCTCATTTTTTTATATACTTCAAAGGTTTTAGAATTCTTCTTTGATATTTGTTAATATATTTTTTTATCTCAGTTAATCATAATTAGTATGTTGAGTAAAATAATGTTCAACTTCCTTATCCTTATCTCTTGGCATATATTGACTAACTCTTTTGAAATTAATTTGTCTATTAAAAATAGTAAGTCATCAGTAGTCAATAAGTTGAAGTTTGTACATAAAAATATCTATATCAATGAAAATATTATAAGGACTAAATTATGTAAAGATTGAATTATACCAAGAAATAACTACATATAATTACTAAGAACATAAATTACCTGGTGGTAAAGGTAACAAAATTTCTTTAAAAATCACATTTTTTTTTGTGAATTTTTCACTTTTTCGATCTAATTTTTCTTCTTTAATTAAATTTTTGTAGTTGACTCAGAAACACTTTGAGATAGAACAACATATAATTGACCATGACTAAACACATGTTTAAGAAGATAGATTCTTACTTTGGAAGTAGTCTGCCCTTGTGATCTATTCATTGTTATTATAAAACTCAACCTTATAAAAAATTGCTTCCTGATAAGTATAAAGAGAAATCCTAAATTCTCAACTGTTTTGTATTTTATCCGAGACAAGAAAGCTATTTGTCTACAGTGATGGTCGGTTAAAATTTTTACATCCAACATATTTTAAAAAGTTCTACGACATAGTAACATTGTATCATTGCATAAAGCAGCCTTAGGGTCTATGTTTCTTGATAACATTAAAGATGCACCCTTTTTTAGCTTTAATATATAAGGTGGCAACTTGCCTGTGAAAATTAAGATATTGTTGTTGATACAAATTATTAGTATCTCCTTATACCTCATCAAATAATACTAAATTTCATTCTTATCTTGAAAATTTGTTGATAATTATTTCATTAAGATGTTGCACATCATGATTTTTGGGTGTCAATATTATCCTTCCTACCATGTAAGAAGCATCCGACCCATAAAATTATAAGTTTGAAAATATTTATTTTATTAACTTGTATAATGATTTTTCATCCTCCCATGAAATTGCCATATTTGCTTGTATATATCTAGTCTTCATGTATGTAGGCTTAATTCCATCACCGATGCGTATAAGATACTCAACAAAATTATTATCATTAAGAAATCACATATTTTATTGCAGGCGAAGAATTTGAATGAAAGCCCACAAATGAGACTTAACTATAAAAGCTAAAATCATTTGTGATTTACTACCTTTCGGTATGATATACAGTACTTGGCAAAAATCTCCTCCCATAATCATCATTTTACCTCAAAATGGCATATTATTGCTAATATATCTCTCTCAAAGTGCAATCTAATGATTCTAAAGATTCTTTATTTATCATAGATGCTTCATCCCAAATTATTGATGTTGTTTGTCTAATTAGCTTTGCAAGATCAGATTGTTTTTTTTATGTTGCAAATGGAGGATGGCTTTGCATTAATTGGAATCTTAAATGTAAAATGAGCTGTTCAACTCCCAAGCAATAATGTTGTAGCTATTCCTGATGATGCAATTACTAAGACAATATTACCTTTATTTCTCAATTCTGTAATTATAGTTCTGTAAAAAATATTTTGCCTGTTCTCCCAGCCCATCAACGAAGAACAATTCACTTTCTCTTCAATTAATTGTATCCATAATGCACTTGAAAGTTTTAGTTTGGTCAGTGTTTAATTTTTCTATAGAATACAGGTCTTCTCGAGGCACTTCAATGCATAGCTCTTTTTGGATAACTCTGGGTATCAAGTTGTTATTGTCATTTTTAGAAGTTAGAGTTGGCAAATTGTATTGTGTAATCTGTTTTCATGTTGAAGGAGGATATCATTTAAATCCTTGAATAGTGATTTGTTAACCCTAAGGCTATTATAGTACTAGTTGATAGATAATCATCCACCATATATGAAAAAAGTTTATCTCATAGACTTTTGACATTTGTAGGCTCACAAAATATTAAGATGGTTACAAATAATTTTCGTAAAGCACATGTCAATCATAAAATAGATGCCTCAATCAAACATGCACGGATGCTACTATCACTCTCAAATGAATTCCTTAGAGTTACTTGAGTTCCTTTGCTATTTCCCTTAGTTCATGAACCTTTTTAAGTATTTGATTACCATCTTTTTATTGATTCAATTCTCTTAGACCTTTTAGTTTAATTCCATTGCTTCCTAGTATAATTACCTCTTAATTATTGCCATCTCAATTGCATGATTACTAGATAGTTTTTTACTTGCTTATTGCTTTTATTTATTGTAATTTTATTGTTGATTGCTCTTTAAATTCTAGTTACCTTATCTTTTCACATTCATATTCAAAACCCTCAAATTCTATAACCAATGATGTGCATTCAATTGCAAGTCCATGGAAGAACGACCCGGGATTCAACTCCCAGTTATTGATTTGATTTTTGTAACAACCTTCTAAACTTTAATTGTGAGTTGGTTGCCAGTTTAGACTATACTTGCGACATAATTGAGTTTTTGAAACTTGTGAAATTCTGAATCGATATCTAGCTCGCATCAAATTTTTTACCGCCAAAAAATGCATCAACCCCTATTTTATGATGAATTTTGGGTTGAAAAGAGTGGAATTTATCAACTTATCTTGTATTTCTTCATTGAAATTGCATGTCTTTGTGAATTTTTTCTATTTGTACTTAATTGTGAAAAATATGATTTTTATGCTTTAAAATTGCTAAATTTAATTCACTTTTATTCCATTCGATGTCTTGATATGTTTGTTTAAGTGATTTAAAGTTTAGAAGGCAATAATAGCTTGAAGAAATGGAGAAAAAGCATGCAAAAGTGGAAGAATCATGAAGAAATGAAGTTTTATAAATCTGCCCAGTTGTGCGTATGCACGAGTAGCAGCACATGATTTACTTAAGTAAAGATGTGGGTCGCAATTTCAAGCCTATTTTGGGCCAAATCCAACTCATTTCTGAAGCATTTGAAGGCAAGACTCAAAGGGGATCAAGCAAGCACTGTAGGAAGTAGTATAGTATTAATAGTGTAGAACCATGTTTTAGATTAATTCCTAGAGAGAGAAGCTCCAACTTCTTTCTAGGATTTTAGGTTCTAGTTTAGTTTCTTCTTAGATTTAAGTTTTAATTCTTGTTTTAGTGTAGTTTTCTTTACAATTTCTTATTCTAGTATCTTAATTTGTTTAGTTTTACTTGTTATTTTTTGTATTTTTATCAATTTTAGTTTATGAACACTTTTTTGAATTCTAGTTTTCCTTTAATGCAATTTGATGTTCTTATATTTATTGATGTTCCTTTTAGTTGTTCTTATTGCTTGCTTTCATTTGGTAGATATAGATTTTATAATTCTTGTAATTTACCATGTTTTCTTTTTATGCATTCCAAGTGTTTGTTAAAATGTCTTTTCTTAGTTTTAGAGTAGAATTTTGTATTTTTGGCTTGGAATTGAGGACTTAGGTGACCTTGAATCATTGATGTCCAATATTGATTGGTAATTTAGGGTTGTTAGTTAGTTTTGTTTCTACTGACGCTAGTCTTTCACTAAGTCTAATTAGTGAATTAGCTAGGACTTGTGAATTAAGATCAATTATGCCTATTTGACTTTCCTCCGATATTTGGGATGACGAAGTAGGATTAACTCTTCTTAATTGTCATGTTTGTCGTCAATAACTTTGATTGAAACACTTGACTCTCAATCTTTTCCAATATGCATTTTTAGCACTTGAATTTCCTTGTTTGCTCTTTACTTTCTTGTCATGTAATTTCTTGTCTCTTGCATTTCAAACCTCTTTTTCCTCATAGTCAATGATATGCACACCTCAGTGCAATTATTTTGAGAGACAATCCAGGATTTAAAAATCCCAATTTTTATTGATTTGAATTGTGACAATCTTCTAAACTCTGATACGGGTTATTTGTTTGTTTGGAACTATACTTGCGATGAGATTCTTTTTGAGGAATTCTGAACTGACATTTGGCCCACACTAAGTTTTTGGCGCCGTTGCTGAAGAATTGCAAAGTGTGCTTGTTATTGGTTATTGTTAATATTATGAATAGTTTGCTTTTTGTTTATTTGCTTGTTTTTGCTAGTAGTTAGGAGTATGTTTTTCTTTGTTTCTTAATAGCTTTTATTTTTATTTTCTCTTCTCTCTATGAATTCTCACCCTTTTAGTTTTGAGTTTGGTTATAACAATATTGTAGGAAATGAAAACTTCAATGATGGTTCGCATTATGGATCAAAAAAGCAATTGCAGGGGGAGCCACGTTCTTATGGACAACCTTTATGGCAACAACCTCCTTCAATCTACTATGATCACACTCCACCTCATAATGCATACCAATCCAATGGATATGGTGGGCCTCCCTATGTTTATCAAAACTACCATATGCCTATCATCCACCTCCTCAACATTGTCCTCAACCACCATACTCACAAGCCCCATCTTACCACCAAACACCTCCATATGATCCTAATCCATATCCGCCATACCACCAACCTTATGTGCCTAAAAAACAACCATATGAGCTATATGAATCACATTTAGAACCACCACCATTCTAATACCAATACTCTCAAACCTCCCTTAACTAACAACCTTTATATACACAACCTCAACACTCTCACCCTTATAAACCACCTCCCATATATGAAAACTTTCACCCACATGATAAATTCTATTTTCCACCATAACCCTCCATGGAAGAAGCTTTTCAACCTTCATCAAATTTTCTCCAAGAGCAAGAAGAATCTCAAAAGAGGCACGACACTATCATGGCTTCCTTAACAGAAACCATAGCTCGTTTAACCTCACTTCACTCACACAACAATCAAAGCACTCTTGTTAATGGATGTGAAGAATTGGTTTTAACCAAAGAGTGTAGTGTGGAAGAGACCTTGGAGCCCCAAATAGAGGAAGAGGAGTTGATAGATGAACCATTTCAAGTTTTGGGAGTCACTCCATAGATGATACTCTCCACTCCTTTTTTCAAGAACAAAGTGAGGCGAGAAGGAAAAGCAATAATGAATCGAGCGTCAAAACACTATCATGGCTATCTTAGCCGAAGCTTTAACCCGATTGGCCTCAATACGCTCTTGCAACAATCCAAGTACTTCCTCAAATGAATGCGAAGAATCAACTTCAATTGAAGAATGTGGGGTGGAAGAGAGCTTGGAACTTCAAGAGAAAGAAGAGAAATTGAAGCATGACTTACAACAAGTGGAGGGAGTTGAACTCAGTGAATTTGGAAAAGTGGTTGAAGAGTTAGAAGGAGTTGAGTAATAGATAGATTCCAAGATTGAAGACACTTTCACTCCAACTAATGATCTTGTTGAGATTGTTGAACCTTTCTCCATAAAGTGTGGTATTGATATTGAGAAAGATCGTGCACAACCTCCGAGACATGACTTGAGTAATGAGGAAGAGTTAGAAGAAGTTGGTGAGCAAGGAATAGAATTTGAGGAAGCTTGTCAAGATGTGGAAGTTATCCAAGAAAAGTAAAAGGGAGTGGAGATCACTTTGCTAAAGTTGTTGGTGCTAAAGCTGTTGGAAGCCTCTCTTTCTAAGTCACCACCATCGATCACATCATTGCGTGGGTAAAAATCTTGTCCTTTAACTTTATTGGCCCACTTTCATACAGCTTTCTAGAAACGGATGGTCAACTTAGATCTCTGTGTGGATTGAAAAGCAAGAGAGAGATGGTTAGTGGTTGGCAACATAAATCAAGGCTCACTAGGATTGAAACCTCAAGGTTTGGTTGGGTTCCAAGGTTGGTGCAATGCTCAATTGAATGGATCTAGGAGGAAGCTTGGATATTAAGGGAGAATTCAGAAGTGTTGACACCTGGATGGAATCATGTGACTCAACTAGAAGACAGGTGCAAAAACAAGGTTTGGGATCCCGGAATACATAATAAGGATCATCAACTTTGGGAGCTCTTAGCTTATTTCAAACTTCATCAAAGCTTGGCGTACATCAATTGGAATTATAGATAGCATTAAAAGTCCAAGCATTCGTGGAAGTACAAGGATGAATTCAAGCACAAGCTTCCATGACAAGAGCTCACCAAATGTCCAACTTAAGGACTTTAAATAAAAGTGCTAGGTGGGAGACACCCCACCAAAGTAAAATCTTCCAACCTTCACTTGTTTTTACTATTATTGTACATGTTTTTCTTAGTTATTAGCTTCATTTGGTAGATTCTTACTGTTAATTACATGTTTAAACATCGTGTTCGATGTCACTTTTGAAATAGTTAATAGCTTTCTTAATTTGATTTTCTATCCTTGTTGCAATTATTAAGTTTACGAATAATTTTTTAGTTAAATATGGTCTCTAGGATGTTAGAAAATAGGTTAAAGATTTTTTAGGAATAGGTTTTAAAAAAATATTATCGTGCATACGCATGATTCCCCTCCAGAACCAAAATCGTGCGTACCCATGGAGTATGCGTACGCATCACACCATTTACAGAATTGAAATCATGCATACCCACGCTATGTATGTATGCACCACCTCCAAATTTCGCTCAAGTTGTACATACGCATGGCAGATGCATGCACAAATTCAAAAACTTAACCCTTTTATGCGAATACCCTAATTCACACACAACCATTACACTCCTTCCTTTCTTCTTCGCCCATAACCACCAACCCCAACCATCCATTTCCACCATCTTCCACAACCTATCGCCGGCAACCACCATTCTCACTGCCGACAGCCACCACTCCTCCTTCCAGCTCTCATCACCTTTTCACCCCCATTTCAGGTCCCTATTTCTCTTTCTCTCACTTCCAACTTTCATGGTTGAATCCAGAAACAGGGAAGCGCCCAGTTCTCTATCGTTTCTGGTGAGCTTCCTACTGTCAGCACCCCCTCCATTGGTTAGCCACTACTGCTAGGAGTGTTCATGGGTCGGGTGAAGCTGGGTTTGATGTGACCTAGATCTGGCCCAAAAATATACCAAGTCTATTTGTTAGACCCAAACCCGGCCCTAGACCCGATGAAACTAACACACTTTTGGGTCACGATTATATTGGGTAAAAATCGGGTAAAAATCAGGCCGTTAACATTACATTACCTTGATACCTTCCTGTAAGCTAGCATGTGAAAATATCCAAATTTTTAAGATTCCAACCATTATTTGACATGGTAAATTTTACTTAGAAAAATATAACAAGAATCAACTCTTTTCTAAAATTAAAGTATAACCACAATCAATACTAATATTGTCTAATAACACCAAATATTTAACCAATACAAATAACACAATATTATGCATTAATCTAAAGTCTTATGCATTTTAAACATAAAACATTAACTTATAGTCTTATAATGACTAATAACACAAAATCCACATAAGAATAGCCATCATCCATCACTAATAACACAAAATATTAATTGTGTATGATGACCGGGCCACCGGACCGAGTTCGGGTGACCCGAACTATGGCCCAAACCCGACCCAAAATAATGACTAGGTCTATTTTTGAGATCCTTACCCAGCCCTAGACCCGGTAAAATAACACCAAATTAGCCCCTTAAATGTTCGGGGCCAGGTCGGATCTTCGGGTCGAGCTAGGCCATGCACACCCCTAATTACTGTTGCACAACCCTATGCTCCTTCACTTCTACCCTGTTCTTGGTTACTTCCAGGTTTTGTTGATTTTTTTTCTTTCCTTTAATTTCTGTTTAGTTAGTTTAATCCTATTTAGTTAGTTTAGTTTTAGTAATTAGTTAGGTTAGATTAATTTTGTTAGTTAGGTGATTTTGGTTAATTTCTTAGATTAATTGGTTATGTTAGTTGATTCTAGGTTATTAAATCAGTTGCTGTAAGTTTAATTTAGTTTTATAGGTTTTGCACTGTTGCTGTAATGTGTTTGGAATTATTCTGAGATTGATGGTTGATGTCGGATTCACTAACTTGCTGTGAATTGCTGGTGATTTGATTAACTGCTTGGTTGTATCAATTATTGTATCATTGATGGTTTTGCTAAGATTTTGTCACTCTAAATGTTGGATTGCTTGATTAAATTGATTTGAATTGCTGTTGAAGCTCTATTTCATGCTGAACTTTTGAATTGGTGTTGCAAGTTTACTTATTGATGCTATTGTATGTTATTATGCCCTTACACACCAAATGTTTGCAATTTTGTCTCAAAGAATTTCGTATTGAACAATTTTGGTCAATTTCTTACTTCAATGCTGATTTTTCTTCTGTTTTGCCTAATTGCATTGAAGTGAATACGCTAAACCCCCAAGTGACCAAAATTTGGGCATTTTGAGTATTTGAGGTTTCTTTTACCTATTATTGCAAGATTAACACACTTTTGGCCTATGTAACTCATTTATTTCACTTCCTTTATGCTTAATCGATTTGAGTTACATTAGGCATGGAACTTTCTATTTTTCATATCAATCTTGCAATACTAGTGTTTGAAAGTGTTAATGATTGAATATGTTTTGTTTTAAAGTTGTTCTTGTTTGATTCATCGTCAATTGCTTATGCTTATACTTTGACGACATGTTGACTCTTATTTTCTTAACTATGTGCTACACATACTTTAAATCATTCATTTTGGTATAATACATGATTCGTGAAGTTGGATTATGAGCTTGCCTATTTTTATCTTTCTGGAAGATTTAAGTTCTAAGGGCTATGTTTGCTATGTTACATGACAACTAACTCTTTTTCAACTAACCCATTTTTTTCCTAAGTACATAGCAACCATGTTTTCATAATTTTTTATTAAATAGACAATGCAACTAACTTTGATTGGTGTAATTGATTGCGGTGTGATTTCTGGTTGGCTTTGTCTCATAATTTCACTCACACATCCAATCAATTCTCTCTCTTCCTTCCACTTCACAAATACTTGGTTATTCACCAAAGTTCTTATGCTTCTTGTTGATTGCTTATTGTTTCAACTTGTATATTTATCTTTAAAGTATTTTAGGCACATTAAAATAAGTGAGTATATGCGTTTAGGGTTAATGCTCAAATTCGTCCCTGAAAGATCACGCGATATTCATTTTCGTCCCTGAATGATTTTCTTAATCAAATTAGTCCCTGAAAGATAAACTGTTAGTCAAATTAGTCCTTCCGTCAATTGAATGATGACGTGTCACGTTAAGTGCCACGTGGCATGATGACGTGACACGCTACGTGGCAGGACAGTGACACGTGGTACGCCACGTGACAGGTCAGTGACACGTGGCATGTCACGTGTCACTTGACATATAAAAAAGTTTTCTATTAGTCAAAATAGTCCTTGAAAGTCCAGACATAAGTCATTTTCATCCCTTAACTTTTAAAAATTAGTCAAACTAGTCCTTATATAATTTTTTTCTTCATAAAATTATCTCTTTCCTTTAATTCTTCTCAAAATATTTCTTATTCTTTTCTATTCTAAAATATTTTTTTACATTACTACATTTTGCTGGAATATATATATATATATGGGTTAATGCTCAAATTCATTCCTGAAAGATGTAGTAGAAAAAAAATAGTAATGTAAGAAAATAGTAATATATATATTCAAGCAAAAAGTAGTAATGTAAGAAAAATGTTTTAGAATATGATGGTTTTCAGTGGCTAAGAGAAGGGGGTTGAATCTTAGCACCTTTTTCGTACTCTGAACACTTGCTGGTCTTTGAAACAACTTCTGGAGACTATTTGATTTTTGTCTCGTCCCTAGCCACAAGACTCTTATTTTTGTCTCGTCACTTGGCACGAGATATTTTTCAGTTTTATCTCCTGTGCAGTAGAAACAGAAATGAAGTAAAAGAGAGAGAATATTACACCCAGATATATCCTGGTTCAGCTGCTAAGTGCAGTGCAGCCTACATCCAGTCTCCATCACAACAATGATGGAATTTCACTATAATCTTCTTTGATTACAGACTGTAAAGTGCTAACCCAACATACAAGGGGATTCCCACATAATACATTGAAGGAGAAGAAAAACTGTTAGCTCAGGATAACCCATGCAAAATCCAACTTGCAATTATCTTTAGTCCTTCCTTGGTCATCAATCTTCATCAATCCGAGCGCTCCATCCTTGACTTGCTCTCCAAGATGAATTTCTGGCCCTTGATACTTCATGATGATGACAGCTTCATCTGCTCTAATTTTTGCCTCTTCCATCACGTAGCCACCCTAGCTACTTCCTGTGGTGGTTGAGCAGAATCAGAGACAAGCCATCTCTCCAAGGATCTTCACCTTGCTGGCCGAATTTTCTTCAACCATTTTTGGTATGGAGAAGCCAAGATCTCATCACCATATCTTACCATAAGTGATAAGAATCTCAGCCACTACATTTTTTATGTTTTCTTTTTCGTGCCATCATAGCGATGGTCTTTAGGCGTGCTTCTTCTTTTCTATGGTAGCTTGCTGTAGCTTCCATGGTTGCAGAGTGAAATGACCGAAAGAGAAGCAAGTAGAGAGAAAAGTGAGAGTAAGAAAGAAAAGCAATTAAATGTGTTTGAATAAATTAATTAAAATGATTTGCTTTTACTTCCCTTTGGTTGAGTAGCGTGTAGCATTGATGATCACCATCATGTCAATCACACTTTCTCTCTCGTTGTTCCAAGGTCTGCAATAACTCCAATTAATAAAATTTGGATTCCACCAAAGAGTAAAAGTGATATCTGTTGGAGCATGCAGTAACATGATCAAAGGAATGGGTTTCATTTGTTAAAAGGATAAAGCAATATTGTGCCCCATCTCTCAATTTTGAGAAGAATTAAAGGAGAGAGATAATTTTATGAAGAAAAAAAAATTATATAAGGACTAGTTTGACTAATTTTTAAAATTTAAGGGATGAAAATGACTTACGTCTGAACTTTTAAGGACTATTTTGACTAATAGAACATTTTTTTATATGTCAAGTAACACGTGACATGCCACGTGTCACTGACCTGTCACGTGGCGTGCCACGTGTCACTGTCCTGCCACGTGGCGTGTCACGTCATCATGTCGCGTGGCACTTAACGTGACACGTCATCATTCAATTGACGGAAGGACTAATTTGACTAACAGTTTATCTTTCAGGGACTAATTTGATTAAGAAAATCATTCAGGGACGAAAATGAATATCGCGTGATCTTTCGGGGACGAATTTGAACATTAACCCGTACTTTGTGTAGTTGTGACACAAATTTCAAGTGCTGGTGCGTGAGTTCTAAACTGCGCGTAAACTTAGAATTCATACACTTGTTTTCGTCAATGTCACAAACTGATTAACTCACTTTATTTTAGTGATTATTACCTTATTTCGGTCCATAATAAATTATTTCAGTTCATATTGTTGGGTCATGTATCGACGACTACCAATGAACAATGATAATAATGTTGTTCTTTTTCCAACCTTTTAAGTTATAATTAATTAATCAATATCAGTTCATACATTAATTCTCAATTACCATTAAACTTTTGACTTTAAAATATACCAAATAAATAATCAGTACCATATATACTAATAATAATTAACCACCCTTGATACTTGACAACTACATATGCTCTTAAGGCGCAACATATATATAAATCCATATATATTTAATGTTATTTATACACCTATGCTAGTCGAGGCACATCAGGTGAATACAGTACACATGACATGATATGGACCACAATACCCATTATCACTCGTGTATTAATTAATTAAATTTGTGCCTACTATTCTCTTATTCTTGTCTTCTTATTATCAACGCAACCTTTTGCTGTTTGAGAGACAGAGAAAAACAGAACTCAAATTCATTCCGATTTTTCTCCTTCCGTTCTTCCCTCTCTCTCTTTCTTACTTATCAACACCAATTACTCAACGCAACCATGGTCTGCTCTCTTCTCTTCTTTGCTACTACTTCTCTCTTCTCACTGCTTCAATTCCTGCTACCTTATTACTATTATTATTGTTGTTGTTGTTGTTGCTGCTGCTGCTATTTAACTTTAAAATCAACAGCTATTTTGATCATCACTTTGGACACTGTATTTGTTTGCTGATCTTGTTCGTTTCGGATTACACACCTTCCATGTTCTCGATCTGATCATTATACATCATTCCCCTCAGATCTGATTACTCGTTTCCCTTCCTAATTTTCAAAGTTGTTTATACACTCCAATTAACCCCAAATTCATACACATTAACATTTTAATTTTAAGTCAAATGCTTTGGGTTTCGGATAAGATTTGTTTAAAAATTCTCGCATCCACTGAATCTTCACCAATTAGAGGTGAAGATCAAATAATTTGATTTTCTTTTTCTTATTGACTAGCTTCTTTGGTGGCGAAGAGATTAAACCCAAGTATGTGCATGTAATCAATCATTTGGGCTTGTCTGTGGAGATGCTTGATCATAATTGCTTTGATTTTGTGTGTCTTTCAATTTCTCAGGCAAATGCTGCTTCAGGAATGGCAGTCCATGATGACTGCAAGTTGCGGTTTTTGGAGCTCAAGGCAAAAAGGACTCACAGGTTCATAGTTTTCAAGATTGAGGAGAATCAGAAGCAAGTCATTGTAGAGAAGCTTGGTGAGCCAGCTCAAGGCTATGAAGATTTCACTGCTTGCCTCCCTCCTAATGAGTGCCGCTATGCTGTATATGATTTCGAGTACTTGACAGAAGGCAATGTTCCTAAAAGCAGGATTTTCTTCATTGCTTGGTAATTAGATGTTTGTTTGTTTGTTTGTTTGTTTATACTCCAGCTATTTGCTTTTATTGTTTATTGTCGCTGCGATTGATATTAATTTAACTTTTGTTGGACTTTGTTGCTTTTTTTATTTGAAGGTCTCCTGACACATCAAGGGTTAGAAATAAGATGATTTATGCAAGCTCCAAAGACAGGTTCAAGAGAGAGCTCGATGGGATTCAAGTGGAGTTGCAAGCAACTGATCCTACTGAGATGGATCTCGATGTGTTCAAGAGCCGCGCCAACTAAACAACTACAAATAGCAGGCTTTGTGCTGGGGACTGCAGTGCGGTGTGCCCCCTTAAGGCTTTACTTTTATTGAAAATTTTTAGTTTCAGGGATGGTTATGTTGGCTAGTTATGGCCTCAATTTTCCCATGTTGTGGTATAATGTCTATTACATTTTCAACAATCTCCGCATGTTTTGATCTCATGATTTGTGATTTTATACAATATTTGTGTTGGAGTTGCATTTTAGTCCTATGCTTACTTGCTGAATTTGTAACTGTATGTGTGATCAGACAAAAAAAAAAAAATAGGGTTTACCTTATTGCTTCATTTGGTTGATACATGCTTTCTTTTGTATGGATAGGATAGACCTTTTTTATCTCCATCCCTAAATTTTTTGAATAACTGAGTTTATCTTTGTTGTTTTGAGATCCTAGTTATTGGTTGAGTATTATTGTTCGAAGGTTGCTTTCAATTATTTTTCTGTCTTTAGATCTGTTTGTAACTTTTAGGATGTGATCTAACCTGGTGGGACTCATTTATGGTGCTGAAGTAAATTTCTCTTTTGTCATGTCGACACTCGACAATTAAACATGCAGTAGAGAGGATTTATTCCTAGAATATAGAATTTTCCTCATTGTTAATTTCTAACATTATCCAACATGCACAACAACACATTACATTTAGTACTATATGATTACATTATATTTCATGGTAACAACCAACAACCTAGTTGGCATCAAGCCAATTACGAAAGGCGAAAGCCAAACCATTTGAAGTACAATATTCATATTTCTTATTTACTTACTAATATTATCTTTAGAGCATTGATCTTTCAGTGTGTCATCATATCTCATATCTCATATGTCATTCCAATCCTGAGTAGCTTTGAACGTGGGATTGCAATTAGATGTTCTCCCTGCCTGAAGTTTCTCCTCAAGAAACTGTAGATATGATTGACCACTATTTTCTTTAAAACGGATGCATTGGGATCAGCCACCACCTCGGCTTCTCCCAACATGTAGACCACACTTCTCTCCATTGCTTTCTGCACAAATGCTATCTCCTCTTCTATTACCTGCAGAGTTGGGTTTGAGATTCTACTAACTGCTCCAAATGACTGAATGGAGCCTGATGAAGCATGGGACACATTTATGGCAGGGTTAGACCTTGAATGTTGTTGACCAGATTGGGACTGCACCACTTGGTCTTCCACTTGGTGCGAACAAAATGATGCAGGCATTATTCGATTAGAAGAACCTTTTCCATCCTTAGCAAACCATTCACTGCTGGATTGCTGTTGTTGGATACTCACTTGCAAATGGTAATCTGGATGCTCAGCATCACCAACTCCCACCCCCTCGTATACATGAGTAAAATTTTGAAGTCTTAAAAACTCTTTTAGCTGTTGAACTAATTGTTCCTCAAACTCTTTTGGTTCCCCAATCACATCATTGTAGCCATACCTCACCACACAGCGGAAGATTCTATATTCCTTTGGCTGAACTTGTCTGAAAAGGAATCTCTCTTCTAATGCGACTTTGCTAATAGGGATGGACTTCATGGAAACAAACACAACAACAGAGTGGATATGAGGTATGTTGGCAACAACTTTAGCAAAAATGGGTGGAACTCCTTCAACTAGCTCTGAGAATAGAAGTGCAACTCCAGGTATTCTGGATACAACCTGTTTGCTTACTATTTCTCTTAGATGTTCACTAGAAACCTTGTTGTTGGCCTCAAACATATACCTCTTTTTGTGTGTGTAATGCCAAATGGCCATGATAGCCATCAAGAACAAAGCAAGTACTAGTGGAAGAAAGCCTCCTTGAATGAACTTAGTTAACATGGATGATAAATACACAATCTCGATTGAACCAAATACCAAAACAAAAAGAACAATCCACCATATATTTGTCTTCCATATAACAAGCATTATAAGAGCAACCATGGCCGTTGTGACAAGCATCACCATGCACACAGCAATCCCTGTCATGGAAATTCAGACTTAGCAGTTAGCACACAAGGTCTATGTTTGACTTGATAAACTATGAAATTGGAGTTCTTAATAATAGCATACCATAAGCATGGCCAATATTATTTGTGGTTTGGAAGGCAGCGGTGACTATGACACACGAGATCATAAGAATGTAGTTGATCTCGGGTATGTAAACCTGACCTTCATACTTGGCAGAGGTATGTATGACACTAACACTAGGGAAGCATCCCAAACTTAGAGACTGCTGGATTATAGAATATGCCCCTGAAATCATAGCCTGGCTTGCAATGATGGCAGCAGCAACTGCCACAATGAATGTTGGCCAATATATTGCACCTGCATATTGAAAATTCGGCATTTCGGCCATTTGATGAATCTGTGTGTACTGAATTTACTACCAAGATAGAAGAAACTTACTAGGTATCGAGTCATAAAATGTATTCGCCACATGGTCCGGGAACTTCCTAAGATATGCAGCTTGTCCACTGTATGCACACACTAGTGCAGGAAATGTAATAAAGGAGAAACTAAGCTGCAATAAGCATAGGATGGAAGTAAGTGTATATTTTGTTGAGGAAAAGCAAATTAATGAGAATATGGCTTGAAGCACCACACTCTGCTTATTCACTTACTTGAACTGCTCGTACACTGAAGTGACCCAAGTCTGCAAACATGGCCTCAGTCCCTGTAATGCATAGAAAAATTCCACCCAGAGAAATCCATCCGTCTTTACCATTCCTTCTGAAGTAATCTACAATGTACTTTGGATTCAAAGCTCGAAGCACACCAACTTCATATTTGAACAAGTTGAAGAGGCCTATGCCTCCAATGAATGAAAACCACACAATGATTATTGGGGCAAACGTTGTGCCCACTTTATCAGTGCCGTATCTTTGAACGCAGAACAAAATTATCAAGATTGCTATTGAGATCCCCACAACAGCACCTGAAACAACAGTACCATTATATACTTTTCCTCAGCAACTTATGTACAAATATAAACACTTAAGTAGAAGAGGGAAGCATGTATGTACCTTGGCCAAGTGATTCACTCTTTGATTTGATCCCGCCAACTGCAGAAAGTACTGCTTTGCAAACAATTTCGAAAATGAATGTTAACAATTATATTGATATTAATTCATTAATTAATTGAGTTGAATTTCTTTAGTGACAAAATTTCACCTGAAATGGATGGTGTGAGAATTCCATCTCCGATGACCATAGAGGTTGACATGATAGTCACAACAAAAAGCAGAAGCTGAGCGAACTTACTATTCTCTAGCTTGTCCTTAATCTTTTGTGCCCTCTTTAATTGGTTTGATGGTGTTTCCAGTTTGTAATTTGAAAGTTGCATATCCTCTGGTTGATGATTTGGAATTAAGCTCACCTTAGCGTACCGGCAAATCAAAGAGTACAATGCAAATGTCCCACCTAAATACACATCATAATAATTTAGAAATAATAAAAAATACTAAAAAGGACAAAATAATGTTTCTTGGAATATATTTATTTAGGCCGTATTTGTTTATATGTACCAAAACGCTGTAATAAAAATACAACCATACAAAATAATGTTTGATAAATGAAACATAAATACAGATATTTATATTCTAATATATTGAATTAGTGTATTTTATATATTTTTTATAAAGATATAAAGACATTAATAAAAGATACCGTTTATTTTTGTATTTTTTCTTTTATTATTTTTATTTTTTTTATAATTATGTTTTTTTATTATATTTTTTTTCTAAATCTTATGTGAGGTAGAAAATGAAGATAAATTAGGCTTTTCATAATTTATTTATCTTTATATTTAATCTATTATCAAACAAAATACAAAATATTAAATTTTATATTGTTGTCTTTTATGTCATATTTTAGTTGTCTTATTTTATTTTTAAACTAAATACAATAGAAAATTTTAGACTTTTTAAGGTAAAACTTTGATATGACATAAATTATCTCTCTCAAAAATATTTTTAAAATTCGAATAGTAATTGAACTTACAAATCTAGAGATTCAAAATTTTAAAATTTTAACCGAGTTACAACTCAGTTGAAATTTTAAAATTTTAAGAATATAATAAAAGAATTATTTTTATAAAATGTATATTTTTCAAAAAAAAAATTATACGTTTTTCAATAACAAAAGACAGATTTACTGGTTTTATACTAGTTTAATTAGTCACCAAAAAAAAAAAACTAGTTTAATTGATTTTGCAATCGATTTTTTGTCTGAAGCATACCGACAAAAATTAATTGCCAATTAATTCAGTTAAACCGGTGCATCGGTAAGATTTTTAGAACTAAGCTAAAAAGCTTATTAATTACATATAATTGATGTCATTCTTTTCAAGTTTTCCATAATTATTATCAACTATATTTCATAGTTACATTTTTCCATAGAAAATTAATTTTTCAAGGTATATACACTTTATTAATGAATAACATTAGTTAAGACGCCAAAAGAAAGGACATAAAATTAAATACACACTATACTTAAGAAATAAGACACTAACATACCATCACCGTTGTCATTAGCCCACAGAACGATGCAAATATACTTAAGGAAGGGAACGAGTGCAATGGTATAGATGATGAGAGAGAGGCATCCAAGAAGATCATCAGTGTTTTTTATACCATCGGTGAAGGTACTTGAATACACATAAAGTGGAGATGTTCCAATGTCCCCATATATCACCCCTATGCTTTGAAATGCTAAGCTCAATGTTGTTCTCCAACTTATCTGTTATACATCAAATTTTAGGGTCATCGTATCATGTTTTAGGTTTTTTTATTTATTTAATAAATATAAACATTGTTATTATGGCCTAAAACTGTTATTATGACCATTAATTTTTAGTAATTTTGACTAATATTTAGTTAGCAAAAATTTTAAGTTATTTTTAATAAATAAATTCTATTAATTTATGTGTGTAAATTTTAAAAAATATAAATATAAATTGTATTAATTTATATGTGTAAATCTTTATTAATGTAAGTGTAAATTATTATTAACTAAATATCAATCTAAAATAATAATATTTACTGGTAATGTAGCATTGTTCATGTTAAAAGGTGTTACAATGTTATTATGTATCATAAGTTTCGAAAGTTGATAAGATTGAGAGGAGGATGACAAACCAAATGGCGGTGATAGGTGGAAGGAATTCTTGCAGCCTCCAAATTGAGGGAATCAACACGGCCAACAAGCTTACCCCAAGAAGCCTTTCTATCACTAATTATCTTCTTCTTCTTAGGCTCGCTATTACTTGATGCTAGTGTTTCCTTCTCACTCTTCATGCCTTCCATTATTATACTCACCACTATGTTCTCGGAGATACCTATTTTGTATCTCTCCTACCTATACCTACTACAACTTCTCTTAGGATTTTATAGGCAGTTACAAAAAAGTCAGCGGTATTTGCTTCCTTCATTATTAATTTTTTGGAAAATGACTTCCTTAAAAAAAATCGTTAGACAATGATTTAACAACACCTAAGCTTTTCTAACGACTACCCAGCTCGATACTCATTTGATCATTTAGTATTTTTCTTTTATATTGATTATTATCATTTTAACATACCTCAGCCATTTAAAGTAAATATTAATGCGCTACGAAAAAAAGGAATGTAATTTTTTTTAAATTTACTTTTTATTATATGTAACAAACAAATTAATATGTTTTAGATTTTTTTATAAATTTAACAAAAAATTCGTCAACTTAATTAACAAATTATCCTTTTAGATTTAAACAATATAAAATTAACAAACAAAGAGAGTTAAAATTTGTTTAATTAATAAATAAAAAATATCAAAAATATTACTTGTCTTTTAAATTTTAGTTTTTGGTCAATTTTTTAAAAATTTATTATTATTTAATTAATTTAAATACCTATTTTTACGTATTAATTGTTCAAAAAATAAAAAAATTACTTGTTTTTTTTTCTTCTAAAAACTGAATAAAGAATAATATTTAAAAGATACCTAGTTATATTAAAAAAATATTAAGGACTCAATATTTTTATTAATATTAAGAAAATGTTAATATTTAAAAAAGAGTTAAAATTTATTTAATTAATAAAAAAAATATTAAAGAGTCAATATCTTTTATTAATATTAATTAATATTTTAGACTAATAATTATTTTTATAGTATTTAAATTTAGATTTAAAAATTAAAATTTAAAATTTAAAATTTAGTCTTTATTATTTGGACTCGGCTAAATATTAAATTATTGATTAAAAATAATAAATTTTATTTGTCATATAATATTACTCAACAAATAATAATACACTCCTACTTATTAAAAGCCGTTTAAAGATGATCCTATTAGTTATTTTTTTTTATTTAGAATATTAATATAATATTTATTTTTTATTATTTCATGTATGTTTAGTGGGATTAATATGATGAATTGGTTTGAGGGACAACAAATGAGTTGTTAAGAGAGACCATGCATATAAATTAGCAGACCAAATAATTTTATAACTCGCTGAAATTTTTTTATAATAGATATAGAATATAGATATTATTATTAAATTGGACTGAATATCCATACACACCTACTAATAGTCTTGTATTGCATCTCAAATACCAAGAGTGGAGGCCGCCTAATATATAGCATGCTGAACAATCATCTCATTGTAATTTAAACAACGTTCTAAGATATATTAACGTATATTAAATGAAATTTTAATTAACAAATAAAGGTAACTTTTAACACACTCATTAGAAAACTTTTTATCATTTTTCTATTAATAATAGAGTTGGGTTTGCAAACGCTATCTAATAGTTTATGTCAACTCCGAGGTACAGCAGCTTGCACCTGCATGTTATATTATTCGAAAATGTGTTACATGAAAAGTTGAAAACTATTAGTTTACTTACAATTATCGTAATTATTGCCGATAAAAAAATTCCCAACCCTTGTAAGCGATTCATGTCAACCATCTTTTTTTCCGTCACTTATTGTATTCAACCTATGAATTTAATATTTTTGCTATTTTTAATATTCAAACTACAATTTCCCAGTTTAGATGATCTAAATCAAAGAAAAAAAAAAAGACTAATTTTTTTGGATATGAAAAAAATTTTAGTGTAATACTTAATTATTGAATTTAATGATGTTTTTTAAAGTTTTGGACAGCTCAATAATATTAATAATATACCTTTATGTATCGTATATTTTAAGTTTTACTAATATCTAAAAAATAAAAAATAAAATGTTGGAAAAAACCTAAAAGCCATACAACAACAACAGCAGCAAAGACTTTTATTAATTTCTTTAAAAAAAATTAATTTTAATACATTATTATTCTAAAATAATTTTATACGTGTATCGAATTATATAATAATACATCAGCAAAACTATCTAATTATATAATTGTATAAAATTTTTTACATTGTCAATATATTAGCCTCAAAAATTCAAATTTTCGATTTTTTTATTATTGAATTAGATAGGACATCCTTAAACATTCTACTTTTAAATGCTGAAGTATTATATTTATCAAACAAATAATAGATCTGGATTTCAATATTTTCCGAGGTATCGTACAAAGTTTGGTAGTTGTTGCATATTATATATTTAATTATTCGTCTGGATATTATACTATATGCATTCAACATTCTATGCTCATCATCCTTATGTCAATAACACGGGAGTGATCCTCTCCAGAAAAAAAAAATTGAATCGGTGTCTAATATTAAATTTAATTTTTTATTATTTTTCTTTTATATTTAATTTTAATTTCATTTATAAAATTAAAGATTAGAGATTACATTTTATTCTCTCAAATATTAAAAAAATTAGAGAGAATCCATTTCCTAATAACACAGACCAGTTACTTAACTTTTATAAATTTGTAATTATTACCAATAAAAAAATTCTTTCCCTTCCAAACAATTCATGTCAACCATGGTATCCCTGTCAAGAAATTAGTTTAGTGTACGGAAAACCTTTGCACTAATTGTGATTCAAACCTTTTAATAATCAACTTAGTTTTGTTGTAGGTTTAATTATTTTATTAGTTTTTATAATTTTATTAAATTATAATTAGATTTTTATATATTTTTTAATTAAATTTTTATATTATTTTTAATTTTAGGTGTAATTATTCTGTTAGTTTCTATAGTTTTATCAAATTTTTAATTAAGTCTCTATACTTTTTTTTTTTAGTTAGATTCTTATACTACTTTTAATTTTATAATTACGTCCTTTTCATGTTAAAAATGTTAAAATTAACATAATATTTTTACCAAAATATATGCGATCAAAGATTTAATTAAGTTTTTCATTATAAATATCTTCAATTTGCGAAAAAATATTCAATTAACTCTAATATTTTTTACACTAGGAAGAACTTAAGTACAAAATTAAAGCAATGTAGGGATTTAATTGAAAGGAAAAAAATAGAAGGACCTAATTAAAAATTTAGTAAAACTATAGGGACCAAGAGAGTAATTAAACCTTATTTTATAATTAGATCTTTTTTAATCTAAAAAATTAGAATTAACTGAATATTTTTTTACAAATTGAAGATATTTATAATTAAAAATTTAATTAAATCTTTAATCATATGTATTTTAGAAGAAATATTCTATTAATTTTAATATTTTTTTATATAAAAAAATCTAATTATAAAATTAAAAATTGTGTAAAGATTTAATTAAAAAATATAAAAAAATTATTAAAAATTTAATAAAACTATAAAGATGAACAAATAATTAAACCTTTGCTGTATTGTGGATTTTCTAATTAAGTATGACATGAATTCGGGGATTATATATAATCTGCATTATTGTGTATATTACAACACGATGATGACTAATAGAAACTCCTTTTAATCTTGCATAATTTGTCCTATTCGTCTTCTATGACTTTTTTTTATTTTCAGTTATTTTATTCTTTCTGACTTTTCACGTCACCTCTCTCATTTTCTTAGTTTCTATTAACCTAAGACAACTAAAGGTTTCACTTCCTTACCTACATTATTCAATACCAAAGACGGATACTAATTGGTTTCTGAAATATCATGGTATGACTTATAAGTATAAAATAATCTGCTGATAAGTAATAATATCTCATTTTGAACAAGTTCAATGAACTATATACTAGATTTCTCCTCTTTAGGGATGGTGTTAAACACTAGCAGAATAACCACTGCCGATCTAGCTATAGGCTTTTGGTTTTGGTCAAACTTCATACATATTGACATAATTATTTTTAAATTTAATTATTCTATTAGTTTTTATAATTTTATTAAATTTATAATTAAATTTTTATATTTTTTAATTAAATTTTTATATTAATCTTTTGTCAATATAAAAAATATTAAAATTAACAAAATATTTTTTTATAAATTAAAATACACGTAATTAATAATTTAATTAAATCTGACCATATATTTTTTAAAAAGAATATTCTATTAATTTTAATATTTTGACATTTAAAAGACTCAACTATTTAATTGTAAAATTAAAAATAATGTAAAAATAATTAGTAAGAGGAATAATAAAAGGAATAATAATAAGAGAGGGAACCAAGAACTTGGAGGAGGTAACATCCACGAACGAAACTTTTCCACTATAACCGGATGAGAACAATGTAAAAGAAAGAGTATCGTACGGAATTAGCACAGAGTACCTACGTTAAACATGAGGGAACATAATTATGTAGAATACAATCTCGTCGCACAGGGCGGCAGCCACATCACGGTCCCTTTCAGAAGACCAAAATAATGGTACATATAATATTATTATTAGACCGCGGAAATGCCTCTGATTGGTCATCACTTTTCATCAAACTCACATCAAAGACCCTTCAAAACCGGGAAGTGACTAAGATTAGTAGCTGTTCTGCCATAATTGTTGGGACTGCTTTGATGGCTGGCTCTGAGAACCACCAAGGGATGCTTCCCTAGGGTTCTGCTGCTGATGTTCCAGGGACATGCCTTGTTGGTAGAAGTTAGGGTATCCGGGGGGTCCAAAATGCTGCGATGGTTGCTGGCTTTGCCGGAATCCACCTTGTTGGTGATTCTGTCCCTGGAAGTTGTAGTATGTGCTGGGTGGAACGGCAGACATCGTTCTTGATCCAGGCCCTTGTACCCACATGGGAGAATTCTCATTCTGCACACAAGTAAATACAAACATTAGCCAACATGCCCAAAGATAAAATGATAGACTAAGTAGTGTTTTTTTGTTTTTTTAATACAACAAAATGAACCACATCAGATTGCCTTGAACCATAAGAAACTTCACCATCGACAACGAGAGAGTGTTGCAAAGCAATGCTATGAAGCAATCTCTATACCTGCTGTAGTGAAATCATATGATTGTTGTCTTTGTATTGGGAGTTTAATACATCATCATATCCAATGGTTGTACTGGTAGGGGCAGCAGGTGGATTCAAAGGGAAGTTTCCTCCAGGAATGCTTGTTGAACTTCCGAAACCATATCCAGATGGAACAGCAGCAGATTGAGGCAAGCTGCTAACAGAAATACTATTTTTATACTGTGGAAGCACAGCTGCCAAAGATTGGTGATATGTGTTATTTCCAGCAAAGGCCTGTTGAAATGCCGATGGCATGTAGGTATAGCTCTGAGGCATGAATGGATAGCCAATCATATTGGCAAAATGTCCCAGAGGAAGAGTAGGTTGGGAGTAAGGATGCACAGCAAGGTGTTGAGGAAGTGCAGGTGCAGTGGCAACACTGGCAGGCAGTGCCTGCGGATTTGGTTGAGCTGCAGATATACTGTTTGCTCTTAGAGCCTGTATAATGGAAAAGAGAAGTTATTATAAGACTGCATTTACATCACCCTCTTCCAATATCAACAATTTCAAGATACAAAAACATAATTTAATTGTGAAATATAATCTTCTCTTCTAGTGAACAATCTTTATTTAAAGAATGCACCAGTGACCTATACAAACATCTGTACAAGGTGAACATTTATGGGATCATTGCACAAATTCTTTTTTTTTTTTCAACAACATGCACCAATAACCTTGAGTAACATTAAAAGGACAAGGTTGAACTTATAGCATAACTTTGGAGATAATTTTCACCAAGGTTCAACTAAAGGTATTGTTTAAAGAATTTTGCTATACAACTGATTGACTGAAGTCAACATCAAATACAGTAAAAGTATGGATTATAAGTTCCGATATCCTTTTTTCCGGGCTAAGAATAACCACATATTCTGTAAACCACAACACTCGATTTTCTTGATATGACAAAATCTCACTCAATCGGCTAAAAATATAAAGTTTGAACTGGAAGTGCACCTCAGACATGGTAATAGTGGGACCACCAATTGACGAAGCAATGTTGCTATACTTTGCAGGCAATGATTGTGTTGCAGGGAAGGGTGAATATGGGATATCCTCCCTTGCTGTTTGAACCGTTGATGCCAACAGAGAACTGGGCAAAGAATTCGTATATCCCTGCTGAAAAACAGCACCAAGAGTTAGGTGTAGATAGCAAAATTGTTGGACCATATTAATATTACAATTATTCCATAATCAACCATAATTCACTTAAAACACACAAAAGGATAAAATGGCTGGCCTTTTGATATGTTTTACATTAAATATTAAAAATTCTAACAACTGTATACTTACCATTACACTAGAGAAAGGAGACAGATTCTGCATTTGAGAGCTGGTCTGTGAATGGGAAAATGCATCATCTTGGGGTTGAGCATTTTCATAATTAAACTCGTGTGAAGACGAATGAAATGAATATTGATTTTCGTGAGATGTTTCAGGAGGTTCAGATTTCAAAGCCTCGGGTTGTGAACCAGAAGAATGTTCATAGGACCCAGCATCCACACCAGCCCTGTGAGCTAAATTTCCATCCGAGGTAGTATCAAGATGTTCATCCCCATAATAGTCAGGGTTTCTGCAAGAAGATATTAAAGTAAGTAAACTACAAATGACTAGAAATGCAACTATGTGTGTGAGCACACATAAGCCATAAGCACATACCTAACATCTGAGGACCCGATTGTTGAAACATCTATTGTTCCAGATGTATCCTCCAAGTTACTTTCCAGTGGCTGGGATGAATATGGCCCAGATCCTTTGATGCCAGCGTTCTTTCCAGATCCAAAACTTCCAAAGCTCAGACTAAAGCACTCTGGGGTATGTATTTGGAGGTGATTTGGAATAAGAAGTGGAGGATTGTCCTCCTCTTGTTCTTTGGCTTCATCATCCTTGTTCAGATTAAGCTGCTCTAAGTTTGTCACTGCTGATGAAACACCATCTTCAGCTGAAAGGAAGATGCAGCATATATTTAATATGGTAAAGAACTAAAGATTTCCAAAGAACTAACCAATTGCATCACGGAGGGAATACACATGAACTAAACTATCCTCATGTGTATTCCACCATTAGTGTATCACAAGTAGTGAAATACACACAACATGAGGATGACATCAGATTGACTTGCCAGAGGGAAAACACACAATCTCTCTATCATTTCTACAACAGATGCAGAAAATATATCATGAAAACAAAGAAATATGATCATTAGTAAAATTTTTGCGGGGAAGACACAAAACTGCAAATCATTAGCATGCTCTTCACCTTCGTTGTTTTCGAAAGGATGCTGATGAGGTTGGTAGGAATTTATGTCCTTGTACAGACTACTCTCAAAAGCAGATGCGCTTTCTGGATTATCCTCAGATAAACTTTTAGCAGATAAGGAAACAGATCCGGCATTGTCTGGGTTCCTCATTGGACCATCTTCAGTTACACATTCATTTGCATGTGGCTTCAATTGCCGATTAGCTTCCACAAAGTTAGAAGAGTTTGTATTGTAGTCAGCATTTGCATGGACATCAGCGGCAGATGATACACAAATAGCAGGTTGATGCTCAATAGATGGCCATTCATCATTCTGTTGAACATTGTGGTTAACCGCAAAACCCTGATCATTATTTGTCTCCGACGCCTTGGAAGGATGACCTTGCAATGAATGCAAATTGTTGTGCGAAGCTGCTGGAGGAGCAAAAGCATTCTGATGATTACCACCATGGATAGAAGTGTTGGGCATTGTCTTGGACTGTGGCCTACCCATCTTGACAATGTCAGCCATTGATATTTGACCAGGGTTCCCCCTCCAGGCAGATTGAAATCCACCAAGTTGTGAAGATGAAGACAATGCATCACTCACACTGACTGAATCACTGCAACAATTTTGAAGATATTTATAATCATGAACAAAATCACATTGTATAGCCTTCTAGAGGTTTATGAGTAAATCATATTGGTCATCCTTTTTGCTAGCAACAACAAAATTGGTTTTTATAACATAACTATGTCATGAGTTTACTCATCCAAATACCAGTTTAACTAAATTATAAGGACTATATTGGATAGCAAATATTGGATGCTGAGAGAATACTTTGATGTTTCATATATAGTTAGGAAACCAAGTCAAGCCACAAAAAGAATAAAGATAGATAAAAAATTAATAGCCAGATACGTAAAAACATTACTATTTTTTTATATCAAACTTCATGTGTAGGAGTTTTTGCCTATTAATGCTTGAACTGGCCATTAAATGCACACAAGGAACATCAGTTCCTCATAATTAGAACCATAAAGTCAAGAGAATCAATAGTACAGAATGCATCAACTGTTTAAGAGGCAAACAACACGAAACTAAAACAACATTGAAAATTGCTTGCGTAATGTGGCTTTTAGAGGCGGCTTTCTTCTTTAGATAAAAAATGGAGGAAAACCATTTTACATATCCATCACCTGGCAACTGAATTTCATGCTACATAAATGCAAGTGCTAATAAAACCATTTCAACTGTTTACTAGGAACAATTCAAAAGCAGCCATAACCATAAGATTTTCATTAATTTTAGTAAACTCAAATCTGAGAAAAAGTTTTTCCAAATCTCCATGCACATATAACTACAAATGAAGGAAAAGAGACCTGTAGGATGGCAATTGTCTGCTCACGTTATTCTCCAACACACTAGATGCATATGATGTTGAGCTGCCATAAGCAGGGGTTCCATTTTCTTTCTTGGTTACAGGTTTCCCCTGCAATAGACCGGAATCTGACAACCAAAAATAAAAAGAATATTAATTCAAGTTCAAAGCAACATCGTCTTAGCAATGCATACCAAATCAAAATTTAAAAACTAGCCACAAAAACAACACTACTGCGCGCATACCACTGCTACTGTATTGATTTGCGGCACCACGACCAACATACCGGTCCGTCCCGGCCCTTGCCCCGCTGCCTCGACTAGATGTATTACTTGTTCCACGAGGCCTGGAATCAGTTGTATCCTTACTCTGTTCAAAAAAATAAAAGAATAATCAACAAATAATTTTTTAAAGAAAATACATGAATGAAATATATAATATAAGTGTGCAAGTGCAATGAGCAAAGCAAATACATAAACTAATAAGCAAGAAACGTAAAGAAAAGTAAATTCTGAAAGGTTGAAAATAATGATAAAATCCTAAAATGCATAGGTTTAACACAAGAACAACGAACCTCTTTTTTCTTATCTCGTTTGCTCTTGACCTCGTGAAAAGGATCTAAACAAATTTTAAACGCAAAAGATTAGCGAACATATACATATCCAACTAAAACTACTCACTGCAACTGCAACTCAAGAAAGCTGAGAGAGAGAGAGAGAGAGAGAGAGAGAGAGAGAACCTTGGGAGAGGAGGCGACTAACGGCTTCGTTAGGGTCCATGTTGCAGTCCTTGAGAGCGGCGTAGATCTCATGGTCGGGTATGTTAGTGACTATCTCCTTCAAACTCTGAACCATTTTCCGGCACCCGGAAGGAATCCCCGACGGCAAGCCCTTACCACCGCCATTGTTCTTCCCGCTCATCCTCTCCTAAACTGTGTATCGCGTCAGATCTGCCACCGCGCGCCCCGCCGGGCTCTCCTAGGGTTCCGCCGCAACAACACCACCAACGAAACAAACAAACAAGAAAAGAAAGCCTGAAATATGGAAGCAAAGAGATATATATATGCTCTGTTTCTCTTTGGATTTGCACCGAAACGGAAACTAAAATGAGAACAAAAACCCTTTCTCTCTCTCTCTCGTACACTTTGCCCTCTTCTCCTTTTTTCTGTCTTAGCTCTCGCTCTTCTCAATTTTTAAATATAAATGTTTTCTTTGGGTGAATTTGTTAGGTTTTCCGATCACCAATCAAAGATTTTTCACATGTATTTTTTTTAACATGGATATTTTTATTGTTTAAAGTTAACTCTTTTTTTATTTTTTCAATATTATATTTACTCTTCAAATAATTTAAAAATTTTATTTTTGTAATTCTTTTTACATTGATTAATTGAATTTGTTATGGTTTTTCAAAAAGTTGATTTTATATAGTCACCCAAAAAAATTGATTTTTTATTTATAATAAAAACTAATGTTAAGTTTTATTTATTTTTAATATATAAAGTTATATAAGATTTTTAACACAAGTTAAATTAAACATGTATATGAATGTTTTTTAAAGATAAAAACAGTAACACCTAATACATCCCTTAATACTATATTCAAATTTTATTATTTTATGAATAAATAAGAACGTCTTTTTCTCACAGATATATACATAAACTATTAAATATCTATTAATTTATTTTTTATTTATCAAATGTAGAATAATAAATTTAAATATATACACCATACCTGTATGTTCAAAATATTTTGAACACATCCATTTTTATTACTCACTTTATTTTGTTTGTTCCCTGCCTGTAGATGATGCTAGAGGCTTTCATATATTGGAGTACCAAGGAGTTTCAAATTATTATTATTATTATATACTTAACGTAAATTTTTAAAAATTAGACTTATTATTTATTCCAAAATTTAAATTTAGTTTATCTCACTACTCAACTTTATTAGAAAAATTAAAATTATCTAAATATAATATCTTCGAAAAGGCTATATTTTCATCCTATAATTAATTTATGTAAAATATTATTGTCTCTAGATGTTTATGACTTAGTACTTTTTATATAAATTTATGTTTTCTACAATAATTTATCTATAAACTTTAATAAAAGCTATAGTAATTTATATAAATTAATTATGAGATACGAATGTAACTATTTTAAAAATATTATATTTAAATAATTGTAACATCTATCTTATTTAAATGTGTAGTTTGTCCCACTTAATTATTAGCAAAAAAAAAATAATTATAGTTGAATACTTCTTAGAAATACTTATCTCAAATAATTTAAGAGTTATTATTAGACAATAAAAGATGAAAAGAAAGAGTGAATGAAAAATCTCCACTAAACCAAATTAAGAGTTATTCACATTTCACTTTCATATATAAATGTGTGTGTATGATAAGAAGGGAAATACTAGAGAAATGGATAAGACCGTGTATAGCGTGTATAGGTTTGGTACTTTGGTCATTGAATAATAGAAGGTGGGTCTTAAATAGTAGTCTTAGAAATCATAATACAAGCCATACGATTATACGAATGTCCATTATTTAAAGTGGAACCAACAAAAATGCATTAAAATATTAAACTACCAAGAATAACAATAATGATTGATACTAATTGTTAACCACTTATCCTTGACTACAAATTCTCTCTTCTTTTATTATTTTGCTTTCTTTGTCCATTTTTAGTTATAGACTTATAGGTTTAGTTAGCATATATTCTAAGACATATATTAAAATTATTATTAATAATAATTTTTTAAACCTTTTTACTTTAATATATAAATAATACATTAAAATTTAATTTTTTATATTTATATATAATTTCATAATTGATAATTCTAACATATATGTTAACTAAATATATTTTTATATTATGACTACTTTTGTGATATTTTCACAATAAAAAAATTTCTTGAGAAAATATAACCTAACGATAGAAAAATAAAATTCTAATATTAAAATAGGAATAATATGTAATGTTTAAAAAAGAATTTCTTCCACTGTAATTCACTACTTTATGATAATGGGAGGAGAACTTTTATTGGGGATTAAGATTAGATCCTTTTAGGATTTAACTTTTTATAGTAGTCATTGTTATTTTGATTGAGAAGAATATGTTCAAAGGTGATGTGGTTAAATCTTATTGGTGTTACTGATTCTAGTTTTCCAGTTCTTTTGTGAAAACAGAACATTGTACAAATTCGAAAATGTCCTTGAAGATGTTGTATTTATCCATGATCTATCCTTTGTCCAACAATATCTCCAAAGTATTAACTAATCACTTAGCTTGTCTCTTTATCATGTCTCAACTCACAAGTACAAACCTGATGATGGAGTATTTATCCTTAGCTATAAGGAGTAATATTTATCTTTCTTTCTTTCTTTTTATAACAAAATAATTTATAATGAATTAAACTAAAATACTAAATCTTGCACATACAAACAAGAGAGAAAGCCAATTTTTACCCTTTTCCCAAAAAAATTATTGGATGCTAATTAATGAAATTACTAACTGTCTATTTAAATTATCGTTTATCAAATTAAAATTTAATAAATATAATCTATAGAATTAATTTTAGATAAAAATAAGTTTGTATCAATATAATTTATGTATGATAATTTTATATTAAAATTAATTTTGATAAAATAATATTATTTGCACAATATCAATTAAAATTATTTTTAAATAGATAATTATTAAAATATATAATATTAAATTATAGTGTTATTTTTTTAAAATATATTTATTTTTTTAGTATATTTTTATATAATTTTTTTAAATACTTTTAGTACTTTATCATTCTTTTGTACCTTATAATTCTTTTGTTTAATTTGCTCTTTCTAATAAGATTAGAACTGTAAATGAGTCGAGTTAAGTTGAGCTAGACCAAACTCAAGTTCGGTTCACAAAAATTGAGTTTGCCTTAACAATTGAGCCTATTTCTTGAACTCAAACTCCGACTCATCGAAAACTCACCAGTTGGCTCAAATAATAGGAATATAATCTATAATTCTATACAAATAAATTATAACTTATATATTTTAAAAAATATTTAAAAAGATCAATTTTATATATTATTTATCTATCAATAAATTATAAATTTTTTATTTATATCCTACATCAAAATTATATATAAAAAATAAATATAAAATTTTAAATAATTAAGATCATTAATATATATATATATATATATATATATATATATATATATATATAATCATATATTACTATTTCATATGTATATATATAATAAAGTATAGATTAAATGCATATAAGATATATGTATTAATGATACTTTGCGGAACGACACCAACAATTCCCATGTTGTTGATAAATATTTTTGCAGTATCTCACTTGTACACTTAAATTCTTTTGATAATTGCTTTAAAACTAACTGAGAATCTCTTAAAATTTGAATATCTAATGGCCCTTGTCAATCAATATTTTTAATCCTAATATCAAGGCCTCATACTCAACCACGTTATTTGAATGTGGATATTTTGATTCAAACAAAATTTCGAGGGGACTCCTTTCAAGGATATGATCAGAATGCCAACACCAGTATCATCTTTATGCTTTAATCCATTGAAAATCAATTTCCGGGGTTCAACCTCGACAACATTCATAAATACCTAAGGCACCAGGACATCGAAAGACTTTTTCGACACATCACACTACAAAAAAAAAATGCTGAATATCGTCGGATTTACTGTCGGAATTAGTGTTGAACATTAGAGGCGGATTTACCGGCAGATTTGGCAAAAAATTCGTCCGGTAAAAAAATTACCGTCAGATTTGGTTTTCCGACAATAAATTCACCGGTAATAATTGGAGGAAAAAAAGAAAAATTGGCGAGATCATTACTGTGGAATTTACCCGCCGGTAAATCCGACAGTAATTTTGCCTTAAATTCGAATCGCGAACCCTCTCCCCCTCATTTTTGAACCTCTCTTCTCCCACAAACCATCTCCGGCAGCCCTTCCACCAGCATCTACCACCACCAACAAGTTCAAAAAATGTGTGGACTCCTTGCGTCGCGTTGGTCCCTCAATTGCCACCGTTTTCGTCGCTCTCGCTACTGTTGCTACCGCCACAGCTGCCTCCAAGTGTGTTGTCCTCCTCCTTCTTCCTATTATTTTTTTTCAATTTATTTAAAAAAAAAACTAATGCATCCCCTGCCGCTTGGTCACTGCCGCCACTACTTTGTCGTCTGTGCTGCCACCACGCCAGTAAAGTCTTCTGCATTGCCATTGTCTACAGGTAACTCAATAATTAGTTTTGGGTAATTAAACCCTAAATCCTAATTTATCTGATTTTAATTTGTTATGTATTAGAAAATTTGCAATTAGGAGGTTTGTATTAGAGATAGGGTTGCACATGAATCGGATAATATTCGCATATCCGTCGTATTTATCCGCATCCGATCCGCACTCTGATAGGATCAGATAGCGGATATTGCCATGATATTCGCGGATCCGATCTGCATATCCGCGGATCCGCACCCATAGTATAAATACTATAGTTAAGAAATGGAAACCTTAATTCCTTAACCCAGACACTCAAGTAAACGGTGCTGCTCTCCCTCTCCTCTCTCACCCAGACCCAGTCCCATTCCCTGTTATCCATCACTACCGTTCACTTCATCCATCACCGTTATTCACCTCCGTCACCTCCGTCGTCATCTCGTCTCCTTCATTGGCGCGGTCGTCATCTCTGCTCACCATTGCTCCTCAATCGCGCACTCACCTCTATGCCTCACCCGCTCATCGCTGCTCTTCGTCGCTCGGTGTTGCATCCTCTTTTTGCAGTTTCTTTTTTCTGCTTGTGCTTCTCCAATGCAGATTTGCTTCTACGCAATTAGGGTTCTAAATATTTTTTGTTGATCTTTGATTTTTGAAATACAGATCTGTTTATGCTTGTTTTTTTTATCTGATTCTGTTTTTGTTTCCATTGTTAAAACAAATGTGATTTTAATTTTTGAAATGTATACATTTGTTATTGTTGTGTATGCTGTAATTGATATATTTTAGTGTAACCATGGATGCCAAATTAGGGATTTAAGATTATAGTTTCTATTTTTTATTTTGTTGATTCTTTTAAAATTAAAAATATTTTTATTTTTACGAATATATACGAATTTTGATCCGATCCTATCCGCAAATGTGCGGGTCAGATCAGAGAACAAAAAGTGCATATATTTGATCCAATGAGATCAGTGCAGATCGAATTTAGATTTCGGCCATATCCGATTCGATCCGTGTGCAGCCTTAATTAGAGATTTAACTGTTTTCCAGATTTTGTTCATTTATTAGTCTAGATTTAGGGTTTTTTAATTCTGTTTTGATTTAGAATTTTTTTTAATTCTATTTTAATGATTATGTATTTAATATCTGCATTGTTCTAATTAGTTGATTGTTGTTTGAATCTGCCAGTGTAAGATCTTCAACTGTATTGTTTTGATTTTTGTTCCAATATTGTTAAATATCCGAGTTAATAATAATTTGTTTATTTTTTTAGGTAATTATTGGCTTATTATTTATTGTTGTTAATTTTTTAAGTTTATTATTATCTGAGTTAATTAGTTGATTGTTGTTAATTGTTTGAATTAATCTTAATTTGTTTATTTTCTGAGTTCATTAATGATTTATTGTTTATTGTTGTTAATTTTTTAAGTTTATTATTATCTAAGTTAATTATTTTTTGAGTTAATTAGTTGATTGTTGTTAATTGTCTGAGTTAATCTTAACTTGTTTATCTTCTAAGTTAATTATTTACTTATTGTTTATTGTTGTTAATTTTCTAAATTTATTATTATTTGAGTTAATATTTTCTGAGTTAATTAGTATTGTATTTTTCGATTTATTAGTTTATAAATTATTGAATTTAAATATTTAAAATTATATATTAATTTTTAAACAATTTTTTAAAAAATTTAAAATTTAAGTTTACTGTCGGTAAAATCTGCCGATAGTTATTAATTTAAGAATTAATTAATAATATATTACCATTGGATTTACGGAAAAAAATCTGACAATAAAAACTACTAGCGAAAATTTTCCAACAGTAATTAGCAGTGGACGAAAAAATTCGCCAGTAAATAATTAACAACGAAGTTTATACCGTCAGATTAATTATTTACCGGCAGATTTTTTTGGTAAATTTGATGGTATTCGACCGAATTTCTTGTAGGGTCATCTTCAGCAATAAATATTTGATTATAAGTGGAATATCCATCCATAAAACTTAAAATTTCATCATCAGCCACAGAATCGATTAACATATTCGCTACGGACATGAAATACTCATCTTTAAGAGTTGTATTATATTAATCTCGAAAACCAATATAAACACCCAGTTTTCCATTCTTTTTTTATTACATGAACAATATTTGAGACCCAATGAGCATATCGAGCCGTTCGAATGAACTTAGCCTTAATTAATCGCTCGATCTCCTCCTTTATTTTTAAATTTATTTTAGAAGCAAAACGGCGAGGAGCTTATTTCACTAGTCGAGAGAATGGCTTTAGTGGCAATCGATGCTGATCGATCAAGACCAAGCATCTCATCTCATAGTCCCAAACAAAACAATCTTTGTATTCAGTCAATAGTTTAATCAATGTTGTTCTGGATTCCTCATTAATGTTTTTGCCAATATAAGTAGGCCTTATAGCACCATCGATTCCTAAGTCGATTTCATCAAGCGGATCTTGTGATTCAAATCCTTTGTCGATATGATCATCATCAACTGAAGTTTTTTAGAAACCTAAAAGTTCGAGGTCATAATACAATTAAACGATAAATTTATTGAATCACTTGAGGAAACATCAACTTTATTAAAATTATCATCCAAAACAACTATTGGATCTTTTACAATACAAAAATTCTGAGATACATCAACATTTGAATGACTGACAATTTTTCCAACACTACTCTTAAAAGGAAAAGTACATGCTATAGAAGATAAATTACTATTAGGAATTGAAGTACACTTTTTTTAATTGAAATTCCTACTTGGTTCGACTTAATCAGAAGAATCATTACTAAAAAAGAAAAAACATACTGTAGAAGAAAATACTATTCACATAATTTTTAAAGATAATAAATAATTCGACACCATCTTCTTCATTAGTCATCTCGAGTATATAAGTTGTCGAATTATTATTTTTTTTTAAATATAAACTTACTCCCAGACGAGGGGGTATACTCTGGTATCAGAAGCTTGAACTTTATGTTGAGACCTTCCTTAGTCAAGAAACAGCCTTCACAATTAGCAAAAGTCAAATTTCTGTCAACATCTAAAGGTTTCAGCTTGTTATTATAACCTTAGAAGTCAACAAGCATTAGCTCAATATAAAGACTATCATTAGCCTCTACCACTTCAGTCTTCTCCTCACTAGTCCAAAGGAGGAGTTTCTGGTGCATTGTCAAAGGTATCGCTCCGACACCATGAATGCAATATTGACCCAACAAAGTATTATAACTTGCCTTTGAAGTTACCACCACGAAGACAGTTGTTTGTATTGAAGAACTAACTTGAACTTTAAGGATAACTAACCCTTTAACAGCAATGTTGGTTGGAACCAAATCATTAATGCATTTCCTAACCTTAACCTTAACAGAGAAGCTTCCAACGACCAGACCACCAAACATCTACGAATAGTTGACCACGGAAGCTTTGGAGTTCAGATGACCAGACGACGACGCCGTTGACAGTAGCTTCGATCCGCGATGGTGAGTTCCTTCTACCCGGCGACAGCAGCTCCGATCCCGCGTTGATTGTGGTAAGGACGGTGGCCTTCATTGGAGTTGGAGGAAGATTGGAAGAAGAAATTAGGGTTGAGGTGTGGTGAGGGGAGCTCTTCGCAAAAGGGATTGGGTGACTTGGGTCAGCTATGTGGGTTCAGTAATGGGTTTTCTTTTTTTTTTTTAGGTCAAAACGACGCCGTTTCGAACCAACAATAAAAAACCGATACCTTTAAAAACCTAGTCGATTCTGCTGGTTAACCGGTTAACTATCAATTCAACCAAATTTTCGCCGGTTTTTTGTAGGACGGTTCTGGAAATCAACCGGACTAACCAGATGACCGATTCCCAGTTAACCCGATTGGTTCAATCGATCTGGTCCGATTTTCAGAACCTTGCACATTATCTCCAACGGTTGCATTATTAATTGCAATATTTTTTTCCAGAAACAGAATTTTGAATGACTCCATTTGCATGTGATGTCAAACTTGCAAAAGTTTGTTCCACAACAACAGGAACATTATTATTTGAAGTTTCTTCAGCCATATTAATAATTCTTCTACTTCGAAGTTGCATGTACTAAAATAAGCCCAGAATAAAAATCTTTGACACAATTTTATAAAAATTGTCCCACTGGACATGCCAATTTATTATGCAGATTTTAAGTAAATCTTATTTGGTTCGATATCTATGATCTAGGAGCAAAATCTACTCATTTTTTATGGATACCAGAAATTGCACCAAAGACTCCATTTTGAACAAGTAAAAGAGAGAAAAACTCAGAATGTAAACTGGAATTGAATTACTTAAATTCTAAATTATAGAAAACAGAATAAATGACTTCAAATTAAAAAAAGCAATAAATGCCTCCAACATAATTGAAGGACTTTGAATTTAAAAAGACAACGCATAATTTAAAAGAATAAAAGAAAAGACTTTGCAAAGGAAAAGTAAATTGCAAGAAAGAAAATTACAAAAAATTTAAAAAAAAGGTAAAGATATGAAAAGAATCTTATAGAGAATAAACTCTTGGCAGCCTCAAAAAGTCGTTGGGACGTAAGTGTGCGAGAATATTTTCTAATGAAAAATTCCAATCCTTTGCCACTTCCAAACCTTCTTAATTTATAGAACAAGTCGACCAATCTTATATTACCAAGTGTCATCCCTTGAAAAGTTTAAAAATATCTGCTCCGGCCAAATGTATAATCAAATAACTTCCCTTGCACAATTCACCATCCATCTTAATACTTAATTTGTTGACCTTATTTTTCAACAAGCCATGACAAATCGATCTCCTATCCCTCGAGTCAACGTCCTTGTAGATTCAATCGATCAAAATTCTTCGATCAACAAATTTAAATTTAATTATAATGTAAATCTCATAGATTTGCAAATCAATTTAATTTCTATTTTTTTTATCAATTTTAAAACAAAAAATTTGATTTTAAAATCAAATCCATTCACATCCAAAAGGTTTACAATGAAAGACAGAATATAACTTTCTTAAAAATTATGAGACAAATTCTATTTTCTTTTATTTAAAATGTCATTAATACAGCCCCAACTATATTGCTAGATAACGTTCAACCAACAAATATTCTGTAAGATCTGCTACTCTGCTCGTTTATTAAAAGTTTATTAAATTTCAATTTTCATTAACTTCGCATGCTTGATCAATTTTATAGGAAAATTTTAACATGTACCCGGAATACCAATGTTCCAATGATTTTAATCATTGATTTCAATTAATATATATTATATATATTTTTTTATAATTAAGATCATCGATTTATACTACTCGAACACTGGTGTTCTTGGTACATTTGATATTCTTCCAATTTTATAATGATGTAATAGTAACAACCAGCTTATAACCTATTGTATGCATTTTTTTTTAATCAGGGACATGGATTGGGAAGCCTTGAATGAATGTTGTTAATTTCTTCAATTACACCAGATGTGAGCTCAACCTTGCATGCATTAAGCACCTCCTGGAGTTGCCAGGATTTAGTTGCCCCGAAAACAGCACTGGCGACGAGTGGATGCCGCAAAACAAAGGCTGCGACGGAACATAAAGAGTAGCAGATATAATGAAAAATCAAAGAGCAAGAGGGTTAAGGGTTTAGGATTTGCACATAAGGAGTTATAATCTTATCAAACCTATTGCTAGAGAAACAGGATGAAGACCATAAGTTTTTGCAATGGTAAGGTGCTCCTGCAAAGTGGGAAAGATATAGAGATTATATAGAACTAAGTCAGAAACAAGAGATTCTAAAATTATTGATTAGTTCACACTTCAACATATATATATATATATATATATATATATGGAAAATCAAGTTCAAACACAATCTAGTTACCGCAGCCGCAGCCTTTATAATTTTATTGGACAAGTTGTATCTGGATTCTCCTTCTGAATATTTCCCTGTCAATGACAACAACAATGTAAGATTCCCTTCAAGTCATCATCAACGTCTGTAAAAATGTTCGAATATCGATTAACCTTTAAAAAGATTCAACCGAGCATCTGTCGGACCACCACCAGGGGAAAAATATTTCCCTGTAAGGATACCCATTGCCAGGGGACTGTAGGCCAACAAGCTTATTCTAAAAAAATAAATGAAATCTCCAACAATGAGGCATTTGCTAAAATCTAACGAGATTAGTTTTGGATTAGTTTATCATAGTACAGATGTTAAGAGTTAGAAATTTTTATGCACTAAGCTTTTACTGCTCAGAAAATGGAGCTTTCCAGTGCTTCAAATGTACCTGGAACACCGGTGTTCAAGTAATCTTAACCGTGGATTTTAATTAATATATATTATATATATTTTTTATAATTGAGATGAACGGTTAAAATTACTGGAACACCGGTGGTGCCTGGTACACTTGAAATTCTTCCTATAATATATCGTCACATTGGCAAAAAAATATTTGACTCCTTTTAACTTGAAAGTTTTACAAACACAAGTATCTAATTGGATGACATTATTAGTGCATAACAATTAACCTAAAGTAAATCAAGTAATATCAAAATTATAGATTAATTACAGTAGGATACCTCTCCTGATGGCAGCACTCAGCCAATGCAGAATCAAAAGTTCTACATAGCAGGTTATATGAATTCTGTCACTAAACAGAAGAATATCAGAACAAGAAGTAAATTTCCATGGAGGGATTTGCAGAGCTGAGGGCAAGGGATCCATGATGGAAATAAAGCAACAACTACGAGGATGAATTGAATGGTAGGGAGGAAAAAAAAAAACCTGCAGAGTTACTATCTTTGGGTAGCAAGTATCTTTTTCAGCAACCTGAATAAACTTCATCATGCCATATGGAGTTTCATTACTAAGACCAACATATCTGATCTGCAAAGAAGTTCAACACATTTTATTAGTCATGATTCGGTAATTATTTATTGAAAGATTGAAATTTGTACTAGATTGATAACACCAATTACCTTCCCAGCTTTGACAGCTCTTCCGAGAGCTTCAAGTTGTTCATCTATACCAATTGAAGGGTATTGACGAACTGGGTCATACTCAGTTTCTCCAAACATTGGAACATACCTACAATGTCAATGTATCAATTAGAGAATATATATACATATATCGATCAGGCCAAAATACGTATGAGCTAACATAAGCATACAAACCGATCAGGCCAATGAACTTGATAAAGATCAATATAATCCATTTGCATGCGTAACAAACTGCATAAATCAAATCAAAATTTTGTTAGAATATAGTTCCAGACAAAGGATCATGAGATGCAATCCCTTTCAAACAGAATGTAATATAGCATCAACTTTACAATGATCACTATTCATTCAGTTAAAGAATTCCATTGGAAGATAAACAACTATTCCTAAGTACCTACAAATTCCAGTGTCTAGACCAAACAAAACCGTGAATTCAGAAAGAGAGCAATCAACCTATTATCAATGGCTTCAATAATATTGCTGGCATCCAAACATTTTGGACCGCCTCTAATCCATGTCATCTGCCCAGATGGTCCAGCAACCTGTACAAAATTAAAGGTAGACATTATAAACAACAATGATAAGATAATTTAAGTTGAACAAAAAGAATTCATCAGATCACACAATGTATATGTAACTGAAAGTAACAAAGTTTTTACTCAGAAAAGAAGAAAAGAAGCAGCAACATGCTTGTTTATATTGACATCCATGTGTCGAGGCCTTTAACAATTGGTGCCTACTCACATCTTCCCGTAAGGATTCATGTGAAGATGATAACTGAGAGCTGTCAGATGGTTTGATTAAATTGCTTAATACAGCATGTATTCAAATCTTAGTTATCATCCTCACAAAGTAGCCACCTTACCTTCAAAGGAAAAGTCACATATCTTCACTCAGTATGAAGAAAGTTCACATGCTAATAATGAAATTCCATGTTTAACAAGATTAATGAGCAGGCCCCCAAAAGTATGGAATCAATCTTTGTTGCATAACATAATCACAAACATACAAAAAACATGAGACTTAAGCTTAACATAATCACAAATACACAACCTTTGTTGCAATTACAACACGATCCCTGGGGATTTTTCTTTCTCTAATCCACCGGCCAAGATATTCCTCACTCCTACCCTGAGTCTCAGCCCGCTGAGGCACCGGATACCTACAATGGCAACCAAAAAATAAAAATAAAATCTTGAATTAGATATTTAATTAAATCACAAGATAACATGAGTAGTTGAGAAAGGAAAGGTGGTACATTTCTGCTGAGTCAAAGAAGTTGATGCCGCCATCAAAGGCTTCGTCAAGAAGGCGAAATGACTGAGACAGTGTGTTCTGCTCCCCAAAAGTCATCGTTCCTGGGAGAATTAAAAAACAAAATGGGATTTTTCTTTCAGCTGAATTGAACTGAATTCAAAGAATCTCTAACTTGCTGAAATGGTGGATAAGTTTGCACGCACCTAAGCATAGTCTTGAAACAGCAAGATTGGGAGCAATGTTGAAGAGAGGAACTGACATCAGCTTTAGCAACGTCAACAAAATCGAAGTTGAAAACTTTAGATAAATACTGACCCACCGAAATTCAACGAAAGAATGAAAAAAAATTGATTTTTAAATAAACCCAAAATCAAGAAACTCAGGTTTACTGTCCCTCTTATAAGTTTCTTATGAGAAATGACGAGGGACTGAGTTTGGGTGAGTGCGATAAGCAAGTTCAATGGAATACACTAATATGTACAGAATACAGCTGGATAAAGAAAGGTTATATTTTTCAAAAAATATTTCAATAATCCAATCACTTAATTTTATCCTCTTTTGATATATAGGAAAAAAAACATAACCAATATTATTTTAAAGATAATTAGAAATAATTTTTTTAATCAAATCATTTTAGTTACTTCTAACAAATTTTAAGTTTTTTTAGTTACGGTGAGGGGAAAGGGATAATTAATGGCATTCTAATAATACTATTTTGATTAGAAGGGGGAAAAAGCCATGAGTGGCATTAGGCTATGGAGGTAGGTTGTATTGTATATACTATAGGAAAACTTTCAAATGTACCGGGAATATCGTGTTTTAATTATTTTAACCGTTGATTTCAATTAATATATATTATATATATTTTTTATGATTTAGATTAACAGTTAAAACAATTAAAATACCGGTGTTCTTGATATATTTAAAATTCTTTCTTATATTATATATTATATGAAAAATTTTAAGTGTATTAAGTACACCAGTATTTTAATAATTTTAACTATTAATTTCAATTATAAAAAATATATAATATATATTAATTAAAATCAACGGTTAAAATTATTGAAATACTGGTGTTTTAGGTACATTTGAAATTTTTTTATACTATATTTTATATCAGACTTGAAAATCTATAAATAAACCATTAAAAACGAATTACCAATTGGTTCTTGTCTATTTCTTAAAATGACAACATGATTTTTCAGAATAAAAATGATTTATCTTCTACTTTTATGACATAATACAATTTCTGTCAATTTTGGATGAAAAATGTTCACATATCAGGTTTAGAAATAAATAAAAATCTAATTGTCTCTAAAAATAAATGATATTTTAAATTTAAATAATTTATTAATTAATTTATATTTATTATACTATATATTTAATAATTTATTAAAAAAATATTAATATAATAAATAAAAAATTTAAAAAATATATTATATTATATATTTAATAAATTCTTAATAATTTAAATTTATGGACAATTAAGTTTTGTCCGTTTCTAAATTTGACATGTCCTATTTTTGGTTGAGAGTTAATAGAAAAATATTCGCACAAACCGCGTTATGTCATGAACAGATTATCATTCTAAGGAATGGACAGGACCAAGACCAAGTTGGTAGTTCACTGGACAATTAAAGACATATCAGATAAATGGGTTTTGTTAACATTATCAAAAATTGATGATGTGTGATGTAGCAGAGTGAGTGATAAACAACACCTTACTCTCAAGTGTGTAACACAGTTCCAAAAAGATGAGTTCCTGTTGTGTTTTCCTGAAACTCCCAACTCCCTCTTCAAGACCTTCTTCTTCTTCTTCTTCTTCTTCTTCTTCTCTATCAAGGCCTCAACTTCCGATCCCAACCGCAAATCCAAGAATCCTTTGCTGCAGCAGTAACTGGGTCCAGAGCACACTCATTGGAGCTATCTCTGGTGCCCTATCCTTTGGCTTGTTCTTCTCCTTGCCTTTTCCTCTTCCTTCTTCTTCTGCCGCCACTTCTGCACTTCTTGAACCTCCACCACGTTCCCTTCAAACATGCCGTGATGATGTTGTTGAGCCACGACAAGAGGAGCTGCTTCCTGAGGTTGTCACCAATGAAGGGCTTGTTCAAGAAGCTTGGCAGATTGTCAATGACAGCTTTCTTGATGCTGGTCGCCACCGTTGGTCGCAGGATGCTTGGCAGGTATTAACTTGCATCACAGAATCACACCCACCCCACTTCAAAAGTTTGCAGCTTTTTGGCTTTTTTCCGTTTTTTCCATAGACATTAGACCACAGTGATGAACCTTGATGGCTGGTATTTTTTTGTTTACACCCTTTACGTTTTCTAACCCAAGTTTGCTTCTTTATTATGTGTTAATGTTAAACAATCTTGTTAATGTGAATCTTGTCATTTGGACAACGTGCATAAGGAAAAAAGTCAAAGAAAAAAGAAAATCAAGGTGAGAGATAAAAAAGAAAATTTTGAAGATTATGTGCTCCACAATTAGTATAGACTCCAAAAGTGGGTATTTTCAATGTTAATTCACTGTTATTATGATGCCAGTGTGTTATATTGATGGTTTTGTGTTTATATTAATAGCATTTCTTGTTTCCAGATGAAAAGGGAGGATCTCTTGAGTAATTCCATTCAGACAAGATCAAAGGCACACCAGATAATCAAGCGAATGCTTGCCAGCTTGGGTGATCCTTATACGCGGTTTCTTTCCCCTGAGGAGGTAATTGATTCTAGGAACTTCATGGTCTTGTTCATTGGAGGTTTTTCTTTGTGTCATGAGATGTCTTGAGGTACCAGCCACATGGCTTGAATTGCTCGCTGATGCTTGCTTTACTATCCCTACATGATCTAATTCAAAAAAGGGATGTACATAAGAAACATACATACATGCATATCAGCATATATAAATACATACAAATGCAGACTTACACACACCTGTGCAATATGTATATATTTCATAATTTCTACAGAATCCAAATTATTATCTCTCAAGTAGTTGGATTCTTGCATCATCAATCTGACGATTTCATAGTTTTTCTTTGCTTTGCTTCTGTATAATGATATAATATACAGACTACTAGCTTATAACGTTGTGCTTCTCACATTTCTTACTTAATGGCATTTGGATTTCTTTTCACTGTTAAAAGTTCTCCAAGATGGCGAGGTATGACATGACTGGTATTGGAATAAACCTTAGGGAAATTCCTGATGAAAATGGAGAACCCAGACTGAAAGTGCTTGGAATCATATTGGATGGCCCTGCTTATTCTGCTGGTGTAAGACAGGTAACAAAGACAACTCTAGAAAGTAACTCTTAATATCGATTTTGAAAACATGCTTGTTATGTGTTACAATTGCAACATGGTATAGCACTGGACAGAATTGCTGTCTTGATCAACAATTTGATTTGTTCTTTTGGGCATTAGAACAACCTATTGTCCCATCTTTGACATTTATTGGCATAAACTCTTTCCTGATTTATTGTCTCTCTTGGAATTGTTGAGTGGCATATGTATTAAGAACTACTGTTCATAAAACATGTTTTCTATTCTTTCGGTTGCTTGGCTAGGGGGATGAAGTATTGGCTGTCAACAACATGGAGTTAAAGGGAAAATCAGCATTTGAAGCATCGTCCATATTGCAAGGTCCTAATGGCACTTCTGTCACTATTCAGGTTTTGGATTCTGATTCCAAGTTAGTTTGGAACCTACTCTAGTCTTTTCTGTAGGTTTGATGTTGTCCAGGTTTGATTCTGGTACTACTATTCTCAGGTAAGGCATGGCAACTGTGGTCCTGTTGAATTAGTAGAAGTCCAGCGGCAACTTGTTGCTCGTACACCAGTCTTTTATCGGCTGGAACAAATGGATGGTGGTGCTACTCCTGTTGGGTACATACGCCTCAAAGAGTTCAATGCATTGGCCAGAAAAGATTTAGTTATTGGTCAGGGTTACTTTTTTATGCAACTTTTTTTTTTCTGGTTCAGACTAACAAAATTTGAACTTGAAGTCTTGCTCAAAAAGAAAATAAAATAAAGGAAGTGTGAAACCACTTGAACCAACCAAATATTGGTACCTTGTTTCTTTTATTTTATGTATTTAACTTGTGTTAATGGCAACTGCTTTGGATCCTTATATTCACTTGTATGGATATCCAAATAGTTATTTACTGTCCTTTTATGACTTAAATTATGAATTTTGCAGCAATGAAGCGACTTCAAGGCATGGGTGCATCATATTTCATATTGGACCTTAGAGACAATCTTGGTGGGCTAGTACAGGTTGCTTTTCCATGATATACCCCTTTTGGTGATTCGTTGGGATAAATATTTCATCCTAATCGTATGTTATATGAGAAATGAAATTCTATCTTTTTCTCTTCTCCTCTTTTCTTTTTGAATTTGACGTGTTTAAGGTAAATTATATGAAGAACTTGAAAACTGACTTGGAGCATAACAGCTAGCTTTCAGTTTTTTGTTTCTTTGAGGACTTGTAGAATTTATTTTCATTTACTTGATCAATGATCAGTACATATTTGCCTGTTGGCATTTGTGAATTGCAGGAAATGCTGTGACAAAATAAAACTTATTTTCATAAATTATTTCCATATTGAGTGCAATTTACTTTGGTTTTGAAATGATCTAATTTTGTTGCTTCTTTTTAACTTATTTAGGCTGGAATTGAAATTGCAAAGCTTTTCCTCAGCGAAGGAGACACGGTAAGTTTGTTTTCTGCTTGTTGCTCAATACATGGCTCTGATTTAAGGGTAAATCTGCTCTGATTATGTAGTACTTTAGTTGTTTCCATGTGACCTCTTGGTCGCAGGTTCAAATCGTGGAATCAGCCACTGATGCTTGCATCAGGTTAGGCTGTCTACATTAGACCCTTTGGGCCCTTCCTCAGACCGTACGTAATGTAGGATGCTTGGTGATACTTTTGCCGTTCATTGCTTAACACCTACTTGTCCTTTTATAATGACTTCATGGCAGGTCATCTACACCGTCGGGAGAGATCCACAGTTCCAAGAAGTTATTGTTACAGATACTTCTCCTTTGGTTCAAGCTCCTGTTATTGTAAATGTTTCTCCATCTGTTCATTTTTATCATTAAACTAACTACTACCAAATATAAGCACTCTTCAATTGCTGCTTTTCATTGGTTTCTAGCTGCCTGTCTCATGAACTTTGGTAGTAATATGATATTAATTAGAATACAGCATTAAAAAATCTAACACGAGATGGCTTTCTTTTGTAAAAACAATCATTAAAAAATAGTTCCTTTTTGAATGGTAATTACTTGTAATTAATTATTAAAATTCTCTTACTGTGGACCACATGACAAGGCTCTTGGTTCTAATCCTTGCAGGTTTTAGTAAATGACAGAACTGCTAGTGCGAGTGAAATAGTGAGGACCTCAATATCTTACAATTTATTTTTTCGCAGACACACTCACAAACTGCCATTTTTAACTGTTTTTTAACTCTTACTTATGATACTGTACATGGTGATGCTTATTCAGGTTGCTTCTGCACTTCATGATAATTGTAAAGCTGTTCTTGTTGGAAAACGCACGTTTGGCAAGGTTTATGAATTTGCTCACAACCCCTGAAAATGTAGAAGTCTACATTTTCGCTCTGCCTTTTGGTTTTGAGAGTCTCAATGTCCATTTGAATGCGTCTATTCTAAACAAAAAATCACATTGCTTTCAATAGGGCTTAATCCAGTCTGTATTTGAGCTTCAAGATGGATCTGGTGTGGTAATCACTGTTGGTAAATATGTAACACCGAATCACATGGACATAAATGGCAATGGCATAGAGCCTGACTTCCAGAAACTTCCAGGTAGAACATTTTCTCTTTTACAATTTTTCTCCCCTTCATAACCAAATGGTGATATAATAATATGGCTTTCATGATCTTAAACCCATAATTGCAGCTTGGGATGACGTCAACCGACATCTTTCGCAATGTAGTATTCATCACCAAGGATAATACAGGTTTCTTTGTATTCTGTTGCAAACACTCAATCAGGTTTTATTGCTTCGATTGCTATTTTTGAAGAATCTACTTGCTGGAAGATACCATGAACATTACTTGCTCTCAACATTAATAATAGATGGAATGTCCAAACGGTCTGCATAATCTTCTTGATCACAATGGCAATCGACATAAAGCTGTTCCAACAACCAGGATTCATTGGTGAGGGATTGGTCTTTGATTATTGAACATTTGTAAGTGTGTCAATCAAGATGAACCTCAATTATATTTCTTGAACCTTGTTGAATAATGGATATGGGGGTGAGGAGTGAACTCAGGAAGCAAGCAAAATTGTATCAGTGCAGAACCGAACTAACTTATACTTACTAACATAGGAAACCCAAACTATATCAAATTAACCATTCATCTTTCCCTTGGTGTATATTTTCTCCCCTTTCTTCAAATTGGTTATGTTGTATTATCATATCCATAAACTGGTTGTATTATTCATATTGGTTATAATAAGTTGTTACGGTTTTGCATTTTTCGATGCATTAATGTTTTTTTTTTTTTTTTTCTAAAGAGGAATACTAAGAGGTTGTCAGAATTTATTGTTTTTGACCATCAATTGGTCATCAGTGTTTAAAAGTATGAATTTAAAGTATATTATTGGATTATTAGACTAAAAGAATTGAATTGATGGATAAAAGTGTTTAAACCTTCGCATGATTTCATATTAATTGACCTTTTTCATTTAAATGACATAATTTGTGATTCAGTTGTGATCAGAATTACTATTAAGATTCAGTAATGGGGATGACTACAAATAGCCAAAAACTAACAGGAACAAAATATATAAGAGAGCTGAATCTAAAAACCAATTTCGAATCATTCCTCCACCGTAAGTACAGGTAATATTTTTCTTGAACGTATTATTATGTTCTTCCAAGATGTTGTGTGCTGAATGAGGCCCATGACTGACATATTATTGATTTTATGTTGCGAAAAGCATGATGCCAATTTTCCTGTCATCGCTTGTTCATATATCATAATGTAGAACTTTACATGTTTACAAGGCAAATCTCTTATCATCTGTTTGTTGTATAGCTTTACTGTATTTTACTTACTATTTATTCATGACCCGTAAAACTAAGATGTCATATAATATGAACTCTTAGTCATAGCTAATCACCTAAACATTTTTTCTCCTAGTTCACAAATGATCTGCTGAATAATCTTTCTTTTGATGCATATAACTTGTGCAACTAATTGTCGAATAATATTTACAAATTCAAAACTTAAGGTAGGTACATCTTATATTATTATTGTTAAAGATTTCCATTACATAACTACTATATAGGAGGCCTAACCTTTTTTTTATGTCTCTACTTGCAGCATAATCCTTGCATTAAATAAAAATAAATAAATTAATAAAAGAAAGAAGTATCTCTCTGCCACTAAACTCCAGATAATCCATTACACTTTTCCACAAGTGTTTTCCTTTTTTATTATTTTATTTATTGTATTATTTTTTTTGGCCAATATTATTAATAGAAGAATAAGGCAATTGAGTTTTGCTGTAGACTGCTTAGAACATTGGGACAAGGTAGCTTAAGAATGACATGAACAACCCAAATTCTTGTTGGACAAGGCTGCAATCAGATAACTCGAGTTACTGAGGAAAGGAATCGTAGAAAACATTTCAGAGGAGCTACTTATTCAAATCGGAGAGGAAAAAAAGGCTTGTGTCTTAGAGGTGTAGGATAACAAGAATTGAAAGGAGACAACATTCTTCATCACAAACCCTGAAAGGCAACAAAATCAGAGGGTATAGGCTTTAGCTTTTGTTCCAGTCCCATAAAACAGTAGGAAAAGAGTTTCACAAAAAGAGAAAGAACCTTGCACATATATCACCGTCATATTAATTATATTAATAGATTGCAGCTCCTCAAGCATCAAGTTTAATCTCAAACAGATCACCCTTTTGCCTTTTCCAACTTTGCCTTGCACCCTTTTTTTTGTTAATCTCTTTTTTGCACCTTCTCTTGCTTGTTTATTTCAACTATCCAATGCCTCCTTTCTCAAGTTTGCCTATATTCTTTCTTCTCTCTTTGATCCAAGAAAGCTATGATTCTTCAGGTTTTTCTTATATTATAATATATAGATGTAGATTAAAAGAAAAAAAATTCTTCTGCACAGGAACATCTAAGGTGATTACCTTGTTTAATAAATCTTTGCTCGTAAACATTCCTCCAAAATTAAGAAGAAAATATCTGCAATCCAATCAGAGAGCGCCAACCTTCAGGAATGGGAACTAGAAGTTTGCACCTGGCATTATTCTCCATCTGCCTTATATTCAGCTCAGGTAACATTACTAATCTCTCTTGTGCACATATATAGCAAAACCAATTTATTACTGAGACATAAAAAATGGAAGCCATCATCAATTGGAAATATGATTTAGTTCATCGTCAAGTGTTAATAATGGCAGTTTTCAATTCTGAGATCATAGTCATGCACCCTATGCATTCAACAAGAAGAAATTTGAGTTCATGATTCACATATATTGATCCATGATATGGGTTGACTGGTTAAGTTTCATCAACTTCTTTTCATTTGACTTATTGAAGAGTCTAATATGATCTTTTGTTGATTTCTCTTTTCAGGTTTAAGAATATCCTATGGTTTAGGTACACAACTGGATGATGTTCCTATAGTCAATCCTACAACTCCAGGGACAGAAAATCCAAATCCTTCGACAAACCCAACATATCAAGCACCAGACACCACAGGGCAAAACCCCACAACCCCAAACACAAATCCTACAACCCCAACCACAAACACAAATCCTACAACCCCAACCACAAACACAAATCCTACAACCCCAACTACCACTCCTACGTCATCATCAGGTGGGCAATGGTGTGTTGCTAAACAAGGGGCCTCAGACACTACTCTACAGGTTGCCCTTGACTACGCTTGTGGTTATGGAGGTGCAGACTGCTCAGCAATTCAACCAGGAGCTTCCTGTTATGAACCAAACACTGTCCGTGACCATGCTTCTTATGCTTTCAATCAATATTTCCAGAAGAATCCTGTACCTACCAGCTGTGACTTTGGAGGAACAGCAACATTATCAAACAATGATCCAAGTAAGAACTTCATCAAGTTCCAAGCAAACTCAAATCTTAGTTACTTCGTTCTCCTTTTCTTCTTGGGATCACAACAAAAACCTAAAATAAAATAACACAAATTCCAAAATCTTAAAGGTTATGTGGTATTGCCAATGTATCATATCTACTGGGTCTTTGTGAAAAATGAATATTTTTCAAAAATTTTCTAGGACGATCAAGATGTAGTTTAGGGACCAAAACAGAAAAAATAAACGAATTATTCTAGTTTGATTACCCCGTAATCCTGTTTCTATCTCAAATATGCCTTTACCTTGCTATGTGGTGCATAGCTTGAAGGAATCAAGCTAAGTCATTCCTAAGAATTATGGACAATAAGTTCCCTTCTTTCAGTAGCTGCTCAATCCCCCACCTGCTGTCTATTCAGTCCTTTTTGGTGATGGTTTAATGTCCTAAAAGTTTCAGCAATCTAGTTAGCTTTCTGAGTTCCTGTCCAAGGATTGTAGAGTTCAATTAGTCACTGTTTTTTGTTTGGACTAGAAGGCCAATAACTCCTGATTTATCATGCCTATTATATGTGCTTCTCTAAATTAAAAACAGAAAATAATATCTAATATCATTGCAGGTACTGGGAACTGCCACTGGGCATCACCCACTTCAACAAGGTATGGATTTACAGCACCTATACCTCTTATTCACACCCTATGATGAATAATATCAGTATGCAATCCTGTGAGTATTAATATGTTAATATTATCAATGTAGCACAAGCACGCCACCACCACCAACGGATGTCATCCCGCCACCAGCAACATATGAAAGTCCACCAAGTCCAGCAACTACTATGACCCCAACTCCACCAGATATGACAATGCCAGGTGGATCATCAGTCTATGGTTCAGAACCAACAGAAAGCCCCAATGCAGCCACAACTGCCTTTTCTTCCTTGCTGCTGTTGGTCGCATGCAGTCTCCTTGTACCACTTCAATTAGCAAATTTTATTTAGAAAGCAAACAAGATCCAGCCATTCTTTAAGTGATAAGCTGGAATTTCACTGTCTTCCAGCAGTTTTTGCGAAATTTCAAGGACTCCAAGTCAACAAGTATTTCCCTTAAAGTAATTAGTACCATTATTACCTTTCATCTATGTATGGCTGTTAGTTGATCATAAATCCCCAGAAATACAGTAGAGCCAAAAAGATTTATAGGTCTTCGTAGGAAGTTTTTCTGCAGTATTAGTTTTCTCTTCCATAGAGAATCCCTGTAACTAATATCAGCTAGCATGCCATTTAATTTAGTGAAATAAATACATTACTTCACTTCTGAAAATATATTGGTTAGGCTAAAACAGGTTAGTCTTAATTATGCGAGCGAAGCTCCACATGTAATTAACAAAAATATACCTTATCCACCACATGCAGTCACGCACACACATATATTTAACTATGTCAGCATGCAGGCTTCATTTTGGCTAACCAAAATAGTGGTAGATTACACAAAAAGCTGCCTAACCATTCGAAATAACTTCTGAAGTTTGGTGCAATGGGATAGCAAGCAACTTAATTTGGCTAGGTAACACTAGTAAGGAATTCTACTAAAATGCGTAAATTGAAAACTTCCTACACTTTTCAATTTTCAAGGAACCATTCTTTTGAGGTGGAATCGTGATACAGTAATCTCAGTCATGGTAGCCAGAAGTGCAAACAAACACACCCGTAAAAAACGAAGAATAGTACCATCACTTTCTAACACAATGCTTTGATATTTGGTGAACCATATTAGAATAAAACAAAATATCAGGAGCAGCATTTTCATATATGTTCTAGCAATCTATAAAAATGCAGTAGAGACAACTTGGGTAAAATAGAGAACCGCGTTATGATAGGTTCATAGCAATCTAAGAATAAAACTAGCTTCTACAATGATATGTAAATAAAATCATTCTCTGAATGCCAATTTCTATCACAAAACAAACCTAACCTCTTTATTTGAATCAGCAATAATTAGTGGAAAAAGTACAGAATCCAGATATGATATATTACACAATGATCACCACTGACAGGCATTATTATGTACAACATATTATGAGTTTACATCATTCTAAAGCAACTCAGATCAGAAGCAACAAAGATGCAATAGTGATACAAACAACAGCTATGGTGGCAACAATTGAACCTTGATCAAGTGATTTCTGTAAACTTGTTCTTGAGAAATGCTGGTAAGCCAAATACACTGCAATCAATAATGAAATGATAGCACCTTCTTTTGTGTCCCTGACAAAGACAACAACATTGAATCGTTTTATGAAGAAGAGGCAATGACTTGATGAACTCAAAACCCAAAAGGATGGATTTGCTTACCTAAATCTCATGACCTCATAAGGGGAAAGGATGACCAAGAGAAGTGCTAGAAATGGCAACTCAAGTTCACCTTGAAAAAAAGATCCAGCAGAAAATTCTTTATTCAATTAGTTTTTGAAAGTGTGAAGAACAAAATAAACAGGAATTATTTGCATTATTTACAGCAAAAATAAGATATTAAGCCCATCCAAAGGTTCCAAAAATAATGGCTATACCCAGTGGCGGAGCTTAGCTTGGGCAATCCCCCCCAAAAAAATTTTTTTTATTAAATGAGTAGTAGTATTTAGCAAAGAAAACAATTAGCACAGTTGAACTTTCAATTGATTGTCAAGAGGTTCAACACTCATTTTCTTCATTAAGAAGAATACTAACCTTCAAGAAGGAGAAAATATAGCTTATATAATGTCAACGTAAAAATTTTCCCTCCCCCCACACAAAAAAAAAAAAAAATTCTTCAAGTTCCGCCACTGGCTATATCTATTTCCAAAAATAGTGTTCTTGAAGTCAGTAATACAATTCACTAATTAGGGGTTTTACCCCCACTGGATTTACTCCTTTGAGCTTTTATTGAGGTCAATCCAATATGAGCCAGATATATCTGCAGATCTACCGGTGGATGGTGTGATGGTGTCTATGTACTTATGTAAGTGCTTCTGCTTTAAAACATTGCAATAATTATCGATTAAAAAAAAAGTTTACTCTTACTCTTTCTAGATTTCCTATATTTCATTTACGTGTCCAAGTGTGGGTGGATAGGAGCACATACCAGGAATATAGAAGAAGAGTCGAACCAAAAGTGCTACAAATGCCAACCACACACCATATGTACCTCTGTCGTATATCCAAATTGTGTAAAACATCTTGATGAAATAAAAAATGTAGACAATAACACAGTTGATACAGAGAGTAATAATCTAAAACTCTTGGTATACAAATAATACAAATAGAATAAATGAATAATTAATAAGATTCCACAAATTTTGTTGAACAAACAGAGGAAAACCAATTCTAAGCATATGTTGAGGCCACAAAATAAAAAATAATTAGACATACTTGATCCAGGCAATGACAGCAGCAGGTGCTTGCAAAGCAAACAATGGAACAAGGAATGATTTATGCACAGGGGTGCCCCTTGCCAGTATCAAAACCCTGTGAAAATTCTAAAAATCCATCATCCACACCTTAAATTTCCATCATTTAACATGAAATTGAATTAAATATATGCAGATGAAAATGGAAGTACGTACACAGAAGAAACGGTGGAGATCCACCGCAAATCGCGAAAGGTGAGAGGAACGGCAGAGCAAACAACATTAACACCTCGGACTCTGCTCCTCGACTTGGCGATCCTTTCATCACGTTGAGCGATCAAAGACCTTAAGCTGCATAGTTAAATAAATAAATAAATAAAATCAGATGCGAAACGAGGTCGTTTTGGAAGGGAGAAGTAATGGAGTTAGTTAGTGACCTACCTGAGGGGATTGAAGGCATGGGAGAGGGAGAGCGACGATGAGAGAGAGAGTGGAGGAGAAGAAGATATAGGGAGGCATGAAGCCCTGCTGCCAGCAGTGCTCACGATCCTTTTGGTATTGTAGAGAGAGAAAGTTGTTGCAGATGAAGAGAGAGAAACTGCTGAAGAAGAAAACATCTCTTTTCCTTTTTGGTAATGGTTGATTAACTAGATTTGTTTGTTCTGTTCTAATTCCGGGATTCTCAGGCGAGGAAACTGCAGTGTGTGAAGCGGAGGAGTAGTTGAGCTAACTGCCGAGTTAATTAAGGACACTTTCTAATTCTGCTTCTTACTGTAGTAATCGGTGATTACTGATTAATAATTAGTAATAGTTGTTGGTCGATTTCAGCCGTTAACGTGTGCATAAGATAAAGATGCGATGATGAGAGAGATACTTGGGATCACCTCAACTATTAATTGATTATAGACTAATTTGATGATTAAATGAGTAAATTTTCGAATAATTTTTGAGATTTACGAGATTATTTGATTTATTTTTTGAAATTTTAATTTTATTATAATAGTTTTTAGATTGAGTTTCAGACATTATAATAATTTTTGAATATTTTTTTGGTGAAGACTCAATTATTTTAGTGCTAATATAATTATCATAAGAAGTATATAATAATTATTAATTAGTTTAAATGGCAAAATTATAATTTAAATCCAATTTAGTTTCTTTTTTTCTATTTAGTCCTAACATTCTTTAGTTTTTTTCAAATTTTCTCTTCTTTTTAATATTTTATGCGAGGTATACATGACACTCTCCTTGCAAAATATAAACAAGGCACTCTTTTTGCGAGATTGTATTATATAATACATGAAACTATTACTTATTGAAGATGCGCAATGAGAGACGATGTTCGGATTAGTTATTAGATATGTCGGGCCTAATATTATAACAAACACGTGAACTCACGGCTAATAAGATAGGCTGCATCATGTACATTTGTTTGTTATAATTTTAGTGTGCATAATTGTCTTTAGTTTGCCTAGCTGATTATGCTGCTTAACTGTTAACCGGACTACTTGTTCTAATTATGCTTAAATGTGATTGCTTTGTATTTACTTTGTGATTGTGATTGATCCTACTGAATTGAATATATGACTAAGAGATCTTAAGATTGACGTAAGACAATGATAATGTGCCGGAAATAAATGAGACTAGACGTGTATATATAGCTGAGACTTTAAAAGATTTAATCCTGCTGAGATTAATTAAAAACCTAGGTTTGAACTTCTATGAAGTTGGAGATTAGAATTGCCTAGTCCATATTTTTTTATGTAGTCTTTATTTGGAACTATTACCCTACTGAGAATCTTTGGATTATCACCTGTCGTGAATTTTCTATTTTTCAGATGTAAGACATGATGCACATCGCTAAGTGTGCAGGATCTGGTTTAGCGAAACGAAGAAGATTTTTTGAAGTTTATTTGAGCTTATTTAAAACTTTTTCCATTTTTAAAAATTTTATTGTATATTTTTTTTAGAAGTTTTTATTTGGAGAAAACACGATTTCTATTTTGTATACTTTTTTGATTTTATAATATTTTAACCAGCATTTTTTTTAAGGTCGAGACTAGTAACTATTATGTATCCTATTCTAGAACTTATATATATAACTTCTGAATACAATATTTACTTACGTTAGTATTTTACGTATGTGATGACTATTGGCAATTTTATTTGTCTTTTCTTCACATGCTCTTAATTATATTATTCTTTAAGTAATATATATGTATCTTTTGTTTTTGTGTCGTGATGCCTCACCAATTTTAATTTACGATTATAGCGTAAAGTTATGTGTGGTTTGGTGTTACAGATAATATAACAATTGGGAACTTAGTCGTATTTATTCACATATTCCAAAAAGCATTGCAATGGAGATTCTGTGTTATGGAAGAGACCAAGCTACGAACGCCGAGGCAGTTGGTTGCGGAATGACAATGAATATTCAGCTAAATTAGGTTATTACTGGCTACTAGAGTGCACAGTGACTTGGGGTACTGGTTCGAATTGGAAATGGCCTTGGAAACTATCCTAATTTGGTTGAGCTTACACGAAGTCCTTCCAACTGCAACTATATGGCACCGTCCTCATATGACAAGCTCTGATAGTTGCAAACATTGTTGGTGCCATCAAGAAAATGTTTTTCACTGTCTTAAGGATTGTCTCAAAGTGGAGAAAGTATGGAGGATATTAGGTTTTATTGACGCAACCTTTTTCACTGAGCAATATTTTTTTAATTGGATCAAGAAGGGTTTTGGAAGTGAGAAGGCCATGACATTTGCAGCTGGCCATGGATTGTGGGAGTTGATAGAAATGACAACTCAAACAATTCGACAATATCAATTGCTTTCAAAACTTGATCCAAGGAGGAATTGTTTAATAATTCCGAGCTTACAGCTTCTCATGGATGGTTCCAATTACCACTAAGCTCATGGTCTAGGCCTTAACCGAATTTCTCAAAACTCAATTATTTTGACGGTGGCGTATACCATGAAGAGGGACTTTTTGGTTTTGGGTTTGTGCTTTGAAATGACCCAGGTAATTAGATTTGATACGTTACCTGTATCCTCGGCCGCCCGGCATACTCGGCAAGTAAACATTTCGAGGCCGACGTTGCACCAACCGCCCGATAAGCTCGGCAGGCACGCAGATAAGCTCGGCCTCAACCATTTGAAGAAATAAGACACGTGCTCAACAAATCAAATCACATAAAAACAGAATATCGTAACCAACCTACAAACTAGGACTGATCCACATGAAAACGGTAAAACAATCCCTATAAAGCCGAACCAATATCCTCAGCTAAAGTCAGGTTCAACTATCAGTTTTCATATTAACTTATCTCACTTTCACTCAATTATTCTCTCTCTCATTTTACTGAGAATTACTGCTAACTTGAGCGTCGGAGTATCTTGTGCAGGTATTCCCGCCACGGTGTTTGATCTTGGCCGACGTAAAGCTCTTCCCCTTCATCAGAGATTTGCTCGGAAGCGCTTAAGCTCAGCCTCCCTAGTGTTCGGACGAATCACTTGGCGCCCACCGTGGGGCCAGAGTACATCTAACCCCACTCTTTTCTTTGTTTAGTCTTCTACCCTATTTTGCAGGATTCCCGATCCTCGGACATGGCTGACAAGGAAAGTCCACAACTTTCACAGGATGACCTCCTGGCTCGAATCGCCGAGCTGCAGGCGGAAGTACGAAGAATAGCCGAGTTGTCTACACAGAACAATGGAGAAAGCTCCAAAAACTCGGCTCAAGGTGCCACAGACCCTCTGAACATTGCCCCGCCAAAGGAGAAGCTCACCCTCGACAACCCCTTCTCCGAAGAGATCACAAATTATCAGATGCCAAAAAACTTTACTCTCCCAACCGCGCTGGAGCCATACAAAGGGTTCGGCGACCCCCGAGCCCACATAAAGAAGTTCCAATCAATGATTTTTTTCAACGGCCCTAAGAACGAGCCCGTCCTTTGCCGAGCATTTCCTACCTACCTCGACGGCGCCGCATTACTCTGGTTCTCTAAACTTCCTGAAGGTTCAATTTCTTCCTTCGAAGATCTTGCCAGATCGTTCATTGATTATTTCGCCGCTTCAAGAATCTACGTACATGGCTCAGACTACCTCGGCACCATTAAGCAAGGTCAACACGAAAGCCTGAAGGACTACATGACCAGGTTCGCTGACGCCACTATGGAGATCCAGGACTTAGATCTGGCCGTCCACCTGCACGCCCTCAAGGCCGGCCTCAGGCCCGGCAAATTCCGGGAGACCATTGCCATAACAAAGCCAAAAACGCTAGAGAAATTCCGAGAAAGGGCGGCTGGTCAAATGGAGATTGAAGAACTCCGAGAAGCCCAGAAATCGGACAAACCACCTCATCGGAAAGAGGAATAAAGAACTTTCAGATCCCCAGGGAGCAGAGACATTAAGAAGACCTCCAAGCCCGCATCAAAATACAATACGTACACCAGATTCAACACCAGAAGAGAAAACATCATCAGAGAAATTCTCAACGCCAAAATCATAAAGCCACCAGTTCGAGCAGGAAATTACCAGGATCAAAGGTTTGCAGATAAGACAAAGCATTGTGCTTTCCACCGGAAGTTCGGTCACACCACGGATGACTGCATAGTCGCCAAGGACCTCCTGGAAAGGCTGGCACGCCAAGGGCTCCTGGACAAATATATCGAGAATCGGAGAGGCAAAGGAGGAAACCCGGATAGGGGAGAGAACAAACAGGCAACGGCGGACAACAACAAAAAAGAACGGACAACTCCTGATCCACCAAGAGGAATCATTAGCCACATATCAGGAGGATTCGCAGGCGGCGGAGAAACAAACTCGGCCAGGAAGCGAAGCTACAGGACGATGCTAGCAATCGAAGGAACCATACAGCCAAAGAGGGACAAAGACCCTGGCGTCACCATATCCTTCAACCAAGCAGACTTCAGATCGGCAAGCCCTAACCTCGACGACCCGGTGGTAATTACTATCCAGGTCGGAGACCTGTTGGTAAGAAAAACATTGCTAGACCCAGGTAGTATTGCGAATGTTTTATTTTATTCTACATTTACAAAAATGAAATTATCAGAAAAACTAATACAACCCTCCTCGGGAGAGCTGATTGGGTTCTCCGGAGAGAGAGTTCCCATCATGGGACATATATGGCTAAAGACCACAATGGGAAAAATCCCTATGTCGAAGTCCATCGATATTCAATACCTAGTAGTAGACTGTTATAGCCCTTATAATATTATACTCGGGAGACCCGCCTTGAATATATTCAAAGCGGTGGTGTCCACATTACATCTGTGTGTTAAGTTTCCAGTGCAGGAAAACAAGATAGCTACAGTTCACGCCGACCATCAAGAAGCTCGGCAGTGCTACAATGCTTGTCTAAAGAAGGACCAGGCGAGAAATATAACTCGGCCCCAGGTCCAATCCATACATAGCTCGGCTGACACCACCGTGCTAGCCGATCTCGATCCAAGAGAAGACCTCGGCGAAAGACCTCGCCTAATGGACAACCTCCAACGAATAACACTAACGACAGATGACAATCAATGCACATACATCGGAGAGGCATTAGAAGGGAAAGACCGAGCAAAACTCATACAGATACTGCGCAAGAACGCCGATCTCTTTGCGTGGACACCAGATGATATGCCCGGAATAAGCCCAGAAGTCATCTGCCACAAGCTGGCAATCGACAGAACAGTCCGACCAGTAGCACAGAAGAAAAGGAACCTCGGAGAGGAGAAAAAGCAAGCAGCGCTAGAAGAAACCAAAAAGCTCCTCAACGCAGGATTCATCCGAGAAATTCGTTTCACCACATGGTTGTCCAACATGGTAATGGTAAGGAAGAGCTCAGGTAAATGGCGCATGTGCGTCGACTTTACAAACTTAAATAAAGCTTGTCCTAAAGATGCATATCCATTACCTTGCATTGATAAATTAGTTGATAACGCCTCTGGTTTCAAAGCTTTGAGTGTTATGGATGCATACTCTGGCTATAACCAGATTCTTATGCACCCAGAAGACCAAAGCAAAACGGCTTTTATAACAGAACATGGAAATTTTTGTTACAAGGTAATGCCTTTTGGCTTAAAGAATGCAGGTGCTACATATCAAAGGTTAATGGACAAAGTATTCCAACAGCAAATAGGCCGGAATATGGAAGTCTATGTAGATGATATGGTAGCAAAAACACCAGCACAAGGGTCACACTGTGATGACTTGGTAGAAATATTCAGACAACTCCGAGCATACAACATGAGACTTAATCCGGACAAATGCGCTTTCGGAGTCCAAGGAGGGAAATTCCTTGGATTCATGCTAACCTCACGAGGCATCGAAGCCAACCCAGAAAAATGTAAAGCCGTACTGAACATGACAAGTCCAAAAACGGTAAAAGAAGTCCAACAATTAGCAGGACGAATAGCCGCCTTATCTCGTTTCCTACCAGCAGTGGCAAACCGATCTTATCATTTCTTCCAGACATTCTCTAAAGGCAAGAAGTTCACCTGGACAGACGAATGTGAGAACTCTTTTACCGAACTCAAACAAAGCCTAACATCACCACCAATCCTCCAAAGACCAGAGACAGGTAAACCATTGTACTTATATTTATCAGTATCTAACCATGCTATAAGCTCGGTTCTAGTAACAGAAACAGGGAAAAAGCAAAACCCAGTATACTTCATCAGTAGGGTACTGCAACCAACAGAAACAAGGTACCCGAAGATAGAACAATTGGCACTGGCACTAATCACAACAGCAAGAAGACTGCGGCACTATTTCCAGAGCCACACAATCATAGTACGAACGGACCAACCATTAAGGCAGATACTAACCAGACCCGAGCTCGCCGGCAGATTAATAAAATGGTCGGTCGAGCTCTCCGAGTTTGACATTCAGTACGAATCAAGGAAAACACTGAAGTCACAGGTGCTAGCCGACTTTATATCAGAGATGACCAATGACACACATAATACAGAAGTCAGTTGGACCATACATGTAGATGGAGCATCCAACAAAGAAGGCAGTGGAGCTGGGATACTACTCAAAGAAGGAGACAAAGTGGTGGCCGAGCAGTCACTACAGTTCCGCTTCAACGTAAGCAACAATCAAGCAGAATATGAGGCCCTACTCGCTGGACTAAAGCTCGCCCTACAACTACAAATACCTCGAATAACAGCCTACTGCGACTCCTCGTTAGTGGTACATCAAATAAAGGGCGAGTTCCAGGTAAAAGATCCTTTGTTAGAGAAATATTGGCTCATAACAAAGGATCTAATTTCAAAATTTAAAGAATTTGATATTATTCATGTAAACCGAGAACAAAACACCAGGGCCGACGTGTTATCTAAGCTAGCCACAACTCGGCAAGCCGAAAACACATCGGCACTGTCCCAGCTAACACTTGACAAACCGAGTTTTGAGCAGGATACAATTCTGAGTATTACACAGGTCCCAGATTGGCGAACATCTTTTCTCAATTACATCAACACAGGCACTATACCAAATGACGAGCCGAACTTGCCGCTCTTCCGACGAAGAGCAAGATTTTATACAGTGCTAGGAAACACTTTGTACAGACGAGGGCATTCGCAACCACTACTCAAGTGCATTAGCAACAAGGAGGCCGAGGATGTCATGGCCGAAACACATGAAGGAGTCTGCGGCAACCATATCGGTGGCCGAGCTTTAGTAGCAAAGATCCTGCGAACAGGATATTATTGGCCGACGATAAAACGGGACTGCATCTCCAAAGTCAAGGCATGTGATAATTGCCAAAAGCACGCTACCCTCTCGGAGACCCCGGCCGAAGAACTCCATACCATAGAGGTAAGCTGGCCTTTCGATAGGTGGGGATTAGATATCCTCGGACCTTTCCCGAAAGCGCCAGGCCAGGTAAAGTTCCTTTTAGTTTCAATAGATTATTTCTCTAAGTGGATAGAGGCACAACCATTAGCACACATAACGGCAGAAAAAGTGCGATCCTTTTTATGGAAAAATATCATATGCAGATACGGTATCCCAAGAGAGATAATCTCGGATAACGGGAGACAATTTACAGATCATAAGCTCGCCACCTTTCTAACAAACTTTAACATCAAACACCATTTCAGCTCAGTAGAGCACCCGCAAACTAACGGACAAGTTGAATTGGCTAACAGAATTATCTTGCAGGGGTTAAAGAAAAATCTCGGCGACGCTAAAGGAGAATGGGCCGACCTCATCCCATAAATTCTATGGAGTTACAATACCAGCATTCAATCTGCCACAGGAGAGACCCCTTTCAAACTGGTATATGGCGCAGAAGCACTAATCCCAGTAGAGGTCAGCGTCCCAACATTAAGAACCGAGCTCTATGATCAATCGAATAACCTACAAGCTCGGACAGCCGAATTGGACCTCGTAGAAGAAGAAAGAGACATTTCTGCCATAAAACAGCGAGCCAGAAAACAATACCTAGAGCAAAGACACAACAGAAAAGTAGTTCACAGGTCTTTCAACAATGGAGACCTCGTACTTAGGCGCACAGAGGAAGCCCGGAAACCTCCAGCACACGGCAAATTAGCGGCAAATTGGGAAGGACCTTTCCGAGTCCTTCAAAACCTCGGAAAGGGGGCTTACAAATTAGAAACCCTTAGAGGAGAACAACTCCCAGGAACGTGGAACGTCTCCTCTTTAAGGGGATATCAGTCATGACATAGCCTGTATAATAGCGAATGATGGTACTCTTTTTCCCTCTGAAGGTTTTTTCCCAAAACACAAGGGTTTTACTCGGAAAGGGTTTTAATGAGGCCGGACGCAACAAACCATTATAATAAAAAAAAATCTCATTTTGACAAATAGCATACATTTCAGCTAGTAAACACTTCAAATTATCCGAGCATACTCCTCGGAACCCTAACATCACAAGACGAGCTTATTCCTCGGAAAACCCCCACCACAAAAGCAAGTCAAAGCTTTTCCCAACGAACATACTCATCCGAGCTTCATACTCGGAATTCAACATGCGCATGCCGAGCATAATACTCGGACAAATACATACCAACATTTTGCACATTGGTCCCTACCACGCATTCTAACAAACGAACATTTAAAACTCATCCGAGCTCAATACTCGGAGAACAACGCATGCATTCCGGTAATAATACTCGGAGAAGCACATGTAAATACAACAGACAAGTTATTTCGAGCGAATCCTAAGGGATCATTAAAACAGTATATTAAAGCCTCTACTATCCTAATCAACAGATCAATCATACAAAGAATGGTTTCAATCATCGTCAATAAACACAAAACAGTCGTTTTCTCATAACGCCACACTACAACGGTCTAACCAAAATATATATCACATTAAAGCTATTTGTTTTAAACCGAGCTACATACTCGGAATACAAAACATCACTGTTAAACATTCAGAAAAGAGTTCAAAGACAAAATAGCAACAAGATCCAAAGATACTACAAGCATTAACAAGACAAATAATAAAAAACTACTCTATCTTATCACCTATGCTGGATCCCTCACTCTCACTTCCAGCAGCACCTTCATCTTCCACAAGTTCTCCATCAACAACAACCTTCATAACATCGAGCTTTGAAGGGTCAGCCTCGGGATACAACACCTTAACTTGAGAAACAGCACGATCAAACCCTTGGGCAAAGGCGTCATAAACCCCCCTTCTAACTCTTTAATCCGAGCAGACAACTGATCAACTTCAGACTTCGCGTTCTTCAAAGAAGCCTCGTGCAGCTTCCGCTCCTCAGCAAATTCAAGCTCTCTCTTCTCGATGGAGGAAGACAGCTCAACAATTTTATCATCTTTTTTCTGGATAATTTCATACAACTCCTCCAGCCGAGTAGCTTCTTTTTTCTCCCGCTCTAAGGCAAGCTCCTGAGACCGACCAATGGCGATGACCCGAGCACCAATAACCTAAAGGAAAAACAACTCAGTAAGCAAACAACATTATAAAGGAACACTCAGCAAAGACATACAGTTAAGACATACCTGAAGAAATCGACTGACGCCAGCATGGCCCACCTCATCAATCATCTTCATATCGTCCGGAAAACAGCAAAGTTCATCAGCCATAACACCAAAAGGATAGAGCTTTGCCCATAAAGATCGGCCATGCTCATTCTCATCATACCCGTTAAGTCTCTTCTGCGATTCATACGCAGACTCAACCGCTTGAAGTATCAGCGATGACTCTCCCTTACCATCCAACACCTCGGCAAGACTACCCTTAGCTTGACCTCTCCTTCGTTTAGACCTCGGCCTAGGACCATACTGGGCCACCACAGCAGCAGGCCCTTTCCCCACGTTAGACGAAACTTCTCTCTCGCTTTTCCTACGCTGGCTGAAATAAGACTTCAACCCGGCAGTGGTAATAGCAGGAGCTTTCTCACCTGCAAATCAGAAAACAACCAAGATAAGGAACAATATATCAAAACATCAACACAGGACAAATGCAATAAAACAAGATTACCTATGTGATCATACACAGCCTGTTTATCAGTATCCCATTTCAACATCTCGGCAACGGATAACAACCCTTTTGGACCCAAGGATTTAAACAGAAAATCCATCACAATATCATCATCAGGCAGTCTATCATCTACGTCCAAAGCTTGATACGGCTCGGAACACCAAAACAACGGAAACCTCTCAACTAAATGCTCATTTAAATAAAACGGGAAGTCTTCAAGAACGCTCCTAACCTTAACAAACATGGATTTAAAATCCTTAAACGAGGATTTATACAAGCCAAACACAGCACAACGAGGATAACTACTAAGATTAACCCACAACCCCCTATTCACCCCCTTTGCCTGGAACAAGGAGAAAAACAACCTCAAAGACGGCGGACGCTCCAACAGTTCCATCAAGACCTCGAACGCCCGAACAAAACCCCATGAGTTAGGGTGAAGCTGGGTTGGAGCACAGTTCAACCAATACAAGACCCCGCACTCAAACTCGGTAAAAGGCAGTTTGACCCCCAATTCAGTAAATAAACAGCTATACATATAAAAGAAAGACCAATCCCTCAACCGGTCACAGACTCGGTCCTCTCTACCACAGGGCAACAACTCTATCCTAATGTTACTACCCTTCCTAACCCACATATCCGACCCCAACAACTTTACCGACTCCTCATCATCAAAGTGAGACGCATATTCCCTCACCCTAGCATTAACCCACCCACACGGATCAACCGCATCACAACTCCCCATTGCAGACAAAGAAAAAATAAAGCACAAAAAGGTAGAGGAAAAACGTGAATTCAGCACTGACCTTTGCTAGACATTCTCAGACAGGAAACCAAACCAAAACTCCTTTTTTCCAGAAAACAGCAGCAAATAGGAACTACAAAAAAGCAATGGTAATAAAGGAGTAAGCCTAGTAACCTAAACGGTTACATAAACCCCCCCATTTAATCCTCGTCGTCAAAAAAGAGAGGCATTTAATGACCACGAAATCCAACGGACAGGGATGCCTGGGGATGCGGGGCACGTTTCACGTCAATCATGTCAAATGGCGCGAAGAACGAAGCAACCATTAAACACACAAAAACCGTTTCATGATCCAAGCAGAACCAAGCCGAGCTTGGGGGCTACAAGGACCATACGCGACAAACAAAATCGGCAACCGAGGATCCAGCACTCTTGGTCCGAAAGCTCGCCTTAGTCCTGTCCATACCAAGGCAAGCTTGGGGGCTATGATACGTTACCTGTATCCTCGGCCGTCCGGCATACTCGGCAAGTAAACATTTCGAGGCCGACGTTGCACCAACCGCCCGATAAGCTCGGCAGGCACGCAGATAAGCTCGGCCTCAACCATTTGAAGAAATAAGACACGTGCTCAACAAATCAAATCACATAAAAACAGAATATCGTAACCAACCTACAAACTAGGACTGATCCACATGAAAACGGTAAAACAATCCCTATAAAGCCGAACCAATATCCTCAGCTAAAGTCAGGTTCAACTATCAGTTTTCATATTAACTTATCTCACTTTCACTCAATTATTCTCTCTCTCATTTTACTGAGAATCACTGCTAACTTGAGAGTCGGAGTATCTTGTGCAGGTATTCCCGCCGCGGTGTTTGATCTTGGCCGACGTAAAGCTCTTCCCCTTCATCGGAGATTTGCTCGGAAGCGCTTAAGCTCGGCCTCCCTAGTGTTCGGACGAATCAAGATTCATTGGTGTTCGGGTAAGTTCCCTGGAGTGAGTGTATTAAGGTAGCGTTTGTTTTAAGTTACTGAGAAATTGAAATTCAGTATCATGTTTGTTGGTTCAGAGATGGATACTAAAATTTTTATTTTTATTTTTAAAATTTCAATATTTCAGTATCTCTACAAAGTAGAGTTTTGTAGAGACACATGAGACTAAAATTTTTAGAGATGGAAACTAAAATTTTAATAGCATTTTATACCTAAAATTCCTTCATTTCAATTAATTAATTTTAATTTTACCCTTTGTATAAATTAAATTAAAATTTCATTCTTATTTCAATTTCTGTCTCCCACTTTATACTATACAGAATAATGTCTCTCCACCAATTACTAGCTAAGAGTTGAGATTTGAATGATTTGGCGTGGTTCACTCATGGTGAGAGAGTTAAGAGTGGGGCGATTGATTTGTGAAAACAGATTTCATTGAAGCATTTTCACTGGTGAACAATTAGAGGATTTCAGATAAATATAAAAAGAAGAAATTACTACATATAATTTTTCAGCTCAAGCACAACATGAGTTTGGATGTCAAATTTATTCTTATTAAAAGAGAATCGATATATGTGGTAGATTAAATGGCAAAAGATGGAGCCTATAAAAATGTTAAATACAGTAGATTGAATTTAACCTCCGACAAGATTACAATCTCTTCAAGAGGACATAATTTAAGAATTTATCTTATCTTATGGTCTTTTAAATATTAATTTTTTTCTTTCTTTTAGTTTTTTTATTATGTACATTTAAAAAAAAACAAATAAATAAGCTCCTTATATCTGACAATCAATTAACAGCTAATTGTTAACTTATTAGGCAAAATGTTATGTTTGTTATCTATTGTAATGAAGACCAAAACATTTTTTTTTTGGGAAAAAAAAACTTAATTTGAAAAAGCTTTAAACAAGTGACTACACCGCAAGAACTTTCCCTGCACAAGCAGTTACTCTTCAATCAAATCTCACGTGGTAGGATTATGAACGTGGAAAGATCCAAAATCATGGAACAATAAAATACAGATTAACATGGAGATTGGAGAATTCAACGTCACATGCTTTTGTATTGCTTTCACTTCAAGATACACGGTTTCTCAGATCTTGTTTATTAGTACTTTGCAGTCCACTTGTTCATTGTATTGTATTATATTAATTATTATTGTTAATTAGCGATAGTAGTGGAGGTTGCTGTCAAAGTTCCAAGGGGACCGGGCCGGGTCTATTCCGACGTGATTCTTTTTGCCTCAGACTGCAGGCACAATCATATTCATATCAATTTTACCTTTCCCATAAGGCCCACTAATGAGGCATGGTTAGTTTATGTCAACACCAAAATTTAATAAAGGCTTAATCTAATTAAACCCAAGTTCATTGTATTTGCATGAGGGTAAAACTCAGAATTTCAACTGTAAGTCATATATAAGGGTGAATTAAACGATCGGAGTCAATTATCTTAATCAGATTATTTATCCACTAACTCACACCAGTAGTTATTAACTGGGCCATTTATCTAATTTAAAGATATAGTTGAGTCATCAACTCAATAACAAACCACTTAAATAGCCAAACAAATAAAAACAGATAATGTTTTTTTAATCCAAATCTTATTAGCTTTACAAGATGCTGGATTGACAAAACTTCATCACAAACTTTAGACTGACTTATGTGACGGCTTAGACGAAGAGATTGACATCTATCACAAACCTACTAATCCAAATAGCAAGCCAACAAACAATTTGTCAAGACCCAAAGAAACAAAATAATTACCAAAACCAAATTACTCCAATTTCTTATCCAAACACAACTCCCAAATACTCATAGCCACCTCCAAAACCTTAAACCACATACCTTCAAAATATAAATTTTTCTTCGTCCTCTTAATTTAACCCGAATTTTAGAAAAAATCACAGCTAAAATCTTCTCATTAGGATTTCATTTTAAACCAACAGCCCCTAATAAAATCAGATAATTTTACGAATTTATACTCGTAAATTTTGATTCAATTTTAGCGTCAAACAGTATAAAGATTCTAAAGATTCCATAAACACAATCCACTCCACAATCCAAATATTAAAAATCCTTACCCCAACCAAATTTTAAAAAAATCCAAACAATATAACAAAATTTTCTCAACCATTTAACCTAATGGAATATGTAAAACCTGTAAAATTAATAAGTAATTAATCAATAATTAATAATTAATTAGAGAATTTAAAAATATAAATTTTATAGTTTAATAAGATTGAGCTTATTAAAATAAGAATGTTGACACTAATTTTAAAAAATTTGACCCAAAATTGAATCGAACGAACCGAACAAAACGAACGGGTCTATATTGGACCCAAGACTCAACCCAACACATAAAAGTCTATGAGTTTCAGCTCATTTACTCCCCATGCAAGCCAAACACGCTGAATAAGTTTAGCACGGGGAAGAACACCCTTCAAAGACACAAACCCTCACTTGATAATCAAATTCACATAACTTTTGATTTGAAACTCCGATCGCCACACTATTTGCGGCTACATGACTGCAGCATTGAGTTCTACAAAGTCCAGTGGTCAATTTGGTAAGGAAGTCTCAATCTCAATTTTTTCTTCCCTAATTTTTGAAATTAGATGAATTGGATGTTGAAACTTTGTTGATTTTAATGTTTAGCATCAAACTAGCTTAGCGAACTTGCCGAATTTTGACCCAATTCTCTATTGGTGAGGTGAGAACCCTCAAATCGTATTAGATTTCTTGGTTATGTGTGTTGGGTATTAAGTGTGCATGTATGGATATTCATGATATGATATAGGTGAGGTGTATATATGTGAATTAGAGCTTAATTGTGAATATTGGAGGTTTGGTGGAGTTTTGGGTGCCATTATTTTGGAGATTGAGAATTTTGGAGCTGGGTTTTGTGCCAACTGGGGTGCCTTTGACTTAGGAGAGAAATCGGTCAGGTATGATTTTGGTTTCTCGTATTTAATATATAATGTCTTGTGAAAACTTAGGCTAGATGACCATAGGATAAGCGGGAATGCATTAATATGTTAATTGCTTAGTGCCTTGATGATGATTGTTGAAATAAGTTGAGCATCGGCTTAGTGATTGATGTTGGTGATGAAAATAGAATGCAATATGATGATTTAGTGATGATTGACAAGGTGTTAAGAATGAATATGTATATGTGATGAATTATTGATGATCTTATTGGTTAATTGAGGAATTTATGTATGAGATTATGTAATATTGAGGTATGGTTGATTGTGGTAGGATGTGGAGATTGTGGTGCTGTAAATGGTATATTGTGGTGCTAATTGTATGAGTGGAATGTTGGTATTGAATTTGATTTTTGTGAAAATAGAGGTTTATGATCTTTTATAAAAATTTGAATTTTGGCCGAACTTCGGTGAGCCATAACTCAGCTTTCGGACCCCTAAATTGTTTCAAACTTGTTTCACATGAAAATTTGGGTCCGTGAAGTTTATGCCGTTTGAAGAAAAGATGAAAAATATTTTAAAACAAAAAATTTATGCCCGTCGCAAGTTCAGAGTGAAAAATTAAAATTCTACAACTTAAACATTTTTGCTGGGTCTACAGAACTTGAGTACATGGCCACCGCACGCGACGCGACCGTTTCATTTGGGTTGGGTGTCTCGCGTATGCGGGTTGGTGCATGCGTACGTGAGCAAAGGATTTTGAGGGGTTGCGTACGCGACCACCTGCACGCGACTCGCCCAACCCTTTCGGGTTTGGTATCTCGCATACGCGAGCAAGGTGCATGCGTACGCGAGCAAGGCGCGACACCCCTGATTCTAGCAAAGTGAATTTTTGTACTTTAAAACCTAATTTTGAATCTTTAAACCTCTATTTTTACTCTTTTAGCCCTTAGATCTTAGGGGTATGTCTAGTAATAAGATGAAGCTAGGAAAATGTAGTAACTTGGGGGTGAAGTAAGATTTAAAATGATGAATTATGTATGAAAATGCAAAGGTATGAAGTATATGTGTGATGCCATGGCTATACTGAATGATTATGCAATGATTATGAACAAATGTGAAAAGGTAATAATGACGAATTTGAGAATGAATGAACATGATGATGGTATGGATATGTTGGATGTGGGGAAGGCGGTAGGGCATAATCTCTCGATTCTTTACCCCTACATTCCTTGTGATTGTGCTTTGTGGGATGTGAGGAAGGTGGTAGGGTACTAATCCCCGAAGTCTTCCCTCACGTTCTTTCTCTCTCTGTCTGCAAGCTTGTAGGGCACTAATCCCTCGATCAGTATGACACGGCCTCACTAGGGAAAGGTGGCAGGGCACTAATCTCCCAATTTATTTCTCCCTGGTGTATGCCTTCAGGAGAAGGTGGTAGGGCACTGATCCCTCGATTTTATGCCTCCTGGAGATGCGCAGTCGAGAGACAGTATCCGGGTTAGCTACCGGGTGTGTTGAGTTCTGGCAGTTAACTGACACATGAGCTCACGGCCAGTAGGATAGACATACATCATATGCATATGTTTGAATTGCTTGCTTATGCTTTAATTGGGAATGCCTATGTGAATTTAATATGCTTAACTGTTATACATGCTATTTGTATTACTTGTATTCTAATTGTGTTTGCCATTGTCTGCTTGCTTATTTGTGTGTTTCCATCGATGTTGGGGGATTGGAGGAAAGGCAGAGGATTTGAGGATTTTAGTACGGTTTTGGTTAAGTTTAGAACCTTAGAGAACCACCTGGTTTATGGTTTCTATTTTAGTTCTTTAAGTTTTATAATCTAAGTATCAGAGTCCTAGGATCGCCTCTTGCTTTTCCGAGACCTTATATCTTATGTATGCGATACCATTACCATGCTGAGAATTTCTGGTTCTCATTCCATAAATATTTTGTGGTTTTCAGATGCAGGTCGTGAGACACCTCGTTGAAACATACTAGGAGCTTCTGAAGGCGAAGATCTTTGTGTTTTGGGATTTTATTTTGAATTTGATGTATATATAGATACTTGTATACCTCTACTATATATATATATATATATATATATATATATATATATATATATATATATATATATATATATATTGCTTTATCCCGCCTAGAAGTTAATTTGGAGAAACAGATTTTGTAAACTGTCTTTTGGGTCTTTTGTGTTTCATATGTATATATGTATGTATGATTATATGCTCATGGCCGGTTTAAACTCCGCGAGCCGAGTCAGAAGTTTTGTTATTTGTATCTTTCGAATTCTTTTCCTATGTATCTATATATATATGTCGCTTTACTCTTACCCTATCCGGTTTTATGTTTATCATTTTTTTCGAGAGTGATGCGCTCTTCTGTTTAACGTGTTTGTTTAATACCTATCTTCAAAGGCTCCGAGATAAAACAAATTTTCATCTATATTATATATAATTTTACTTTTAGAGGTCGCAGTGCCACGCTACCTCTGTTTTACATCCTAGATGTAAAGCTCTATGTGGTAGGGTGTTACAGAATACCTTTATTAGATTTACCTGGATACATGAACGAAGATTTTTTGCTTTTAAAATAAACAAAACAGACACTCTTGGCTTATTTACTTCAAAAGATATATCAATTATTATTTTTCAAATTGATTTTCTCAATGGTGGGACTATTTCGTCCCACTACCGGAAATTTTACCCTCAGCTACTGATGAAGGGTTCAAAGTTTTCAAAAACAAATTCGATAAACATGAAGGCTGTGTCCTTGTTGACCTAAAATTTTTTTCTACTTTTGCTTTGATATGGGTATTCTCGTGGAAAACAAGATCATCCAAAGTCACCACCAATACTCTAAAAAAATGCATACATCAAATGGTGGTTCCAATTCGATTCAACCATAGATCATCCCGATGAAGTTAGGAAATGGTTCAAAGAACATTCTAAATTTGTCAAGGTAATTAACCAGGAAACATATGTTTTTCTCAATCAGAAAGCTCAGATTACAGCAGGTTTAATAGGGTCTCAATCCAAGAAATTATTTACAAAAAATCTACAACAAACCCTATAGCTGCTCTAAGCATAAGAAGACTAAGAAGGAAAACAAAATCCTAATTCTTCAACAGCATCTTCAAGCAATTACAATCAAAATGAAGACGATTGTTTTGGAATTAACCTAGAAGAAGATTTGGTGTTATAGATACTGTAGGAGTAGTTTACGAAATGAAAATTGTACTATTTATACAGTAATTTATAACCTGTCAACCGGTACTGTAGCTATAGTTTAGGTCAATATTACATGTACTGTAGAAAAAGTAATCCTTAGGTCTATAAAAGTACGCTTCAACAACATTTTACAGCAGAGTTTTGAGATACACCAATTATAAAAAGATAAATTAAAGAGAGGTTCTGAGACCAGAAGTCCCGAAGTAGATCTAAGAGGGAAATGGGAGTTAGAAGTAAGTTATGTTAAGATATGAAAATATGCAAATGATAATGTAGAGGAGTAATATATAAAAATTAAAGTATAAAAAAAAAAGTTAGATGTGGCGGTAATCCGTTCCAACTAGCTTAAGGGGAGAAGAGAAGAAGACTGGAGTGACAGTAGAACCTGCATAGGACTAGTCAGAGAGAGAGCTAAACCATGGAACAGAGCAGAAAAATCAACTTTAACCTAAAACCCTAAAAACCTTCTAATCAGAAAATCTGCTTTCATCAAATAACAACCATATGAACTACTAATTATACTAAATTCAATCTGAACCCCTAATTCAACTAAATATAAGGTATAACAATAAGAAGACATAAAATCTTTCAATAGCAACATTCATTAATCAAACAAAAATCATGGAACATTGATAAGAAACATACTTAACTTGAACGAAATCAATTAAATTCAGTTACTAACAACTATATATAACACCCTACCACACAGAGCTTTACACCTAAGATGTAAAATAGAGGTGGCGAGGTGCTACGACCTCTAAAATAAAAAGTTATATATATAATATAGTTAAAAAAAATTTATTCTAGGAGCCTTCGAGGAAAAGTTTAAAATCGAAACCGATAAAGCGAAAAGCGCAACACTTACGACACGTAAACGATAAATGGAAAAGGTAAGAGAAACTAACATAGATATAACCAAAAAGAGTTCCAAGGTACAAATAACAAAGCTTCAGACTCATCTCGTAAAGATAAATCGGCCTGAGCACATAAGTATTTATACATAAATATAGGAGAACCCAAAATAAGCCCAAAATACAAAGTTACAGAACCTAATTCTCCAAAATAGCCTTTAAGAGGAAGATAATACAACAAATACATAGGCAATAGAAATAAAAGTATCTATCTATCTATATATATATATATATAAGATAAATCCCCAAAGACAAGGATCTCTACTATCAGAAGCTTCCAGCATGCTTCAGCGAAGTGCTGCCTGTCCTACATCTAAAAACCACAAATATCCGTATGGAATGAGAACCGGGGGTTCTCAGCATGGTAAAGGTGTCACGTACATAAGATATAAGGTCCTGGGAATGCCAGAGGCAATCCTAGAATGCCGGCACTCAGATTATAAAACTTAAGAATTAAAACTGAAACCATAAATAAGGGTGGTTTTCTAAGGACTCCTAAACTTAACCAAATACTTTAACCTAACTCTCCATCATCCTATTTCCTCCAAAACCTCCAACACCAGTAGAATCATACAAACAAGCAAGCAGACAATAACAAACACAATTAGGATACAGGTAATGCAAGTAGCACGTATACAAGTAAGCATATGAACGTCACATAGGCATTCCCAATTAGAGCATGAACAAACAATTCAAATAATATGCATATGATGCATGCCTGTCCTACGGCTGTTGATATTAACTGTCGGTTACTTAGCCAGTCGACATATTCTGGTAGCTAACCGTGGACAGAATACCAAACACAGAGCAAGTGGGACAACGCCGCAATCCTTGCAACTTACCCGCGTAACCGGAGCAGGGGGACAACTTCACCCTGCCTCTTACCCAAGCAGTGTTACATTCTTGACCCGGAGCAAGTGGCAATAGAACACAGCCCTTGCGTCTTACCCGAGCCTTGAAATTTTCTGGAGCAAGTGGATAACACCACTACATCTTACCCGGAGTCACATACGGAAACACACTTTCATTATCATTACCATTCATTCATTCATCCATTCATTCACAATTTATACCCGGAGCAAGTGGATAACACCACTGCATCTTATCTGGCATTCTCGCCTCTTATCCGGAGCAAGCGGATGACACCACTGCATCTTACCCGAAGGCATAACACAATTAATTTCAATTTCATTATCATTATAATTCATTCATAATCCTTCAATTTCACAATCCAATTCAGTTTTCATCATTTTTCAACCTTACTTTACCCCCAAGTTACCACTCTTTCCTAGTTCCATCTTATTATTAGGCATACTATTAAGATCTAGGGTTAAAAGAATGAAAATAGAGGTTTAGAGGTTCAAAATTGAATTTGAAACGCAAAATATTCATTTGCTGAAAAACAGGGCTATGCGTATGCATGTTATATGTATGCGTACACATACGTGTAATTTTGCCCAGGTCACGTATACGCGTGGGCGGATATTTTGGCTCATTTCACGTACGCATAGCCTTATCTGCATACACATATGCTCGAGGCAGAAACGACCCTTCGCAAATGAAGGGTATCCATACGCATATACTGCAGACTGACCAGAAATGGCTAAGTCTGCAGAATTTCAATTTTACCATCCAAACTTCCGACGCGCATAACTTTTTTCTTTTAAAATATTTTTCACCCGTTCTTCAAACGGCATAAATTTTACAGTCTCAATTTTCATATAAAATAAGTTTGAAACAAATTGGGGATTTGGAAGCCAAGTTATGGCTCACCGAAGTTTGGCTAAAAATCAATTTTTTACAAAAATCTCAAACCTCAATTTTCAATAAAAACTAAACTCAAATCCAAACTCCTATGTCTATATATTCAGCTTAACAACACATCATAGCACACCAATACAATACCAAAATTCCTACATCATACTACATTCAAGCATGCTTCAATTTCACACAATTTCACACCTAATTTCCTTAAGTTACTCAACAAGAATATCCACAATCCATCATTTATGCACAATCTCTACTATCAACTTATAAACCATCATTCAATCTCCAACACATACTCAATTCATATCATCACTCATAATCAAAGGTACTAAGCATTTAACATACTTTATTCTTTCAACCTATCCTTTGGTCATCTAGCCTAAGTTTTCACAAGACATTATATATTAAATACGAGAAACATAAACCATACCTTGGCCGATTTCCTCGTATCACCAAGACAACCCACAAGGAAAAATTGCAAGTCTCAAACACCAAAATTCAGTAACTAGATTTCACTTCAAGCTTCCAGCATACCCAATTGCCTCATATCACATATATACATACACCTAACATATTCATCACAAATATATACCCAAAATTCAATACCCAAAACATATAAACAAGGAATTGACTAGGGTTAATAATCCTTACCTTGGATGTGCCTCAATTTAGCAAAAGCCAACTAATCTCTCAAGTCAATTTGATCCTAAAACATCAAATTAACTAAATTTTAATATCCCAAAACCTTGACATTTTCAAACTGAAGAAGAGATATTAGGAACTAGAAATATGATTCCCTCACCTTATAACTTACTGGGCTTTGTAGAGCTCGACGCTGCGGTCGCGTGACTGCAAACGGTGCAGTAATCGGAGCTCGGAGCGGAAAGTTATGTGGGATTGAATTGGATGTTAGGGTTGGAAGCTCTCTTCCCTTGCTCTCCCCTCCATGAACAGATTTCATGTGATTTGGGAACAAATGAGCTGATGCTCATGTGGCTTAGTGAAGTTGGGTTGGGCCTTGGGCCCATTTTGGGTCCGGTTTGACCGGTTCGGCTTAATCTTGGACCAAATTCTTTGAAATTAGTGTCAAAATTCTTATTTTAATTAGTTCTATCACATTTCTAATTCTTTTATTAAAGATTAATTTATTGATTATCTATTCGCTAATTTTACGGGATTTACACTATACATATAATCTGAACAATGGAACAGAACAGAAAACTCAACTTTAACCTAAAACCCTAAAAATCTTCTAATCAGAAAATCTTGTTTCATCAAATAAAAAAGCATATGAACCACTAATTATATGAAAATCAATCTCAACCCCTAATTCAACTAAATCTAATGTACAACAATAAGAAGACATAAAATCTTTTAATAACGACATCCGATCCATTAATCAAACGAAAATCATGGAACATTTATAAGAAACATACCTAACTTGAACGAAATCAATTAAATTCAGTTACTAATAACTATACATATAATCTAAACCATGGAACAGAGAAAAAAAATCAACTTTGACCTAAAACCCTAAAAACCTTTTAATAATAAAATCTACTCTCATCAAATAACATCCATATGAATCATAATTACACTAAAATCAACGATCACATGTAAATAACTACTAACCAATAAGTTGAATCAAGAGCAACTGCGTGTGATGGTAAAGGAAAAAACTCGACGCGACGTGCGTTGAGACAGAGCAGGGGATGCGCAATCGAATGGTCCAACGTAGATGGCGACACGACTTCAATAGAGCGGCAACGATGACCTATGTCAGCAGCAGTGGTGGTGCTGAGCTGCTGTTCCGAAGACCCGCGGTTGCTTGCGAACTGAAGTGACGGCGAAGCTTATCAATGTTGTCCTCAGCGATGGAAACGATGCTCGAAGAAGGCTGTTCGGTGGCGCAACCTTGGGGGGTGAAAATAATCGGCAACGGTGAAAATGGGATTAATCAGAAGTTAATAATAATTCCTAAAATAGGGTAAATTAGGGTTATTATAGGTATAATTGGAGATGTGTTTTTTAAAGTAATAGAATATGGAGTCTAACCCAATAGAAGTTGGCAGGAGTTGGCTTAACCCCTTTTGATTACCTAGCAAAATTGAAATATATATCATAAAAACTTTATTATATGTTAGACACCTCAGGAATACGGCATTAATTTGATTCTCATTTAACATATATGTGTTTTGTATTTAACTAATGGAAAAGTTTAGAAGACCAACAACTTTATTAATAATTTCACATTATTAGATAAAATTTCATACCATTAAAAACATCATTAATAACTATTTGATGGTTACAAATCATAAAAATTGCTGGCCCCTAGCACTCCTTTAAATTATGTGTTAACAAATTAAAGGAGAAAAAATCGTTGGACATATTTTAATACTTAAATTCTATCATATTGGTATATTCAACTTAATATATATTCTTAGTACAATTTTTAAAATAAATTTAAAAATAGTATATATATTATTATTTTTAAATTTAAAAATAATTTTAAATGTTTTTATTTATATAATTAAAAAAGATATTGAAAATTAAGTTGTACTTTAATATCCTTAATATATCACAACATTATTATAATTTATCTTATATATATATATGTGTGTGTGTCAGTGTGTGTGCGCGCGTGTGTGTCGTTTTTATATGTCTCATAATTAAAAAGATAAAATTAGTATGAGTATGTGTACGTCATGTGTTGTGTATACGAGCTTTAAACGATAAATTGAATTGCTTAGCTTGATATGAGCTTCTTGCCTGTTTCTTTCAAGATTTGTTTGGAAAAATAAGAGGTTTAGTTAATTAAATTTTTTACTTGACCAAGCACTGAGATCATTTTTTATTTTATCTTTTATTTTGACGCGCTAAGATAATCGTCTTTTGTGTATATTAGTTTAAAACGGTGGGTGGGGCAAGACATAGTTAATATATTTAAGAGTAAAATCTCTCTCCGGTCCCTAACCATTTACAAAATTGACCTGGCGCCCCTTAACCATTGGAAAATAACAACGTGGTCCTCATCGATTTTCTCCGTATGACCAATAGGTCCCTCTCCGTGAAATGTAACCGAGAAATCCTACGTGTAACGGTAATTATCTGACGTGGATTCAAACGATTTGATGGGACAATTGGGTCCTTGCACAATCATAAAAAACGTTGCCGTTTTGAATCACGATGGAATCAGATTCTAACATACATTCCTCATTCTCTCCCTGAAGTATCACACACTCTCACTCTTTGCCCTCATACACACAAAGAATTACCGTAAACCCTAAAGACTGTCAAGCTTCCCATCAGATAACGACGAAGAAGGAGAGCCGGCGAGGACGACGTAACTGTGCAGTAACGTGGCGTTTGCTGACGGAGGTGGTGACGTGCTACTGACGGAGCTGCACTTCCGTTTTAAGAGGTGAGTTTGTACAACCGTTTGTAAACGACATCAATGTGGTCCTTCATTTGTTTATCTGAATGAAGTATTGTTACCATGGACCACCATAAAGTACGATATGCATACTTTGTTTACATTTGTGAAGAACAGTCACTTTCACTAGGGTTGGGTCATCACTTGGAGTAAAGTTTTTTTTATCTGTTTTGAGTATATTAATGTCTGTTAACAATAATTTAGTTATGGGTTATTGAGTAAAGTTTATATATTGCAGATGGCTGTTGAGATTATACCAGTATTTCACCATGGGGGTGGTTTAATAGAGACGATAATCTAATGCTCAGTTACCTTGGTGGTAAAGTAGAGAGATTCCCCAAGTTGGACATTGACTTTGTTAATTTTAAGGATTTTGAGGAGATGTTCAAAGGGTTAGGATATACAGAGTACAAGGCTATGTATTGGCTAGACCCCGGTGCCCCTTATCTAGAGGCTGGACTACACATTTTAAAAGGTGACAAAGAAATTAACCAAATGTGTGATAACAAGATGGCAAATTTAGAAACTAATGAGTTGCATGTGTATTTTGAGCATCATGTGAGGCAGGCAGATGTGGATGAAGCAAGGGTTGTTCCTGTAGACTTGAATTATTCCTCCACTGATGAGGGCTATGAGAGTGCTGAAGATGAGGCTTATAAGCCTCCCCCACCTGGTTATGAGACACTAAGCAGCAGTAGTAGTGAGGAGTTAAGGCCAAGGAATAAGAGTAAGAAGGACACACCGAATAAAAAGAAAATGACACATAAGAAGAAGAGAGCAACACCTAAAAAGAAAACTGTGACACCTGTGAAGGAAAAAGTTAATGATGATGATGGCCTATCCCCTAAAACGAAGAAGAAAAAGAATAAGAGATAATAGGAAATGAAAGAGGTTGTAAGATTGTAATGCGTTGAAGGAGTCTACAATTATGAACAATTATTTTACCACCGTATAGCCAGACTCATTTATCAAGTCATCCAGCCACTTAAAATATTTGCAATACGTTGAAGGAATCTACAATAATGAACAATTATTTTTTAATCAATCTAATTACAGAAAAGATTGTAAAATGGAATAAACCCTAATGTACCTTGAAATAACTGCAACCAAAGAACAACCTATTTGGATTACTTGATGTGGTTGACTCAAAGAGAATCGCATGAGCTCCACAATAACATATTGGATGTGTGAACTTCTTCCTTGCCATGCCAACATTGCCAGAGTTATTGCTTGAAGCTCCCATCGACTTCTCTTTCCATGAATGACGGATTGAATCTGATGAATGTTCTTCCGTCTTCATCACTGAAGGCAAGGTCAGATTTGATAACTAGGGTTCACATTAACATTTGGGATTGCTCTTATTAAGAACTGGAATCAAAACTGCAGCGTTTTTGATGATTGTGTACATGGCTTCTATCCTATTCACAACACTCAGTCCACGTATAACAGCTACCGGTACAGGTAGGATCTTCCGGTTAATTTTTACCTGTAAACCGACGAGAGGGACCTATTGGTCACACGGAGAAAATCGATGAGGGCCGCGTTGTTATTTTCCAATGGTTAGGGGGCGCCAGGTCAATTTTGTAAATGGTTAGGGACCGTGGAGGGATTTTACTCTATATTTAAGCGCACTATAAAACTTATCTAATAATATAAAACACACTAGTGCTAGGAAGTAGTTAAAATTGCCTTCTACTACGATATAATTTCAACAGGTTTTCCATTGAGCAAAAGGTATGTTAGTTTTTAGAGGATGTACACGAAACAATAATGATAATGGTAAATAATAGATAAAAAAATAAATTTAAAATTAAAAATAAATTATTAATTAATTATTTAATTTTATATATTAACATTAAAAAAAATTAGGATTAATAATTAAATACATTTACATTATATATGGTTATTCTTAATTTTATTATAATCTCTCAATTTCTGATACACGTCTAAAACTCGTTGTTATCGATATTCGGTCAACGACAAAAATTTGCCGTCGTTGTTAGTTACAACCGTTTCGACGGAGTATAAAGCCGTCGTTCCCCCTCAAGCCGGTCAGACGCAATCAAAACACCATAGTTCGTGTATGTCGCCGTAATCTCACTCCGTGCCGCTACACTCCCGTCGGGCATACCGACGCCACCGCAACCTTTCGCTGACACCGCCGAAGCCTCACCTCGCATGGCTGTCCCTCCGATCCATAGCAAAGACAGATCCTTCCACAGCCGCTCCCATGCATCCCCTTTGCCGCTGCAACCCCTCGGACCCTGCCGGATGTTCAATTCACTAGGTTGGCGGATGGTTATTGTAATTCTTACAAGGATGGTTAGTTTAAGTAAATACAAGTAAAATATATTGGATGTTCAATTCACTAGGTATGCAGATGGTTATTTTAATTTTTAATTAGATGATTGTTTTGTTCCATTCACTCAACCAAATGCATTTCATGAACACCCATTTGAACATTAAAATCTTGGCCATCAACTAACCTATTGAAGCAGCGATTAGGGAGAGTGCGACCCTGATGATGGTGTCTACCGTGCCAACCAGCAAGTCAGCGACGGATGCAGGAAGGAGTGTAGCAATAGTTTCTTCGTTGATGGGGGGTGCTGATGACAGTGGATGGTGAGCAAAGCAGCGTCGGCGAGGGGGAGTATGGACGCGTCGTTCGTTTCTAGTGTGGTGGTGTTAGAATTTGGTTGAATTAATCCCACACTGCTTAGGATAGCAAATGGAGTGGGTGGCCTAGGCTATAAATATGAGGCTAAGTTCTCCATATTTTTTGCACCAGTCGGAAACACTTAAAGCTTGTATCTGACTTTTCTTTTCCTCTATACCTTTTGATTAGAGAGTGTTGTGAGGTGTAGTTAAATATTTGCTTTGAGAGTGTGGGTGTACTGGGGTGCCGGTGTTAGAGAGAAAGGAGTCTATGTGTTGTAACAATTTTCACATAGTGATATTCTATGGTTGTCATTTGACAATGGTCGTGGTTTTTTTCTCTAGTAATTGGAGTTTCCACGTTAAATTCTTGTGTTGTGATTGTGTCTATTTTATTTCTCTGTGAAAGGTATTTTCTCAAGGGGGAATGGTGTATTATTCCCAACAAGTGGTATCAGAGCTTCGGTTCGGTGGGATTTATTCTTAGTATACTCTGTAGTTGCAGCCTAGTCTGACCTTTCACATCAGAAAAGAATTTTATCCTGTGGCTTGAGGTTGATCTTTGGTTGCTGTTGTTGTTGCTAGAAGGCAGTGTGACACTGTGAGAGTGCAGTTTGGGAAGGTTCTGGCTAAGGAAAGACTTAGTATTTAAGTGTGTCCATTGTGACCCACCTCTCTTTCCTGGGAACTCTTCCTAGTGCACGGTCTACAATTGAGTTATACTATTCTAGTATACGGTTGCAACAATGTCAGGATATTCAAGTGCTGTGAAGCTTGAAATAGAGAAATTTGATGGAAGAATCAATTTTAGCTTGTGACAAATACAAGTCAAGGATGTATTGATACAATCAGGTTTGCATAAGGCGTTGAAGGAGAAGACAAGAAGTATCCTCATGGTATTACCGCACTACCATGGATAAGGATAAGTTGTGGCAATCGGGTCCACAATTGCACACGGGCATTGGTTGGCGTTGAGATGCAAGGTGTGTGGTGGAGTTATGTCGATGGCTGAAGAACTTTCAGGAAAAGCCAATTCGGAAGTTGCACCATGAATTTTCAGTAAGGTTTCAATCTGTACCAAGGCGAAATGCTTGGAGTGGTCTAATTCCAAGTGAGTATACTTTCATGGTGGAGTATGATAGTTCTCTGAACTATGATTGTCGGTATAGACAATGGCAGCAAAGAATTGTCGGTGTTGACTATGGAAGATGAAGATGTGTGACTATTTCAATCAAGGTGGAGATTGTTAGAATTTGGTTGAATTAGTCCCACATTGCTTAGGATAGCAAATGGAGTGGGTGACCTATGCTATAAATATGGGGCTAAGTTCTCCATATTTTTTGCACCAGTCGGAAATACTTAAAGCTTGTATCTGACTTTTCTTTTCCTCTATACCTTTTGACTAGAGAGTGTTGTGAGGTGTAGTTAAATATTTGCTTTGAGAGTGTGGGTGTACTAGGGTGCTGGTGTTAGAGAAAAAGAAGTCTATGTGTTGTAACAATTTTCACATAGTGATATTCTCTGGTTGTCATTTGACAACGGCCGTGGTTTTTTTCTCTAATAATTGGAGTTTTCACGTTAAATTCTTGTGTTGTGATTGTGTCTATTTTATTTCTTTGTGAAAGGTATTTTCTCAAGGAAAAATAATGTATTATTCCCAACAGGTGGAGACCGGCGCTGAGAAGGGGCTTGGTTGACGATCCCACGACGGTGAGGAGACGACCTACGCAACTTCGGTTTCTGGTGAGGGAGAGAGTGATGTCGACAAATGGGGTGGTTGATGAAGCGGTGACGGCGTGATGGACCCAAGAGGCGATGATGATGTTCGGTAAAAGAAAAATTGACATCGGTAAAAGGGCTAGTTGATGAAAGGATGGCGACAAAAGATTTAAAAAAAAAAGATGTTGATTTAACAAATTAGATTATAAAAGATCGTTAAAATTTTAAAATAACTGAATAGAATTTTTGGTTGGAATAATTTAAATAATATTTTTTTTATTTTTGTTGAATCAAATTCTCAGTCCATTATTATTTATATTATTCATAATTTTCATTGTTTACCAAGCACAACTATAATTTTTATCAGCGGCATGCAGGAGGACGTTTTAAGAGAACGAAACAAACAAATTAAATTAAAATACTACCAACGGGATACTAGTAGCTACAGTAATAAAAAATTTAAAATGAAAATGATAGATATAAGGAAGAATTTTTATTTAAATAAGCATTTATTATATGCTACAGTATCTGTCGTTAGCTGCTGTGACTTGTGAGAATTTTCTACACAAATAAAAGAAAGTTGATAATTTTCTTCAATTTTTTCCATATCGTGGAATAATATTCTTGTTTTGTAATTATGGACCATTAACGACGTTACATCAAAGTAATTATAATTAATGCACGGTTGAGAATGGACCTACAGATTTTGTTGTTTTGCATGAATCTTAAACTATACTTAGCTGTGGGTGTGGCCCAAACTTGTCCATATGCAGAATTAATTGAAGGCCATCTTAAGCACTAAGGAAAACAAAATTATATGAGAGAATTCCGAGTACTGCTCACCACAGAATGATAAATGAAACTAATTATTAAACAAATTCATTAATTAATGTGGTCAAACTTATTCATATACAATATGTCTGATGTATTCCAAATGTTGGGAGGAAAAAAAAATATTTTTGGCTTTTTTTTATTTCTAAATCAAATGGAAATAAGATCTTATGTTTATTGAAGTGTTATTAAAAAACTATGCTACGCCGATGTCATATGATTTTTTTAGCACATCAAATCTCATGTTTAGAACGTTTCATTATTAAAAAAATTGAAAAAAAAATTCAAGATTCAACAGAAATTATTATTTTTAATTGTTATTTTAATTTTTTTAATTTTTTTAATTTAGTAATTTAATAAAATATTTTTAATTTATATTTTTAAACATTATTCGTTAATTACTAATTAAAAATAATAAATTCTGTTAATTCTTTAATATTTAAAAAAAATATTAATCAGATTGATCTAAAGCTACAATATACTAATTAAAAAGCCGAAGCAACGAATCCAAAATAAGTTCTTAATAAACAAATAATTTAAATCAGTTAAAATAATTTAAATTTTTAATAATAAAAGTTGAAACGTAATAAAACTTGATTATATTCTTCTAACATCAGATACAATCATTTTCTTCAAGCACAGTCTTTTGATATACCAAATGTAATAGTGAGAGTGAAATGTTGTAAATAAAATTATTGGGATCATCACATATGAATCAATAATCATTAATGAACGGTAGATCAGATCATATCATAGCTAAGTTGGGCACATATGCATCTCAACAAGGAAGTCAATCAAAATGCATCAAGGATCGGAAATCATAATATAAATTTCATATTCTTGTTGAGTAATTATTTCTGAGAAACAATAATGACTGACTAGAGAAAACGAATTAATATATGAGTTCTTCAATGATGAACATTTCAACAGAAATGGACTCAACAGCAAGTATAACGGAGGAGAATGAATCTTTTCAATTTTTTCAATTGATTTTGTAAATGTTAGAATATAATTAAGATTAATTAGCATTATTTAGTATATGAATATTTATTATAGGATATTACGTTTTTATTATTACAATTCTCTTAGCACTTATAAATACATTTTTATATTGTATCATTCTAAACAACTTGAATACACGAAATAATACACAAGTTCTTTCTCTAATTTAGTCTCTTGTTTCTAACAGTAAATTATAATCTTATAATTTACTCTTTAAATAAGATTAAAGAGAGAAAAAAAATTTTAATTCATAATATCATATATGAAAATTCATCAAAACATGAGAAAATTTAAATAAATGACAGATATAAAAAATTAAATATTAAATAGATTCTAACTAACTTGGAAGTAGTTATTGTTTTGGGTACCATGGAAACTTAAAATTTTTTGGATCCTTGGATAGATGTAAATAATTAAGTAAAAGCATAAATATTAATAAGGTGTGTATATTGGAGATAAGATTGAAGTGGTGGGAGTACACTGATGTGTTGAACCAATGAAAGTAGAGACATGTGATACATCTATCTATGTCGTCTTTCTGTATACATACATACTCCTCCAACCGTGTGAAACACATTGCATACATATTAATTAGCAGTCAAAAAAGGAGTATTAGTGTGCAATTGGAAAACCTACATGCTTCTTTAATTTACATCACTAATCTTACTTTTTAGCAACCTCATCATCATATCATATCATATATATATTATATCTGTTCACACTCCTGTACTAGCTACTTAATTAGTTTGAACGTTACTACGGATATACACATGCTTCGAAGAGAGTGGTATATATAGTTTTGTCTTGGTTGGAATTAATTAGGACTGGTGGTGGCGGTTTAGATGGGCTTGCATGGATTATTAAAATGGTGGGACGTGATGAGTGGAAGGGTTTTGATTATTGCTTTTTTTCTCCTTGTTTCTTCTCCTTCTTCGTCTTCTCAACAAAATAACACAGCACCACCATCATCCAATGAAATAAAAGGGTTTCATCATGATCCACAATCATCATTTTACAAACACAAATGGCCGGTACGGTAACTACTATTATGAAATTGTGTAGAATTAATGCATAATAACAATTTGTTGTGTTGATATGTATGTATCAGGGGATGGAAATTGGGTGGAGAATAGTAGTAGGGAGCATAATAGGGTTCCTTGGATCAGCATTTGGTACAGTGGGAGGTGTCGGTGGGGGTGGCATCTTTGTTCCCATGCTAACCCTTATTATTGGATTTGATGCTAAATCGGCCACAGCTATATCCAAATGTAAGCAACCATCTATCTATCTCAAATATCATATTTAATTAACATCTATTATACCGTTCATCATTCATTTCTTCTTCTTCAACAATTCAGTACTATTGTTATAGTACTTCTACCTACCTACCTAGGTTGCTTAGTGAGAATTTTTAAATAAAAAGGACAATTTTTTGTATTAACATTATCTTAATCTTCTTCTTTGCCTCATTAAGACTGATAAGTACATAACTACATATGCTACATGCTGGTAAACAATTCTAGTCTCCTAACTAAGCGGCAGTTAGATAGGTTCGAAAGTGAATTTTGTTTTTTACTTTGAAAACTTACAGAATTAATGTTTAGTATAATTGTTACAATTAATTTCTGATTCTTTTAAAATTATTTAAAGTATTTATGAAAAAATAAAAAAATTGTCTTTTCTTTTATATTTTAATTTTTTTAAAAAATTAATTAAATTATTTATTCAAATTGGTCGTAATAATGCTTTTATTTTTTTTCGCTTTTTATTAATCCTCTTATCTCTTACTTAGGGCTAGTGTAGTAATACTATTATGTATTCTAATAATAAAAAAATTTGTGAAAACTCAGGTGAAATTGACTTTTAAGTATAACTTCACGTAAAATTAACTACACCTTAGTTTCCACAAAAAAAAATTATTTTTCGATCTCCAATAAAGTTATCCCATAAAAGTGATGGACTAGTGAGGGCTGTGAGACACTCTCAAAAATTATATTTTTATTTTTTTTAACCAACAATGCTAATTTATAAAAATAATTATCTTACGTATATATAAAAAAATTAATTAATAATAAAATTAATTATTCATATAAAATATATACATTAAAATATAAAATATAAAATATAAATTAAAAATATATAAAACAATACATATAATTACACATAGTGACTAATTTTTTTATGTATTTCATTATAAAAATTTAGGAGAATATATAATAGTTGAAATAAATAATAATTTGCTGTTATCGTTTTTCTTATTATTTTCAAGAACTTAATTTAATTTAAATCTTAATTCTACACCACTAAAATGAACCATTAACATTAATTATATGGAAAAAAAAATTTGAAGTACAAGTGTTTACGTAATTAAACTTTTTTCCCTTCTTAACAAATCAAGTACCACTACTATACAAATTAAACTTTTAATTTTACAGGATAATTAAGCATTCTCTTTATCCCAAAAAATTGAAAAATAACTACACGTACGTTTGCATTATTAGTAGTGTCCTACTGTCATACGTATGTTAATTTGTTGTATATATGTTCACCATGTATATATAATTTCAACGACATAAATTAACATTATTGATTAATTAGTAATTAATAGACGAGCACATACATGCATGCATGGTCTACTTTTTTTTTTATCATGATATGCTGATTAATCCCTTTGATTAACTTAATTAATATATGTATATTCATGGTGATGAAGGCATGATTACTGGTGGAGCAGGAGCAACAGTTTTCTACAATCTAAGGCAAAGACATCCAACACTTGATTTGCCTGTGATTGATTATGATTTAGCACTTCTTTTCCAACCAATGTTGATGCTTGGAATCAGTATTGGAGTTGCTTTCAATGTCACTTTCCCTGATTGGATGCTAACTACTTTGTTGATTATAGTTTTCATAGGTAATTAATTAATTAACAATTTCATTATTAATTATGAACATCTATATATCTTCCATGATATTAATTCTAGTAGTCTTGAATTATTATTTCATTGATGAAACAGGCATTTCAACTAATGCATTTCTAAAGGGTGTTGATACATGGAAAAAAGAAACCCGTCTTAAGCAGGTTTAATTTTTTTTCTTAAGAAACTTAGATCATCCTTTTATATTATTGAATCATTTTACTAATTTGCACTTGATGCTCTGGTTTAGTTTAATGCATTATTATTCTTGTTATGATTCCAGGAGGCTAAGCAGAAATCACAACTGAATGGTAAGTAATTAAGTTGGTCTGGTATTTATTCTGTCGTTAATATATAAAAACGATTTATCAATATATATGGAACAACGAGATTAATTAAGCTAATTAATTCTGTGTCTAATCAGATATTGGGAGGGCTGAAAATGCTGCAAATGATCCTCAAACAGGAGTAGGCTTGGTCAATGAAAATCTCACTAACAACATTAATAAACAATCTAAGAAAAAGGTAGTAAGAAAATCAAGCTATGAGCGAGGTTGTTGCTTGCTTCATTCCATGCATGCATGTTTAGTACAATTTGTATTCTTCTTTTGCAGGTTTCGGTTATAGAGAACATTTATTGGAGGGAGCTTGGACTTCTTGTCTCTGTGTGGATCATGATTCTTGCATTAGAGATAGGAAAAGTGAGATATTATTGAATTCTTAATTAATTAACTTGTGTAGATAGAAGATTGATCCCTGTTGATTATATATTAATGTTAATATGATGATGTGCCTTTATTGTGAAACAGAACTATACAACAAATTGCTCAGTGTTATATTGGGCATTGAATATACTGCAGGTAATAGAATTTTCTTTCTAGAAGAGTAGAGTGACAATAATTGAATCCTCAAGGATTTCGACCTCGAACTAATTAACCCTTAAAGAAAAAAATTTACTAATTAAGTTCTTCACGAACATGTATGTTCTTCCTTCCATCCATAGATAGTGCAAAACAAAATGTGTGTGTTCTGATGCTGCTACATGAGTATGACAACCATGTAGATTTAGATAATAAAACTTCATTATTTTTTAAGTTTTTATATAACTTTTATCAACTGTTCTTTATTTACCATGAATCCTATATAAAAAATAAGTGGAGTTTTATTTCAAACATTATTATCTACACGATGATTTTTCATAAAATAGACACGTCACAATAGTTAATGCTATATACAAGCACCATCATTAAGTTTTATGTGATGAATTGATAGAAAGACATAATGTCCATTATTTGCTATCTTAAAAGATCAAATTGGCATTTTTTTCCCCTTTAGTAAGACTAATTAATCCAAAGGCAAAATTTTCAGGAACCTAATTATCACTTTACTCTTCTTTTTCTAACCATGAACAAATGGTTAATGTTGATGAATGTGATGGTGATTAATTTGACTTGGTCCATGTCCCTTAAGGTGCCGATAACAGTAGGAGTGAGTTCATATGAGGCAGTACTTCTATACAAAGGGAAGAAAGGAATAGCCTCAAAGGGAGACAAAGAGACACATTGGAGAGTGCATCAGATAATTCTATACATGGCTTGTGGCATTCTTGCTGGCATAATTGGTGGCTTGCTTGGCCTTGGTGGTGGTTTCATCTTGGGTCCACTCTTCCTTGGCCTTGGAATTCCACCTCAGGTAACTAAACACTATGTTTTATCTGTTTTGGAACTCACTCTGATGATTATGTATGTGGAATATAATATTAACTTCCCATGATGATGATGATGAAGGTGGCAAGTGCTACATCCACTTTTGCAATGACATTCTCAGCATCTATGTCTGTGGTCGAATATTACCTTCTTAAACGTTTTCCTGTTCCTTATGGTAAGTGTCGCGGAATATAATTGGAAAATAACTCGCTTACACCCCCCTAAAGAAGAGATAATCATATATATGGTTGAGCTTGTTATTTATGTTTGCATGGCAGCCCTGTATTTTGTAGCTGTAGCAACTGTTGCTGCACTTATTGGACAACATTTGGTGAGAAAGCTCATTGCATTTCTAGGGAGAGCATCTCTTATTATTTTCATCCTATCACTTACAGTTTTTGTCAGTGCAATATCATTAGGTAAGTCTACTATTATTGTAATTAATATGCTTTAGTTTATATCAAAATATACAAATTATTATTCTAAATAAATAAACTACATGTGCAGGTGGAGTAGGCATAGCAAACCTGATTCACAATATTGAACAAAAGAAGTACATGGGATTCGGAAACCTTTGCACTCTAAGGGTTAGAAATTAGAAAAGAAAAATTAAACTTCCATGTCTCTGATCTTGGACTGCGGTGCTCTTTGCTAGTTAGTGTTGTTAGGGATTGAATCAATAATCAAACTTCCTTTTTGTGTTTGCTCTACTCCTTTCTCTTCTCAGTTTGATCATATTGTAACACATATAAAGGGACAATGCTATAATATTAATGTATGTATTGTATACTTAGGTATACTAAGGTAATCTAATGGTATAAATTTGAATTATAAAAAAAATAGAATTAGATTTAAACCACTAGATTACCTTAGTGTTTGATGTACTAGTTCAATCTGGTACATGTAAAATGTTGCTTTTTTTGGCCTTGATGTAAAATGATGCTTAAATCATCATGACATTCGAGATTTTATTTAAATAATACAAAAAAAAAATCTTCAACAGGTCAATCATGTTGTGGTCCTTATTTTATTTTCCTTGCTCTAAAGGATTGTTTACATTGTTTTTTCTTTTTGGTTTTGTTATCCAATTACGCTCATGAAAGTGGCTAGACGATACATTAACCAGTGAATTGGGTCTACGCAGATGATCTTTCTTTGAGTAAATTCTCATAATAGACTCTGAGCTAGATTCACGAAATTACTTAATTTGATCATCGAAATTTCAATTTCCCCATAGTAATAATCTTCCAGATTGAGTTCCGGGCTCCGCCTCCTCACTCCTGACTCCTCCGCCACTGTGGCCGCAGCACCACCACCTCCACAAAACAAAACTCCGGTTATAAAGCAAACAAATACTTCAAACATGCATGCTTACAGCACTATGCATTTTCAAGAACGGGTCTTTGAATCATTACTGGCCTGTAGTACCGCCAACGCCCTTAGATTCTAACAATAACAATTCAGTTTTATTGGCCAATACTTTACCATTACCGCCACCGCCATAGCCACCACAAGAGAAGCCACCTCAGCAACCTGAAGAAGATCTTGTTACAGCACTGGCAACCACCACGAGCACCACCACAGAAATGGTGAGCTCTTGCTTCGGAATCTACGCAACGCTTCCAATCGTTCCTCATAGCCAGAAAGTCCTTTCCGCCTTCCAAGTCTTCAACGGAATCAATATTAAACGGAAATGCCGAGCTCCTGTTATAATTATATTGCTTTCAAATTAAATGAGTCAATATTAAACGATGTTAGGCTGGCTCCAAATTTGTAAAAACATATTCGGTTAATTCTAATATATTTTACATAAAATTTAATTATAAAATTAAAAATAATGTAAGTCTTTAATTAAAAGAGAAAAAATATAAAAATTTAATTATAAATTTTATAATTTTATAAATTTATATAAATTAACAGAATAATTAAACTTACAATATTTTATATTTTTACTTACTAATTATTCTGGATCTGACTTTCGAATCTTGAATCGGAGCAATTACAACTCAGTTAGACGGGCCGGGCCACTAATATAGCTCAGATCGGCTTAGTAACTTCAAATAATTCTTAACTGAACATTCCAATTCAAATACTTTTTTTAGTCCACAAGATAAAGATAAGATAAAGACACAAACTATATAAAGGAAGGCTCCCTCAGGTATGGTACACATTCCTAACCCCTTCCTATACCTCTCAGATCCATTCTGACTTGAGTATTGGAAGTGTCTTTACAGGTACCACCCTCGCCGCTCCAAGAAGATCTGATCCCGTCACCACCCAAGGCCGGCGAGTCCCTGATCTATCTCACAACCCGTACCAACAACTTCCAGTACAATCGCGCCATCTGTGGAGACTTGCCAAGCCTCAGCGACATGACGGAAGAATTCGATGAGCGATCCTCAAACCATCACCATGAGTCAGACCCACGCAACTCGACGAACGAGTCATGGAATGACATCCCCCCGCCGACCCATGGGAGGATATCCAGTGTCGTACACTGCCAGCCGACTCCTAACAAGCAACAACCAAAAAAAGGTAATCACCAACTCAATAAAACCAGAGCAATCGACGGCCTAGGAGAGAAAGCAGTCCAAATTATCCAAGAGCTCTATTAAAGGGTACAAACCTTTGAAAGCCGGGTCACTTCCAAGGAACGATACCAGCCAGAACATACAAGCCAAGCGACCTCCAGAAGCCGTTCATGGCGAGAAACCCATAACAAAAGGTTTCCCGAACGACGACATGGGAAATGGTGGGACCGCAATGTTTCCCGAGAGCCAGAGCATCGACACACGACGATGGTATAAGGCACCAGCGGGACTCCAAACGAATAAGGAGCGAGCACATGATAATGGGAGCCACCCTATTCACTGAGAGAATTCTAAATGCCAAGCTACCGAAGGGTTTCTACAAGGCAACCGACATGAAATACAACGGGACGAAGGACCCACAAGAAAATTTCACGACTTTTGAGGCCAGGATAAATTTAGAAGGGGCTGCCGATGTAGCTCGATGTAGGGCCTTCTCGGTAACCCTAGTCGTCCCCGCAATCAAATGGTTCAATGCTCTCCCCAATTACTCAATAGGAAATTTCAACGACGTCTCCAAAAAATTTATGGTACAATTTACTACCAGGATTACAAAAGCGAAGCACCGGATCAACCTGGTCGGAGTCATGTAAAAGCAAGACAAACCCACAAGGAAATACCTCGACAAGTTCAACGATGAGTGCTTAACGGTGGACAAGCTAAGCTTACGAACTCCGTAGTCAGCCTCTACCTAACCAACAGACTCATGAATGAAGATTTTCGAAAGTATCTCATCACCAAACCAGTCTGGATTATACATGAAATCCGGAACGTTGCAAGGAAATACATAAATGACGAAGAGGTAAGCTAAGTCGTAGTAGCCAATAAACGGTAGCACAATAATACGGCACCTCGAAGTAATCCACCGTCCAAAGACAACCCAAAGTATCACTACAAATCCACTAGTCCCAACCAACCACCCATGGTGGGGAAGTTTAAGAACTACACCCCCTACCAGCCCCGATCACGAAGATCTACCACTAGATAGTGGAACGAGGCATCCTCCCGAAGGCCCGACAACTGAAAGAGTGGACATGCAGTAATAAAATCTTGTACTGTGGCTATCACAGAGGATACAGACACAAATCAAGAAGACTGCTTTGACTTAAAAGACGCTCTCGAACAAGTCATCCGAGACAACAAATTCCAAGAGTTTGCCAACCAGAAAAACCAAAAGGGAGAGATCACAGGAATGGAAAGATTGTAATCCCAAGATGATAAGGCAGGCCCAACAGGAGAGCCCGGAAACCGACTCGACGATCATAATGAATATCATCACCAGAAAAAATGCAATCGAAAAATCCAAGTCAGCGCTAAAAAAGGATCTCCGAGTACTGGCAGTAAAAGACGAACAAAGAACCCCTCCCCTCCCGACGACAATGTTCTCCCCCAATGACTGCCAGAACATCACGTCGAAGGAAGACACCCCTTTCATCATATCAGCCAAGGTTGGAATCGGTATAATTAAGCGGATACTCGTGGACATCAGAGTCGACTCCAACATCCTTTTTCGAGGAGTTTTTGACAAGATAGGACTTCGAAACGAAAACTTGCAAAGCCACCAAAATGGAGTAACCGGTCTCAAAGATAATTTTCTCAATCCAGGCGTTTCCATAGTACTACCAGTCACCATTGGATCTGGTAACCAAAAAAGACCATACTCTCAAAGTTCGTGGTCTTAAAGGATTCCACGGCATAAAACATTATCCTAGGGCGAAAAACCATCAATGACCTCTCCACCACCATATTTACCAAGTTCCTCATCATAAAGTTTCAAGCCAAGAATGGAACCATCGGAACAATTCACGGCGACCGAGAAACCGTAGCAAAATACGACAACACCAGCCTAGCCCTGCGGAAATAATCCCGAGCCGTAATAGGGATCTTTCTCTCCAACTTGGATGCACGCCAGGATGACCAACCCAAACCGAAAGCAGAGGGAGGCATGGAAAAGCTATAGATAGGGCAAACCAAAGACGAATTCACATTCATCAACAAGAGATGTCCTTCAACCTAAAAAGCGATCTCGTAGAGCTCCTAAACAAAATAGGGACTTATTCTCATTGACTAGGCATGGATCCCAAAGCCAAGCCAATAGCGTAAAAAAGAAGGAAAATATCCATGGACCGAGCATCTGAGGTTAGCAAGTAGGTAAAAAGCCTGCTTCATCCGAAAATTCCCCTACACGACCTGGCTGGCCAACGTTATGTTGGTCAAAAAGGCAAATGGCAAATGGCGAATGTGCGTTGACTATATGGACTTGAACAAATCTTGTCCAAAAGACACCTTCCCTCTGCCAAATATTGACGGGCTAGTAGACGCCGCCTTGGGACACCAGTACCTCAGCTTCATGGATGCGTACTCCGGGTACAACCAGATACCCAAGCACCGACTAGACGAAGAAAAAATCGAGTTCTTAACCCTCGAAGAAACGTACCTGTACACAGCCATGCCCTTCGGGTTAAAGAACGTTGGGATCACCTACCAAAGGCTTGTCACCAAGATCTTTAAAGACCTCTCAGGGACCAAACTGGAGGTCTATATTGATGACATGCTTTCCTAGGCACAAACAAGCGAGGAGTTCATTAGCAACCTCAAACTCATACTAGACACCCTAAGGAAGCTCCGAATGCGCCTCAACCCGATAAAGTGCGCCTTCAAAATGTAGGCTGAGAAGTTATTGGGATTCACGATCACGCAATACGGAATAGAAGCAAACCCAAAAAAGTACAAGGCCATCCTTGAGATTAGTAGCCCCGCAAACCTCAAGGATATCTAAAGGCTAATCGGCTGAGTTGCCACCCTTCACGTTTTCTCAGAGCCTCGGCCCAAAAGGTCATCCCCATTCTTCAGACTCATGAATAGGAAAAACATTGTACCTCTACTTGTCCATAACAGAAGAAGCACTAACGGCAGCGTTAATCCAGGAAGACAAGCAAAAGACGCAGAGTCCAATCTACTTCATAAGTAAGGTTTTCCAAGATGCGGAGACGTGCTACTCCAGACTCGAAAAGCTCGCCTACGCACTACTAACGGTGTTTTGACGTCTTCGGCAGTACTTCCAGAGCCACCCCATTGCAGTTCGGACAGACCAGACTGTCAGGAAAGTACAGCAGAAGCCAGACCTGGCAGGACAAACGCTCACTTGGTCGGCCAAGCTATCACAATACGAGATCAGATTCAAATCCAGAAACACAATCAAAGCCCAATCCAGCGCGGACTTCATCGCTAAAATGACCACAGGAAATGAGTCAACGAGCTATGAAAATTGAACGTTGACGGCTCATCAAACACCAGCTCCAAGGTCAAAGAGCTAACCCCAAATACAACGAAGTGACCGTTCGGCACATTTCCTGAGAACAAAACGCCAGAGTTGATTTGCTCTCTAAACTAACAAGTACCAAGTCGGTCCTCGGGAACCGATCACTGATCCAGGAAGTCATTATGACCCCATTTGTCGTTACCACAACCTTGGCAAACCTTTCTATGATGAATCAGCACTCCTGAACCTTCCCAATCCTTCGGTACCTCAACGACGGGAACCTACCAAAGACCTAAAGGAAGCAAAACATGTAAAATGGGAAGCTGCAAAGTATACCACAATAGCGGGACAACTATACAAAGAGGGTTGTCCCAGCCCCTCCTCAAAGGCGTAGAGCTCGACGACACCGGCTTCGTACTTCATAAAATCCACAAAGGATGCTGTGACCATTACATCGGGAAAAAAAATCCTAACTCAGAAAGTCTTCGAGCCGGGTACTTCTAGCCCACCATCATCAGAGACTCTCTCTAATTGGTCAAAAGCTGCAAGAAATGCCAAGTTCGCCGACCTACACCAAGCAGTCCCCGTTAACTCAGCGTAATAACGGAGGATCACACCTTCAGAACTTGGGAAATCGACGTCGTCTATCTGTTTCCCATGGCTCCCAGGCAACTCCGATTTCTTATAGTCGCCATTGACTACTACACCAAATGGATTGAAGCTGAAGTGTTGGCCACGATCACGGCCACTCAATGCCAAAAGTTCTTTTGGAGGCAAGTCATAGCCTAATTCGGAATACCAGAGATCGTAATCTCCAATAACAGGACCCAGTTCGCAGACAAGCGATTCCGAAAATTTTTAGAGGGACTCGGCATCTCCCAGAGATTCAGCTCGGTGGAACGTCTGCAAACCAACGGTCAGGTAGAAGCGGCCAACAAAGTCATCATAAAAGGGCTCAAGAAATGGCTAGACAAAGCCAAAGGCCTATGGGCCAACGAACTCGGGTTAGTACTCTGGTCGTATCGAACATCACCCCAAACCTTCATCGTGGAATCCCCGTTCTGGCTAACATACGGCCTGGAAGCCATTATTCCCATAGAAAACTGGGAACTAAGCCCTCAGAGGACCATTGGGGGACACAATGAAAATGCATAATGGGACCTTGTAGACTAGGTCAGAAGCATAGCCCACCTGTTAGAACTAGCCTTGAAACAATGGGTGAGCCTAAGGTACAATTAGGGCATAGTGAAACGAGACTTCAGGGAGGGAGACTTAGTCTTACAACGCAACGACATCGGCCCTTTTACCCCAGAAAAAAGGTAAACTTACACCTAACTGGGAAGAGCCTTATCTAATCAAGTTGGTAATCGGGAAAGGAGCCTATAAGCTGGAACGACTTATCGGGCACGAGATAGCTACCCTGGGGCCGAAACCTACTGCGTTTCTACTCATAAGAAAGCTCTACCGATTTGGTAACTTTGTCAAAATGTTTTGTTTAGTTATTTTGCAAAGTCACTCTTAGTTCTTAAATGTTTCTTTTTCTTTTATTTTGTATTTCCATTTTTTCAGATACTCTTTCCTACCCAGGTAACAACGGGAGGTTTTAACGAGGTCTACCATTTAATAAAAGTCATTTTTTCTATTTTAAACAACCCCCCCAAACAAAATGGTACGAACTAAAAAATATTTCATCCGCGTTCTAACCAAGCAAACGATACGAATAGAATAAACTAGATAGCTACCCTGGGGCCGATCTCTCCCGAGGCTAACAAATGGATATCCATAAATAAACACAAGTACTTTAAATGGCCCACCAAGGGGCCTGCTATTCATATAAAACTGTGCACCAAACCAGGTCACAAAAAAGTAGTTCAACGAGCAGAGAAAAGGGCTTACAAACTTCACAACATAAATTGTTCCACAAAAGTAATAGTATGAAATGCCGAACAGATGGCTTACAAACTTATGAAAGGAAAAAAAAATAGCAACAAACTACTACAAATCTATTATCTGACCATCCTTCACGGTCCAGAATGCTCCCATCATGGACACGTCCATATCCGAAGCCAGAACTTAGACTTGGGACTTCAAAACCCTCTCAGTAGTTGCAACGACTGCCCAATCATCATCCAGCAGGGTGGCATTTCACTTTTTTAAATTTTCCACCTCGGCTTTTGAATCCTCTGCCTCGGCACGGGCAGCAGCAGCAACACTCTCAGCATTAGCAGCCGGTTTTTGGGCCTTACCACCTGGATTGACAACTCAGTCTCCCGCTCTGACAACCTTAGGATCTCGACACCAGCATCTTTGGCATCCTTGGCCGCCTTTACCCTTGCAACCTCAGCCGCCTCCAACTGTCCCTTCAAAATGTCCAAATCTACTAAAGCTAGCTTCAGCTTCCTATCCAGACGGAAAGTTTGCGAAAGTGTGGGATCAGCTTTCCGAATGATGGCAGCAGAGTGAAAGAAGGCACGGTACACTGACTTAGCTTGGCCGAAAAGATCGTAGTCCCTGAAAAACTCATCAGTCCGGGCAGCAGGTGATGGTCGATAAAGCCGGAAGCATCAAAGGAGTGGTCTGTGACACAAGGAGCGGCCACCCCTGTGCTAACCCCTTCCCAACCAGCGCCTTCAACCCGCTTGCAGTCTCGGGAATCGGGATCTCCCTGAGGTCATCATCCTCGATGACCCCCTGTTGGATGTTCTCCTGCGAAACCATTTGCGAACTAGGGATTGAGGTTGCTAGAGGTGTTGACTGAGAGGGCCTCTCAACCCCAGCTTCCGGACTTTCCACGAAAGCATCCTTCAAACGCTGCAGAGTTGTCAATCCATCAGCCATGCCAACTACAAAAGCGAAGAAGACAGGAGAATTAACAAGTTATAAGATCGAAAGACAGATACATAAAACTCAAAAACAAACAAAAAAGACCTACCAACATAAGACCTACCCACCTCGGGATCCCCCATCACGTCGTGAGGATTCAAAGGTCGGTCCCCGAAAAGTGCCAACAAGACGTCGCCAATTTTCCTATTTTTGGAAGGTAGCCCCTCATAGGTCACTTTCATCATATAAGAATCCCTGGCCTCAAAGTTCCAATATGGGCAAATCTGGCGCTCCCCTTCAGGCAAAAGCCAAAAGGGATGATAACCCTTGACGGGACAAACCTTGAAATACTCCGTCTTGAAACTATAAATGAATCTTTAAACAAGTCGAAGAGTCGGTAGTTCATTTGGGCTTGGAAAGAGATGTGTCATTTCCTATGTTTTTCCTCCTTATGCGGAATGGTCAACATGAAGAAAAATAAGAAGACTTTGACCTGAGCCGGAAACACTAAAAAGTCACAAACCAGCTCAAAGGTCTAAATACCTGCCCAGCTGATCGGAAGTAGTTGAGACGGTGCTGCCAAAACCCGGTTCAAGAAAGCCATCTGGAATTTAGAAAAGTGTAGCCGACTCCCTAACTTAGTAAACAGAGGTTTGTGCACCCAAATCCAGTCCGGGACACGAGGGGAATGCAAGCTGAGATAGCAAACCCTCTCATTTTCGTCGGCAAGCACTAACTCGTACTGTCCTGCTGCCTCACCACATAACACGACCCCTTCATCACGGAGCCTCTGGAGGTCCCCTTCATCCAATCGAGAGGGCGTGCCCGAAACGTCGACGTTACCCAATGGTAACGATTTGGCACACCCTTGTCGAGAAGATAGGACCCGAGTTTCCCTGAATTCCCTTCTGTCTCACCATACCTATATCCAAATAGGATTTTTCACTGTCAACCCACTACCCAGAAATGCAAAAATACAGAAAATTCCTAAACCGTACTAAAACTACAATCAAAGCACCCTACCAAAATCCTTAAAACTTCACTAAACACAATACACCAATCAACATTTTCCCATTGATAAACACAGAAGCATGCAAAAACACAGAAACAGTAAACAAAACAAAAATGCAGAAGCAAAATATAGCAATCAAAGTGACAGAACACACCAACCTGGTTCTCAGAAAGCGAGTGAAAGAAACGAAGCAACAATGAGCAAAGAGGCACAACACGAAAAGCCCAGCGAACGTTCAAGTGGAGCACGGTACCAAAGAAATTTGCAGAGAGTGTTTTTAGAAAGTAAAAGAATGAAGAAGGAGAAAAAGCAGTTGCAAATAAATAAAACACTCCAGCGTTTCAAAAAAAAAAATATACGAAAGTGTGGAGGGCAAAAAGGAAAAAAAGAAAGGAAAACTTCTCTCCTCCCACTAAGCGTCATTATGACACATTGGGAATCGCAACAGACGAAAACCCTTAGAAGAAATGCGATGACTAAGCAAACCAGACATGCGCGAACCCTCGATCTTAGCTGTAAAACACGAGACCTCATCATCCCGTTTCCGATAAACATGAGGAACTTCAGGACCTAAAGAGCGGTCCCTAAAACGGTTGAAAACTCGGCCCGGTTCTCCGATCTTGGCCAAGACAACTCGGATAGGACTCCATGCTAGACTCACGACAAGACGAATCCTTACAAGCAACGAGATTGAGCAAGCACACTCTCTCGTTCCGAGACAATTGTTCCAGACCCGATTTTCGGATCCCAAATCGGAGTAGTTACAACTCGGTTATACAAGTCGGGCCACCAATACGGCCCAGACCGACCTAGTGGTCACAAATCCCTAACTAAACATTCAAATTCAAATACTTTCTTATTTTAGTCCACAAGATAAAAATAAGACAACGACACAAACTATATAAAAGGAGCCAGAGGCTCTCTTAGATACGTTACACATTCCTTACTCTCTCCTGTACCTTTTAAATCCATTCTGACTTGAGCGTCGAAGTGTCATTGTAAATATCAACTTCCGCTGCTTTAAGAAGATTGGATTCCGTTATCACCAAAAGTCGGCGAGTTCCTGATCTACTCATAATCCGTACTAATAACTTTCAGTACACTAATCTATCCGCTCATTAAAATAGAAGATTACCTATTGTTTTTTTTTTGTTATTTTATTTTTTACATACTGTTTTCAAAACTCTGACCTTTTATGACGACGATACCATTTTTTGATATATGACAATTATATAAGGATTTATTATGGAATGTACACAGCTTTTCGCTTATAGAAACTAACTAATAAGGTCATCTTAGGTTGCTTGTGTTTATGGGAACAGCATATGAAGATTCAAAGCTAATTTTCCTCAGCGATTTACCTTTTAAGGAAAATGTTCTAAGGCACATCACACAACACAGCACAAGGAACCTCCAAACTTCAGCGGAGTTGTCCTAAAACTTTATTTATTTCGATGGAGAATTTTTGGATAAATTTAATACAGAGTTTGAGTTTCTTTACTTCTAAGGAGTTTGTGGTTCTATTGGACAATAGTACAATTAGAGAAAATTGATAAGATCTAACATTTTTAATAGAAAAAGAATTTATTGAATCAGTTAGTATCAATTTAAATACAAAATAAAATCTAATCTTTAATATTTTTCAATACTAAAAAAAGATATATATTTTATATTTACAAAAATATATTAACTTAATACTCAAGATGGATTCTGAACTTTAACCTCGATTTAATTTGACCTCTCAATTTCCAATCAATTTAATTTGTAGCCTAAAATTCTAAGGCATGACTCAAGTTAGTTATTTCGTCTATTTTCGTCATTGAAAAAAAAAAACGTAGCACATTTAATTGATACTTAGTTCATCTTCTCACTAGTTCTAAAGCACATTCCCGACACCCTGATTTTTTGCACTCTCAGTATTTCACAAATGGCTGGGAGCTCACTACTCAACCCCAAACACCATCACACCATCAGAGATCACCTTAGCGACTCGTCCCACTCCGTTCACCGCCAACGCATGCTCGCTGTCATCGCCCCACCTCTCGCCAAATCCTCTGCGTCGTGTGCTTGCGTGTCGCGCTCTCTCCTACGTATGTGATCGACTAATCGTGCTTTTCGAGGCCTCGAGTTGTGCTTCCTAGTTCCTGTAGCGTGTCGTCATCGTCCACTAGCACCCTATCCAACGCCTTATTTGCTTGCCAAAATCATCTCTATCCTCCATCTCTGCTTGCCTCAGCTGCTCATATTTTGCCGCGTTTCCGTTCGTCGGTGAGTGCTTGAACTGTGTGTGGTTGTTATTGTTTATCGTCTATGGGTGTTGCTGTCTGCACTGTATTATTTGATTTAACCGCTACAATAATAGCCAACAGATAATTTCTCTTTTTTTTTTTCAAGTATACTAATATTTTATATTAATTTTTAATAGTTAATTTATTGATATCATTTCCATTAATTGTATTATTGATTGATTTATGAATATGATTAAAATATAATAAAAAAAGTATTTAAGTGAAGATTTTTGGAAGTTTATATTAAAGATCAATAAAAAACACTAAAATTTCATTGTTAAAACTTGATTTAACATATTCAACAAGTTCAACTAGATGAATTAAAAGTAAATCATATGTTGTATGACCATTACTCTAACATGCTAGAAAATTGAGGATTTTTTGTGAATAAGTTGGAGGAGGTGTGAGAAATGGGCTCAAGTTAAGACATGATTGCAATTTCCATTATAGTCCACGGGACTTCAATTTTGTGGAGAGTGCTATTATATATGCACATAAATTAAATTCACAAATTAAAAAAGTAATAAATTAATCGGAAGAAAAAAGAGAGTAATCTAATTGAAGACGACATTTTGAAAAAGGTTTGAGACGAATTAAGTTATCTTTTTAATGATAAAAAAATAAATAATTTAAGCTATGCTTTAAAATTTTAGAAGTCATTTTTGAGTGTAGCTCCTGGATATATACCATAATGAATTCCATTAAATCCGCTTGATATGAATTTGGATATGATTAATGAGATTAGTACTATATAATATAGTAGTATTAAGTATTACCCTGACCTTATCTTTATCCTGAATCCAAATGTGAATTCTCTCTCTCTCTCTCTCTCTCTCTCTCACACACACACACACACAATCATTGTCTGCTCCTTTTTATTCAGCGGTGTGGCCCAATCATCATCAGCACGATCTTCCTCTGCAACTCGCTCTCTCTTCCCCATTCTGCCACCGTCCCCAAAAGTGCCAAAACTGTGTTGTTGGTTGCTTTGTTTCTTCTTCTTCTGATTACAAGTGGCTTCTCCCCATTCAGTTACATTAACATAACCAAATTATTTGCCTTTTTGGTCCCAACCCACCAAGTTCTTTGTGTCCCTGCAGTTGCCTCCTTCAAGAAGGAAAAAAAAAGGTAACTTTTTTTGTTACTAGTACTTGACTTAAATTGGGCTTCCTTTGATTTCACTGTTTATGAATTTCGCAATGCCAAAGTTTGAGCCTTTTAGTGTTTTGTTTTCTGGGTTTGATCAAGTTGATCAGGAATTATTTATTTTATTTTCATTTTTTCTTGGTGGAATTTCTCTGCTTTGAGAGTATCATTGAGTGCAGCAGTTATGGTGGTTGATCACTCAACTTTCTTTTCTGGGATTTTTGCAGTTATGGTATTCTCAAGTTTCTCAATTGCTAGTATTGGTTTATTGTTTTTCTTTCCCTCCCCCCCCCCCCCCCCCCCCCCCCCCGGGCAACCGTTATTATCATTGTTATCGTTAATATGGTTAGTATATTATTCTTTTTTTCTCTTCTTCAAATGTAAATGAGTAAAAACTGTGTGGCAGGTTGATTTATTATTTTCAAGTGCTTGCAGTGTTGGATATGTTGATTTGTACTAACGGAGAATATAGGCTTGATTTGTCAGTTTCACTTTTATGCGATGCATGGACACATTTTTTATTTGCCTTATTTAGGGAAATATCTGCATTGATTTACTTTTCCTGAACTTAAAAGAGAAAACCGTAGATGAAAATATTGCCAGAGGCTTATTATGTGTATAGATGAAGATTTTCTTAGTATTTCAAAATGCCGGTATAATTGGCAGTTTTGTGAGTTGTTTAATAGTAATAATTTACTTGCACTGTATCTGTTGATAGCAAAAGCAAAAATACTTACATATTCTTATCCATGAATGAGGCAGAAGGGTGTTGCAAACTTGCAATGAAGGAGTCTGTAGACCATTCTTATCCTGGTAAGATTTCAAACATATTTTATTACTTTTTCCTATTTTGGTTATCAAGATGCCTTGCCATATCAAATTGAATGATGTTTCGGTATTGCTAGTAGGTCCAACCAAGATTCCATCAGAAAATACACCTAAAGAAGTGCAACAAGGTGCATGGGAGGATTTATCTAGATCTGATCTATACCATGTTTCATCTCATACTGGCTTCTTTTCTAGGTCATTGCCTGTTCCGTTACATGAAAATTGTAAGTGTTGATTGATTAGCTCTAGCTGTTTTTTAATCTGTTAGCACTTTTTTTTTAAATATAATTAGTTGACCGGTTTTTTCATTAACCTCTAGTGAACTTAAGCGGTGCTGATGGCTTTAAAAAGTCCCATCAAGATGTAGATGGGAATGGTTTACTTGAGGATGCTGATACTTGTGTGATAGGAACCATGCTTCCAGATGATGAGGAGGACCTTTTAGCTGATTTTGACCTAAGTGGTTTGCCAAACTCTCTTGAGGATTTGGAGGAGTATGATGTTTTTGGTAGTGGTGGAGGTATGGAACTGGAAGCTGATCCTCAGGAAAGTCTTAATGTGGGTCTGTCAAAATTAAGCTTCTCTGATGGTCATGCTGCCAATGGTTTGCCCTATAATTCTTTTCTTAATGGTGTGGGGATTGTTGCTGGAGAACATCCATATGGAGAGCATCCTTCTCGGACATTATTTGTTCGAAATATTAATAATAATGTGGAGGATTCAGAGTTGAGAGCTCTTTTCGAGGTCATTTAAAAAATTAACATGAACTCTCTTCCAATAACTTTCATATCTTTCATTATACAACTTGTTAGTTCTCTTAATTCACCATCTTCTCTGCTCTATCTTGGCATGTCACTGTTTAGGAAAAAAATTATGTGGAACAAGACATGCAGATTTTGGAAATTTAAAAAACATATTTAGATTAAAACAGTACATGATTATTTAATTACCATTACATGTGCTATACAAATTATTAATTCTGTTTTTTATATCAGCAATATGGTCACATTAGGACTCTATATACTGCATGTAAACATCGTGGGTTTGTTATGGTATCCTATTATGACATCCGTGCTGCTCGAACAGCCATGCACGCATTACAAAACAAACCTTTACGACGCCGGAAACTTGACATTCACTTCTCAATACCAAAGGTTCCTGAGCAGCTCCAAAGTTCTCTGGTTTATCAATTTATTGATTGAATGCCTCTGCCCATCTTATTCTTTTTTCATTTTGATCCCAGGATAATCCATCTGACAAGGACATCAACCAAGGAACCTTGGTAGTTTTCAATTTGGACCCATCTGTTTCGAATGAGGACCTCCGTACAATATTTGGGGCATATGGGGAGGTCAAAGAGGTGACAATTTATCCTTCTTTATCTGTTTACACCCTTGTCATATATTTTTTGAATATCACATAATGACCTAAAATAACTGCAGATACGGGAAACGTCTCAAAAAGGCCATCACAAGTTTATTGAATTTTATGATGTGAGGGCTGCAGAAGCAGCACTAAAATCATTAAACAGGAGTAACATAGCTGGGAGGCGAATAAAGGTGGAGCTTAGCCGGCCTGGCGGAACTCGTCGAAAGTAATTTCACTGTTAATTATATTTTGAGTTTCTTTATCTTGATCTTTGGACTGATTTGCATCCATTGTTAATTTAAGAAAAGATTCATGAAGTCATCTAACTTGAACAATTTTACCATTGAATAGAGTAGCACAAGTAATATGCTTATGTATATATTTTTTTTTCTAGCATCTTTTATTGATGCATGAATAGATAAATGATATTAGCTTATACCTTTCAGTTTAGTGCTTCAAACAAATCAAGAGCTTGATCATGATGAAAAGCTAAGTTTCCGACATCAGATGGGTTCACCTGTGGCCAATTCTCCACCCGGTAGGTTTCTAAGCTATTGAATATCCTTCATGATGTTGGTGTCTCTGGCCACCACCGCTTTGATTTACACTATTGATTGTTATTATTATTACTTTTATTATTTAAGCTTTTTGTTCTTATTATTTTTGACATGACACAATCGTGGTTTATAACAGGTTACTGGTTGCGGTTCAACAGCACTGTTGAAAATAACTCATTTCAAACTATAAGCGATTCTCCTGGTTCTGGGATCATGAGTCCATCAATAGGAAACCATTTACCTGGATTAGCTTCTGTTTTGCACCCTCCACTATCCAATGCCATGAAGGGTGTAGCTATTGGGAAAGATTTAGCAGGGAGTCAGCATGCAGAGCATATATTTGCTAGTAGTAATTCATCGCATGGAGAGACATTTCAATCTCATTCTCTTCCAGAACCAAAATTCATCCCATATAGTGGAGCTTTGTCTTCTTTTGGTTCATCTCCTTCAAATGGATCCTCGGTGGAAACCTTGTCAGGGTCACAATTTTTATGGGGAAGTCCGAACTTGTACTCACAGGACATCAAACCTTCAGCTTGGCCAACACCATCTGTGAGGCATTCATTTACAGCAAATGGAAATAGCCATGCCTTCCAAAACCCTGCTCAAGAGAGTTCTTTTATTGGTTTGTCCCAGAATCGTCACCATAATCATGTTGGCTCTGCTCCATCAGGTTTTCCTTTTGAGAGAAACTTTGGAGTCCTTTCGAAGTCACCTGAAACGTCGTTCGTGAACCATGTTGGTTATGGAGGCATAGGTCTGGGTCACAGTAAGGGGAATTACATGGTTAATATGGGTGAATCTGTTAATGCCGGCATCACTATACCAAGAAATATGTCTGAACATGGTTCGCCAAACATTGGAATGAGATCATCTCCCAGACTTAGTCTTGTGTTTTCAGGTAATGGTCCATACCCAGGATTGCCACCTACTACTACTACTACTACTACTACTACTACTTCAGTGTTTGGTTTCGTGGACCCTGGGCGGAATAGGCGCATAGAGAACAATGGGGGCCAAGCTGATAGCAGCAAGAAGCAATTTCATCTTGACTTGGATAGGATTAAAAACAGTGAAGACAGAAGGACTACCTTAATGATAAAAAACATCCCAAATAAGTATGGCTAACTTTTACAAGGATGTTTAGTTATCAATGATGACTTTATTCTTTTCGTTGAAGGATCATACTTTGTTGTTGATGACCTGCAGATACACCTCAAAAATGTTATTAGCTGCTATTGATGAAAAGCACAAGGGTACCTATGACTTTTTCTATCTACCAATCGACTTTAAGGTAGAGCGCGCATTTTCTATAGTCTCCATTTAAACCAGTGAAGCTTAGTTAATCCTTTTCCCCTTTTGATTTCAGAATAAATGCAATGTGGGATACGCATTTATCAACATGCTGTCGGCATCACACATTATTCCATTCTATGAGGTTATTAGTTTTTTGTGCATATTTCTCATTGTAGCTAATGTGTTTGATTATAACGAATGTGTCTGATTTTGCAGACATTTAATGGGAAGAAGTGGGAGAAGTTTAATAGTGAAAAAGTTGCTTCCCTGGCATATGCACGAATCCAAGGAAAGGCTGCATTGGTGAACCATTTCCAGAATTCAAGTCTGATGAACGAAGATGAGCGGTGCCGCCCAGTCGTCTTCCATTCACAGGATCCTGAAGGTGGTGATAAGGTAACAATATCTATCATTGATGCTTGGAGGATCATACAAAGATTTACTTGTAAAATAATGTCCTAACTACTGTGTGTTTCTAGATCATACAAGATCATACAAGTGATTCGACCTCGGAGACAAAATAACATTTGCCAGATGTAGAGTTGCATGTATATTTATTTATTTTGCCAGGAAGCTTTCAAAAGAAAAAAGCTCTGAGCATTTTGGTTGATTGATTTGGACAGGAGGTAACAAAGGATTAAAGAGTTGAATATTTAGGTGGTTTATTAAAATGTTGATATGGTAAATTTAGAATTGACTAGTTGATGGAACAAGCCAACCAAGTTGTATAGAGGATTAGTGTATCAGCATTAAAATGCATATACATTTTCTACATTACTTGTATATTTGACTCTGGATTGCTCTGTTGTTTGGATAATGCCATTTATAATTTATTTTATTTTGTTTTCTTTTTAGAAGTTTGAAGTCATTTTTCCTTTTTTTTTTTTTTATCTCAGTTACCTATTATCACTTTTTTATTAAAGAGAAAAAATTATATTTATAAATTTGTCAAGATAGACACCAAAAAAAATGTCAAGCAACAGAGATTAATTTCATATTTTATCTTATATGTATACTCAGATCTTATTTATCGAGTAAATAAGATAAGTATCAGAGATTTGTCATAACCATGTTTACATTTTAAAAGACATTTTTTTTGGTGACTATTTTAAAAGACATATGTGTATAGTGTATACCTAAAAGATGAGATATCAAATGAAATTGCTAAAAGAAATGATATTTGTAATATGATTTGGATCGATTTAAATTTAAAAGATAATATTAATATAATTTATTGTGATTTGAATTAAATTAATTTTGTTTTATTTTTTAATCTGATTTTATTTGATTCAAATAACTGTAATTTGTGTAGTATCACTTTGAATTTTTTTTAATCTAATCCTTATTATTCGAATTGTGTTATATAATTTATAATTTATATCCATCTGAAATTTAAATTTTATATTTTTAATTTTTAATTATTATTCTTTTAAAAATTAAATTACATTCAATTTAAATTTTAAATTTTATAATTTAAATTATATCTATTTAAATTTTGAAGTAAGTTCAAACATTAAGAGGTCATATATGAGAGCACTTTTTAATTTAGCTATGGAAGTGAGAAGGGCTTTTTTTGCAGCTATAGTGTCAGAAGTTAAAATTAGACTGTCAGAAATTAAAATTAGACCATCAATTTGTAAGAGGTATAAAAAATCAGACAATTTGATATTTTGGTACACAAATCGAAGAGTGTGTTTAAAAATTGGGATACACAACTCCATTTGTGTATTCTAAATTTTTAAATTTTTTTAAATATAAATAAGAGAGTCCGATTTGAGTTGGTTTAAATTTTTAAAATTTTTTAAACATAAATTGAAGAGTCTAATTTGTGTACATCTTACAATTTTAAAAAATACTCAAAATTATAATATTAAAGCATATCACACATCTCACTTCAATATCTAAATTTTGTAGTCAGATGAGAGTGGTGATCTCAATATTGAACCAGTACATAATATATGAGAGTTTCTGCAATTCTTATAATGTAAATTTAATACATTAAAAAATAAAATAAAATAATATACTTTAAATTATAATAAATTATATTATATTAATTTATATTTTAAATAAATTAAATAATATTATAAATATTTTTTAATTATTTAATATTTTTATATTAAAATATATATGTAAAAAATACGTGTATATATAAATATTAGATTTAATTTATTTATTTTAAAAATAAAATGTATAAATACATTATTTCCTAAATTATAGGGATTTTTTTTCTCTCCAAATCCCCAAATTATAGGCCTTTCCTATAACTGTCTTACTAAAAAAAAAATACAAAAAATATTGCAAAAAAGTGCTAATTAGAATACTGGAAGCTACTTAAACCACAAGCTACCTCTCTCTGCTCTTCATTTATCCGTGGAGCATGGTGATTGATACGCGCCACTTAGCGCGTGAATATAAGGCAAACGCCCGCCAACAGCATACGTCACGCACACACTCACAGAACCACAGAGACTTTCTCTCTTTCGAGGAAGCAGCACGTGTCAGTGTGTGAGGCTGAGCTGGTAGGGAGTACACGTGTCACACAACGAGTGGGTGAAAGCGGTTGCCGCAGATCCCATCGGAGCCGTCCGAAGCCCCCAATGGAAGCTAACATCAACAACGCACACAACACATTCACTTGCGTTTTCGTTTTTGTGTGCGCTCTCTCTCTCTCTCTGTATTTGTGTTTTTGTTTGTGTGCGCTGACTACAACAACAAACCCCTCCCCTTCGCTTTTCTTTTCTTTTCTTCTTTTAGGAGAGAGAAACACAACTTGTAGAGAGAGATACAAGAGAAGAAAAGAAGAAGAGAAGAGAAGGGCTTTGTGAGGGGTCTTCCTTCTTTTTCTTTCTCCCCTTATAGGGTTCAATTCCATTCATTCAGCTCTAATTTAAGGTTAATCTCTCTCGAATTATCATAATTCTCACTCTATTCATCTTCTTTTGTTCTGACCTTTTTTTTTCTGTTATCCTTGGACTTTGTGTTTCCTTGTTCGTTATACAACTGCTTAACTATAACAGTTTTCTTTTTTGAAAGTTACTTCTTTCTTTAAAAAAGATTAAAAAAAAAACTAAAGGAATTATCTTTTTTAGTGTAATTTTTCTGGTTTTGATCTTTTTTCTTTTCAATTCGCACTGCGTCAAGACGACGTCTATTTGCTTAATTTTGGAATTCTTGGATGGCGTAGATTTGTATGGTTGACTCGGGAGTACGAGCTTCGAACTAGATAAAGTTTGGGTCTTTGGGGTACAATCACGGGTTTTAGTTCAGGTGGGTAAGATTCATCGTCTTCTCTGTGCCTAATTCTGGGATATATAATTGTCTTTGTGGATGTTTAGGTTGATTTATTATGTTCAAGTTGAAATTTATCTATTTTGCCCTCTGTCTATAATCTTGATAATGACTTGGGTATCCTTTTAGCTAAGCCAAGTTTCTTTGCTAATCAGCAAGAATTTATATTCATATGAAATTTCTTTATTGCTTTTGAGATGTGCTTCTTTTTTTTCTTCTTCAAATAAGTGCTAACATTTTGTTTTGTTTTTGTTGTGTATAAATATAGGAGTTGATTAAAGATAGTTTTAGTCACTTCTGTGTCTCTTATTAGTCTCCGGTCTTCTTTATTGTTGTTCTTTTGGGGAAGTGTTTCAAAAAGTTTATTGATTTGATAGATATGAAGAAATATTGCTTGCTTAAAGATATAACTTCAATTTTGGTAAAAAATCTGCTTTTCCCCTTAACCTCTATGTAACATATGTCAATTTTCCTCTCTCTGTCTGCAGGACAGCCCCTGCTGGTTTGAGTTTCTAGAGGAATATTGTTCTCCATATGTGCCCAAAACCAGAATGCAGTGTTTGTCTCGAGCACATATCAAATGCCATCTGTAAATATGAAGAGTGAAGTAAGCACGACTTGTTTAACAGAAACCAAGGATATTCACGTCTGTTCAAAATCAAAAGTAATTTCCAAAAAGACATGCTCCAAAGTCATTATTTCTGCTGAAGTTGCTGGAATAGACACAACTATCCAAAATTTCTTAGATGGTAAGCAGCTTAACTTTAAGTTGGAGTTCATCCTATTTTCTGTCCCGGAATCACTATCGTGATTTGTGCCAACTGCCAACACTTCCCATCATGTTCTTTTTGTTTTTCTTTTCTATTCTGTTAACATATGGAAATACCTACGTAGTGGATATTGAGATTTCGTGTGAATCTTATAAAAGCTCGAGATATTTTGGAACTTCCGTTTTTATGCTTTAGATATACTTCTATATATGTGTTGTAACGATATTTTACACTATTCCATATTTTATGGGTTTGTGGTTAAATTTATGCTAAGATGTATTTAAATTTCTACAATTTGATGGTTGTTTACTGTTCTTAAATAGTTTCCTCGGTGACACTGGTATCCCCCAAGGACATTGCAAGTGGTGAATTTATTGATAAAAAGGAAATTCTAACTAAAGAAAAATCTGAGTCTCAGCTGCTGCAGTCATTTTCTCTTGATTCCTCTTCCCTGGTAAGAATGGTGGAGTTTGATTTTATTTAACTTTACTTTGGGGTAATTTACTTTTTCTTGGTGGTTATTGCAATGCTCAATATAGCTAAGCTCTGCAAAAAATAGAGTAGTCTCTTTCTCTAGATTGACCCATTGTTAACACTTGGCTGCACCTAGTAAATTCATTCTACCTCTTTTTGCAACATTCAAGGCTGAGTAATGGAAGTAAACGAGGAGGAATAGCATTTGGCTTCTTACTTCCATGATCTATTGCCTTAGTACAAAAAAAGGTGTTGATTTTGAGTTTGATATCACGTTGGAGCTAGTTACAGATGACACTTGAAAATTTTCATAATAGAGAGGAAAATGAGAAACTTCTCTATAGTCAATCTTACTCTCCTTACCTTTGAACTTCCCCACAGCACACCATTGACAGAATTCACCTTTTTTTTTAAATAGGAACCAATCAATCCCTGTGCAGCAAACATGGAAGCAATTTTTTCTACTGCGTTTGAGCCCATTGAAGTCAATTCTCAACATTTTGATGAAGATGCAGGTATGGAAATTCCCTCTCACTCACACACAGACTAGTTACATTAAAAAAGAAAGGGGTAGAAGTATAAAAGCATTTCACTGTCCCACTTGACATGAAATTTGTTTAAATCATTGAGATTTATAGTGTAGTTTAATTACAAAGCTAAATGACTCCGTGTTAGTGCGTGTGTGTGTGTTGAAGCTTATGCCTTCTGGATTGAAATTCCTGCACCAAATATCATATTGCTTAGTGCTTATATGTGTGTTCTGTTGACTGAACTCTACTAGGGAGCATTGGTGGTACTGGCATGTCTGCAGTGAGAGATGATGAAAGTGATGATAAAAGAATCATTTGTGGTTATGAAACATTGGATGTATCAGACTTCAGCATTTCTGATATGATCATCACAAGCTTACCCCTTGACAGAGATTCTTTTGATCATGATATCTGTGAGATCAACTCCTTGTCTGATTATAGATCGTCTGAGCCACCTATGCTTGATGCATCTGATCAGTACATGATCCTGCCTGCTCTTGAAGATGATATTAAAATTGGCAGTACTTCTGATGTATCCTATAAAGAATCCATCACAGTTCAGGAAAATGCTAGCTTGTATTCAGCATTGTGTCAGATAAGATCTTGCAATCAGGATTCTGATGTTAAAGACTACTTGGATAAGACAGAGTGGTTTGATCCACAATTGTTCATAAAGAATTTACCAGAACTATCGGATGCAGAGTCCAATGATCTGCCCACCCAGATACCAAGATCATCTCAGAGAAGAAAGTCAGTGACACTAGCGCTTGATTTAGACGGTAAGAATTAAACATGTTTTATGGTGATTGTTAATAGTACACATATTCATTATGGCATTAAATGAGTTCATGAGCTTAAAATTCCATTTTTATCAAAGCTCCAATCTACTTTGTCATACTACTTTGTCTTACAATTTTATATCAATTATTATACCAACTAAGTTGTCAGTGCATATAGAGCTTACAAAGATTATTGATGTGCTAAAGCATGATTTTAGGGCAGAAGTTTTAAGAGTTAAAATGTTTCATAGTATGCCTTGTACCAGAGTGCTTGGCTGTAGGCATAATTTCATAGTATGCCTTCAACTTGTAGACACCAAATATTGAACAAGACAGCTAAACTAGATGAGAGTAATTGCTCAAAATTCACGTAGTTTGAGTAGTCTTTGAATATCTCAAGGAAGTTGAGTTTCATTCATCATAGTTCAGTTTTTTGTTTTTGTTTTTTTTTTTTGGGGTCTAGAATATCATTTCTGGAGCATTTGCAGCAGTAATCCAATGAATCTTAACCACACATGCTTGCTTTTGTGCAGAGACACTTGTTCATTCTACTCTAGAACACTGTGATGATGCTGATTTCACATTTACTGTCTTCTTCAATATGAAGGAGCACACGGTATATGTAAGAAAGAGGCCTAATCTCTGCACGTTCTTGGAGAGAGTGTCAGAGATGTTTGAAGTTGTAATTTTTACTGCCAGCCAAAGCATATATGCCAAACAATTGCTTGATATATTGGATCCTGAAGGAAGACTTATTTCACGTCGAGTATATAGAGAATCATGCATTTTTTCAGATGGAAATTACACTAAGGATCTGACTGTATTAGGTGTTGATCTTGCTAAAGTTGTCATAGTTGATAATTCCCCTCAGGTACTGACCCTGCCACTTTCTTTTGGTGGTTCTTTTTCTTTAACCTCTCTAATTTAAGCAGTTTATATTTTCTGTTCAAGTTCCAAATTCTTTCCCTTGAAGTTACTTTTATGTGTCACTCACCTATCTCCCTTCTCTGGGATTTTCATATATTTCTGACTAACACTGTATATTAGGGGATTCTCATAAATATGTACAAGACTTGGTATAGAAGCTTCCCAACATTATTTTAGGGAATCCATAAGCTTTTAGTAGATTAGCAGTTAACCTTAACAATAATCAGTTGAAATTAAAAAAAAAAAAGTAGGTTCCACCTTAAGGCTGCCTTGAGGCCAAGGGAGAATTTCTTGGATTTTCTTTTACGATACTAATCCTTGCTCTTTTATTGCACACTTCAGGTTTTCCGGTTGCAAGTGAACAATGGTATTCCTATTAAGAGTTGGTTTGATGATCCATTGGATTGTGCACTAATGTCATTACTCCCCTTTCTGGAGACTCTGGCTGATGCAGATGATGTCCGTCCTATCATTGCACAGAGATTTGGTAACAAAGAATAAGTATATTATTGACCAAAGTTGGCAGCTTTTGTCATTTTTTAAACATAGATTTAGGAAAAAGCCCTCTAAGTAGGTTCTAAATTCTCCTTTTCATTTGAGTTCTTAATATGAATTAACCTATGCAATAAACTATTGGTTATCCTATTGTGTCCACGATTGGCTCCCTTATTCTGTCTCAGTTGGCAAGTCCAGAGTGCTCTGTTTATCCTGAAAGGCAGTTGCAGCAACCATCTCTCTTTCTCTCCACTTCCTCTCTTTCCCTAGTCCTTGTACAGTTGAGGTTGGTATTGTGCTGCAGGGGGTGTATATGAAATGCTATCATATTATGAAAATATAGTTTGTGAGGTTATATAATTTCATCTTTTGCTTTCCATGTGAACTGGCAGTCTGGCAATCAATTTTATGTGTTAATTGAAATAGAATCAACTCCATAGTTAGTTTTACTTGGTATTTGTTATATAAAATATGTTGATTCAGCTTCCAATAATTTCTTTGCTGTATATGCTCATATAGGATTGAAATCAACCTCTGCTTGTTGGGGTAAGGCTGTGTACTGTGTGCATCTGCCCTTGGGAGTCTCGTGCACTAGGTTGTATGTGTGTAGTTAGTTATCATGGATCATTGATGCTGTATATAGTGTCTAGGAACAAAAAGTTGAAAAAACCAAAAAATAAAACATAAAAAAATAAAAGAAGAAAGAAGTTAAGTTCAACAAATAACTTGATTGGTAAAATTTTACTATTTCTGTGAGAAAATAAAATAAATTAAATAGAGGATATGATAAATTTATTGGCATTGCCATTGAACATACCACTGCTAGCTTAAGATTGAATAGTAACATGTTTCAACCAACATTTGAAATGCATAGTGAATAGTTTTGAAACACATACCCCAAATGTTGCCCAAATATGACATATGCATCAACGTCCTATCAGCTGAAAGTAGCAGGACTCCTTTAATGATTTCCTGTCAACCTTTACTTGGGATAGGATTATTTATTTATTTATTTATTTATTTATTGGTGCTCAAGCCTCAACTGATGTTCTGTTTTAAAGGTGTTCTTCTAGCTGTTTAACTTGCATCTTCTAATGGAATTGCAACAAATGCTAACCTATTGAAAATCTTATTTGTAACTTATTAATGATGTTATCATTATATTTGGTGGATTTTGTGACATGAGAAGTTAGTTAAAATCTTGATGTTTTAGACCCCATGTGCTTTAGAGAGCTTTAGTTTTCATTTTGGCCAAGGTATTTATCCTTTTCAGCCAGCAGGTTGACAAAGATGCCATTAAGGAACTTGCCTATCAAAGAACGGGCACTCTCCTATTCGGTAGTTACCATAGTTTCATTACTTGTGAAAAATATTTGTTTTATCACATTAATGTTACACAATTTCCTCCTGTTCACTGTATATATCTGTCTGACTTCTGCATTGCAGAACTGTAACCATGACTCGGAGTTTTACATTGGTACATTGGTAGACCTAAAACATTTATACATCAATTGTGGAATAAATCCACATACCTGTTTTGTCCTTTATCTTAATTGAGTATTTTGGTCGTCTATCAGGTATTGGTTGGAAGTCTACATACATACAACATTAATTATTTTATTAGGTTTCCAGGACTTGAGAGGTAATAAACTAGCTTTATTTTTGTGCCTATTATTCTGTGTTTAAATATTCTCTTCAAGATGATTAGAGTTCTCTCTCCATAGGAATCATTTCATACATTAGTTAAATTCTGTTTAAAGCTTTCAAGTGGTCTGCCTCAATCTTTTCTTTCTCAATGTGTTACTCTTTCTCTTTGTAGACCTTGATAATTAGACATAACATATCTATCCCCTTCTTGATATATATATTTCTTGTCATTGACCCATGACCTTTTAATGATACTCTTGTTAGTAAGGCAAAGTAGGAGATTAAATAATTCATAACCATCGTAGATAAATTTACCTCCAGTCCTCTATCCATTATCCATCCTCATTGGTGTTTATTAGGTGATAACCTTTGTTGATGCTACTATTAGAAAAGGTACAATGTTCAGATTGAATTTAACTGTGTGAGAAATCATTTGGCATAGGAACTGAATAGATTTGGGTTAGATTTCAAGTTTAAAGAGTTCAATTTGACAATTCATTTGGAGTAGTATCATTTTGGCCTGCCTTAAGTAGTTTTTTAAGTATAAATAACCTTTTGCAGACATGATAACGTAATAGGGCACAATGACTTTATTTAATCCATATAACCATACCTTTCTTAAAGGTTTTGTTGTTTGTTCTGCTGCTGATGATTCTGTTATTAAGTGGCTGACTATTGCACAATTGACAATTGTCTGCTATATATCTTGTAAATATGGGTAAAATAGATTCCGCCATTTTGAACCATTGTATGCAGGTCTATGAAGAAAAGTTGATATATTATGCCGTTAATGGCTGACTGATAGCTTTGTAAATTTGGATTACATAATATTTTGCCAATGCTTCATCTTTGTCACTGTATGCAAGGTGATGCCAGTGTGTAAAGTTCCACTTTAAACACATTGCTAGTTCATTTCTTTATATTTAGCACTCAAGCAAGAATTGTTGGATGGACTATTTATATTCATGCAAAATGTACCTAGGTGAATAAAACAAGTTGAAGACAGTGAATTGCTTTATCCATTTTATTCTTGCCTTTTGTTTGATTTTGCTATGTTGATTGCAACGTTGTAAGCTAGTCCATAGTTATTCCATGGATTAGTTCAAAGTTACCAACTGTGCTCCCATTTTTACTTAAACTGGATAGCAACTTCTGATTCTTTTTGTTGTATCTGTAACACTAAAATAGCATGTTCAGCATATGAGCCTTCTACGTTTATAATTTTTGATATCTGACTAGACATTTACCCTAATGTAGTGTGTTTAACAAAGAGATGTTGGCAACCGTTCTAAACCGGAAAAGAAGAGGGAGTTAATAAGTTATATATATGGCAAAATAAATACATAAAGCACGAGACTCCTAAAAATCTACTCACTACTATCGTAGAGTTCCCATCTACCACTGCTATGCATAACCAAAAACCAATAATCAAGATGATACAAAATTCTAACAATATCAACAGTAAATTCAATAATATTTAAAAAAGAAAAGGAAGACGACAATAAAGACAGGTGAATGTGGCAACATAGAGTTAGAGCCAGAAGGTGATGCGGTAGCGGAGGTAGAGGTAGCAACTCGGTAGACGAAGATGGGAAGTTGGAGATGCGGCGGCAAACCAGAAGGTGACGCAAAGGTAAATCCATTTGGCGTCTTCAGTGTCTCTGACTGCCGAGAGAAGGGAGGGATATAAAACACATGGAGAAGGGTGAGAACTGTGTCTGTGAATCAGAGATAAGTAGAGGCAAAGTTGAAAATAGATTGAAGATAAAATTATCAAAATAATGGTATATTTGACTAAATTGTTATCTACTATTCACCGTCAATTTATGTGCCCACCGTGTCCGTCAAAATTTTATGGGTCACCATATCTATGTATTGAATAGAGTAGACCTTGGTAGCATGTGTTAGAAATCCGTCGCTAAGATTATGAGGTAGTAAAAGACCTTGCTCAATTTCCCTTGTACATGACATTGAACTTATTTCGCGTATATCATGTCAGAAAACCACCTTTTTCTGGCAAAACAGGCATGTAAATTATCACAAAAAAGAAAAAAAATGTACACATTATTATAAACAGTTTTCATTTCGTTCCTTTGGTTGGGAGCTACAAATATTCTCACATTCGAATGAAGTGTGGTCTAATTCCTTGCACAGTGAAAACTGAAAACTGAAGTTTAAAACTTAAAAACCAGTCAAACTACATGGAACTATGACTATTCTGGGGTAGATTTTTCTTCGGAATTCAGTGGAACAGGAGAAGAAACCACTCCAGGTTTGCATGCTTGCGGTGATTGTGTTGATTCATGGTCCTGCATCATGAGACGACCCAAATCAGAGATAGGTTATGTTTCGAAGAGCTAGAGATTAAGCCATTTATGTAGCCAATCAAGCCCAAAAAGGAATCCAACGAAGCAAGAACAAACTCTCTCGCCAAGATGCCAAACTACTTTTTTTCGTTATTTTACTCACCTGCGACTGAGCTGTCACCATTGCCAGCCCTTGCTCAGCTACAGGATTGCTACTACTCTGACTCTGCCATTGCAAAGAAACTTCATTAGTTGTCAAAAGAAAGATTATCAACAAAATAACGGACTCATAAATACTAGATCTGAAAATTGGCTAGAGTTCGAGCTGTTATAATTAAGATATTACTATTCAAGAGAAACTAAAGTGAGAAATGCCAATCACCCTGGGAAATCGCATTCTAATGCGTCATTCATTAGTATGCAAATTACCTAAACCCTATAATTCCAAAATTTATTGTACCTGTCTTGATGGCTGCAGCTGCTGTATATAAACAGGATGATGATCTTGCTGCTGCTGTTGAAAGTTTTGCTGCTGCTGCAGAACCTGCTGTTGCAACTGAGATTGCAATTGTTGCAGTTGCTGTGGTTCAAGATGTCCCAGCTGACTTTGTTGTTGTTGGGACTGTTCTTGCTGAAATGGTTGTTGTTGCAATTGAAGATAATGTTGTTGTAGTTGCAACTGCTGCTGCTGTTGGTAGTAATAGTATTGCCACATCTGGTTATATTCTTGGCTATTTTGCATATATCCATACTGTCCATTGCCTTGCATTGCATGTAATATTTGTGACGGGGCATTGGCTGGTGGTTGAGACTGGGATGAGGAGTTTTGTAAGGGCCAACTATAAGCCGCCGTAGAATCAGCAGGAGCAACAGTACTTTTAAACTGATTTTGTGCTTGACTGCAATGCTGAACTTGCAATACAGATTGTGAAGAGTAACCTGGTTGTGAAGGCAGTTGTGCTCCCCCTTCAGCTGGATGGATCTGTTGTGGAGTAGGTTGCTGCCTTTGGAAATGTTTCCTATGCATATGTCCACGATTACCATTTTTGGGACCTTTGCGAAATTTTCCAGCATTTTTCATCTGATGCAAGTTTCCACCATGATTTCTCGACAACCGAGGTGGTAGAAGTGGTCTTCTTGCTCTATGGCCTTGCCAGGATGCTGAATATGAACCGTCATCTACTTCAATGCATGTTTGGGCAGACTCGGAATCTTGAGTGCTTACAAGATTGCCTCGGTGTCCCGTAAGACCATCAACTACCACCCCTGCAGTATAATCCTCCTCCCGAGACACCATTGGTCCTGAATCATGAATCCTTTCCTGGCTGTTTGGTGACATGCTTTTCTGAGAAAGTGGCTTCAGTTCTTCATGCCCAAGTTCACACTTCCCCTGAGAATAATTATCTACTTTTGGGGATGATTGCAAAGCTTGTGAGGGTTGATTTCCACTAGCTGTTTGATGTAATAAAGTTTCTGATGAAACATCAGATTCATAACTATTTGGTTTGGAATGCTTAGGAACTTTGGCAGGTTCCTCTTTCACTTCCACTAAATCTGCAGATAATATATTTTCAGGATAATTATTTCTTGGTTCCTTGGAATCTGGGAAAGGATATTTTTGTGGTGACATTTTCTCCTCTTGGGAATGCAAAGAAGCATGCATGTCAGAACTAGAATCTTTGGATAGCTGATTACATATATCAATGGAAGTCTCCTTACTCCTATCCTGGATCAAATTCAGTGACCTTCTACATTTAGTTGATTGCTGATGTGTATCTGCCCTGGAAGATGCCCGAAACAATTTTATATGCCGATTCCATGCCTTCCTTAAATCACGTATAGTTCCACAATAATCAACAAACTGGCATTACCATAGATGTGTCAGTATCAAATTAGTAGGCCATTAAATGTTAAATTTTCAAATATTTTATTTTTAATTACTCAATAACATGACAAATTATAAGCTTGTTTTGGGAGGAAAGGTTCTTTATTACTCCAAAAAGAAAAAAGATGTAAGGCAACCAGTTGATTTTTGTTTTTCAAAATTAGCAGCACCCTATTATGCTCAAATACACACTTATTACTAAACAAGCACAAGGTTTCAGCACCGGTTGAATCATCAGAAAAATAAGACATAGCAACCACCTCATAAGTTACAATACTCCTATATCATAATGATTAGCTCAATTTTAATTGCGTTGATACTTCATAGGAGATATATAACCTTTAGGTATAAGTTTGATATATCCTCAGCGTCTTCTACACCCAGACCTTGAGATCCATCAGGTCTTGGAGATATTGCTTCTGCAATAATTGTGTCTATTACAGCCATGGACATTGACCCTCCATGCACCATTGAGAACTTTAGCAACTCCTGCAAAATACATCAAAAGAACTGAATTAAAGTTGTCAACACTTGCACTAGGCAAGGGGAAGAAGTCTCATTAGACATACAAGCCAGTGGCAACTAAGTTGTTTCACTCATTGTGACATGACAAGTTGCCCCCTGCTCATTCTAATTAAGAGCAAGTAATTTGAAGTTTTCCGTATCTATCTATAAATGCATACTAATGAAAAGTTTCAGCTTAGGTCTCTCCACTTCTACTAGGGTTACATAAATAATATGGAAAAGATAGACCTACCTCCAGAAGCTGTTTGTTTTGAGGCAAATTCTTTATGCCATCTATCAAGATGTCTCTAGCAGCATCCATATTGTTTGAACTCTTGAAACAAAGAAAGGAACATGGAAGAAAAAGGATTGGTTAACTACACCTCACATCAGCATGCAAAATGAGAAGGGTCAATATTTACTCTGTTTATGATTATGATATGTTAGCTGCAACAATTTTTCAGGCACTTCATACAGAAAACCTTGTAGCTACTAATTCCTGGTAGTAACTATAGCCTAAAAACTTCATTTACTGCTTTTATAGAATGATGCTTAGCCTTTTAGAATGAAAATTCAACAAAAAATGTTAAATATGCCACGAACCATATATTTTAGGTGAGAGAAATGGACATATAAATTAGGGAGGGCATGCTGTAAATTCTCTTCAGCTACAGCCATCTCTATTGCTTCTTTGTATATACCACAAGCTGACTCCATATTTCCCTGCAATAAAAATGTAACAGGTAGCACATGTAGTCATCTTTTCTGTATCAGCTTATCATCAAAGAGTACAGCTTTCTTCAATTGTAGCGAAGGCTGATTGCATACCAAACGTTTCTCCATATTGGCTCTTGATATAACATTCTGCACAAAATCAGAATCTGACTCTTTACCAGTCTGCTGAATATATGCAGCGCGAGCAGCTAAAACATCTCCTATTTGTTCTTTAAACCTGGCATTAAAGAAATGGATTTCTGGTACACTCTGCAATGAACATATGATGGAGCTATGTCAAACCCTAGAGAAGAAAGGAATAAAGCAAGTTTCAGTACAGTACAACCTAGTCATGGATTTAGAATAAAAATAATGGTCTAGGAGCCTAGAATTAGTAAATAAAGATAACAACACTCAACCTAAGATAAATTATACTGAATAAATCTAGGAATACCCATGAAATTGTTACACCATCATTGTTTATCTTCCCCCTTCTAATTCATTAAGCATGGCTTACAATACATGTTGAACTCGACTTCTGTCGTAGATTTCACTTCTGCCATTTAACTTATAAATTTCTATTAAAAATTTAGTCTCTGCATCTTGGACATCTAATCCTGCCATTTGACATTGATTCTAATGCTTCATATTTTCATTCTTTAAAAAGCCTTATCTTTTGCAATTGTTTGTCAGACACTTTAGAGATGCTCAGGTAAAAAGAAAAAAGCAGAAGCACATGGAGAGCTGAGCATTAACATGAAATTCAATCAGCTAAATAAATGTGGTTTATGAAGAATACCTTCAAATAAATTTCTGTTGCTCGGTCTAGAGAGTAGTTTGCAATTTCTCTTCCTCCCCTGGTTTCCATGAACTCCACATAACGCATCCAGTACTCAGGGTAGTTGGCACACACAATCAAACATCGTTCATAAAGTTTCACAGCCTATGCAGCGTCATAGAAATGGCAGATTGTTTAGCCAGCAATTTTAAGCAATAAATAAATAAAATTAAGAAACTGGCAAATTTTATTGAGAATACTGTGCATAAAATTACCCAGTCAAAATCCTCTTGAAGTTCAATAAAATCAAGATAATCATGCCAATTCTGCAATTGACTGTCATCCAGTGGCCAGACATGAAAGTAATTTCTCTGTATATTAGCCTCAAAAGGACTAATCTTCAAATCCAACTCATGAGCCCTTTGATAAAACTGTTCTCCAATGATCCTGTACTTTTTTAGGGCGATGGAACGAGTCAATCCAGCGGATGAATCCATCATATCTTTGATAACACAATAAATCTTGTCATGCTTGCAATCTACAGGAATTTCACCATCAAAACTTGGTTCAGATTGTAATTCCTTTGGGGAACTATCCAGGCTTGCTACACCCCCTTCCAAAAGGTTTAATAACTTTTTAAAACTGGACAAGTATAGAAATAATATCTGATAAGCATACTATTCAGGTATACACACACAGTCGACAAAATCATACACATGTTACAGAAGTACATTCCAACTGCCAGCCATGTCAAGCACATATATGAAGATGATGACCAACAAAGGGGCTTTAAAGACTCAGACATCTTTCACAGAACAAGGCATACCTATCATAATACTGGTGCAACTTTTTGGTTGGGAACTCAAGAGTCTGGATATAAATTTGAGCAAGAGAAACCCACTGCTGCTGGGAAAACTCAAACTGAATATACTTGTCCCACAACGTATGGCATAAATAGTCCTTCCCAACAAAGGAAACCGCTCTCTTGAACAATCTGGGGGGAAAAACATATCAAGAAAAGCATTTTATTGCTTTCCAGAACAACCAAAAGTTAAGAAGCATGCATGGAGTGTGGAAGCATACTCCACCGAAATCATTTATCCAAACAGCTTCTGTATCAACATTTACCTCCGAACATCAGATGGGTCTTCAAAAGCCGACATGGAGAAGCTACAGTAATCGACCCACATCCCTACTGAATACGTTGCAGCCAAAACAGCTTTTTCAAAGACTTCCAAAACCTTATCTGCAGTGGATAAGCGTGCCATGTGAGCAGCATACTTCCTCCAATACCCAAAACACAATGGGAAGTTGGATAAGAAATTTTCATATGTCAGACATATTTTCTCCATGTCATCCTGCATCAATGTCAAGTTCAAGCTTCTCTGTACTTCCTTACATGTTAATTAAATCACAAAATATAGCATTTACAGCTCTGATTCTCAATTTCTCTTTTCACCTAACAAAAAGTCACATGTCATCAACAATGAGAACTAAAACCATCCAACTTCAAACCTTCCTCAAAATCAACCATATGTTTTGTTTAGCTATGCTTATCTAACAAATAACTGATAAATTTTTTCTAAAAAAAATATTTAAAAAAAGGTGAGTTCCGAATCTTTGAATTATTGGAATTAAACTTACTTACAGGATAGATTTTCTCAACATCAGAGATGAGTGAAGTCCATTGTTCGAAATCAAGTGAACCCTCAGATATAAATTCTCGAAGTTTAAGAGCGTCAAAGCAACCTGAGGCGGAAGTACAGAGAGAGAGAGAGAGAAAGGAACCATAATGAGATTAACAATGAAATTTGATGAAGGTAAACAACATTATAATGACTTACGGGTAGAATCTGTGAGCGTCGCTGCCATGTTCCGATGCCTCTCTTTCCTTTTCTCCCTCCCTGCTACATCAAATTCTTGAAGACAAATGAAAAAGCGAAAATAAAAAGGTTAGTTTTGATGTGAATAATTATAGCAGATATCATTTTTTTATATATTAAAATCAAATTTAAATAAAAATGCTTATAACATACTAATTCTAAAAAGCATGTAATTAAATGATAGAATTACTAAATTGATCTATTTTATTTTCTAAAACTGAATTTGTTTGAAAGGTTAAAAATTAAAATTTATTTAAGAGTTAAATTTTTTTTATTTTGGAACAACTAAAAATAAATGATTTAATTTTTTTAATTTTTAATTTTATTTATAAATTAAACCAAAAAATATAATTTTCAAATTAATTCTCATATTTTTTATATTTAATATGTTAAATATTAAAAATATCCTTATTTATAATTAAGAAAATAATTTTATCAAAAATAAAATTATAAAATTATTTTAAATTAAAATATTAAATTATATTTTATTAATACATTATAATCATTTTAAATTATAAAATTAAATTTTAAATAAAAATAAACTTTTTTTTATAAAAAAAAATAGAATTCTTTTCTCTTCCAAAAATAAGTTTAGAGAAGTCTTAGACGGTAGTTTTAGTTGTGACGTGTTTGGCAATTCGGAATTTGCGCTTGTGTGTGTTTTATCCAGAAGGAGGAGGATGCAGGTTGTGCCATTGCCACTGCCCACTGCCACTCTCAGAACCTCTCAGCGACCATCCAGTGCTCTTCTTCCTTCCCTTCATTTACCTTTCTACCCTTATTCTCTCCCTACCAACACCACGCGCCTTCTCCTCCCTCCTCTCCATTCCGCCACTGCTACGCCTACACCTACCCAAGAGCCTCTTCTTGACACCCCCACCAATGAATCCACCTTCATCGATATTGGATACATTTCAAGTGTTCATGGTCTTCATGGCGAGCTTCGCGTCAAACCCACCACCGATTTCCCTCAACTCCGCTTCTCCACTGTACCAAAATTCCTTCCTTTTATCATCATTATTATATCATATATTGTTTGTTTATTTATTTATTCATATGTTCGTAGTATTGTGTAGCCCGGGAGAAGATGGTTGAGGCAGAAGGTTTTGAGTGCCGAAACCCTTCGAGAGGTCGAGCTTGAGGAAGGTAGAGAGCACCCTGCACTCAAGAGTTGGATACTTAAATTCAAAGGGATTGACTCTGTCGACCAGGTATTTGATTTTTTTACTCACAGGGAAAAATTTCACATGGCGTGTTTCGTTATATCATATTCATATGCATGTTTTCTTGGTCCTGACTAATCAATATGTCACACAGGCTAAGATGCTTATTGGTGCTACGTTGCTTGTCACGGAAGAAGACAAGCCAGACTTAGAGGAGGGTGAATTTTACACTCATGATCTTGTTGGGATGAGAGTTTTTTTGAAGGTTAGTGATAATCATGAATTTTTTCTTGTTATTATTTATTTATTTTTTCAAAATATCAACTGTTTTAACAAAATAAAAGTACCCTTGTGCTATTATTCAGCTGCCTATTTATCGAATTTTAGAGGTCTATTATCACCTTGGTGATTCTAACTGATGAAATCGTAATAGAAATATTAACTTAAGGATGTTTCTGCTTATATTTTCGTCACCTAGTTGTTAGTTTTGGTTCCTTAATGCGATATGTTAAGGTGCTGACTGTATTTCTTTCTATCAGGAAAGTAGAGAACTTGTGGGAACTGTTATTAATGTTTTCAATAGTGGAGCCAATGACCTACTACAAGTGTCACTTGATTCGTCTTTTGACATACTTGATAAAAGTGGCAAGCCAAGGTCAGCGGGAACAGAAGCATCTGATCAGCTTGTTTTGGTGCCTTTTGTCGAAGCAATTGTTCCAGATGTTGATATGGAAAGAAGAGAAATGCATATTACGCCCCCGAAAGGACTCCTTGAATTAAACCTACGATATGATGAAAGGTCCAAAAAAGAAAGGCGCCAACTTGTGAGGCACACTTTCCTATACTTTACTGCTAACTTGTTATTCTTGTTGTCTTGTCCTCTTTTTTTTTTTTTTTTGACAATTATGAAAGTTTTGTAGTTATTGATGATGCTGGATTACCTTTCTTAGTTTCTACCTGTTAATGTTCACTTTGAGATTTGGTTGGTTCATTGGTTATTTTGCTGTGATAGTAAAGCACAATAATCTATCTTTTAGTATAATTTGTCGTACCTTTTTACCACTTGTATGATAACCTGGCCAACAAACTCACATAATTTAACATATAGTTCTTGGATTTTGATAATGTGCACTACCTTTTGGGTTTGAAATTGCATTTTATGTATTATTTTCGGTTTTGATCTAATTATTTGACTGGATGCTTTTACTATGTATAGCTGATGCAAGGATGTTATCTAGTATGGATAGTTCACTTTTTGCTATATTTTAGGAATGGAAGGAGAGGAAAAAGTTTTCAAAGCAGCTCATAGCAGTGAAAAAGAAACTTGTTGAAATGGAGCAACAGCATGTATTTCATGGACTTCGATATGGAGAGAAAGAACAGAGGAGATTGCTTAGTGAGCAGATTGTGGATGTCAACTCCAAATTGTTACAGGAGGCTTTACAAAGTCTTGAACAACCAATCAAGAGGTAAGTTAATTTAACAAGAGTTGTTTTGAATTATGACAAGTTCAATCCCATCCTCACAAATAGCAAAAACAGAAACTATGTATTAGCTAACATGACCTAACATTGTTTCTGACCTTTTATTATTTAATTCACATTAGATGTGGTTGAAGGATTACAATTGTGATGTAACTTTTCATTCTTACTGATGAAAAATGACAGGATACAATAGTATCTCTTATTTAATTATCTTTTCTTTTTTCTTGAACTTTATCCATCATCATTATATTTTTCTATGACTTATATGTCGCCACTTCCCTGTCCCTTATCCCTGCAAAAGAACATTTCGTTATATTTATGCTGTTTTGACTATTTTAAAGCAGATGGAACATGGCTGAGTTGGTCCGCTCCCTAGAAGCAAAGCTTATAAGTTCTCTGGAAATATCGGCAGAATCTTTCGTAGATAGAAGTAAGAAGTTGGTTGGAGATATGAGGATGCAGGAAAAGGGACTTACGCTCATGAGCAAAGGCAAAATGGCTATTGTCCTGCTTTTGAGTGAAATAGAGAATCAGGATTGCATTAGGAACCCTGGCAATGTTGAAACTGAAGCAACTGAAGGTTCACCACTTACCTTGCACCAAAAGTTACTCTGCAATCATGAAACTTTTGTAAGTTGTTGCAAACTTGCGTTTTATTTTCTTATTTTTGAGGTATTATAGAAATGAAGCTGATTTCTGAGGTATTTATCCAACTAGGTGAATGTTTTTGGAGTGACTTCACTAAGATATACTACATACTACACAACTTCTCTTATCTAATACATTTCCATTTTTTACAGGTCGAAGATCGTGTATCTGTGCCTTTAATTTTGGTCTCTTCAGCAGAACAAATCCAGCCTTTAACAACATTGTTTACAAACAATAATCATTTTGGATTTGACTCTGAAAAGGTTCACATCATGCATGCAAAGGATCTCCTTTAGTTTTTTTGTATTATTATGTCACATATATCTTGAAGTGTGTCGCATTTATTAGTTCCCACTTCTTTTAACATACAAAATGAAATATTATCAAACTAGAATGGAAAATAGTAAGAGAGGATAAAGGTATTCTCCAGAAATAATGATAGCAGTTTCAACTCAAGTATCTAATTTATGATTGTTGTGTAGGTATGGTTTTTGGAAGAAGAGAAGCTACCGGTTATTAGCAGTTTGCCGGAAGGAGAGAACAAGTATAAGATCTTGATGAAATCGCCTTGGGAAATACTCCAAGCTCCTGCTGGATCTGGAGGATTTATTAGCTTGTTTTCAAAGCATAACATCATGGATAATCTTATCAACATGGGTGTTGAGTACATTGAGGTTAGGTTCTTTTCTCGTTTCTACTTGCCGAGTAGTTTTGCCATTGAATTCTCTTGGGCTTCATTCCTTTTGCTAACTGGTTTGATGAAGTTCAGATGCTCAATCATTGATAGCCTTTGAATTTCTCTGGGTTTTCCTATTTCAAATGACGATCCTGGAGATTTCATAGGACTTGCTTCTGTTAGTTACATAATATATCAAAATTAAACATTTTGCAATCAGTATTTGATAAGGCCTTAATTCCATATTTTGTGTGATTCATAAGCTTACATATTTGGAAACAATAGCTATGTTTCATTGTTAAAATGGTATATGTTTTCCCTGATTCATGTGTCTTGAACGTTCTTGAAGGTATGCTGTCCAAGTGGAAGAATTGCTGGTGGCAACTCTCTACTACTTGGGTTGGTTAGATCAAGGGGAGCCAATATTGGGATACAAATTTCACATGCAAATGCAAATGCACTAGCGGATTCGGATAAAAATGTTGACATGATATTCTCCGTGGATTTCGTGAATAAGTTATTGAAGGAGAGCAACATACTCCAGTTTGATGCAACAGAAAAGGCAAATTCCTATGTTGAGAAGGTTGACAAAGAGTGGGTTACTGTCACATCGTCCACCCCCAACTCATTTGAGCTATCGTGTAATATATATAGTTCCTTAAACGCGTGTCCTTTGGACAAGGTTTGTGTACTGCAGGTTAGAGAATAGGGTAGGTGAAAACATATTTGTTTTGCACGTATATAATGCATAACAGGAAAGGGTATTTGTGTAAAAGACGTCAAAACCGGTAGCTAATAGTGTTATAGCAAAATAAAGAGAATCGCCTGCTCTGTTGGAGGGGTAATGAAAATGTGTTCTGAAGTTGATTTCCGGTACCAGACTCGAGGTTTTGGTGCTTCTTGGCCAGGACAGAAGCGGATAACGCTTACATGAACACTTAAGTTCTATGGCAAAATCTAAACTAAATACATGTAAAATTCTCTCTCTTTTGGTTGAGACATATGAGTTCCTTTGATAGACTAAGGATTTTGTTAGGTGAATTTTGAAGAAAAGATTTTTTTGTGTGTTTTTTTTTTAAATATTTTATAAAAAAAAAAGTAAAAATAATTTTGTTTGGGCGTACTTCTGAAAAAAAAAATTTAAATGATATTTTTTTAAATGATTTTTTATAAAAATAAAAGTGATTTTATGTTTGGATATTTTATGTAAAAAATTTTTTTTCATCTATTAATTATGTTTGGATAAAATAAAATAAAAATATTTTTTTGATCATTTATTATGTAAAAAATATTTTTAAAAAAAAAAAGATTTTTTTAAAAAAAATGTAAATTGTAACTTTAAAAAAAGATGTTTTTTTAATTTTTTTAATACTTTTATTTTTATTATTACAAAAAAATAAAAAAAATATTTTTCATTGAAAGAAAAAATTATCGATCTAATGAAACTCAAACAAACATATAATGGAGTAACGAAATCCAAAAGAAGAATTTTTGGTTGGATGAATGAATGGGCCTGAAGCTCAAATAAAAGGTGATGGCCCGACCCAATGTAGTTACGAAAACCCAGGAATTGTTGTTTGAGGGGAAAACGGTGGCGAGGAGAGGTTTGATGAGAAGAAATGGGATCCCAAACGGCCAAGATCTATCGCGATCTTGTGAGAGCTGTGAAGAACCATATTGTGAATGGGAAGGAACACACCAATCCCCACTTTCTAGATTTCGTATCGTCTGAGTTCCATAAGAACCCTAATCTGCTTGATACTGCAGCTCTCGAGCAGAAATTAAAGCTTGCGCGCGATTACACTCTCATGCTTAACAGTGTCCACCATCACAAGGTATCTATCTATTTATATATACTTCAATACATACATATATGTATTATCCCTTATTTCATTCATGTTTTTCGTGTTTTCAGGAATTGTTGTTCTCCTACAATATAGCGGTGGATAGGTCAGATGAAGTGAGAAGAACTCTTGGAAAATCTGCTGCCAGCGTCGGTCTTCGCCTCCCTGAGGTTTATCAGCCTTGATCATCATTGCTACTACTCTTAGTTCAATTTTTCATCCATGGAACCAATCATAAATTAGGTCACCTGAACTCATTAGCAGATTTTAGATGCTTGACACAATTCATCTATGTACTGGCTTTGGATATTGTTGCATTTTGGAATAATACAGGCTTATATGGAACGATTGAACGATTGAATTGTTATCAAGTCAAATACAATGAATTAAGAAACTTATTTTCTGTCTCAAGCCTTAGGACATGTAGATCCGTTGAAACGTTGCGAGAACAATGTGATTTCATTTGAGGATATGCGAGGCGAGTGTGAATAACATACGGATTCGTTAGTTCTTTATTATTAATTAAATGATCAAAACGTAAGGTGCTCCATCGTGTAACTTTCTACTTGTTTCTAAGTAATTACTTTATCGTAGAACATTTTTCTTGAAAATGATTTTATCTTAGTATCTTAATACATCAGATTTTAGAAGAAATCTTTTTATACCGATATCTTTTATTCTAAATGAATTGCTTTAATATATAAGAGAATTCAAGTGAAAAGAGCTATTGGGATTTGGGACCGTTGTACTGTGAATGAGAAGAGTCTACTAGTGGAAACGAATATCTCTTTCCCCAGCCAACAAACAAGCACTTAGCTGTTTATACAAGCTATATTATGGTTAAACAAATCTTAGAAAATGCATGGCAAGTAAGAATAACGCATATTTGGCATTGCCTTGAATGTGAAGTATGATGCATCATCATCTTTACAACCTTGAATGAAGAGCTTTTGAACTATCGGCAAGAAAAGAACCCCAACGTTCTTTTCATCCATTTCTCATTGGGAAGTCATTGCTGTATATAAAACTATCACTTGCACAAGAAAGCACATGCATATCCTTGTTCTGGTATTAGAGACATTATTCATTCACTACATTTTACCTTCTTGAAGTCCCCTAGTGCTTTCCTTTATCCACCCTTATCCAACACCACATAGTGCAAGATGGCCAATGAGCAAATGAAGCCTATTGCCACCCTTCTTTTGTTGCTGAACTTCTGCATGTATGTCATAATTCTGGGCATTGGTGGATGGGCCATGAATAGAGCAATAGATCATGGTTTTATCATAGGTAAAAATAAAACAAAACTATAGTTATATTTTCAGGAATGATTCTTTCGTGTGAAAAGGTTACATAACCTTATCAATAGATATTTATTTAGGTCCCATTCTTGATTCCACCTTGTTGATCATTCACCTTTATGCAATAGCTAAGCTTTTCTGTGTGTTTCTTCAGCATGCTAATGTTGTAAAGAGATTGTTGCAGGTCCAGAATTGGCACTACCAGCTCATTTTTCACCCATATACTTCCCTATGGGAAATGCTGCCACTGGCTTCTTTGTAGCATTTGCTCTGCTTGCTGGAGTAGTTGGTGCTGCATCAACGATTTCAGGATTCAATCATATTCGTTCATGGACTTCTGAGAGCTTGCCGTCTGCAGCTTCAGTTGCTACCATTGCTTGGACCCTTACACTCTTGGCCATGGGGTAATCCATCCTCTATGAACTCCCTGACTTCTTTTTTTTTATTATTCTTTTAGGAAATTATTTTGACTCTCTAGTTACTTGTGATTCTATTGCTCTAACTCTTGATTTATTTTCTGCAGCTTTGCATGCAAAGAGATTGAGCTTCAAATCAGAAATGCACGCTTGGTAAGACAGGGAAACTTCATATACAAAATTTTCTATGAACTTTCTTATATTCTTGTATACTTTTAAGTGCTTTGCTTTTTCCTCTTTACATCAACTCTGAATCTGAAATATCAATTTTTTGCAGAGAACAATGGAGGCTTTTCTAATTATCCTGTCAGCCACACAACTTTTCTACATTGCTGCTATTCATGGTGCTGCTGCATACAGGAGATGAACTTGAAACTTGACAAAAGTTCTTTTTGTTGAGCATGAGGGAATGAATTTGTGTCTGCGTGCGTGCGTGCTTTTTTTTTTTGGCGTATTCTTTTCCTTCATCTTTATTCTTTGGTTTATTTTATTTTATTTTTCCTGTTTCTCTAATTAAGACTTCCAATTTGCAAGACATCAATTAAGAATTGGCAGATTGTGTTGGGATTTGAAATCAATGGTTGGATTTGTACAAACTATGAATTAAGAATAATAAATCATGTTCAAAGCATTGAAGGAGAACACTATCTTATACCCTTCTATTTTCCTTCTAACTTTCTTCAGTAACTCATTCGAGCAATTATGGGTTATTTAGCCGTAATCATTGATCGTGGAAAATCTCATAAACTGCTCTAAGGTGCCAAGAACATTAGAAAACTGACAAGTTAAATATAAATGCAAGAGTTAAATTGAATATCCTTCTAGATACTTTCTGAAAGGTCATGTATCTTTATTGATTTAAAGAACACTGACAAGTTTCCTAACACGAAATGCACAGAATCCCACAGGATGGAATTATTCCGCATTCATTGCTAGTGGATGATTGTAAAAAAATGCCAGAAGGCATAAAAGAATAAAAAAAAAAAATATTTATAAGAACCACAAATACAGAAAACGAAAAATAAAATCTCATATGGATTATAGTTAGGCCTCAATGCTCAATATTATAGAATACAATTTAGAAAGGAATATCACAAAATTTTTGGACGAAGTCCTTTGAATTCTTCATATGTTAGATCCATCTGTTGAGATCCTCATGAACTCATCGATCCGAGGCTCGCAGAACCTCAAACAATCCACAGCAACTCCACCAGGAGGTCTTTTGAATCATCTGTATAGATGCTACAAGTGGCTGCATGTCAATTCAGCAAAGGAAAATTATATTTAAATGAACCATAATTTGATAATTTTCTTATGAGGCTTATATAGGTGAGAAAAGTGCAAAACCTGATTTTCAGAGCATGCTGGATTCTTGGAATCATCAGAATGTTCTTCATTATCATATTCATTTGTCTTAGGTTCCTCCAAACTTATATTTTCAGCCTCAGAACTCTCATTGGATTGCGAATCGCTCTCTATCACAATAGCACAAGCCTCCTCCTCCTCATTTCCTTCTTTGACTTGATCATTGTTAACATTGCTAGATTCTTGTTTCATGGACTCAGCATCGGAGGCAGGTTGTCGAGCATTTTCATGATGTGTAGGTGAATCTCCATTTTGAATATCTTCGGATTTCAATTCACCATTCCCTAGAGGTGGAGAGTTGATAATGGCGTTATCCTGTGCCTTCTTTTTCTTGGCAGCAGCCCTTCTTCTCTTAGAAGCTGATGGCATGATTGTGATGGTGGGGTTTTCCTTCTCTCTCTGTCTCTCTCTGTGGTGTTTGTGGGAACTCTAAAAGCCACAAACTTGGAACAGAGAGAGAGAGAGAGAGAGAGATAAGAGACTCAAATATACAACAATGAAGAAAACAATTTTGTATATAAACTTGAGTTTATATGAACACAAGAATGGGATCCGCCAATCAATATTTGATGTGTTATTATACACTATCTAGCTGGAGCTTCCCTTGAATGAATTGAAATCTTTCCTAATAATAACAGAATATAATATAGGACAAGATTCAAACATAGTTACAAGGTTGTCCTCCAGTTTACCTTTGCTAATAATAAGTATAATGTGCTATTTTGCCTTTTTTTTAATTAGAATTTGATTAAATTACTAATTGCACTCATTTTCCGTTTTTTTTTTTTTTAAAAGAGAAGATTTAATTCCATTGTAAACCTGCTGGTCCAGTCGTTGCTTCTGTTGGCCATGAAGTAAGCGATGGGTTTTTCTTTTCTTTTGGTAGACTAAGAGTAAAGAAATTTAAGTTCAAGTTATGGTTACTTGTTTAATTATGGCTTGGTTCTTATAGTTTATCAAATTTTTAATTAGGTCTTTATACTTTTTTTTTTTAATTGAGTTCTATATTATTTTTAATTTTGTAATTAATTTTTTTTGATAAAAATATTAAAATTAACAGAATATTTTTTTTAAAAAATATGTGGTTAAATATTTAGTTAGATTCTTAATTGTAAATACTTTCAATTTGTAAAAAAAATATTTATTTAACTCTAATATTTTTTATATTAAAAAAAATTAATTATAAAATTAAAAATAATATAAAAATCTAACTTAAAAAAATATAAAAACCAATAGAATAATTAAACCTTAAATTATTCCATCTATAAATTTTTGAAATATTAGTCATTTTCATTCTTTTAAATTCTAGTTGCTTTCGCTATAAATAAGAGTGTGTAATGAGTTAGCATTAGACTTGCTAGAAAGGTGGTGGAAAAAGGGTATACAATATTTAGAAACAAAGAAATATAATGTGGCGTTCATGAAAAATTGACTTAAAAGTAAAATGTCATGATGCTTTGTATACAAGATTCAGTTATCTAACCGTTATCCTCTTATTTTGTTACCAATATTGTTAGTTGCAATTTGCAAATCTTGAAATAGATGTATTTGCATCTTTTAGCGTTTAAATAATTACTAATATTAGTTCGGATGTATTTAACTATTACTAATATTTGCATTTTCAATTTTTCTTACTATATTATACTAATTTATTTTTTTAAATGTATTAACATAGTCCCTATTTTTTTCATCGATTTAATCCTTAAAAAAAAACATATATAATGTCCGTTATTTGATGTCACATATATTTTTAATAAGCTAAATATATTAATTTTTATTCAATCCAAAAAGTAAAAGCGATAGTTATTTTAAAATAGAAGAAGTAATAAAAATATATTTAGAAATCAAATTATATTTTAAAGAACATTTCTTTATTCTAATTTATTTTCATAAAAATAATAATTAAAATATTGATATTATTATATTAAAAATAAAATTTTCTTTTGAGACAGGTTTGATTGAAAAAGAGGAACACAAAGAGGATAGTAGATAGCTATGCTACAGTCAAAATCAAATACTAAACCCCTCCAATCAACATTACATTATTACAAATTTACAATATTACATACACTCTTTAATTTATTTAATTAAAATCGTTTGTCAAAAGAAACAACATTTGAGCTTCTCTTACATTAGATCTCATCTTATTCATACTTTGATTGTTGTTATTGGCGACTCTCTTTCTTCTTCTGCCATGGACGCTCTGAGGAAACAGGCCACCAAGTTTAGGGACCAAGTTGCCAAACAACAGCAGGTACCGTTCTTCCCTTACCCACCCATTACCCAAGATTGTATCTTTCTGTGTTCTTGTGCAATTATCCTTCATTTTCTTCTCCAATCTTCATCTGGGTATGCCCAAGATTTCACAAATTCATGATTATTGAGCGGTGAAGTTAAATTTTAATGGTATTTTTTCTCCAGTTTCACGGTTTAATAAAGCAGTTCAGCAGCAGTGGATATGAGAGCTCAGATGTTGTTGTCATTGATGAGGTTGAAATGCAGAGACATCAACAACTTGAAAAGCTCTATAGGGCCACTCGTTCTGGCAAGGTATACAATAAAGATCACCTTTTTCTCAATTCTTTGGGGTAACCATTGCTAGTTCTGATATGTTTGAGCAGCATGGGCTTTCCCACTTTATAAGCTTAATCTAGTTGTGTGGATATGTATTTTAGGTAATGTGTAAGAAAAAAAAAGGAAGGATGTTATTGTCAGTGATTTGCCTCCATTTTCTTTTTTTCTTCTTTTAATTGATGTGTGTGGAACTATCTTCTCACTCAGGACTTCCAGAAGGAAATTGTTAAAGCGGCAGAAACATTTACAGCCATAGGTTTTAAGCATATTGAAGCAGGTGAGAAATTAGTTTTTGTTTCTCTTTTTTCCCTGAAAATTTTACTTTAGTCTCACGAGACATTATAATTTACAAGGTGTTTTGGAATAATGCTTATCAACAATATCTGTGGTAGACAGGAACAAAACTTTCTGAGGATTGCTGTAAATATGGAGCAGAGAACAACAACACTGACAACATATTGGCCAAGGCAGCATCAGTATATGGTGATGCTCGCAAACATGTCGAAAAGGAGCAAGATGAATTAAATCGGCTTTTATCTTCCCAGGTTGGCTTTCGATACCTTGTGCAGTTGTACAAGATGAAATTGAACCCCTAACCTAACATTAAGTCTCAAATAGATCATGCTAGCCAGTTTTGAGCATAGAATTTCCATTTTTTCCCCCTAAATAAGTCAAATATGAGTAAATTTCATTGATCTCTCCCTTTCAAAGCACTTTTTTTACTTTTCATCAAATACATATGCCACTCCTTTTGCCCTTCCCACATGTGTATGTTTTGATACTATATCAAGATGTCTATGGAAAATTGCATACTTTGGAATTTGTGAAGGAGATCTATGTAATTTATATTTACATTCTTTTTAAATGTATGAGGAGAGTATTGTGAATATGGTGATTTCAATTTCCAGGTTTTGGATCCTTTGAGATCAATGGTCAATGGTGCACCTTTGGAGGATGCTCGCCATCTTGCTCAACGGTATAGTAAGATGAGGCAAGAAGCGGAGACAATGGTAAGCCAAAATTTGGAATAGATTAGCAATCCCTACACCAGGTCAAATACTAGTACGAGTATATAGTTTATCATTGTTCTGCTATATCATTCACTTCATTATTTGGTGTTCCTATGGGATTTCTTCTTAATTTGTGTGTTAAATTCGGTTAGAGGGAGGAAATTTCTAGAAGACAAGCACGGATTAGGGAATCTCCTACTGCTGAACAAGTTGCAAAACTCCATGCTACTGAAGCAAAGATGCAAGAGCTGAAAGCAAACATGGCAATTCTGGGTAAAGAAGCTGCAGCTGCACTGGCAGCTGTTGAGGCACAGCAGCAGAGACTGACATTTCAAAGGCTCGTTGCTATGGTATGATAAGACGTGACTGGTATTATACCAATCGATGCCGAGGTGGGAAATATTTTGGCCTTTTATATCAAAGATTTTGTTTATGATTTTATAGGTTGAAGGAGAAAAGACCTTTCATTTAAGAGTTGGTGCTATTCTAAGTGAAATTGAAGCTGAGGTGAGAACTGGCAGTTTTATTAGTGCTATTCCATATATTCCTATTTCTTATTGGCTCTACGACTTGTTGTCATTCTCTTAGTAGCAATGAATTTTTTCTCAGATGGTCTCAGAGAGACAGAAGAAAGAATCTGCCCCTCCAGTGGTTATACCCGAGAATGGCACAGAGAAAACAATGTACTTCTTGGCTGAAGTATGCTAATTATTCCTATTATTTCTCTCTATTTCATTTCCTTGTTTCTAATTGCTTAACATATTGAAAACTGAATAATTACTTCAGTCATGGAAATCAAACATTACCATGAAAATCTGGCTTACTTATTATTACATTACTGAAATAGAAACTAGAACTATTGAGCATTAATGAAAATTTGTGGCATGTAATATCACAAAACAATGAGTAAATCCCCATTGTGGTTCTTGAATTTTTATTTTATCTTAATTTTTATTTTATTTTAATTTTGTTTTTGAAGTATCAATTTGATTCTTGAGGATTAATTTGATGTCACTAACATTTAATAATCTTGAAGGCAATGCATTCTTTTAGTGCTGAATCAGAAAAGGAGTTGAGCTTTTCAAAGGGTGATTTCATTGTTGTGCGAAAGGTTTGTTTTCTCGGTTAATGTCATTGTACTGTTATACTTTGTTTTCTATGTGAATATCCTCAAACATGCCAGGTGGCAAGCTACTAAACGAGTTTGGTATTCTCTCAGTGACTACTTACATTTAGCTGAAATAGGTTCCTTTCCTAGTGGCTAATCTCATGTCTGTGAGATTCTAGTTCCAGAGCTGCTGAAATACTTACATTAGATGGGGAAGTTTGTTACTTTGATACCTTCACAAGTTATCCATTTCTCAAGGGATCTCAAGGGCAAAAAGGGTCAAACGAAAGCAGAATAAAGATATATTTTTTATTTTCCGATAAACTGCTCTGCATAGTGAAATATAAGTTATCCATTTCTCATTTTGTGAGATTAAATCTATACTATTGTCTACAATTGCTTCCTACTGCTTTCATAATGAAATTTGTTTCAGTAAGTGAATTTAAATCTCTCACTTTTCTGGTTCTCATTGTTCACCAAAGTTTTATATGTTTATCATCAGGTAATCCCATCCGGGTGGTCAGAAGGTGAATGCAACGGCAGAGCAGGGTGGTTTCCGTCTGCATACGTCGAGAAACGACAAAGAATACCCTCCACAAACTTGGCTGGTGAAGTTTACTAGTTTCTCCTTCTTGTGCCAAGCCATTCTTTGCTTTGTTTCCAATATATAGTTCAGCACCCAATTGTCCAAAGAAGACAAAGCAAAATTGGATGCAGGTTGAGGTTCCTGTTCCTACTGCCTAAATGTGAAGTGATTGATTCTAAGTGTTAATTCTTAGTTATTACAACAGAAAAGGGTAATTTATATGTAACCTATCCTCTTTCAAAGTTGGACAAAGCGGTGGTGCTTAAAGTTGATTCATTTTTCTTTTCTGGTGGGGTGACAGACACTACTTTACCTTTTCTTTTTTTACCTTTTGTAATTGATTTGGGTAACATAATGTGTCTTTATTGATAATCATGTCTGGATCTTGCTAATGATATTGGTAGAACAAGGATCATAGGATTGCTGGATTGTGTTTCTAATGATAAGGTAAGCGTAAGAGCATATTTGGATAGGGATGTCTGATTTTGGTATTAACAAAATTTGGTTTTAATCAGCAAAGAGAGAATTGGCCGAAAGTGGCAAACAGTTTCTTTGGGGCCAACATGATCCTAGGTTCAATCAACCAAGACCCTTCTATGCTTTCTCTTGGCAAAATTTTTGTCTTACTTAGATTCCATGATTCCATCACCCTAATTTACATAAAAATTGTATTTGTATTCAAATATTACTTAAGAATATATTTCGACAGAAAAAGAATATACTAAAATCTGAAAATGAGTATAAATGTAAATGAAAAATAATAAATGTGCGCTTGAGAATAATAATAATAAATAACTGAAAAACCATTCCGTGTATAGTGTAATTTAAGAAAACTTGCAAAAGAGGTGAATCTTTTATTAAGGATTTTCTTAACCACAATTAATGTGTGGTTTTATTTGAAATTTAAATACTCAATTGGAAATAAGATTATTTTTAAAAAGGAAAAGTATAGGTAGACAATGAAAATATTAAACAATGTGAATAATAGATATATCGGATGTTAATTTCACTAGGTGTACGGATAGTTATTTTAATATTAAAATTTAGATAGTTAATTTGAAGGTGTAATGTGTTTTTATTTTATTGGTAGTTGTTCATATTATTCAAGATGATTATCGATTACCTAGCACCCCTTTTAAAAATCATGTTTATACATATCTCTCATTTTTAAACTTGAAAGATGAAACTCTTAGGGTGTCTTTGGTAACCACGTTTGAAGGAAAAAAGCACGTTAGAACTTCTTGAAAGCTTCACTTTTTTGTTTGGCTAATTTTCTTCTCTACAAACGCAGAAGTGCTTTTGTTCCTAAACCCACATTTACAAGAAGCAATAATTTCTAGCTTCTCCGTTACATTAACGTGCTTTTAACTAATACCTTCAATATTTATTTTTCTTTTACCAACTTTATCCTTTATACATATTATTGCATTATTTATAAAATTCTTATTATTCCTCTCTATATGAATTTTTTTATTATTTTTTATTAATTTTCTTATTTGACATTATATATTTTTATAGTTATAATTTTTGTGTATTATATTTATTATTATTTTTTTATAATAGAATTTATTGATCCCATTAGATAATAATAATAATAATAATAATAATAGTTAAAAATTATAATGTACTGAAAAAGAGTACTAAGAGTATTAAAAATATACTATATAAAAAATATATAAGAAAAAAATATAAAAAAATTAAATATGTATAAAAAAATAATATTATAATTTAATGTCATGTCCTTTTAAGTAATTATCTATCTAAAAGTGATTTTAACTAATATTATCCAAACAAAATTTATTTTATCAAAATCAATTTTGGTAAAGAGTTGCCAAACATAAATCATGTTGACACAAACTTACTTCTATCCAAAATCAATTCTATAAAATCATTTTTATTCAAACTCCAGTTTGACCAACCACAATCCAAACACACACTTAATTCAAAGTCATTATTCAATATGATAAAACATATTTTATAATATGTAATATTTTGAATAATAACTTAAAATTTTTAGTGTATAAAGCTAATGAATTTTAAGAAAGCAATAAACATATAATTAGAAAACTTAATGTAAAAATGATGAATTTTATGTAAGATATTGTTAAAAAAATAGTTTGATGGTTACATATGAAATTCATTAAAAAGAATTAGATATTGTTAGTTAATTATAAAAGAATTGAATTTCTTATTTGATATAGTATAAATAGATTTTGTGATTGATAGAGGTGACTGGCGACATTACTAAAATGTGAAATATGTTTGGGACAATGAACTCAGCAGCAAGATGCACGAGTCATCATAGTACAGTGCCCATGGAACTGGAATTATGTAACCGTTATAGATATCACAACACACAACAACAACAACAACGAAAGGTGGTGTCTCATGACTCATGTCATCTATGCTATCTCTGCCTTTTCATTTTCAAAACCAAACCAAACACATTGCCTCGATTTCCTCAAAAAAAAAAAAGAAGAGAAAGGAACAACCCCTCTCTCTCTCTCTCTCTCTCTCTCTCTCTGCTGTGTTGTGTTTTCACTGTTTCTCTCTCTTTCTCTTTCTCTTTCTCTCCCTGGCTGGCTATATAATAAGTGTCAGGTTCCATTCTTCACTTGTTTGTGGTCTCAGCTAAGCTAAGCCTTCCTCTCTTTGCGCCAATTTCACTATTTTCATATTAAATGCACTCTCAAGAACCACAACCCCACTGCTGTTTCTATTCCTATGGCATTTTCCATTTCTCTCTCACCCATCTCCTCTTCATATGGTTTCTCCTACAAAGGTACCGTTTTTTTAACATCCATCTTCCTTTCTTCTCTTTTTTCCCCTTTTCAGTTCCTTGTTGCTTTTGGGGTGCTTGGAGATTTCTTCTCAAGAGGTTTTGATGGTCAAGCTAGAAACTTTTTTCTTTTCTTTTCAAATGCTGTAATAAAAAAGCTTCTTTTTTTTTATGTTTATGACAAGCATTGTTTCTGTGGTTCGAAGAATCTCATGAGATTAGTAGTTTAGTTCTACTTATTTAGTCATTAATTCTTGTAGCTAACGCATGCATTTTTGTGTCTATGGAGTTATTCTACTTTATTGCTAGGGTCCTTCTCTGAGTAGTAGTAATAAATGAATGGAAATCACTTTCACTTTTTAGGGTGTGAGATGCAGCAACTTTAAGTCTATTAACATATACGAAGCTTAAAGACAAATAGACAATTCAGCATTTTGAAATTTCTCATAATGGATGATGGAAACTGGTGAGAAGAATATTAATTAATTGATTCAGTGTTTCACTGTTATGCCTTTTGGGGTTAATATGTATAGTGTTTTCATTCATGATGTTCCCTCTAGAAGAGTTCATGAATTTGGCAACTGCTATATTTTGCCCATACTTCCATAAAGATTTTGCTTACACATTAAAATAAATACCAAAGATTTTGCTTATACTAGTACTTTCAGTTGTTGGGAAATTAGTAGTGCAATTAAACTAGGGAGCAACTGAATAGTATTCTTTAGCTATAAGAATGTTACTGGTCTCAAAATTGTAGCAGATACAGCACTAAAACTTCATAAAATTAAATTATAAACACACATGTAATTGTTGAATCAGTGAAGCTTCCTTGTCTGGCTTTGGTTTCTTTGCCCTGCCATTGGTTCATGTATGAACATTTGACTTAACAACTTTTAATGCATTTTCAGGTTTGGAAAGATTAATGGTGGCATTGCTTGAAGGGATTGGAATCATGGGTTAAACCCTTGAGTTTGAAATAGGGAATGAAGCCATTGGTCCTGGTAGTTTAATTAATTAATTAATTAAGATGTATTATATATTGAGTTCTCAATTTATATATATTATTATTTGATGTAGCAGGGAATTATCATTTGTTCTACATCAATTTGCTATAAATAGTGAACTCTCTTAACTTTTTCATCATCATTCCATCATTACAAAGCTAGCACACTAAGCTAGGTGTATGCAAATGCTAGTTACTAGCACCAAAGCCTCCATTAATTTGCATATCTTATCAAGTGATGTCCAAATGTTAATGCTATCAACACATAAAAATCAAACCAAATTAAATCTCTTGTAATCTTCTGTCATTTGCATTGAGACCTAGAGTTTGCCAACTTGTAATAAGCTCTGAATGGAGCAAAAGACCAATTGACTCTTGTGCACAACATAGACTCTAGTATAGCCTTATTGCCTGGTTGCCTTGAAATCAAACTCCCCTTGCTTCTAGTTGTTGAACACTAATTTGGATCCAAATTAAACCGTTCATCCAATCCAATCCAATCCGAAAATTAATTAAAACCGCACTAACTTGGATTTGATTGAATTCTATTTTTTGCAAACCGCTAGATCGAATCGGATTTCGAATCTATCTTTCATAACCGATTCGATTCAAACCGCACAATATGCTCTAATATTATTATTTTATTATTATATTTACAATCATATTTATAACATGTTCAATTTGTTATATATTTTTATACTATGCATGTATTATTATTATAATGTTATTTTTATTGTTATGTTATCGTTGGTTTTTAAGATATTGTTGAGACTTGTTATATCATTATTCATTGGCTTTTTTTTCAGAAATAAAATAAAAAAATTCATTTCTCCAAACACCATTTTGAACTTTAATTCCCAGATACGATTTTTTTTAGAGCAAGTTTGCCTCACCCACGGCGAACTTTATAAAAATTATAGAGTTTGTCTTAGTCTGGCGAACTCCCTTTCAAATATTTTAAACCCACGTTTTTAATCTATTATCATCATCTCCAAATAGTATATAGATCTACAAACAGTATATAAGAGTACACAAAAATACCATGATTTCTTCAAAGATTTTTTTAATTATAAATTAAAAAAATAATAACAATGGCAACTATTATCATCGTCTCTAGAAATACACAAGTACACTGGAATGAACCATATTCAATAAGTATTTTTTGTAATTATAAGACGTATTTTATTTTGCAAAGAACACAGCAAAATATTAGCAAATTGCATATTCCATTGCATATATATCATCGCTTTAAATTTGCAAAGAGAACACAGCAAACATATACATATCTTGGAAGAACAGTGAAATACAAGGGCCGCAGCCATACATGGGAACTTCCCTTTTGCAATCCATGTTTCAATGGAAATTGTAACAAAATCCTCCCTCATATCACCATCCATATTTTGCTTGTGTTTCAGGCTGCAAGAGAACAATTAATACATACAAATTAGCATGGTACCAATACAATGGAATTCCCATTGGAGTCGAGTAATATTTGAATCTGTAAACAGTAAAACACCAAGCACTATATCTATAATTTAAAATATTGTCCATCATCATCCCCATTAAATTTGTTTTCTAAGAGAGCCTTATGGCTTTTACTTGTCACAAGGAAGTTCAGAGTTTTCTCAAATAAGTTTTTCTTCTATATGCCAAAAGATCAGCCCTATATTGAGCTATTGACTACTCTCTTCTCTCTAATCATGTGTAATAGTTCCAATCGATTGAATAAAAAAATATACATATTGTGATTGTGTAACACTTCTAATAGATTAAATTTTAAAAAAATTCATATGTCAATGGATTGTGTTACACTGCCAATCGATTTAATAAGAAAAAACACATATTTTATAGCGCAATTCAATTGATTGTCTAACACTTTCAATTGATTGAATTTTAAAAAAACACATATTACCATGCGAAATTTAATCAATATGTTATATTTCCAATCGATTGAATTAAAAAAAAACGCGAAATTCAATCGATTGTGTTATACTTCCAATCGATTGAATTACCAATAAACATGATTTTACTAACTTTTACGGATGTAACGGATTAAGGAATAAAAAATTTATTGATTTGCATTGTCAAAATATTTATAGAGGTCACATTTAATTAAAAATCTATTTTGTTGTTTTGTTTTTAATTATTAATAAATATGATAGATAAATAATAAAATAATAATTTATAAAATAAAACATAAATTTTGTAATTAAATAATATATAAAGGTTTATTCTGTAATTAAAATTAAATAATAACTATATGATAATTATTAAAAAATTTAAAAATTATATTTTATTATTAGGATCATTTAACAGTCCAAAAAGTTATACAAAAAGAATTATAATATCTCATATCCAAAAGTACGTATTTATGGACATCTAATTCAATTTAATTTAACGGTGACAAACAACTTGTCGAAGCAAAATGTCAAGAGAATATATAAATGAAATCATACAAAAATCGAAGAACAATAAGATGAATATCGTCACAAATGATAAGAGTTAAGGTGTTCAAAAATTATATCTTGCGCAATCTTCAACAAGACAAGGTTACGACTGGATTGCTAAATGCACTCTTAATAGGCTTTGTTATGGGCTGTTGTTTCTTCAATATTAAATTTACATTGAGGTATATAAAGGAGCAATTTTAACGGGGTTTAGCCAACAATAAGTCAATAAATATTTTTAAATTGCATTCTATATTAATTAATTATTGTTAATTAGTGATTATTTAAATTTTAATTTTTAAAACATACAAAACTAATAATTATTAATTACCTCTTCTTATTTTAATTTATCTTTTATTATTTATTACGCAAATCTTAATTTCTCTTTTTAAAAAAACTTCGAAACTAAAAAAAAAATACCAAAATATAATATAAAGAATCATCCAATTCTTAAAAAAAACATACAAAATATAAGAAAAAATCATCCAAAACTAATAAAAAGAATCATCCAAATACTAAGAAAAAAATACAAAACATAGGAAAAAGAATCCTCCAAAACTAATAAAAAGAATCATCCGAAATTTAAGAAAAAAAAAACATAAAAAACTAGTTAAAAGAATTATTCAAAACCAAATAGGAGGAGGAGAAGAAGAGCCACAGGGTGGCTAGTGACGACGTCTTGGACGGCGTTGTGTGGACGGTGGGGACTCGCGGTGGCACATTGCGACGAGGAAGCCACGGAGGCCGCACATCGCCGGTGGAGGAGTCGCCATGGATCGAAGTAGTTGAACGCCCGTCGCGAATGGGAGCTTGGCAGTGGTTGCGTCGCGACAGATGTAGAGCCATGGAGTGTAGATTCTGCACTGTCTAACGTGACGGATGGAGGCCGCGATGGTGTTTGGCAGTACAGATATGTCGGGATTATGATCCCACGACGGTGGAGGTGGCTATGTCCAATGAAAAAGGACTGCGGCGGGATGCAAGGAAGAGGCCGTGCAGCGCGACGAAAGACGCGGCGGTGGTCGGTTGACGGCTCCGCCGAAAACTGCATGAAGACGACGGGTTTGTGGAGGGAGAGATTTGATTGTTTCCAAATGAATGGAAAGGGATTAGGTTTTTTTATGAATTGTTTTTATTTTCTACTATAAATATGATTAGGATAAATGTAGATAGAATCTTTTTTAAATTTTGATTTTTAAATTTTTGTTTATTTATAAAATTTAAATTAGAGTAAAAAACAAATAAGTTCCTAACCTTTTTTTCGCGAATATTTTCATTCCTCAAGATTTAAAAATACTTTTAAGTCCTTAATCTTTTTAAAAGTTGGACAAAAGAGTCCTTCCGTTCATATGGGTCCGTTGGAGCCAACAAAAAAGTCTAAAATGGTCCCATTATGCTGACTTGGCCTTATGGATACATACGTGGATGGAACTTTCAAAACGGGACAATTAAGCCTGCTGTTGCAAAACAACATCGTTTCAAAGGCAACCCTAATCACGACGATGTTCCTTCTTGCTCTTCACCACACGCAGCTTCATCCTCCATTTCACCATCACTATCTCCATCTTCATGAACCTCCAGCCATGATCGCCGACGAGCTCCGAACCGTTTGAAGAAACCCCAAAACCGTAAACTCATTTTCAAACTCTCTTCTTCCCTTCTCCTCTCCTCTGATTTGCACGTCGCCCTCCTCTCACCACCATCATATCTGAATCACCATCACCACCGCTTCATAGTTGTTGTTCAAACCCCAACAACCACCATCTTCCTCTTCCATTACCGAAATCACCACCCTCGTCGTCCCAGAACCACCGTAGCCTCCACCAACTGTGATGAAACCGCCACACTGAACCGTCGTGGTCCTCTCTCTTCCCCTCTTCTTCGTCGTCCCACATCATCGCTGCCTCTCACTATTTCATCAGCAACAGTCCACGCCACCGCCGCGACCTCCTCCATTTCCTTCTTCTATTTCTCTTTCTCCCCTTTCCCAGTTCTAGCTCACATTCTCACACACACTCTCTCTCTCTCTTTCCCTTCACGAAAACGAAGAAAAAGAACAACCCTTATCACTCTCCAACCACCATCTTCATCAACATCATCGCTGGCCATTTGTCTCGCCTATGGTGATCACATGTCTGTCCATCATAGAACCACCACTTGTTGCCTTCCTCTCCCTTTGGCCCTCACCTAATCTCTCTCTAGCTCACCCTCTCTCTTACTGCAAAATCGTAAAACCACAAAATGCTATTTTTTTGTAGTGCAAAGACTTATTTGTCCTTTGTTTTTTTGGGGGACATACCACAACAGCACTATAACAGACACATAGCTCCGTAACAAATACGTGGACGCTACTTCACCCATCTCCGTTTGTTCTTCGAGAGGCAAATGGATGAAGGGATTTATCTGTCTACTGTTTGTAAAATTCAAAAATTTAAAAATATTTTTAAATTTTGAAGAACAAAAATATTCGCGAGACAAAAGGTCAAAGACTTATTTGTCTATTACTCTTTAAATTATAATAGAGTTGGCTTATATTGACTTGTAAGGGAGTTGTTTTTTTGTAATTTTCCATAAAGAAAAGAAGAAAACTAGCAAAAGGAAATGATGGAAACTAAATTCTCAATCAAACTTATATTGAGGTTGACCAAATAAAAAATTGAGGTATCTAAAAAGGAGGAAAGGAAAGTATTCATTTGATTAAGATGTATTTAAATGCAAGTCACATGTGAGAATTTGCATATGCTTTATTTATATCCATAGACACACAAATCTACCAACCTTCAAATTTAAACTATAAAAAATGTACAAATAAATAAAATGGCTAAAGAGTACTTCAACTAGGGATCATCTCTTCCTTCCATTCAAAACATGGTCATATTATTATAATCTTTGTCAAATAAACTAAGCTGCCCCAATCTGGGTGTAATTTTACTGCCTGGAGATTGAGGAGATAGCATTTCAAGTTCCTTCAGCCTTTTATCTTTCTCATCAGCAATTATCTTCATCTACAAAACAAAACCCATCAGAGTCTCAAAGATTTAAAAGAAACGACAACCTTGTTATGAAGTTAATACAAGAACAAAATAAAACCTTTTCTAATCCAATGGCAATTTCTCTTTCTATGTTTTCCTGTCTCTTAGACTCTTTCTCAGCAGCTTTAGTTTGGGCCTCAATCCTAGCTCGCTCTATTATGCAGCAGTATCATATAGAACATAATCAGTAAAACCCTATGATGCACAGACACTTACATGGATACGGGACACGACACGGGACATATGTGAATTTTAAAATTTTATAAGACACGGAGACATACATACATATAAAATATAAAGTATTTTTTAGATAAATTGTAATGATATTTTAATATTTTATTGATATTAAAATATAAATTTTATTAATTATTTTTAATATTTTATTTTAATTATATCAAGTATTTAAAATATTTTTTTATAAATAATAATATATACTATATCTAAATTTATTTCAAGAATATATGTTAGGAATAAAACTGGACACGCTGACACGTTATGGTATTTAGATGTGTCCAAGCGTGTCTGGAGAAGAATTTTTTTACTTTTATTAAGATACGGTTGGACACAGCAAATGCTTGTCGAACGAATGTCAGTGAGTATCGTGTTCGAAATGTGTCCGACACGTGGACACTGCAATTCAGCAAAGTGTCTGTGCTTCATAAATTAAACCGAATCGGCAATAAAGTTACATGTAGAAAATCTCATCTCACCATCAGAATCAGCATCAGATTTCTTCTGCAAATGTGAGTTGCGACGACCTCGTCTTTCCTGGAATGACATTCAAAGTTTCTTCTTAAAATCTAATAGAAGAGCCAGAGTTTTAAGTTCACTAATGACAAGACAATTGTTAATACCAGTTTATCAGCACCAGATTTGTGTATGCGTCCTCTTGATCCTTGGTTATGTTTAAATCAATGTAAAAATGTAAGTTAGTTACTCAAATTTAAACCCCTCTCTACAGCATACAGAGAGCTAGAGAATAATACAAACTATAACGGGATAATAGTCAAATTAGTTCTTGAAAGATATTCTTCAAATTCATTTCTGAAAGATTTTTTAAATCAAATTGATCCTTCAAAGATTGTAAATTAATCATGTTTGTCCCCCAGTCACTCTATTAACATTTTTCTTCAAAGATTGATATTGTAAAACGTTAATTGACAACATATATAATATCTGATATATCTAATTGGATATTGACCAAATATATTTATGAAAATTTATTAATTTTTAGTCATTTTTTTCAATTACAAAAATCCTATTCCTAATATGACCTAGTGACTAAATTGATAGATTTTCGTAAACATATTTAGTCAACGTCTAATTGAATATGTTATGTATCATGTATGCTATCAGTTAACATTTTACATTATCAATCGTTGACGAAAATCGTGAATGGAGTAACTGAAGGACAGGTATTAGAGTAGTTGTGTTAGAGTAATAATAAGTAGTTGAGAGTTAGTAGTTGCTAGCTAAATATTTATGAGGTTAGTTTAAAATATCCTTATAAATAGCATGACTCTTTATCATCTAAACAACAACTTTAATACATATCTTTTATTTTCTTACCTTTATTTTCTTGTTAACAGGTATGATTAATTCATAATCTTTGAAAAACCAATTTGATTGAAAAAATCTTTAAGAACGAATTTGAAAAATATCTTATTATCTTTCATGAACTAATTTGACTATCAACCCAAACTATAGCCATGATGTTATGTACCTTTGTGCATGCCTCTCGGAATCATTCTGAAGGTAGCAATAAAAGTTGGTGTGTAACAAATCTACAAGCAAAATTTAATGATTTTGTTAAGTCAATTTCAAAGAAATATGTTATGCATTGTGCAGTCTTGCATGTTCCATATAATGCTTATTTCAATGGCAGAAAACGGTCCTTACTCCCTCAAGTTTTTGAGGTGGGTTGTTGGACAAGGTATCATTTTCTTGATTCATACTTTTTCCAGAATCTTGTTCACACTTCAAACTTCTCTCAAACTCTTCCCATTTACCCTCAAATATTTGGCTGAGCTCCATTGCAATTTTATAAACTTCATCACCTCGGGGATAGTATATCATGGAGTTACAGAAGGTCAATCTGACATCAGCCACAAAATCCTCCATAAAAGGATAACTATTTGACTCGAGCTTGTATTTAATTGTGCCTAAATCCATGGGATGTGTTATGATATCAAAATAATCAGGGATTTGGAACAAAATAGGATCCACTGGCTGATTGAAAAGCCATCCATGTTTGTGAGAGGACAAAACATTGAGAATGGTAGAACATTGGCGAGATGCTTTTAAATCCATAGTCCTCCTCATCTTCTGCTTCTTTTCCTTTCGGCACTCAGTACCCTCTGCTCCTCTCTTGAGGGATGCAACTGCTTCAATGTCAGTCATTCTCACGAATTTGTTCACAACTTTGCAAGAAATTCCGAGTCTTTAAAAGTGCTTCTACCTAAATTTTACACAATTGCTAAGCACAACAAATCTTGAGAAAAAAAATTCACAGCAAGTAGATCGAAAGTAAGAAAAAAAATAAGGAAGAAAGACAGAAATAGAAAAATTTGATGTAAGGGTTCAACAAAGCTTGAATCTTGTTAGCAAAAGCAACTTTGATCTTCGAAGATATAAGAATTGCAAAAGAGTGCTGGCGCGCCAAAAAGAAAACTGGTTTTAGGAGTTTGTTGAAGTCGTCACTTCATTCTCTCACTCTCTTTATATACTACTTTACTTTATCTTATCTAATCTAATCTAATTATTATTGTTAGGGCATCTTCAATACTTAATTGAATTAATTTCTACCTACAAATTATTTAACCAAACAAATTCAATAAATCATTTACACTTACACGCTTTTCCTGCTATACGTTCCTTTTCTTCTTTGTGAAAGAATAGGGAAAAAAAAAAAGAAAAGATGAAGAAATTTTTATTGATTGTTGATTGATTGAATTATGAAAGTAAAACTAAATATATATAGAGCATTACCTACGAAAAATAAAAGTAAAGAAAAGATAAGATAAAAAGATAACATAAACATAAGATAAGATAATAAAGATTAAATTTATTAGGTTGAATTTGTGGGCCATGAGCCTTCTTTATTATTGTCATGGGTTAAAGTGGAAGAATGCTTTAATATTATTCTCCTTCTTCTTTTTCTTTGTCGTTCCTTCGTCTTCTTCTTCTTCTCATTCTTTTTCGTTAGAGAAAAAGACAAATATGTTCGTAACATTTTTTTCCGCAAACATTTTCGTTCCTGACCATTGAAAAATATTTTTAAGTCCTTGACGTCCTTAAAAGTTGGATGGATTAGTCCCTCCGTCCAAATGTCTCCGTCAGACTCAGCAGAAAAGTCTGACGTGGCTCCCGTAATGCTTGTCACGCGTATGCGTTGGCTACGCATACGCATCGCCATGAATTCAGCAAATTCTCATTTCTTTATGAATTCTCCACTTTGTATGCTTTTTTTCCCATTTCTTTAAAGTCATTCTGACTTCATCCCTCCGTCCAAATGTCTCCGTCAGACTCAGCAGAAAAGTCTGACGTGGCTCCCGTAATGCTTGTCACGCGTATGCGTTGGCTACGCATACGCATCGCCATGAATTCAGCAAATTCTCATTTCTTTATGAATTCTCCACTTTGTATGCTTTTTTTCCCCATTTCTTTAAAGTCATTCTTGACTTCAAAACTTTAAATCACTCAAACAAACATATTAAGACATCGAATAGAAGAAAAGTAAATTAATAAAAAATAAGAATTATCATTTTTTAAATAAAGAGTTAAAATTTATTTAATAAACAAATGGTACAATACTTCTTTTATTCAGTAAAAAACATTTAAATATAAACAGTATGAATAATTTAAACTTAAAAGTATGTGCATAATAAATTTGAGGAAAAGTAGTTACATGACATCCACACTAATAATCAACTTAAAAGTGATGAGAACAAATTTAATTTATATATATATATATATATATAATATAATAAATAAATTGAATTACCAAAAGACAAATGAGAGAAGAGAGGACGATAGTGGTGAAGCGACTAAGATATGAATCAGCAATGAAGCCACCCAACAAAGGGAAGAGTAACAAAACACCATTCCAAGTGTTTATATTCTTTGTAGCTTCACTTAGAGACTCATCAAGCTCATTTGTTAAGTATGTTATCAAATGCGCTCGTAATCTTGTTATAGCAAATGACTCTGCAGATTCCACAACTGTTGCAATATATATTCCACACACATTATTTCTTATTGCATTGTAAATTTATTTTTCTCATATTCGATGTCTTGATATATTTGTTTGAGTGATTTAAAGTTTTGAAGGCAAGAATAGCTGGAAAGAAATGGAAAAAAAGCATGCAAAATAGAGAATTTATAAAGAAATGAGAATTTACTGAATTCATGGCAACGCGTACGCGTGAGAGGAAAGTCTTCCAGGTGACGCGTAAGTGTGACCCACGCTGCGTGACAATAAGCATTACAGGAGTTACGTCAGACTTTTCCGTTGGGTCTAACGAAGGCATTTGGACGGAGGGACTGATCCGTCCAACTTTTAAGGACGTCAGTGACTTAAAAGTATTTTTCAATAATCAGGGACAAAAATGTCCGCGAGAAAAAAGGTCAGGGATCTATTTGTCCTTTTCTCTTTTCGTTGTTTTTCTCTTTTGTTATCTTCGTCACCAACACCACATCTTTCTCCTCCTCTTCTTCCTCTTTCTTTTCTCATTAAACTTTTTTCTCCTCCTTCTCCTCCATCATCTTCATCATCATGATTATCATCGTTATAATTATTGTCGTCTTTTTATACGTATTGTCATTATGTTATCGTCGTTATTATCGTTATCATAGATTTTTTGTCATAGAATTTTCTCAAGTTTATTTTTATTTTACTTTTTTTAGCAAGAATAAAAATAAAAAAAATCAAACAAAGAAAAAGAAACACATAATACTGCAAATTACTTAAAAGTGAATAAACTTACATTCATTTAACTAAAAATAATAATGAAAAATACAACATTAAAAAAATATTTCTGTGTATTTTAGCAAATTTCGGTGTAAAACTAAAATATTTTTATGTATTGTTAAGAAATTTCGGTGTATTTGTACTGATAAGTTCTGCATAATTCAAAATTCTTCCTCTTTCTCTTCCTAGTTCATTCTTCTCATCTTTTGTTGCTTCTTCTTCTTCTTTTTTCATCATCGTCTTTTTTTTCTTATTGATCTTTTCCTTCTTGTTTTACCTTCTCAAGTTTCTTTTTGTTTAACTCTCTTAATAAGAATAAAAACAAAAATCAAACAAAGAAGAAACACATAATGTTGCAAAATTACTTGAAAGAGTATGAACCTACATTCATTCAACTAAAAGAAATAAGGAAAAGAAGAAGAAAAAAATGCAGCAATAAAGAAAATATTTCTATGTATTTATAGTAAATTTCGGTATAAAACTAAGACATTTTTGTATATTGTTAAGAAATTTCGATGTATTTGTACTAATAAGTTCTTCATAATTTAAAATTCTTTCTCTTCCTCCTCCTCATCTGCTACTTTTTCTTCTTCTTTTTTTTATCATTATCATTATCTTCTTTTTTTTCTTATTCATCTTTTTCTTCTTGTTTTATCTTCTCAAATTTCTTCTTGTTTTACTCTCTTACCAAGAATAAAAACACAAAAAAATCAAACAAAGAAGAAGAAGAAACGTATAATGCTACAAAATTACTTAAAAAAATGAACCTACATTCATTCAACTAAAAAAAGAATAAAAAAGGAAAAAAGGAAAAAAACAACATTAAAAAAATATTTTGTGTATTTGCAGCAAATTTCGGTATAAAACTAAGATATTTTTATGTATTGTTAAGAATTTTCGGTGAGAAATAGGAGGAATGCGAAATACAAATATTGGAGGAGGAATGACGTAATTTCATGTGCTCGTTATGTAAGTGAGTTTTGTTAGATTATGATTCACTCGTTTGGACTTATTTGCCAAAAAAATTTGTATGTGTACCAGGATTGTACTTAATTTTAGTTTAATTTTATTTTAGATTTTATAAAATACTATATAAGTATTTATAATATTAGTGCTTATTTGGACGTCATTAAGTTAATAAAAAAATAATTTTTTCAGTGAAAAATACATTTTTTAACGTATTTGGTATTTTTAGTAATAAAATTAAAAATATTAAAAAATAAAAAAATTTTGATAAACTATTTTTTTCTTAAAAAAAAATATTTTTCACATGATAAATATACAAAAAGTACTTTTATATTGTTATATCCAAATATAATTAATAGATAAAAAGATTTTTTGTATAAAATATTCAATCATTAAATTATTTTTACTTTTCTGTAAGATCTTTTAGAAAAAGATAATTAAAAAAAAATCTTTCTTAAAAATGTGTTCGAACAAGCCTTTAATATTATTATAAAAATTGATTTAAGATTTAATATGAAATTTGTCATTTCAATTCTTAATCTCATTTCAACTTAAATTTTAAATTATTTGTAATTATTTAAAATAATTTTAATTAAATTGTAAACATTTAATTAAAATAAAAAATAAAGTTACAAATTAATAATTATATACTATATTTAAAAAATATTACACTAATAAAAATAGACTTTAAACATTAACTAATTAAAAATAACTGTTCATATCCTGGCCCAATGATAAAGGCCCAGGATCAAGCAAAGGACCTAACCCAAAAGATTGGGTCTCACCAGTACCAATCTTCATATATGAAGTCGGTACTCACCACGACCTGTTCTAAAGAAGTCGGGCACGAGATTAGCTGGCGGATAAACACTCATTTAAATGAGTAACTGCCCCTAGAATCTCTCTAACCACTTCCACGAGCCATACCTTAACCTCCCTAAGATAATGGGACGGTTAACACCCTAAAAATATGGCACTACTCCAGCGGTGGTTATTGGTTCACCACTATAAATACACTGACACCCCTCAGGTATCTCTAAGCCCAATACTCTCTAGACCTGCTCACACTCTTGCTAACTTAGGCATCGGAGTGTCTTTGCAGGTACCACCCCCATCTCCTCGCACAAACAAGTCGGACGGAGCCTCCCGAGTTGCAGATCCATTCGGAATCCTCCTCCTTCACACATTTGGGCCAACCAACGCCATCCAGTCCATTAATCTCCGGTTACCCACCGTAACATTGGCGCCGTTGCCGGGGACCCGAGAGATCAACCACTGATGGCGGACAGATCCCACGAAGAAGGTCATGTGGAGACAGATTCTGAGCAAGAAAATCTGGACACAAGCAATAACGATGCGGACTTCACCCTCCACCAAGAAATTGATAATCAACACAGGGAAGGTACCTCCGGAGTAAAAAACCCGAAGGTAAACTCTTCAGAAGGGCGCGAATCAGAGAAAGAGGGACCATCCCATGTAACTGAACTCATGGGATTAGTCCACAGTCGCCTGGAACAGTTAGAACAAGAACGGGAGCGACAAAAGGAAACTGAAAAGAACCTAAAAGAGGAGATGGAACGACGAAAAGAGTTAGAAAGAAAACTCTTAAAGTTAGAATCCTCCCTCAAAGGTCGCAACTCCCGTGACGAACGAGAACAACCGCCCTTAGGAGGGGAGGATCCTTTCAGCGAGGACATAATGAGGGCAAAAGTTCTGAGGAACTTCAAAAGCCCCGATATGGACCTCTATGACGGAACCACGGATCCAAAGCATCACCTGAGCAATTTCAAAAGTCGGATGTACCTAGCTGATACTTCCGACGCTACGCGATGCAAAGCTTTCCCGACCACTCTATCGAAAGCAGCGATGAAGTGGTTCGATAGCCTCCCCCCGAGGTCGGTTACTAGTTTTGAGGACCTCTCAAGAAAGTTTTTGATGAGGTTCTCTATCCAAAAAGACAAAGTGAAACATGCACCGAGCCTCCTGGGAATAAAACAGGAGGTCGGAGAATCCTTACGAGCCTATATGGAAAGGTTCAATAAAGCATGTTTAGAGATTCAAGACCTGTCCACAGAGGCAGTCATAATGGGGTTAGTCAATGGACTCAGAGAAGGTCCCTTCTCACAATCCATATCTAAAAGACACCCCGTTTCTCTAAGTGATGTACAGGAAAGAGCTGAAAAGTACATCAATATGGAGGAAAACGCTAAGTTGAGAGACCTGAGTTGGCGACCTGGGCTCCCTCCCTCAACAAAAGAGAGGGAAAGGAAAACCAAGAAAAAGGAAGAACTCAGTCTCGAAAGACCAAGAAAATATCACTCTTATACTCCCCTGAAAGTTTCTATAGTGGATGTATACAGAGAGATTTGTAACACTGAAAGACTGCCACCCCCCAGACCCATTAAAAATAAAAAAGGGGGGAGCCGCAGCGATTACTGTGAGTACCATAAAATATATGGTCACTCCACAAATGACTGTTACGACCTTAAAAATGTGATAGAAAAGCTGGCCAGAGAAGGTCGGCTTGATAGATATCTCATAGAAAGGTCGGACGGTCATGGAAAGAGAAAGCGAGACGATATGGATAGAAGAGACCCGCCGCCGCAGACTCCAGAGAGACATATCCATATGATCTCAGGAGGGTTCGCGGGAGGGGGACTCACCAAATCCTCTCTCAAAAGACATCTCAAAAGAGTCTACCAGGTCGGAGAAGAGTCACCCGACCTCCCTACCATTTCATTCACAAAAGAAGATGGGCAAGGAATAATCCCTGGACACGATGATCCAGTAGTAATAACTATGATCCTGGCAAATGCCCATCTCCACAGAACCCTAGTAGACCAAGGAAGCTCGGCGGACATCCTTTTTAAGCCCGCTTTTGACAAGCTAGGGTTGGACGAGAAAGAATTAAGAGCCTACCCCGACACCCTATACGGATTAGGGGACACGCCAATAAAATCACTGAGATTTTTGCCCCTCCACACCACTTTTGGAAAAGGGGAAAAATCAAAGACTCTGAGTATAAACTTCATAGTCATCGATGTGGGGTCAGCATATAATGCTTTAATCGGCAGAGCTACCCTTAATCGACTCGGAGCCGTGGTATCCACTCCTCACCTTTGCATGAAATTCCCGACCTCAGCAGGGATAGCAACGGTAAGAGGGGATCAAAAGTTGGCAAGAAAATGCTACAATGAAAGCCTAAATCTGAGAGGAAAGGGCAGAGAAGTTCACACAATAGAGCTCGGCGGTGCAAGGGCCAGAGAAGAGCTGCGACCACAACCGGGAGGAAAAACCGAGGAGATACAGGTCGGCGAAGAGGAAGGGAAAAATACTCATATAGGAGCCAACCTAGGGGAAACCCTAAAACAAGAACTGACTAAGCTCCTAAGAGATAACTCCGACCTCTTCGCCTGGAAGGCCTCTGACATGCCTGGGATAGACCCCGAGCTCATGTCCCACAAGCTCTCGGTTTATCCAGGATCCCGACCTGTACAACAAAGAAGACGCAAGCTCGGCCCAGAACGAGCCCTAATAGTAGAAGAACAAGTGCAGGTGCTCCTGGAAGCTGGCTTCATCAGAGAAGTCAAGTACCCAACATGGCTAGCCAATGTAGTGCTAGTCAAAAAACAGAATGGCAAATGGAGAGTGTGTGTCGACTATACCGACTTAAATAAGGCATGTCCCAAGGACCCTTACCCACTGCCAAGTATTGATACCCTAGTAGACTCCAGCTCGGGGTATCAATACTTATCATTTATGGACGCCTACTCAGGATATAATCAAATCCCAATGCATGAGTCAGACCAGGAGAAAACATCATTCATCACACCCAGAGCTAATTTCTGCTACGTGGCATGCCATTTGGATTGAAGAATGCAGGAGCCACATATCAAAGGTTGATGAATAAAGTGTTTTCCCCTCATCTGGGGAGTCTAATGGAAGTATACGTCGACGACATGCTGGTAAAGACCAAGAAAGAAGTCGACCTCTTGTCAGACCTCTCACAAGTCTTTGACACCATAAGGCTGCACGGGATGAGACTAAATCCCGCAAAGTGCGCCTTCGCGGTGGAGGCAGGAAAATTTCTAGGATTTATGCTAACACAAAGAGGGATCGAAGCCAATCCCGATAAGTGTAGAGCCATCCTAGAGATGAAAAGCCCGACTTGTTTGAGAGAAGTCCAGCAGCTGAATGGCCGACTTGCAGCCCTTTCCAGATTTTTGGCAGGATCGGCACTAAAATCCCTTCCACTGTTCTCCTTATTGAGGAAGGGATGTCAGTTTGAATGGACTCCTGAATGCGATGAGGCGTTCCAGGAGTTCAAAAAGTTTTTAAGCCAACCTCCTATTCTGACCCGACCAGTATCTGGAAAAGACCTCGTCCTGTACTTATTCGTAGCGGACAAGGCTGTCTCATCAGCCCTGATAAGAGAAGATGAGGTCGGACAACATCCATTTTATTTCATCAGTAAAGTTCTACAAGGCCCTGAGCTAAGATACCACAAACTAGAGAAGTTTGTTTACTCCTTAGTAATAGCCTCACAAAGGCTACGACCTTACTTTCAGGCTCACACAATAAGAGTCCGTACGAACCAACCCATGAAGCAAATCCTCCAAAAGACGGATGTTGCAGGGAGAATGGTTCAATGGGCAATAGAGCTCTCCGAGTTCGACTTAAGATATGAAACTCGGACGGCGATCAAAGCCCAATGCCTCGCCGACTTCGTTGCAGAATACGCAGGGGGCCAGAAAGAAAAACCAACTACATGGGAACTCTATGTAGACGGATCCTCCAACAAAATAGGAAGCGGCGCAGGCATAATATTGGTAGATGAAAGAGGAACCCAGATAGAGGTTTCCCTAAAATTTGAATTTCCAGCTTCAAATAATCAGGCAGAGTATGAAGCCTTGATTGCTGGATTAAAGCTGGCAGAAGAAGTCGGTGCTACAAAGGTGATGATATACAACGACTCACAAGTGGTGACCTCCCAGATAAGCGGAGAGTATCAAGCAAAGGACCCAAATATGAAGAGGTACTTGGAGAAAACTCTGGAGCACCTTGGGCGCTTTGCAGAAACCGAGGTTAAACACATAACTCGGGATCTAAACAGCAGAGCGGACGCCCTATCCAAGTTAGCAAGTACCAAACCGGGAGGGAACAACAGAAGCCTGATCCAAGAAACCCTCCAGGAACCCTCAGTAGTAAAAATAGAAGACAAACAAGAAGTACTTGAGGTAGTCGGCTTAAACCTCGGATGGATGAATCCCTTGGTCGAATACATGAAATTCGACATCCTCCCTGAAGAGGAGAAAGAAGCTAAAAAGATCCGAAGGGAAGCACAACACTACACCTTGGTAGGAAATATTCTCTACAGAAGGGGGATATCGACACCATTATTAAAGTGTGTACCGACCTCAAGAACTGCCGAGGTATTGGAGGAGGTACATAGTAGGATCTGCGGAAACCATCTCGGAGCAAGGTCACTAGCCAGGAAAGTAATCCGAGCTGGATTCTACTGGCCGACCTTGCAGAAAGATGCCACAGAATTTGTGAAAAAGTGTCAACCATGTCAGATGCATGCAAATTTCCATGTGGCTCCACCAGAAGAGCTCATCAGTATCACTTCTCCATGGCCCTTTGCAAAATGGGGAATGGATTTGTTAGGTCCTTTTCCCCAAGCGCCAGGACAAGTCAAATACCTGATCGTGGGAATAGATTACTTCACAAAGTGGATAGAAGCAGAACCATTGGCCACCATCACCGCTCAAAGAAGTCGGAAGTTCCTCTACAAAAATATCATCACAAGATATGGGATACCTTATTCCATTACTACAGATAATGGAACCCAATTCACCGATTCCACCTTCAGAAGCTTAGTAGCCAGTATGAAAATCAAACATCAGTTCACCTCGGTGGAGCACCCGCAGGCCAATGGGCAAGCCGAGGTAGCCAACAAAGTCATACTGGCAGGGCTAAAGAAAAGATTACAAGAAGCAAAAGGAGCTTGGGCTGAAGAGCTCCCCCAAGTGCTATGGGCTTACAGGACAACGCCCCAATCCGCCACTGGAGAAACGCCCTTCCGACTAGTCTATGGCGTAGAAGCAATGATACCAATAGAAATCAATGAACAAAGTCCAAGGGTAATTCTCCATGACGAGGTCGGAAACATACAGGGGCACAAAGAGGAGCTCGACTTGCTCTCCAAAGTCCGAGAAGATGCCCAGATAAGAGAAGCAGCATTGAAGCAAAGGATGACTACAAGGTACAACAAAAAAGTCATTCGAAGAACATTTGCCCCGAATGACTTGGTCTTAATCAGAAACGACATTGGAGTCAACAAATCAGGGGAAGGAAAACTTGCTGCTAATTGGAAGGGACCATACAAAGTCAATGAAGTTTTAGGAAAAGGTTATTATAAAGTAACCGACCTGAACGACACTGAGTTTCCAAGGTCGTGGCATGCTTGTAATATGAAAATGTACTACAGTTAAAAGCGAACTCTACTCCCTGGTGTACTCTTTTCCCAACTTCATGATTTTTTTCCAAAATAAAAGGGTTTTTTTCTGGAGAAGGGTTTTTAACGAGGCATCATAGTAGAGGCTAAGGGAAAAAGGCTATTAAAAACCCTTAGTAGCAAGAAGGTACCTCCCCAATCAATAAAGATCTTTTTTCATATCTCTTATAAACTCCTTTCTATTTTCTAAGTCTTTCTACAAAACGCGCCGACTTAAGCTCGACAAAACGTGAAAATCCCATGAATCGACCTAGATGGTCGTCAGGATAAAAAGACGAGGTACAAGTCGGTGTAATGAGGTTATAGAAGTTGATCGTAAAATAAAAACTCGGAAACATCCCGACTCATAAGTCGAAAGGAAAAAACCGAGTACAAAAGAAAACGAATCGCAAAAATAGCCTAAGTTATAAGAACTCAATAAAACAAAGTTGAGTATAAGGGATAACAAAAAAGAGATTAAAGGCTGTCAAAAAGTCCTTAAACAAAAGGGCTCAGAAAAACAGACAAGCCAAAGAAAAAGTTTTTCAGAAAAAGATCAAGGGGACTTCAGAAAATCAAAATCAGAAAAGCATACACGCATAAGGTAACTTAAACCCTTATCCAAAAAAGGGTATTTATTTTGTTAAGATAAAACCCTTATTAGAAAGGGTACTTATAAAATATTTTGTTTACGGCCTTAAAAAAGGCCAAAAGAAATTGTTCAACAAACACCAACCGACAAACAACATATGAAGAGTTTAAAAAAGGGGGGACTCACAGGCCGAGCCCCCATATAGCCATAAAAAAAGTTATTTTTGCAGAGGAGTAGACGGATCACCACCACCAGAGTCAGGAAGAGCGCCATCAGAACCGGGAAGAGAGGCAACCACGGGAGATGAAGAGGAAGCCGGAGGAACAACAGAAGAACTTGGAGCGTCTTTGGAACGAGGAGGGGACTCCATAATCCTTTGCCCCCGAGTCTTCTATTCTGACTCGGAAACGATTACGGGGGCAGGAGGATCCACAATAGCACCATCAATGACAACTTTGTCCGGATCTAAAGGAGACAGATCCAAGTCAGGAGCAATAACTCCGACCTGCTCCTTGAAGATCCTCCAAGCCTCCTCGGCACCATCAGCGATAGAGTCCTCCAACTCGGCATACGCATTTCGAGAGTTCAGCAAATCCTTCTTCACAGACACAAGATCTTGAAATAAACTCTGATAACTCTCCTGTGTTGTCTTCCTCAAACTCGCCTCCATGTTGCATTGGGCCCTCAACTTACTCTCCTTCTCCCGAAGGCTATCTCTCTCCGCCCTCAGCTTGGCGACCTCCTCCTTCAACTCCCTCTCATGCTCCTGATAAGAAAGAAGCCTCCCCTCCAGCTCCCCAACCTTCGAGGTTAACCCTAAAGAGCTGAGAGGAGTCTTCTCAAAAATATCCAAAAGCTTGCCACAAACACCCGCCGCCCTAAAACTCTCCTCAGCCAGAGAAGTGAGGTGGTTTCGAACAGAAACATCATCCATACTTATATGAGGATAGATATTCTTTCGGACGAATGCAAGAGCATCCGCCTTAACCCCACCATCAAAAGAAGAGCCAAACTCTAAAGTCTTGCGCTTCTTCTTCTCTGGCTCAGAAAGAAGTCGGGCGGAGGGGAGCGGCCGAGATAAGGCTGAAGAAGAAATCACAATGGGCTGAGAGGGAGTCCCCACGTTCTGAGGAGGAGGAGGAGGAGGAGGAGAGATGATTGTCCTGGCACCACCAGCCTTGACCCGGGACTTTGCTTTAGCTTCCTGAACTCTCTGGTAAGACTCCTGAGCATTTTTCCTTGCCATATCTGCAAAAGAAACAATTAGCAAAAATTACAAGTCGACAAAACTTCAAGTCGGCAGACACAAGTTGAAAATAAGAAATATATATACTACCTAGTTGCGACCGAACAAAGGTCGGCGATCCCTGGAGGAATTTCCTAGTATCCAAGTATAGGGCCCTCCTCCACACTTCTCGGAAAAACCCCACAACGGCCGCCTCCACCTCATCCAGGTCGTCTAGACCATACTTCTCACAGGGGGAGGCCTCCAACCAATAGAGGGAAAAACGAGGGGAAGAATTCTCATCCAAGAAAAAGGGGTGGTGACCCTCTACAGCTTGCACTTTGAAAAAATAATTTTTGAAGTCGTGGAAGGATTCGTCAAAAAGGGTGAAAATTCTCCGACCTTGTATGGCTCGGAAAGACACCCATTGCTGCTTGTTATTTAGCCCACTAAAGGGCTTAGTCATGTGGAAAAGATAGAAGAAAATCCTCAAAGAGGTCGGGAAGTCCAAAGCGTGACTAATAAATTGGTAAATTTTCAGAAAACCCCAAGAATTGGGGTGAAGTTGGGTAGGGGCAACTCGACAGTGGTGCAAAACAGACATCTCAAAATGCGAAAAAGGAAGAAAAACACCCAAGCGGGTGATCATACATTCATACATAAAGAAAAAATGAGGGGCCGCCTCATTGGCCCTCCCAAAACAAACCCGGTCTTCTGGACCCGGGACTACCAACTCATACTTTGGCTCGTCCTCCACAGAAGTACAAATCCTGTGGTGAGTACGAAGATGAGTAATAAAGTCAGCATCGACCAAGGGTTCCTCCCCTAGGACCGTGACATCAACCCATTGAGAAAGAACATCTACGGAAACCATTTCTTTTTTCTTATAAAGGGTGACAAAAACCTACAAAGAAAAAGAAAATAAAAATAAAAAACACGGTCTCTAAAGGGAGGAGATACGGAGCCAAAATCTATAAACCAACCTATCTACCTACAAAATAAAAGCATGCAAACACAAAGCATGTCATGAAAGAAGAAAAGCTAACCTTTATCCAAAAACGAAGGTTGGAAGAAGCAGAAGTCTCTAAACGCAAGAACGCAGCACGAACGAAGAAAGAAGAAATTTGAAAAATTGCAGAAACGAAAAAAGGAAAGAGAGTGAAAGTATTTATAAACATACTAAGGGGCATAATGGTAAAAACGGGACAGTCATTAATGAGAGTGCACCGTTACCAAGACCTACGCACATCCCTAACGGACACGACGCTTGATTAGACGTAACTGTCAGAACCAAAGAGACACAGAAAGTCACGTCGGTTTCAGAAAATCACGTCGGTCCTCCAACAAGTCGGCTACGACCCCGAGCAGAATACTCTAACCCAAATCTTGAAAAAATTGGGCTCGAGTAGGGGCACTGTTCATACCCTGGCCCAATGATAAAGGCCCAGGATCAAGTAAAGGACCTAACCCAAAAGATTGGGTCTCACCAGTACCAATCTTCATATATGAAGTCAGTACTCACCACGACCTGTTCTAAAGAAGTCGGACACGAGATTAGCTGGCGGATAAACACTCATTTAAATGAATAACTGCCCCTAGAATCTCTCTAACCACTTCCACGAGCCATACCTTAACCTCCCTAAGATAATGGGACGGTTAACACCCTAAAAATATGGCACTACTCCAACGGTGGTTATTGGTTCACCACTATAAATACACTGACACCCCTCAGGTATCTCTAAGCCCAATACTCTCTAGACCTGCTCACACTCTTGCTAACTTAGGTATCGGAGTGTCTTTGCAGGTACCACCCCCATCTCCTCGCACAAACAAGTCGGACGGAGCCTCCCGAGTTGCAGATCCATTCGGAATCCTCCTCCTTCACACATTTGGGCCAACCAACGCCATCCAGTCCATTAATCTCCGGTTACCCACCGTAACAACAACAATATTAAAAAATTACATATTTAAAATAAAACACATTACATATTTAAAATATATATTACATAAATAAAATAATAACAAAGATAACATAATAGAAAAATTAAAACTTTATGGATGTGAAGATTGAAAATTTTATACATTTGGATTGAAAAAAATACAGGAGTACAAATTGAGTATAGCTTATTTATTTAAGTATATTTTAATTGAGTTTTTATTATAATATTAATGTTACGACATTTATTTAATGAGTTTAATAATTTAATAAAATAATATAATTTCTTTTTATTAATATTAGTATTATTTTAAAATTAGTATTCAGTACAACATTTAATTTTAAATTAATTTAATTACTGTAAAAGTAAAAAATAATATTTAAAAAGTATTATACTCTAATGATTATGATTTTATTTGACAACTATTACTCACTTACGTTTTTTTTTACTTTTTGTCGCTAAATCTTGTGATATCTAATTTTTATACGTACTTTTGTTAATATTTTTTTGGACATTTTATCAATTTAATATGAAAAACAGAAAAAATAAAGGTATGCATTTTTAAGTTTTCGAACAAATATTTTCATTAGAGGTCTTTAAAAATATAATCTCATCTAATAAAATTAGTTTTTAATGGCAAACTTTAATTGAATTGGAATGGATAGTAATTTTTCCAAGCATGTTGGTTGAATTGATTATGGATTTACCTTTTAAAAAGATGAAATCAAATTTAAACTACAAATTATAGGGAATGAATTTTTTTAATTGTTAAAAAAATTAAGAATGTAAAGTGTGATTTCTAACCCTTTATTGATCTTTCTTTTATATTTATTTTTGGTGCCACTTATAAAATTAATAGTAAGAGATCACTACATTTTACTCCTTCAATTGTTAAAAAAAATTAAAAAGATCCATTCTCCAAATTATGCAATCAAAACTAGTTAACAATAATAACTGCCCATAAACACGTAATATTAAAAAAATATATAACGACTAATTTTTTTTTTAATTTATAACCGGCTCAAATATATTTTAACTTAAAAGATTAAAAAAAACAGAAATACTTTGAATTCAAGTAATTTCATTAATCAAGTCTAATCAAGTGATTTAGAGTCACGCGTTATTTACAGATTTTTAACGTAAATCTTTCCATGTTCATTCCTCTTCAACGTAAATCTTCCTTTCTTTTTCGTTTTTTCTGTGTTTTTGTATGATTATTGTCTTTTTCTCTTTAGATTTTTGTTTTTTTTTTCGAGTTTTTTGTGTTCTTCTCGGATTTTATTCTCTTTCTCTTCAGATTTTCGATCTGCATTTGCTTTTTTGGAATCGAACAGTGTAGTTAAAATTGTTTAGGTTTTGCGTGTTCTAAAATAATGAATGATTCAAGTTCAAGTAAGTTGAATGATGACGATTTGAATTATTCTTTTGAATCGAATTAAGTGGACAAGGTTTGGATCATTCTTAATTTTATCTAGTTTCATTATTCGACAATTTTGAATTGAATGGAATGAAATGAAATCTCATTCAATTGAATAAAATGATAATGAATAATTACATTCTTCTTTGCTAAAATTAGTGTTGTTTATGAATTTGAATTTAGATAGAATGCACAGTTTTTAGTTCACTTGTTATTACACAATGGTGTTTTTTTTTCTTTTGAAAGACAAACAAGCTCAACACACTCGATGGAGTATATAACAATAAAGAAACAAAGTAACTCCTATGTCATCTCCGGCATAACCATCAACAACATGAGTTAGTTTCACACCATTCCCTCGAACTACAGAGCAATCTAGCAATGCAATCCACCACGACCATTGTCTTATTCTGAAAAATGAGTTCATTTCTACACAGTCAGATGTTCCATATAACTGAGAAAAAACCCATTAACCATGTTTTACGCTCGTCTTTTCTCATAAGCATCGTCCTCCAGCTCTCGAAGAGTTCTCTTATGGACCCCGGAATGCACCATGCCCGACCTACATGAGCGAACCACGCACACCAGACCTGCCACGCAAACTCACACATAACAAAGTGTTGGACAGATTCAACTTCCTTGTTGCACATCACACAAGTATTATCATTCTGAGCAATGATGCCAAACCTACTCAACCGCTCCTTTGTATTAACTCAACCTACTAACACAAACCAAATAAACAACTCAACTCTAGGGGGCACGAGTCCTTTCATAATTCCATTTGTGAACTTGTAGGTAAGGATATCATCTGTCATAGTCTGTTCCTACAAAACCTGCACAAATGAGTTAGTGGTATAAACATCTTCCTTGTCAAACTTTCACACCACTCAATCAGTCTATCTTACACAATGGTGTTGTTATAATAATATTTCAATTCATTTGCAATCTAGGTATGTTGTCGATGAACAATTTATTCCAAATGTTGGGATGACTTTCAAGAGAAATTGAATAGAATAGAATCTAATACAATTGAATAAAGCAATAATGAATAATTGTATTCTTCTTTGCTAAAATCAGTATTGTTTATGAATTTGAATTTGGATAGAATACAAGAGTTTTTGAATTTATAGAATGTACAAATTTCGGTTCATTTGTTATTATACAATGGTATTATTATAATAATATTTCGATTCATTTGCAGTTCAAGTGTGTTGTCGATGAACAATGTGTCCCAGGTTGAAATGACTTTCAAGACAAATTGAATTTTAGCCCAGTGCGTCATTTTATCTTGGTAGGGGTTACGTAGATTTTCTCATAGCCTGTCTCCAAGAATCCTTTAGAGTTCGAAGAAAAGTATCAATTTCCTCGAGAGCTTGTGCGAAACATTCAATGATGGGATATGTCTCAGTGCATCACATCTCATTTCCTCGACGATAGCTTTCTTTCGATCATTCATGTTGGCGAATACGTCAGCGGTCAGCTATCATTCTCGTTGAACATCTCAAATTGTGAGTTTTTTACAAGGATTTGAAAAATTATGTTATATGATATATTTATAATACAAAAATAGAGTTGATTTAATGTGTATATGCTTACATTGTAAAGTGGCTTTTCTTTTTTTGAGATGTTTTTTTTGTCATTTTGATTGTAAGGAATAAAAAATTTGGCCAATACTTAACAACAGCGTTGAGAGAATAAAAGAAAGGCAGAGATAAAACAAAGGGAGGTAGACAAAGGATGGAAGAGAGAAAATGGTGGATAATTAAGGAACTTTTATAGGAAACTATTTTATAGTATGCTCTCTTGTTATTTATAGAAGTTAGAAAACTATATAAATGAGTGAAATCAAAATGTATTCAATTCAATTAAAATTAAAGGAATTCACATCCATAGCAATTATTCATTTTCTTTTTTTTCTCTTTAATAATTATACAATGAGTGTATTATTGTGAGTAATGTTCAATTTCATATTACTATATTAGAAGTCAAAATTCCGCTGCAGACTCAACAAGCATCAAGTGAACCTCAGTTAATTTACAAATGAACTGAAATTAGTTTAAATTTGAACAAGCAGTCAAAAAGACTCAATCATCAACAAAAACACATCAAATTCATTTCTAAATCCAAATGAAATTCAAATAAACTAAGAAATGTTAGCAAAATATTACAGTAAAAAAAAAGCTTTATATCCTAACATTCATTAAAAAAGAACAAAAATAATTACCAAGTATTAAACATACCACTTAACAAGAATTGTTCATTATACACGAATCATGCTTCTCTGCCATTATGTGAAGCATAACAGGATTACAATGAAAGATAAAGTTCACTAAGACCATCACAAAAGGTATAGTACTTAATTGACAATGAACATTAAAATGATCCCAAAGCTTTCACTAAAATATACTCACATAATTAGCAACTATTAGTAAATTCGATTAAAAATAATTTATATCTCTAATTGGCTATTCATGTTGTCTTTTGTAGCTGCATTTACATAGTTACATTCAGCTATCGTGTAACATAGTACAAAATTAAATCATTAACTTAAATCAATGAAAGAATGTAAAATTAAAATAAGGTATGCATTCACAGTGTATGGGAGCAGTAAAAATGTTCCAATGCCATTTGGGATCTGTTAAGAGATTCAAATGCAACAACAATGTTTTGTTAGTATGAGTTTAGGATATATTGTGCTGATACAAAATTCAGTTTTTCCTTTTTTTTTTAATTGTGATTTTCCTATATGTGATAATAACAAGTGTATATAAAAATGGATAATTTCATATGACTTTGTCAATGTGTCATGTTTTGATATTTTAGTTAAGGCGGTACCAAACGCCAAACACAAAAATATCTATACATTAATGTGATAAAATCATGTGAAATTTTCATACGAAATAATCTACTTTCTAATAAATATTTGACTCGACTGATTTCTCGTCTTAACCTTAGAAATTATATAGTTACTCTATATCTAAAAGTTCAAACTGCTGCAAGTACATAAGAAGTTAATGATTTAGATGGTTTTAAACTTTTAATTTCAAGAAACAAAAAGCTTACATAAATGAAAGGATCATCCTTGAGCACTCCATAGGCAGAAAGTGAGAGGCTCATTAAGAAGGATGCAAGTGACAGATAAAATGGCATGTATTCAACGCTATTCTGTCATGCATCAACCATAAAAGATAAGATTGCATTGTCTTGGAATATTTGCTAAGCAGCAAGTTAATAAACATTGGAGATGATTGGACTTACAAACATGGAAATAACTGGCAACCATGAGGATCAAAGAATCTCATACTAACAACAACAATCACAAAGTTGTTCTGTTGAAGCAAATCAAGAAGCCATATACATAAGGCAATCCTGAAAATTGTTCTGTTGAAGCATTTCTGATAATTCTCTTGAAAGTTGGTCTGAACATAATCAAGAAAATGATATAAACACTTGATTCTCTCATGTCAAATAATGCTTCTCATTAAAGTTTTGAGTTCTAGCTAGGCAACTTACAAAGGGGAAACAAATAATGCAAAAGCAAAGATGTTTCCTGCAATATAGAAACAATATAAATTATTTTACCTGCAACTTCATAGACACTCACAGGGAACAATAACATCTTGATCAAACCCGAGAAAAGCCAAAAAGCATAGAAGAATTTCGAAATCTTCTGCACTTCTCCCTTCTCCTCATGTGTATAGCAAGTGTTTGATTCATCCAAATTATGAGTTGTTACTGAAAAGGGATAATTATGAAGCCATTCATTTGTCTTCTAAAATAAAGATGTCTAATCATTCGAGAGTCTGTCACTATTACTTTGTTTTTTCTTGTAATATTTGGACTTTGGTTGATTACTTGTTTTTTAATTTGATTAATTAAGTCTAGATTGTACCCGTCAAAAGAGAATTAGATTATATATGTTAATATTTTTAAAAAAATTAAGCTTAATTACAAGTGACTAAAGAGTACATTAAACTGTTTGTAAATAGAAAATTTCTATTTTCATGGTCCCGTTTGAAATTAATTGATTGACTGTGGATCTGTTCTTGAGGTCCATAACCATAAATAATAATGGTTGGGCCAAGCTTGAATTATCTTACAGCTGATTTACTAATAGAGTAATAGTTATTTAATCAAATTTATAATTTAGATCATTTTTTAAATAATAAATTTAAAAATTAATTATTTCTACTAATATGACAATAAACAATTAAATTCTTATTTACAGCTTTATTCAATCAGCATTTAAAAAAAAGGAAGAAAAAAACACAATTTCGGCTTCGATCCCACATTCACACCCATCGTCAAATAGTCAAATAATATATATTTGCTGCTATGATTATACTGTTAATTTCAAAATTTGAATATACGTCTATAACACACTACTATGTTTATACCTGTATGCTTTTTTGTGTATAATCCAAAATGCAAATCACGGGAAACATAAGTAGATGAAGAATAAGAATGAAAACTAATACATCCAACTTCATTATAATTAGATTGCTATTGTACACAGTCGAAAAGTATTATGATACATTATCTGGTGAAAAGCATGAAAAACTTCACCATTCTTGCATAACTTCTATATAGTTTCCCGTTGTCTGCCAGCATAACATAATCTAGATTTAGATGGCAAACAAATACGTAGTTTCCTGTCATTGGAACAGTGTATTTAGTATGCTGCTGAGTGCTATAATGCGAAGAACCCTACACCAACTAGTGTAGCTCTTCAATTATTCTCGTCACAAGTCCCACAGCGATTGTTCTACCTGAAGATCTTAGCGATACCCTGCCAAGAGCTTTACAAATTGAGACATCTACTACACAAACTGGCTCCTGCAAAGTTACCTGAAATAAGAAACAAGCAAAGTCATTCAAGTTTTCTGAGTCCCTAAAGTGATTGACACCAACTGAATTAGGAAGTTCTCTGTTATTTATTCACCTCAATTACTGCACTTTGCTTTGCAGTGAGACAGCGAGGTGACTTTTTGGTCACCTTACCAGTCTTTGGATCAAGTATTGATGATATTCTTGAAACCCTTGCAGGCTCCTTTGCATGGTGTATATGAAACTCCAACTGCATATATGGAAAAGGATGGTTCACTTTTTTTCCCCACGAAAAACAAAAGTTGGATAATAAAGTGCAAGGATATGCCATATCACTAATCATTATTATAGCACACACCTGAGAACCCATCAATACAGGGCTTGCACCATCCAAAACAAGCACTTTCAACTCCAAATGATTAGAAACTGCAACAGGAAAGTCAGGATGGCATAACACACCTCCTGCAATCACATTACTTCCATCAACACCTTGCAATGTTACAGATACATTATCTCCGGCCCTTGCAACACTGCAGGCATTAGAGTCACGCTCCAATGAGCGTACTGTTCCCATGACGGCTGCAGGCATAACTAAGACCTACAATTTATAAAATAGTTACAGAAAGGAACATTGTTTAAATTCATGTCATGCTAGCAGAAATTCAGTGTGTTTCAGATGACTACAAAATACTTCTAATTTAGAGATAATTAGATGTGTTCCTTCATTTTTTTTTCCGCTGAGGTCCATAACACTACCCAATTTTATACCTTTGATCCACTCCGAAGAGCTCCTGCTTCCAGTTTACCACAAGCAGACACCTGTCCAAGTGTGGGTGATTTGATGACATCACATATTGGCATTAGCAGAGGTTTCGAGTATTCTCTAGTAGGTGGTGGAAGTGAGTCGATTGCATCTAACAAATATGGTCCGTTATACCTGTTTCACAATTGACACAACCATAATTTCGTAGAACTAAGGCATACAATTGAAAAAATAAAATTAAAGTAGCTTGCTAAGAAAAGGTTATCACACCAAATACAAGCCTAGATTGTGAGGAATGGAAGTATCCAAATTACACCAAGGATGCTACCAAGCTATGGCAGTATTCATAAGCCTTCTGACTAAATTAAATAAATAAAATACAATACCAGAGTATCCGTTTGATTGATCAGTTACTTTTTCTCGTCTCAACTTGTTGCTTTTTCATTATTCTCACTAAAGGTGAATGCTAAATTCACAAAATCATGCCAATCAGCTTAATTTCATATGGCATTTAATATTTTTTTCCGTATTAATCTATCATTATATTTTCAGCGCTAAAATTTGCATAATATCAAGGAGGGGGAATAGATTTAAAAAAAAAAAGTATTACAGAGAAAAACTTGGTAGTTAATCATTTTTTTTGGGTGTACAGGTGTTTTATCATTTATTTATTTGAGCAAGTATTGCTGCTTCAGTGCCTGTCAGCATTTTATTTTCATACTCAATTTGTTGCCTGCCAAGACAAATCAAGATCAGACAGAGTAATCCGAAGGCGTACCAGCTTTTAAAACTAGCGTCAGAAGGGGATGCGACCAAATTTTGATTTTTCATTGCACTCATAGGAATCCATGACACACAAGAATCTTTGAAACCACAAGTGCGCAGAAACATTCCCAACTGCTGTCTTATATAATCAAATCGATCTTTGGCATACGCTACCGTATCCATCTTATTCACTGCAACTATAACCTGGTCAACACCAAAGCTTCTAATAAGTTGTGCATGCTCCCTAGTTTGTCCCTTGCCACCATCCATACCAGCTTCAAATGAACCACGTGAAGCATCTATGACAAGAATTGCAGCATCAGCCTGTGTTGCTCCAGAAATCATGTTTGGCACAAAATCTTTATGCCCGGGGGAGTCAAGAACCACAACATGATATTTCTTAGTGTCAAAATAAGCAACAGCCACTGTCATAGTTATTCCCCTTTCCCTTTCTTCAGAGCTTTCATCAAGCGCCCAAGCATAAGCAAAGGATCCTTTGCCCTGATCAACAAAATAAGGGAACAGATGCTGGTGCATCAGGAACAAGCCTAATGACTACAAAATGAAGCTCACCATGACCTTACCTGTATTTTGGCCTCCTTTTCAAATTTGTGCATTTGTTTTTGGGAAATCCGTCCCAATAGGTGAAGTAATCTACCTGAGAGTGTTGATTTCCCAGAATCAACATGTCCAACCTAAAATTGACAAATTTAACCATTAGATATTAGTTCCCACAAATATTATTTTTCCTAAAACATACAAAAGAATAGTCCATTGACATACAATTGCAAGATTCAGCTGAGTCAACGTATCTTCAGCTTGTTGAGGTAGCATCCATTTTTCAGGTTTGTAAGAAACTTGTGGACGAGATTCCTTTGAGTTAGTATTATCTGAATTCCCAGATCTTACGTCCACAGCTATTTTGTTGAAACTGCTGGAAAGACTTTCAGATTTTCCCTCTTTGATAGAAGAGAAATTAATTGCATCAATACCTTTGACTTCAGGCATTGCAGATGAACTACCAGCCTTTCCTTTGCTTGAGCGAATATCAAGTGTACCATTTTTCTTATTCACACTTGAAGTTTTATCACTAGTTTCCAGAAGAACTGCTGGCTTCTTTGAAAGTTTGCTCTCAGCTGACCTATACTGCCTACCCTTTTGCATTAGTGATGTTAAATTCTCTAAACTTTCAACATTTGATTGAACAGAATGGTCATTACTCATAATTTTGTCTGCAAGCATAAGAGGAAGACGAATGACTAAATATAACACTTATGAACAAGAAAGTAAAATGTTAACAGAAGAAACATGGCATAATTATTTTTTTCTTTCCTGTATCGCCATAAGGACAGTTGATTCGTGTTTACTTTAGGTCCTTTTTTAGTATTTTTATTGCCTTCTTTGCAAATGTTTTGTGTGAGGAGTGATCTAAGAGTGTTTACAGGAAGCTGTTTCGTTTTCTGATTGTGTTGTGTTGATTGCTGGGGTTTTTCTGTCTCCCCCCACCCCCCCCCCCCACCCCACCCCCCCCAATCTTTGTTCATAATTTCCTAGCATTCCAATAATACTTTTTAGACTAAAGCTGCTAGAGGCAAACCAAACTGGTTGAAGGATGGATACCTTTTGAAGCTGTTTTGGAAGAACGTAGACCAGTATAAACTACATCATCAGGGGATGGAACATCAAACTTGAAAGGAGCTGCATATAAAGAAAAAAGAGCTATATAACTGCTACTTAGAGAAAAGGGGTAAAAAATAATGTTTGCTCTCATGATAGGAGATGCAAGAAGTAAACATAGCATGCCTCATCAAACAAATACTATACTTCAAATAATAAAACTTCTTTTATTTTAGTTCTATTACTTAACACCCAAATATCGTAGAAACTGATCTAACTCTACACACATCCTGAATCAAGACTTGGGAAGACCTATGTTTAAATGGGAATGGCTTTTAGTATTAAAAGCCTTATGACATTCATGAAATTCTCCTTGAACATTCCCATGCTTGCAGAAGTTACTGGCATCTGTCTGAAAACCATCATCCTGCTTGGGAAGTAATACAACCTCTTTTGGATTCTGTTTTGGTAATGAAGCAAAAAGAGACCTGGCCAACTTGGATGCTCCAGATGTTTTGCTTATGTCTTCAACTGCATCAAAGAGATTGTTCAATGGGTTATAGGTATATCATGGCCATTGTGGAAAACCTAGCACTATGCAATCAGGGGTGTATAAAGGCAGGCATGAGTTATATTCTATGGCTCCCCCCCCCCCCCCCCCCTTCCCTTTCTCTTCTCCCTCTCTCCCCTCTCTTTCCACCAAAATCCACAAATGAAAGCCCACTCCTTTATCAGAGAGGCATCCTCCTTAAGGTACTTACACATGGCCATACAATGGGAGTTTCCTTTTCTAATTAACAAAAGCAGGAAACCCTTGATCATCCATGGTTTAAATTCTCCATACATCTAATCCTACCATCCTAGATAGTTGAGAGGAAAGAAACAAACTTAACCACTCCAATTTTTCGTCATCCACTAGCATGCTTGGCCTTCAAGGTACACATATTAACTTGTTTTTCAAAGAGATAAAAAGCTAAAAATTTTAAACTTCAAGATATTCCGATTCTTCTTTGAATATAAAAACAGCATGAACCTAGGCATTTTTGTCATCACCCATACCATAAGTCATTACAGGCGAGGGGAACAGACAATAACTTAGGCTGTGCAAAAGAAATGCTCATCATACCAAAAGACATTAAAAAAACAAAATAAAAAACCTGGCTGTAAACTAAACTATTCTATTCTTCAATTATCGGAATACCGAATTACCTGTTTGTTTAATATTGGATGTACCAGTGTTAACAAAGTCACGGCGTATAACACCACAAATATCACAAGATGTCATACTCTCATCATTGTCATACGTGCAAATGGTGCATCGCCAAACCCCAGGAGGTCTCGGTGTCTCTTGCTTTGTTTCAGGTACTTCTCCTGTTGGAGAAGAAAAACATTAGGACTTCTGCAAACCGAAAATAATTCAACAAACCACTCCAGAAACCAATCTATAGATCTTAACCGGAACTAATTGCTTAATTCATGCCACCCTTCCTTTAGTTTGATTTTTTCTCCTTGTTAATTATTATAAGTCATATGATATAACACATTAATGTCGCTGCCACCAACAGCATTGAACATGCAGGGAAAAAAATGTGGAAATGTCAAATAATTATAACTAAATAGTTACTAGCTGAACCCGACATACTCAAATTGCAAGAACATGCATAATACGCCAAAACAAACCGAAAGAAAATATATATGAACTAACCATAGTCTTCATAATAATCATCATAGTCGTCATATTCATCGCCATAATCATCGTCGTAATCGAGTCCGTAGTTTACCTTACGAGGCATGGTTCCAGTATATAATACAATTACTGACCACAAAACCACACAGAACATCAATTAGAAAATAAACAAATTTGAGAAACCTTGAAATTCAAAGAAAAAAATCTTGCTTTCAACGTAACTAAGCTCGCTTTGTACCTGTATTAGTAGGTAAGAAAGGAGGGAGGGAGGGTCAATAAAGAGTTAAGAGTTCGAGGGAATAAAAAGAGCCATGAGAAAAGGCAAGGGTTTAGAGGTTATGACGGCAGCTAAGGCGGCATTAACGGAAGGGAGAAGAAATTATACGAAGGATAGAGGAATTGATGTTTCGGAAACCCTTAAGGGGGGAATGAAGATGAAGAAGAAGGGTTGTGGAGTGAAGGAAACAGAGAAGGGAAAGTGGTACAGAGAAAGCGATAGACAGAGGTTGGTGGTGTTCCGTGGATCGGAGCAACCACGCTATGCGGCGAGCGAGATGGAGCTGTTAATCTCTGCTTCCCATATCACTCTTTCTATTGCCTTATTTTTTATCTGCTTTTTCGCTTTTATACAACTCTTAAATTTACACTTAAAAAGTATATTTTGTTTAAGAAAAATATTATTTTTAGTTTTAACGGACTGAGAGTGCAAAAACGTTGTATACAGTTTAATTATGTGTTTTCTTATAATTATTTATGCAAAGATGTGACAAATAATTATTTTTATTAACGTAAAATTATATAATCAAAGACATATTTAAAATTACTTTATACAAAATTCTTATATAAGATAATTTAATTTTTTAAATTATTTAACATATTTTTATCTATTGTTTTTGTTAAAATATAATTTTATTTATACTTTGTTTGAATTAGAAAAATATAAAAAATATAAAAAAAATAGACGAAAATATAAATTTTTTATTGTTTGGATAAAATAAAAAAGAAAAAAATAATGTAAAATTCATTAAAATATTTTCTTCTCAAGAATGAGATGAAAATAAAAGAAAAATATATAAATAAATATAAAATTATTAATTAATTAAAAAAATAAAAAATAAAAATATTAATGTAATTTTTTATTATAATTTTTTTTCATCTAAACACATAAAATAATTTTTATTCCTATTTTTTTCTCATTTTTTATTTTTTATTATCTATCCAAACAAAGTGTTAAATATTATTTTGTCAGTGACCAATGAGCTCTTAAAGAAAAGAATCAAATTTGATTGCATTAGACGTCACCAAAAAAAAAATATTGATTGCATTAGGGAAAAAAATGTGTGAATTTTTTGTTCGAGATCTTTTTCTTTTAAAGAAAATAAGAAGGGCATGAGAGTAATTACAGATTTGAAAAAGAATGAAAGTTGGAGAAAATGGAGAGGCAAAAGCAAAGAACGTTCACGTTCCCGCCTAATTTGGTCCCTCAGTGTGGCTCTCGCTCTCTCTCGCATTTTCTGTTTGTGTCTCGGTGGAAGTGGAAGGTAGGGCAAAATGGGAATACAGGGTTTGTTGCCGCAGTTGAAATCGATAATGGCTCCGATTCACATAAAGGAGCTTGAGGGGTGCTCTGTTGCGGTGGACACGTATTCATGGCTCCACAAAGGCGCACTCTCTTGCAGCACCCACCTCTGCAAAAACATTCCCACAACCAGGTCGCTCACTCACTTACTTCACTTTCTGTACGGCTTCTGCCATTTATTTATTGATATGGTTTCACTCAGATTCTTATCTGTATCAGGCACATTGAGTATTGCATGCATAGAGTGAATTTGCTGCGCCATTTTGGTATTAACCCCATTCTTGTATTTGACGGTGGACTTCTACCCATGAAGGCCGAACAAGAGAATAAGCGTGCCAGGTACCTTTCATATCTCTACTACTTAGGAACCTCACATTTCCATTATCCTATTCCTAATTTGCCACTGCAACAAGCGCAGGGTAAGAAAGGAAAATTTCGCACGAGCTGTTGAACATGAGTCAAATGGAAATAACACTGCTGCTTTTGAGTGCTACCAGAAAGCTGTTGATATTTCACCTCTCATTGCGCGCGACCTAATTCAGGTAGTTGCCTGTTATATTGGGTTTGGTTAACATAACAGAAACAATTACATTCTTGTCCTGAATGTTTTATGCCATAGGTATTGAGGCAGGAGAATGTGCAATATATTGTAGCTCCTTATGAGGCTGATGCTCAGATGGCTTTCTTGGCCATTAGTGGACAGGTTGATGCAGTTATAACTGAAGATTCTGATCTTATACCATTTGGATGCCCAAGGGTCAGTATATTATCCTTTGATTTATTTAACATTATATGTGTTACTGATTTGTTTTTCTTCCTACTTTGATATGCTTACTTGTTTTTATTTAGATTATCTTCAAAATGGACAAGTTTGGACAAGGAGTTGAGTTTCAGTACTCCATGTTACAGAAGAATAAGGAGCTTTGTTTTGAAGGATTTGACAGGCAAATGCTTCTCGAAATGTGTATCTTGAGTGGCTGCGACTATCTTCAGTCCTTGCCAGGTATGGGCCTGAAAAGAGCTCATGCAATCATTAAAAGATTTAAAAGTTATGACAAGGTAAGTCCGGCTCATGCACTTGACAGCATAATTATTCATTGGGAAGGCAAAAAAAAAAAAGAACAAGGAAAAGGATGTTCTGGTTTCCCCATGTTTACAGTTTAGACCCTCCTAGCCAGTCAAGCCTAACTACTTAAATTCTACATGAATCTGATAACAATATTTCAGGTTCTTAAGCACTTGAGATACAGTGGTGTTTCTGTGCCTCCCTTATACGAAGAGTCGTTCAGGAAGGCTATATTGACTTTCCACTTTCAACGGGTGTATGATCCAATTAATGAAAACGTTATTCATTTATCGAATATACCTGATGATATTGGTGACGAGTTAGATTTTTTAGGCCCATATCCTTCAATTTTAAGGGGTTCTGTTACCATGTTATATCTGTATAGCACTGCTCTGTTATATTCAATTATCTGATACACTGAAATCATACCTTAACCCGGTATACATCACTGCCAAAAGATATAGCACAAGGCATAGCAAAAGGAGATCTCGATCCATTTACCAAAATGCCATTTGAGGTACTCCTTAGTTTCTTCCTTATCTGATGTTTCCTGACTTTATACTACAAGGGAGGCAAATCATTACCTTATATGTTTTCCATGAGAAAAAAATGATGTTACTTTCAGCCGATATTATCACTCAGCATATTCAGTCAATATACTGTGATGAACATTGTTATGGGCACAAGAAGTGTTAAATAGAAACAATTGTCTGGAGGTACTTTCGGCTGATATTTATTTCCTTTGCCAGGGGGCGATTCTTAATCCCGGATTAGCAACTGCTGGAACTTCACAATTTAAAACTATTCATTCTGAAAGTGTGAAGAAAAAGATTGATCTGCCTGTGCAAAAGAATCTCTTGACTAAGTATTTTTGTATCCTCCTATCTGAAGTATCTTTCTTTGTGGATTTCAATCAATTTAGCATATTTCAAACAGTTGGAAGCAAGGTGCCATTCCCTAGCTCACAGGCATACTGCCTGATGCTTTTGCTTCCAATTCAAAAAAAAAAAAAGATGAGATTACATAACATTCAATTCAAAGTAGTTGTGATGGGGTGACAAAGTTTATATAAACTACAAAAAACTGGTGGAATTTAAGCTTAAATTTTTTTTTACCCCAACATAATGCTAATGTTTTCTACCCTGTTTCTTTTACTCCTTAAGTCGTTGTTCCTTAACCTTGAAAAGGTTTTGCATCTGTTGAAGCAAAAAGGAATTTCAGAGCACCTCGGGTACAACCCACCGCTGCTAATCATGGTACATTTGATTCCTCTTTTATCAATTCTATGGATCACGAAACTTCAGAGGCTACAGCTAGCAAGACAAAGAACTCCGCTGCCACTTTAGTTGACTCCGAGAATTCGGACCCTGACAGTAGCCCTCCTCCTGCAAATGACTTTGTAAGTTGCCTGACTAACTATAAACCTGTGTTCATATGTAGACTGTAGTTATTTCTTTTAAATATATGTACTTATCACTTCCTTTCTTTCTTTCTTTCTTTCTTTCTTTCTTTCTTTAGATTGAAAACAGCTTAGCAACCAATTTTTCTGAGTATATGAAATCTCCATCTCATGGTATGTATATAGACTTGTTAATTTCCTTTAGATGCAAAAATGTTATCCGTTATGCCTCTCCATGTGTTAGTTGATACTCATTTCATTTTCTGGGTGTTTTAAGTTTCTATGGTGGGTGAAAGAAACAGAAGTCCTGAAAATACAGCACTACGACAAGTTAGGCAGCCAATTCATAAACCCTGTGTGGGGTTGCATAAGGAGCATGAGCATGCACTTGTTCAAGACACGATTGAGTCAAAAACCAAGGAGGTTACAAGAAAGGTAATTGTAAGGAGTGCTTATTTTCAGCACAACAAAGTAGAAAAGAATGATTATGATGATAAACAAGCTCACCCGTCTGAAGCTGGCACTTTAATTGGTGAGAAAAAAAATTCCATATCCGACGGTGATTCAAGTGGCAATCTTGTGAAGAATAAAGACTTGAAGAGGAAAACCTCCCCTAATGACAACATTCAAAATGTATAGTTTTCACATTTTGAACTTTATTTTGTTTCCTTTTATTAGAGTTTGCTATTAATATTAATATACTGGTTGTTTTAATTCATCCAGGAAAATTTGCAGCCGAGGTCTATTTGTCCTACATCACCCCCTCATGATAATGGTAACTTGCACCTTTATTTTGTCAACTATATATTCTTTACGCTGTGAATTGTTTCCTGAATTTCAATGGGATCCTGTCTTATGTGATTGTTACCATTGTATATTTATTATGAGGTAGTATTGATTATCACGCTATTTCAACAATTAATTTTTTGCCTCTATATATATATGTACCTTTTTAGGTTACTCTGATCACAATGTTGATACACCAGATGGAAAAAATAATAACGGTGAAGAGAAATTCGGTGTAAACATTTCCCATCTAGGCCATTATTCAGAAATAGCTGAGAAATCTGTAGAAAGATTTGCCTCCGTGATCTCATCCTTCAGATGCTCTTCTGGCTCTCGTGCCAGTGGTCTCCGTGCTCCTCTAAGAGATGTTCGGAACAGTTGCAATAACAGGTAACGTATGAATTAATTGTCCCTTTGACTTTTGTACTTTATGCTGATTTGTTTCCATATATACCTGCTGACCTCAGGCCAACAAATGTGGATTTCGGACAATATGCATACGTGTCAAAACAAAGGAAGACCAGCAGAACTAAACTTGATTGAAGATTATGTTATCCTTTCAACACCATCCTACCTTGCCCAGGCCCTGTATTGAGTTCATTTTCATCGGGAACTGTAAATTGTATTCCTGATTTAATCACCCGTTTTTTCTTATCTTTTGGATTGTTTGCATTGTATTCCTTCATTTAATAACCACATCTAAGATCAACTTTGTCTCAAGAATCAAGAGCATTATTGAAACAGAGGAAGCTTTAATTGTTTATGCGGTCATTTTCCTGAGTAATTGTATATGACGGAGTATATCACTGTGTCCATCATTTTCATTTATTCATACCAACAATGGAATACAAATGTTAACCTTTTCTGTTTCGTATTCATAGTCATACTCTTGATCTTATTAAGTTCACTACTCACGTACAATTGCCCATCTTAAATCTGACTGTCATCTACAATTTGTAGAATGCTGTACTTAGATTTAAATTTATTGGTCCCTTGCCTCCTTTTAATTGGGTAAACAGTTCAGGTTACAAGAGATGAAGAGATTGAAGACTTAACTGATACATCAGTAGGTATTAGCAGACAATTATGGTAGTATGGCAATCACCTGAAAAACATAATATCAAGACAAGAGCTTCCAAAACTTTCTGGCCTACAAATAAAAGGTGAGAGAAGGGTATCAGTTAAGTTGATCGTGTTGATGAATGATCTGCCATGTTACTTAAGAGATTGACAACATCATCTGAGGTTTTGAGTAAGTAGCGTGCACTTGATCTCTTGCGTGCAACAGCACAAGAGAAGTAATTATCGCCTTGAAGATCGAGCACTGAAGAGCCCTCATGTAGTGATGTTCTATCATGATAAGTTGGTATCCATGGATCGCCCCTTGCATGATCGATTTCTAACTTTTCTATGGTTGACATTGAACGTTGCTTCTTATAGCGAGCTGCCTTGGACCCATTTTTGCTGACTGGAAATTTTGGCAGAGGTGATGACCTTAAAGAATTGGAAGGCATAGCTCGTGCTAATGGTGATGATTCACAAGGAAGCTCAGGTTCAAAAAATTTATAGACATCTTCATCCTGAGAATAGTTATTTCCAGCAATAAATTTGTAAATCATCAATTTTCTTTCAAGGATTGTAATTCATGACTTTAATCTTCTAGATTAGCTATAACACATGTCATTTTATCCCTATCTCGATCTATCTCAAAACAATATTTCCCTAGAGATTCTCATTTCAAGAATAACAAACAGTTTCATGGAAAATGTTAGATTTCTGGTTATGGCAACCAATCTGCAGTCATGATTTTTCATCTTCTCAATTATTAACCCTAATAGATCCCAAAAACACAATGTCACAACTAATGACAGAAACATCAAATAACAAGCACCTTTGCTAGAAAGTGCCCGATGCATAAGACATAATCAATTGGAGCCTTCATTCCTTTGTCATGAACGATCTCTCCTAAGATGCGATCAATAGCTGCTCCCTATATCAAAGTTGGAAAGCGAAAAATGAGTGCCGAGAGAAATAAGGCCTCTGAACAGAGAAAGCTAGAAGGGAGTCCCACTAACCAACGGAATTTTGTACCTTTGAGACACCAATTGCCCTGACCTCAACAGATCGACCACCTTGGACAACGTCAAGAGATGCATTGGATATCGGTCCTGTCCAAAGATGCTGAAGCAGATCTCTTGCTTGAAGCCTTCCAAACTCAATATCTGACATTCATAGACAAAAGAAATTAGAAATTTAACCATTAGAGGCACTCAATCTCCACGGAAGGGGTAGAGAGATGATTCTTGTCAGCATAAATATATTGTTTGAAGAAAATCAGCAAGTTGAAATTGAAAAGGGAAGAAGGCCAGGTTACTGACATACCTGCATACTTGTAATTCCATACAACTGAAGTCTCACGAAGCTCAAAATGAGACCGCGGAGTTCTTTCGGTAAAATACTCAAAAACATGCTGCATTTTTTTTTATATAGTTATGAAAAATCAAACTTGGAATAAAAAATATAAAATTTAGTTTTGTGATCCAATATACCTTTACGCTATCAACCCAATCCATATGTAAATTTTCAGGCATGGTTGTCATCCATTCACCTGAAGTATGCCGTAGAAACATTCCATTTTCTGCTGCTAACCACATATTGTATTCCCTGAAATTCTGTAGAAAAATGTAGTTAGTCCACAAACAAATGTTGCTGCTGATAATCCTAAAACAGATGAAATATTCTGGAGAATACTTTGTCCAGGACAGTTCGATCACTCCCACTCAGAACAACAATTGTTGTCTTTGGATCATCAGACAACTTCTTTAAAGGCTTCTTTATATTTGGGTGCAATTTAAGTTCCATTTCTCTAATTTGACCACCCCTTCCAAGGGCATCCACTGGTTCTGTCAAAGTGGCATTGAAACCCTGCAGTAAAGCAAAATGGTATGCTGCTGAAAAGTATCTCACAAGGATATCAAAAATAACTTATCAAAAGCAAGTTTTCTCAACTTTACAAAAGACAAGTGGAAGCAGATGTGTTCTGATGTCTATATCTCTTAACATATGCAGTGCACTTATATTTGTGAATCAAGTTGATTTCTAATAGCAAATTCAAGCATAAAATATATTGCACAAAATAGGGTGAAAATTCTGGAAGTGATTAGTGTTGGGTGATCTAACAGCCTACCAGTATAATTAATCGGTTATTAGATTTTGAGTAACAATCAACTGCCACTCCCTTGGGAAGTAATGGTGGAACTTGTCTTGTCCTAAGCTGCGCTTCGACAATCGTATCATTCAGTTCACTGAGTAAAGAAAAAATGAGCTAGGATGAATAAAGATTCAATGCAAAAGAAGTGGTCTTGAACACTAGTTCAGGTCAAATACTTCCAACTTATTTGCTTCTTACATTTAATAATGCATGCATCTAAAAATAAGAAACTTTCAACTTTTGCTGTAATGCATTAGACCATTGTCCTCATCAAAACAGTATAGAATGTAGGTTATTAGCAACTTCAAGGTATCAAATGTTGGCATCTGTGACTTTTCCACTTCATTGTTTCTATTGCGGGTAGGAAAGCGGATTCAGAAGGAAAATGAAGAACAAAAGAGAATTGATTCAAGAAAATAAATGCATTGTTAAAGGTTAAAACCTCACAAAAGTTGCTGCCCATTCTTGTGAAGTGTGAGTTGTCACGTGCTTGAAGTTAACTAGATGCCGTTTTTCTCTTTCATCGGCTGGCATATCCAGTGCATAACCAATAGAAGCAGCAACCTCTGTGACATTCCATGGATTTACCAAGATAGCACCAGCACCAAGAGACTGTGCAGCACCTGCAAACTGATAGCCAATAAAGAATTCAAAATTATTCGAATGGTACTGAAGGATTAGTGACCTAATTATGTTATAATAAAAATCAAATAAACCCTTCTTTATGAGAATTCACATAGGATAAATGTGTCATGCTTCATTTAAAAACATAAATTACCTCACTTAAAATGAGAACCCCTTTCTTGGAAGCTTGACATGCAACGAATTCATAGCTGACAAGATTCATTCCATCCCTTAGAGATGTAACAAGTGCTACATCTATACGACATGTTAGTCAGAATGATACTGATACATATCATTGATGCTCAATCCTTATATTAAACTAATTAGGATAACTGTCACTACATAATAGTGATTGAAAAATGTCAAAACCATCTTTTAAGTAGAGAAACATGAATAAATTTCAAATATAACATATATACACTGAACCTGATTCAATATAGAACCCAAATTCTTAAATGCATAAATAAAGAAAAAGGAGAACCAAAAACCCTTGCATTTGTATGACAGGAAGTATATTATGTGATCCCTTTCTACAAATTTTTATTCTTTTTCCTCTTTATTTACCATGCAATTATTTCCTTAGTTTTAGAGGTCTTGTTCAAAATATTTCAAACAAATATGAACTTGTTGTGCTGAAGTTATCTTTTAATTCTTGATGAATTCAGTACAAAAAATATTAAATATTAATAGGTTCTATGTGTTAGCGACAAGATACAATATATTATGAGAAGAGAAAGATTTTCTCAAGATAATGAAATTTATTTTCAAATTTGGATCTTTTAGGTTTTAGCATCTAGATATCATACTGCTTGCTAAAATAAATAAATAAATAACTTAGAAAAAATAAGGACAACATGGGATAAATCTTGTATGTTATTGCAGAAAATGAATACCAGTAACAGCATAAAGTGCACATAATGCATAGAAGTCAAGTGATCGATCCTGTAACAACAGAAATAGATGGTTCAGAAATCTTCACATGATCTGCTAAATAACAGCAGCTTTATGTTCTCAAAAAAAGAAAATGCAAGACTTTGCTATAAATACTGTGTGCAAATAAAGAGAATAAAACAAGTCAAAATGCATGAGCAGTGTGTGCAAATAACAGATAGAATAATTGTTTGAAAATTGTCCAATAAATTATATTTGAATTTTAAGGAAGAGTGGTTTTCTAATGATGGAATTGTGAAAAGACTAATTGATCGCGTACTATAAAAGCTTGTAAGAAGAGATCTCATAAGACTAACCAGATGGTGTATTGGAACAGCCGTAAGGGTTCCAAATCTTCCATTGATGCGGCCAACAATCTCATGCACCTGACTTGTAAGCTTTTGATCTGTCAAAGCATTCAGTAAAAAATCTTAATTAATACAGATAAAGAAGATACTGGTATGCCAAGAAGAAGAAGATACAAGAGGAAAAAGAAAGGAAAACAGAAGGACTTTTTGTTCATTTCCAGTTTACATTTACTGTATCACATGTCTTCATAATTTTGTGAAGGAAAACTGATAACAGGAAACAAGAAAGGTAGAATGGAAAGAAGAATGATAAACAACAACCAAATAGGCCCAATATGTAAAAACAGGAAATAACATAATTTTAGACAGAAAAATTGTAACCAATTAAGATCACAAAAGTGACCAAAGAGAGCAATGCCTTTTAAAAATAATGAATTATTTGTTGTTAATGTTTATTAAAAATCATACGGTATGATAGGCAACATTGCCTCAGCCTACAGAAGTTGAATCCAATTCTTACTCTTTTTAGAAAATATGACAAAATGACCTAAAGAAACTCCAAATGTGAACAGTATCTGAACCATAAAATATAAGTGGCAACAAATAAAATAAGATGACAAGCAAATTAAAACAAAAATGCATGTATATATGTATCTGAAGAGTAAAAATATAAATTAATTGATAAATACGATTCAAGTAATAACTAACATGCCTAAAGAAGAAACATACAATCAGGAACATTTGTCCTAGTTGGTACAGCAATTTGCAACAAGACAACTTTATCACGCCAGCGTGGGTTCTCCTCAAGGAACTTTTCAAATGCCAATATCTTCTGCGGAATTCCTTTTATCATATCAAGACGATCAACGCCCAACATTACCTGATTATTAGATTATAACATAAAGTTATTCAAATTATGCACATTTATCAGCAAAGCAAACATGGAAATCAAGGAATGGTTGCAACAACTCCAAACTATTTTTGACATATAAAGCTCTCACCTTTCTGCCTGCAAATCTTTCTTTCAGTTCTTTCATGTGCTCCTGGACTTCAGGGAGTTCAAGGGCTCGAATAAACCGATCAGAATCAATCCCAATAGGAAACTGAATTTCCAAACTCCCAAAAAATAAAAAAGTTCATCATGAGAAGGAAATTAATGAGTACATATTCATTTGTATTTATTTAATGCAGGTGAACATTCTGCAGAATAGATGATATTCTAGCTATGCTGTGAGATGTATAGAAAAGATAGAAAACATAAGAATTTTTACCGCAGCCACACGAGTTAGCTTCCCTTGATCTTCTACTCCTTCAGGTGTCCCTTCAAGCCCAAGAATGCGAGTACAAGCACTTACAAAATGTCTGGCATAATCATAAGTATGGAATCTGGGATGCAGGCAGATGCAAATATTAAAATCACAATAGAAAGACATGGGTCTTGGAAGTCATAAGATACACAGCCTCAAGTAATAAATAGATAAGAAAGTTTAATTAATTTTGTTTTGACATTTTTGCTTCATTGCCTTCAGAAAACTAGTAAATAACAAAAATTTGACAACACTGAGATGCAAAAATAACTTACCCCACCAAGTCAGCAGCAAGTACAGATCTCAATAGCTCTGTTCTTGATGGCAGAGTCCTATGTATTTCCGAGGAAGGAAAGGGAGTATGAAGAAACCAGCCAACTTTCATTTTGTCATTGTATTCTTTTAAACATTTTGGAAGGAACATTAGATGGTAATCATGGCACCAAACAACATCTCCTTCCTTATAGTACCTATTTACTACATCAGCAAACATCTGGTTTGCCTTCTTATATGCATCAAATTGAGATTGGAAGCTGCGAGTGGTAGCAAGTCTGTCTTCTTGTGGAAGCCCAAGATAATGAAAAAGAGGCCATAAGATGTTGTTGCAGTAACCGTTATAGTATTGATTCACAATCTGCTCATCAAGAAAAACTGGAATGCATCTCTGCAGTTGACAATGCATAATTAGGAGGATGACACATTAAGATATCGAGTATTTTTTATCCTCGAGAATTATAAATTTAAGAAAATTCAATGTGTATGTGTGTGTGTGTGTTGTGTGTGTGTGTGTGTGTGTGTGTGTGTGTGTGTGTGTGTGAGAGAGAGAGAGAGAGAGAGAGAAATTCATTACCATTTCAGCTAAAGCTTTAGTCAATGCTTTCTGCCCAACACCATCAGATACATTCACACCAGCCCACCCAATCCATCTAGTTTCAAACTCCTTTACACCTTCAACAGAGAAAAAGACAAAAAGCTTCATATACAACCTTCACGTTGACAATAGAAAGTTAGAAAGATTCTTATCATTGTTATGACCTGTATGAGATCATCAACACAGGCAATAAAAGCTGTAGGAAGTAAATACATAATAGAAGAATTAATTAACCACAATAAAACAATTAACGCAGAGATGACAAACTTTTTCTTGCCTAAAAGTGCACTGACTAGGCCGCCAACACTGATCTCAAGGTGGAATGAGTCCTCACCCTCCCTAACAGCTGAGACAGGCAACCTATTAGCTACCACCAACAACCGTTGTTTGCGTGGCCGCTCCTCCGGCCTTTGACTTCTATCTGGAAATACTTTCGCAACAGCAAGTGCTTCAGAAATGTCTTCCTCATTGAGAGAATTAAAACTGTCGCTCTCTGTTAACGAGTCACTATAAACTTGTTCCGCTTCTTTGTTGCCATCTCTTGTCTCCTCAAAATACTTGTTTGACTTTCTTAGCTCTCTCTCCCTCAGTAGCCTCTCTAATCTCGATCTGGGTGTTATAGGAATGCAGTTATAATTGTTCCCCCGCATATGCTTGGCCTGGAGGTTCTTCAAATTAAGACATTTACTCAAGTGATTTCCACAAAGCAATACAGTCATTTTAAAGTAAAATAGTAATTTTCCCACACAATATATCAAACAATTGACAGTGCTCAATCACATACTCAAACAAATATGTTGCATTTTGATTTCAAACACGATGACATTCTAGTTATTTATCAAATGGGAAAGTATCACTCAAAGGAACTAACAAGCATGCTATTATAGTGTGATCCACGTATAATGCATTCAGTGAAACAAATAGCCTTTTCATTATGCAATGAAAGAAATGATAAAAGAAAAATTACTGTTCAATAACTGAATGTGTACAAACAACCGATCCAAACTCACATAAATATAGAAATTTCGGGTTCTGTATTTAAAAGTCATAACTCGTAACAAACCAATGAGGACCAAAAAATAATGCTGTTTCCAAACAACATCCATTGTCACAAGAATAAACTAGCAGAGGCATGAAATGAAATGAAATGAAATGACAAGGTAAAAAAATGGAAATTCATTGTGAAATTGAAGGGGACAAAAACGAAAGCTTTACCATGGCCCATGTATCGGGAAGGTGTAACCTGATGAAATGCAAAGTGGAGATCTCTTAAGATGATATCACATGAATATCCGTTCCACAAGTGATGGAAATACGTGATGACCATAATAACGGAACATGAAACTTATCCATAATAGTGTATGAATGTGATAAAAGGCATGCATGAGTCAAAGGAATTGAAACGAAAAAAGGAGAGCATCTAAATAAACTCCTGAGGCTTGCAAATGAAAACACTTGAGATGCATTGCCATTGACGATGCTCCTTTGTGGACTTTGAAATCAGACACCTCGCTTACACCTGTTTACGGCCAAAAAAGAATCACTGATATTGAAACAGAAGCAATGGGTTACAAGCGCTGCATAATAATTAATAAACAATGATATGGACCCCACCAAGATACGATATTCTTGTTTCTTCTTCCCCTTTTCTTGGCCCGACTTAAACAACTTCATTAATTAATTAATTAATTAACTATACAACTTTGAACAGCGTGGAAATATGCATCAATTTTTTAATTACCAAAAAAAATGTAGCGTTTCATAAAATATATATTATATAACAAATAACAATAATTATAATATATAAAGTCTATAAGAGTAGGAAAAGATTGAGAAGTTACCCAAGTTGGAGAGTTTTCAAAAGCATCAGCTATAAAGTGGAGGAAGTGACGAATCTTGATCACCGAACCAAAAGAAAAAAAAAAAAAAACGGATGAATCTTGATGATATCTTAAAATATGAATAATTAATTTATAGCTAATTAAAAGTCTGCGAGGAAACGCATTACTTGATTTCTGTTTTCTTGGCAACAGTTCTGGTTCAAGAAATTGAATAGTGGATTTTCCATGATCTTCATGACACCGTTCTGCTTATGGCTATGTTGCAGCTACCTTCTGAAGTCTGAAGCGTGAAGGAATCTACGAGCGCAATATGTGAATTGAAGTAATCGCATAATGGAAATGTAGAGAAAACGAAGAACCCTAATAGGTAATAGCATTGGTGTTGAGAATGCAACTACGCTATGCTCTGCTATGCTTTATGCTTATGCATGCAGAAAGCAGAACTATGGAGACCGAAATAGTAACTGAAATTCTCTCTCTAGCTCTCTCCCTTTTTTTTTTGTCTTAATAGAAAATAAACGTGTGCAAGGGGCAGAAATAAGAGGCCCATATATAGGTTCTGCATGTCGGTTATTGGGCTTAAAATGAATGCTAAATCTAAGCCCATTTAATGTTAGCCCAAGTCGGTAGGCCTAGATACCTTATAATTTTCTCTCTAAAATTTGACAAAAGTTTAAAAAATATTTTAAATTCTATTTTATTTTAATTTTTTTTCAAAAATTTTAGATTTGCATCAAATATACTCTTGACAGCTAAATTTTTAAAAAATTTAAGACCAATCTAACAATAATGCATGAAAATTATGCTTGATTTGTTTGTGTTGATGGATTGTTCTTATGAAAATATTGTTGAATCGGTCTTAAATTTTTTTTAAAAATTGGCCATCATGGGTATATTTGATGCAAATTGAAAACTTCTGGGATAAAATTGAAACAAAATAAAACTTAGGGGTATTTTTAAAATTTTTGTCAAACTTCAAGGACAAAAAATATACTTTATCAAAAAAAAAAAGATGTTGTTGAATCGGTCTTAAATTTTTTGAAAAATTGGTCGTTATGGGTATATTTGATGCAAATCGAAAACTTTTGGAATAAAATTGAAACAAAATAAAACTTATGAATATTTTTAAAACTTTTTTCAAACTTCAAAGACAAAAAATATATTTTATCCAAAAAAAACTTACTAATCACGCGTCCTATGCTAAATAACACAAAAATTAATTGGACCTAAAAACGAAAATTGACTGCAAAAATTATATAAATTATATATATATATATATAGCACAAATAATATCTTAAAGTTGAAAAGGGAAAAAAACTAGCAAGCTCTAGGAAAATACGTTCCACAACAATCAATGAAAAGTAGCAAGAAAATTTGACAGGGAGATTATTCATAATAGGTTTCATGTTGACTTGAGTTCAGAATGAAGTCGGCTAACCCATCAGCTATTTGATTGGCTTCCCTCGCTGCCGGCTGCTCAAGCCTAATATCACGTTATTCGAAGATTAGTGAGTAGAGATGCTACCGAGGAAGCTTATACACTTGGGGTTCAAAAGGCTGCATACCTTTAATTGCTGGTGTAGCACCAGTCAAGGCTCAATCTTATCGTTACCCTCATTGCCAAAAGACACAAATTGAGATGATGGTTCATGTTACGGCCTGGTCCGGGATTCCCGCGGGTCAACCCGACCCGGGCTCCATCCGGCCCGGTCACGCACCCTTCAACCGACCCGGACACGCGTCCCGTACGGCTCACACGCAGCCATAGGACAGCGTCCTTGAGGATATGGGCTTGTCCCTATGAGGGGGGCCCACTACTGACATGTATATAAGGGGAAGATTGGCTCTTCCCCTGAGGTACGTCATATCCTTTCACCTCACTATTCCGCCCGCCTGCACATCGCTGACTTGAGCGTCGGAGTGTCTTTGCAGGTGGCACCCCCCTCATCCTCTCTCCAGGACAAGTGCTCGTCTGCTCAACTAACCCGCAACCAGTGCGACCCAAGCTAAGGCATCCTCACCCCCTCACTTGCACACCCGACCTGTTCGAGACCCGACGACCGAACATTGGCGTCGTCTGTGGGGACTCCTGCCTAAATGGAAGTCGCGCTAGGTCCCAGCGACCGAGCTCGAGCAGCCGGAGCGGAGGGGGCAGCCTCCGTCGCCTCACAAAGGGGGGGGGGGCGGAGATCCCCCCAACAACACACGAGAACACGACCATTCGGGGGAACGGGCGGCGATAGCGCCATAATAATGCAGGAGCTACGCCACAGAGTCCAGAACCTAGAACGACAGCTAGCCGACCGGGAGCGGGATGGACGGTCTACCGATCCCAGTTATACCCCATCTCCCGGGAGCGAAAAGGAAGACTCTCACCGAAGCCGCCCGCGGCGTACATCCGCATCCCGGACGGAAGCGGAGAGCACGCGGGAGGAGTCACCCATAATGAGAAGACGAAATGACACGATCATCTACTCCCGCGGCAGACCAACCCGCCGAGCGGCAAGAGGTCACGGAGACGGGGAAGGAAGATCCGAGAGAACACGACAACCCGTGATAATGGGCGTCACCCCGTTCCACCGATCTATCCTCGAGGTCCGGTTGCCGAAACACTTCGACAAACCAACGGACATGAGGTACGACGGAACTCAAGACCCTCTAGAACACCTCACGGCCTTTGAGGCCAGGATGAATCTGGAGGGAGTGGGGGACGAAGTAAGATGCCGCGCCTTCCCGGTAACCCTAGCAGGGCCAGCGATCAGATGGTTTAACGGCCTCCCACAAGGTTCCATATACAGCTTATCAGACATCAGTCGTGCATTCCTGGCCCAATTTACAACACGGATCGCGAAGGCCAAGCACCCTATCAACCTTCTAGGGGTAACCCAGAGACAAGGAGAACCGACGAGGAGATACTTAGATCGGTTCAACGACGAATGCTTGGAAATCGACGGCTTAACCGACTCAGTGGCCAGTCTTTGCCTAACAAACGGCCTCCTCAACGAGAACTTTCGAAAACACCTTACCACGAAACCGGTTTGGACGATGCATGAGATCCAGACGGTAGCCAAGGAGTATATAAACGACGAGGAAGTCAGCCGAGTTATGGCTGCCAATAAGCGGCAGTCCGGTTACAGCCAAGCCCGGCAACCAGGCGACGGAGAGAGAGCAAAGGAAAAAGCCAGAGAGGAGGCATCAAACAGGGCGCCTCGACCGTTCCCTCGGGTCGGGAAATTCACTAACTACACTCCACTCACTCTCCCCATCGTAGAAGTCTATCAACAAATAGCGGAGAAGGGAATCCTACCGAAACCCCGACCACTTAAGGACCGTACGGGGGGAAATAAGAACCTCTATTGTGATTATCATAAGGGTTATGGCCATCAAACACAGGACTGTTTTGACCTGAAGGATGCACTAGAACAAGCGATAAGGGAAGGAAAGCTAGCCGCGTTCTCCCACCTTATCAGGGAGCCGAGAAGACGCTATCGCGATCAAGACGAAGAAGGCAAAACCCGTTCGGCCAAACGGCGACAAGAACCCGAAGACAGAGACCACGGCCTCACTGTGATAAACGTGGTAACAGCCAAAAACGCCGCGCCAAGATCCCGGTCGGCACAGAGGAAAGACGTTAAAGTTTTGACGGTCTCATCCCCGCCGGTGCAAAGCTCTAAGAAGCCTCCCTCCATCTCTTTCGGCCCGGAAGACCAATGGTTCAACGACGCCCCGGAAAACCCCCCCATGGTCATTACGGCCAGAGTGGGAACCGGCCTCGTCAAACGGATCCTCGTCGACACAGGAGCTGATTCAAATATCATGTTCCGCAACGTGTTCGATGCACTAGGGCTAAAAGATGCCGACCTGACGACGCACCAGCACGGGGTTATCGGGTTGGGCGACCACTTCATCAAACCGGACGGAGTAATATCCCTGCCAATCTCGGTGGGGCAAGCCCAAGGCCGAAGATCGGCGATGGCCAAGTTCGTAATCCTCCGAGACTCCACTGCCTACAACATCATCTTGGGAAGAAAAACAATCAACGATTTCGAAGTCATAATCAACACAAAGCTGCTAGTCATGAAGTTCGTTACCGATGACGGATCCATAGGGACCATAAGGGGAGACCTCGAGACGGCGGTCGCTTGTGACAACGCCAGCCTCTCCCTTAGAAAGAAGTCCAAGGAAGCATCCGGTGTGTTTCTAGCCGACCTTGATGCCAGAGTGGACGACAAGCCGAGGCCAGAACCAGAAGGGGATTTGGAGAAGTTCAGAATTGGTGACGAAGTGGAAAAGTTCACATTCGTTAACAAGAACCTCCCACATGAGTTGAAGGAGCCCTTGATCGAAATGATAAGAGCCAACAGTGACTTGTTCGCCTGGACTCCAGCCGACATGCCGGGCATAGACCCAAAAATCATCTCACATCATCTAGCCGTCAAGACGGAAGCACGCCCGGTGGCCCAACGGAGGAGGAAGATGTCGGCGGAGAGAGCAGAGGAGGTGGCCAGGCAGACGGCCAGCCTCCTAGAAGCAGGCTTCATACGGGAAGTGGACTACTCGACATGGCTCTCGAATGTGGTATTGGTGAGAAAACACAACGGCAAGTGGAGAATGTGCGTGGACTATTCTGACCTTAACAAAGCATGCCCCAAAGATTGCTTCCCCCTCCCCAACATAGATGCACTCGTCGATGCTGCGGCGGGATATCGGTATCTAAGTTTCATGGACGCCTACTCGGGTTACAATCAGATACCGATGCACCGTCCTGACGAAGACAAGACGGCGTTCATAACGCCAGGAGGAACTTTCTGCTACAAGGTAATGCCATTCGGCCTGAAAAATGCGGGAGCAACATATCAAAGACTGATGAACAGGATATTCCACGACCTCATAGGGAAAACAGTCGAAGTCTACGTGGACGACATCCTGGCAAAAACAACACGACCTGACGACCTCTTGAACGACCTGGCAAGGGTATTCGCGTCCCTCCGTCAACACGGTATGCGGTTGAACCCTCTCAAGTGCGCCTTCGCCATGGAAGCTGGCAAGTTCCTGGGATTCATGATAACTCAGAGAGGGGTAGAAGCCAACCCGGAGAAATGCCAGGCAATACTCCAGATGAAGAGCCCGGGTTGTATCAAGGACGTCCAAAGGTTGGCAGGGCGGTTGACCTCATTATCCCGATTCCTCGGAGCTTCGGCAACAAAGGCCCTGCCATTCTTTAACCTCATGAAGAAAGGGATGGCGTTTGAATGGACGCCCGCATGCGAAGAGGCCTTTCGGCACTTCAAGGAAATCCTGGCGGCGCCACCCGTCCTCGGGAAGCCAAAGGACGGGGAACCACTATACCTATTGGTGCACGAAATTGCAATAACACTTTTGCAATCTCGCACAACTAACCAGCAAGTGCACTGGGTCGTCCAAGTAATACCTTGCGTGAGCAAGGGTCGATCCCACGGAGATTGTCGGCTTGAAGCAAGCTATGGTTATCTTGTAAATCTTAGTCAGGATATCAGAAATTATCGAGATTGATTGTAGAAAGCAAAAGAACATGTAATGGTTACTTGTATTGCAGTAATGGAGAATGGGTTGAGGTTTGGAGATGCTCCATCTTCTGAATCTCTGCTTTCCTACTGTCTTCTTCATCAAACACGCAAGTCTCCTTCCATGGCAAGCTCGTGTAGGGTTTCACCGTTGTCAATGGCTACCTCCCATCCTCGCAGTGAAAGCTAATGCACGCACTCTGTCACAGTACTGCCAATCACCGGTTTGGTTTCCTCCCCTACCGGAATAGAATCCCTCTTTTGCGTCTGTCACTAACGCCCAGTAGGTTACAGGTTTGAAGCACGTCACAGTCATTCAATCATTGAATCCTACTCAGAATACCACAGACAAGGTTTAGACCTTCCGGATTCTCTTGAATGCTGCCATCAGGTCCTGCCTATACCACGAAGATTCCGATTAAAGAACCCAAGAGATAACTACTCAATCTAAGATAGAACAGAGGTGGTTGTCAGGCACGTGTTCATAGTTGAGAATGATGATGATTGTCACGGATCATCACATTCATCGGATTAAGAACAAGTATTATCTTAGAATGGAAGCAAGCATGATTGAATAAGAAACAGTAGTAATTGCATTAATCCATCAAGACACAGCAGAGCTCCTCACCCCCAACCATGGGTTTAGAGGCTCATACTGTGGAAAGAAACGTGTACAAAATGTTATGAGGTCATAAGGTACGGATACAATGTCAAAAGATCCTATAAGTGGTAAAAGCTAGTATCCTAAGGTTTACAGAAATGAGTAAAATGACAGAAAAATCCACTTCCGGGCCCACTTGGTGTGTGCTTGGGCTGAGCAATGAAGGAATTTCGTGTAGAGACCTTTTCTGGAGTTAAACGCCAGCTTTCATGCCAGTTTGGGCGTTTAACTCCAAATTTTATGCCAGTTCCGGCGTTTAACGCTGGAATTTCTGTAGGTGACTTTGAGCGCCGGTTTGGGCCATCAAATCTTGGGCAAAGTATGGACTATTATATATTGCTGGAAAGCCCAGGATGTCTACTTTCCAATGCCGTTGAGAGCGCGCCAATTGGGCTTCTGTAGCTCCAGAAAATCCACTTTGAGTGCAGGGAGGTCAGAATCCAACAGCATCTGCAGTCCTTTTCAGTCTCTGGATCAGATTTTTGCTCAGGACCCTCAATTTCAGCCAGAAAATACCTGAAATCACAGAAAAACACACAAACTCATAGTAAAGTCCAGAAAAGTGAATTTTAATTAAAAACTAATAAAAATATACTAAAAACTAACTAAAAGATACTAAAAACATACTAAAAACAATGCCAAAAAGCATACAAATTATCCGCTCATCACCTATACCTCGCCATAACGGGTGAAGCCCTAGCCGCAGTTCTGGTACGGGAGGACGGAAAAGCTCAACAGCCAGTCTATTTCATAAGCAGGGCCTTACAAGGGGCAGAATTAAGGTATAGCAAGTTGGAAAAGTTAGCCCTAGCACTTCTAACCTCCTCACGAAGGTTAAAGCAGTACTTCCAGAGTCACCAAGTTGTCGTCAGAACGGACCAAGGGATCCGACAAGTACTCCAAAAACCCGATCTGGCAGGAAGAATGATGACTTGGTCTATCGAACTCTCCCAGTATGACATACGATACGAACCCCGGCAAGCCATCAAGGCGCAGGCGATGGCGGATTTTCTAGTAGAAGTAACGGGGGATCCAAGCGAAGAAGTGGGTACACGGTGGAAGCTCCACGTGGACGGAGCCTCCAACCAGACCTTCGGAGGTGCCGGGATCATCCTGGAAAGCCCGATTGGGGTTGTATACGAACAGTCGGTCAGGTTCGAGTTTCCCATCTCGAACAACCAAGCAGAATATGAAGCCCTTATAGGAGGCCTAACCCTAGCAGCAGAAGTCGGCGCAAGAAGACTAGAAATATGCAGCGATTCCCAAGTCGTCACCTCCCAAGTAAACGGTAGCTACCAAGCCAGAGACCCTTTGCTACAGAAATACTTGGAAAAGGTTAAAAGCTTGAGCCAAAAGTTCGAAGAGGTCACGGTCCACCACGTACCTAGAGAAAGGAACACACGGGCAGACCTCCTATCAAAGTTAGCCAGCACAAAGCCGGGAGAGGGGAACCGGTCTCTCATCCAAGGCATGACGAGAGAACCAGCGATCACACTGCACATGACAAGCCTAGGTTCTTCATGGCTAGACCCCATCACCGACTTCTTAGAACACGGCAAACTCCCTAGTGATGAAAAGGACGCGGCGAAATTGAGAAGGGAAGCGGCCAAATACGCCGTCATCCAAGGACAGCTGTTCAGAAAAGGGCTCAACCAACCCCTACTGAAGTGCCTACACCCCGACCAGACGGACTACGTCCTCAGGGAAGTCCATGAGGGCTGCTGTGGACACCACATCGGAGGCAAGGCCCTAGCGAGGAAACTAATCCGAGCCGGATACTATTGGCTGTCGATGATGGCGGACTCCAAAGAGTTTGTCAAAAAATGCGTAAAGTGCCAACAAAACGCCAACTTTGCCAGGGCGCCGGCCTCCGAGTTAAGCTTGCTAACGACCTCCCGGCCATTCTCTCAATGGGGAGTCGACCTCTTAGGGCCCTTCCCAGTCGGCCCTGGGCAAGTCAAATACCTCAAAGTCGCAATTGATTACTACACCAAATGGATAGAAGCCGAACCGCTAGCTAGCATATCCTCGTCCAATTGCAGGAAATTCATGTGGAGGCAGGTGATAACGCGATTCGGGATACCGGAAGTCATCATCTCGGACAACGGCACCCAATTTACTGACAAAAAGTTCACGGAATTCCTCAATGGCCTGGGTATAAGGCAAAGGTTTTCTTCGGTAGAACACCCTCAGACAAACGGACAAGTGGAGTCCGCCAACAAGGTTATCCTTTCAGGGCTAAAAAAGAGGTTGGACAGTAAAAAGGGTGCTTGGGCCGACGAACTAGCAGCGGTTCTCTGGTCCTACCGAACAACTGAACAATCCTCCACCAGGGAAACTCTCTTCCGACTAACGTACGGGGTGGACGCAGTAATACCCGTAGAGATCGGTGAGCCGAGCCCGCGGTTACTTTTGAAAGGAGTGGAGGAAACCGTAGAAAAAGACCTGATAGATGAAGCCAGGGAAATGGCCCATTTGACAGAAACGGCGCTAAAACAAAGAATGGCTCTGCGCTACAACACCAAAGTGCTCAAGAGAGAATTCGAGCCAAACGACCTCGTCCTGAGGCGAAATGATATCGGCCCGCCGACTCCTGGAGAAGGCAAGCTAGCGGCAAACTGGGAAGGCCCTTACAGAGTCAAAAAAGTGATGGGAAAAGGAGCCTTCAAGTTAGAAAGGCTTGACGGCAAGGAAGTCCCGAGAACATGGAACGCGAACAATCTAAGAAGATTCTACTCCTAGAGGATGGCACGACGAGCCGACCAGCCTAGCTAAGTAGTTAATTTGCAAATTTAACTTTTGAACTTATCAAAGCGACTTACGAGTCCTTAATACGATTACCGAATAAGATATACTTGTGCAAAATTTTCTCTTCTGTTTTGTCACTCAATTCTCCAGATAAACTATCTCGTCACAACCAGCGACGACGTGCGACCCCGGGACTGATCACCCCGGGAACCCGTCAACCCCGCCATAACGACTACGCGAAAGGCCATGGGCCATTAACATAAACGACGACAATAAACCAAAAATGGTTAATAGAAACGATAACACGACCAGACGAATAAGAAAAAGATTGTCACGACAACACAAGCAAACGACTAAAAATGTCATTGTTCACAAGCCAAAATAAAACGGCCAAAATCAAAATTGTTCGTAAGCCAAAACAAAACGGCTAAACAAAAAACTCCAAACAGGGATTCATTTCTTGGGGGCGTCGACGACTTTGCCATCCTGAATGACTTTGAGAACACCAATCGCCGACGTATCAAATTCGGGAGCAATGACTTTGACCTGAGCCTTAAGAGCCTCCTCGGTCGCCAAAATCACACCCTTCCCCTGCTTCAAGACATCTTTGTACTTGGCCTTCCACGTTGCTAATTCAACCTCCACGGCCTGCTTTTCCTTCTCCATCTCGGCCACCCGTTTCTGCGCTGCGCCGACCTGGCTCTCCAAAGTCATCTCACGCTCGACAAGACGAGAAACCGTGGCGCCCGACTCTTTCAACTTCTCCTCAGCAGTGGTGGCTTTCTTCTCGGCGGCAGTAGCCTTTTTCTCGGCGGCAGTAGCCTTTTTCTCGGCGGCATCGAGTTTCTCATTTGACTGGGTCAACTGCTCCCGGAGAGTTTCAACTTCACTTTTTAGCTCATTGTTAGCCTTCCCAGTAGATTCCAACCTTCTGCGGAGGGACTCCATCCCGGATAGCTCAAACTCGGCCTTCCGGGCTATCACGGCGCCACGCAAAAGGGTACGGTACATCCACCTCGCCTGACCGGCAAGGGAAGACTCATGGAAGTGCTCCTCAGTACCAGGGATCAGCTGGGAATCTATAAAGTTCCCGGCATCAAAATTCCTCTCCATAACGGTAAGAACCCCCTCAGGGCTGGAGGACGTCTTCCTCTTCTTCCTCTTGAGGCTAGGGACCTCTTCCACTTCGTCATCAACATCCGGGTTAGACGTCGAACCCCCGGTGCCTATCACCTCGCGAAAGGGGGAAGTGCGAGCCGTTGTGTCGCCCTCGACCTGGGGACCTTGGGACGAGGCCCCGGTTCCGTCAACCGCAGCTTCTTGCTCGGAAGTAGCCTTGTCCTCCGGGGGAACTGCAGGCTTCTCGGCACCAGATTTTTCTTTATCCCCTTCGTCGTCACTGGCGCAGAGGAAAGTTTGAAATAAGTCGGGAAGGCCCGTCACCGACGCAGACATCTCCACTGCAGGAAAGCAAAGAAGGTCGGTTAATCGCTGCAAAATATCAGTAAGAGCAAAAAGATAAAGGGTAAGGTAAAAGTTTCTCACAAATATAATTACGACCGGACTCCCGGTCACCCATAAGGAGGTGGGGATTTACTTGATTCTTCCCAAAGACTGCCATCAACACCTCGGCAATCTGCCTATCCACCGACGACATGCCCCCATAGGTTACCTTAATAAAGGTATTGGACCCTGCCCCGAAGCTCCAATAGGTCGGATGAGCCGTACCCCTCCAACGACAACCAAAAGGGATGACGACCTTTGACAGGGCGGACCTTGAAATATTTGTCCTTAAACCCATGGTAAGAATCTTCAAACAAACCAAAATCCTCCGACCCTGGGCAGACCGGAAGGACATGAACCCCTTTTTGTGCTTCCCTCCTTTGAAGGGTTCGTGAGGGTGAAAAAGAAGAGAAAAACATCTACGGACACCGGCAGCTCGAGGTATTCACAACCATCTCGAAACAGCGGATCGAGGCCCAACTGTTCGGATGCAACTGCGACGGTGCCACGGAAATTCGACTTAAAAGCGCCATTTGAAAGGCTGAGAACGGAATACGAACTCCGACTTGGGTGAACATGGCCTTGTAGAACCAAATCCAGTCGGCGACTTGGCGGGGTTGGAAGTTGATTTCATACAAGCGCTCATGAGGGGCCGGGACAAAAACGTCATAATTGGCTTCCTCGTCAGTCCCTCCACACAACTATTCGGCTTGTCGGAACTCGGTGAGCTCCTCCTCGCCCATTTGGTTGGGTGAATCCTTCACGTCGGAAACAACCCAGGCATAAGGATCATACGCCGCGGGGTTAACGGAAGCCCGGGAGACCGTGCGAGCCATACCTACACGGGGGGATCATCCAGTCAGTCTAAGAGATCGGTAGATCGGCTGCTCAGTTCAAGCACACCACTACTCCCCAACTAAGGATAAAACACTAGAGGTGGACAGGGAAAAGCCTACCCTGGAATGACTCCCCCCTAACACGTATAACCGCCATTGGAAGGCCACACAACAGCAACAAAACCAGACAACAAACATGCAAAAACGAAGCAAAAAAGAAAATGAGTTAGGAAAATTACCTAAATTGATGGAAAGAAGATGAAGTTGCAAGTCTGGGAAAATGCAAGAAGGATGAACGAAGGCACCGCAGCAACACTCCGAAATCTTGTAACAGAGAAGAAGAAGGAGAGAAATGGAGAGTGTGGAAAAGTACAGAAGCATAAAACCGATCGTTTAAAAAACTGCTTCCCCAAAAGCGCGAAACACCTGGGGGCAGAATAGTCTTTTCGAACAGGGTTTTTCCACCCCATTATGAGCATTCAATGCTCGGCGCAAGAAACGATGCGACGAAACGGTTGCTTATGCAACCAAGGGACACGTGCGTTGGGGGCATATTCTTCCTACGAGCGGCCGACCTGATGAGAACAAACGAGATGCGAGACGACACGCCATTGATAGCTCCCACGACTACCACTGGCGCGTGGGGGCACTGTTACGGCCTGGTCTGGGATTCCCGCGGGTCAACCCGACCCGGGCTCCACCCGGCCCGGTCACGCACCCTTCAACCGACCCGGACACGCGTCCCGTACGGCTCACACGCAGCCATAGGACAGCGTCCTTGAGGATATGGGCCTGTCCCCAAGAGGGGGGCCCACTACTGACATGTATATAAGGGGAAGATTGGCTCTTCCCCCGAGGTACGTCATATCCTTTCACCTCACTATTCCGCCCGCCTGCACATCGCTGACTTGAGCGTCGGAGTGTCTTTGCAGGTGGCACCCCCCTCATCCTCTCTCCAGGACAAGTGCTCGTCTGCTCAACTAACCCGCAACCAGTGCGACCCAAGCTAAGGCATCCTCACCCCCTCACTTGCACACCCGACCTGTTCGAGACCCGACGACCGAACAGTTCAGAACATGCTAAAGGAGGGCATCATTCATCCTAGAAAGAATTTTTTCTCTTCTCCTATTCTTTTGGTTAAGAAAAAGGATGGAACATGGCATTTCTACACGGACTATCGTGCACTGAACAACATCATAGTAAAGGACAATTTTCCTATTCCCACAGTGTATGAGCTCTTAGATGAGTTTCTTGGAATGAGAGTATTTTCTAAGCTTGATCGTAGGTCGGGTTATCACCAGATTTTGGTGCAGTCAGAAGACCGTTGCAAGACAGCCTTTCGAACACATCAAGAACTCTACGAGTGGTTGATGATACCATTTGATTTAACGAATGCTCCAGCTACTTTTTAGAGCCTCGAGAATGATGTTTCCAAACCTTACTTGCGAAAATTCGTCTTGGTGTTTTTTTATGACATCCTAGTTTATAGCACTTCTTGGACACTTCACTTGGAGCATCTTGAAGTTGTTCTGCAGATTTTGCTGTAGGAACAACTATTCACTAAGCTCTCTAAATGCTTGTTTGGGACCCATGAAATTGATTATTTGGGAAACATAATTAGTGAGAATGGAGTGCACATGGAGACCGATAAGGTGCATGTTGTGCAAGAATGGTAGCAACCCCAAAATTTTAAGCAGCTTCGCGACTTTCTTAGCTTAATCAGTTATTACAAACGGTTTATCAAAGGCTATGCTTCCTTGGCTACGCCTCTCACCGATTTACTCGGGAAAGACGCCTTTGTTTGGGCCTTCAAGCTAACTCTGCATTCTAGCAACTTAAGGATGCCATTTTGTCCAAACCAGTTCTAGCGATGCCAAATTTTTCACTGCCGTTTGAAGTGAAAACTATCGCTTTGGGTTCATCCATTGGTGTGGTTTTGTCACAAGCCAAACATCCTATTTCCTACTTCTCAAAAAAAATTTCCCTCACCATGCAAAAGCAATTAGCTTACACTCGTGAATTTTATACGATCACAAATGCAATTGCCAAATTTTAGCACTACTTATTAGGTAAAAAGTTCATTCTCCGTAGCGATCAGCAAAGTTTGAAAGCTTTACTTGAGCAGAATCTGCATACTCCGGAGCAACATAAATGGTTGCACAAGCTTTTGGGCTATGATTTTGAGATCCGCTATAAGCTTAGCCCTGAGAATGTTCCTGCAGATGCACTATCCTTAATTTCATAGCTTGGTCCTCCCAGAAATTGGATTGGTTTGTTACTCTTAGGGAGGATATAGAGAAAGATGCCTCACTTAGGAATATAGTTCAGCAACGCCGCAACAATGGTGCAGCAGACCCGAATTATTCTTTTAGGAGCGGACTCCTACTCTGGCGTGACAGGATCATTATTCCTCAACAAAGCGGTCTCATTCAATTAATTTTTAAAGAATTTTATGACACTATTGTGGGGGGTAATACGGGTATTACAAAGATAGTTCAGCGAATTTGCTCAACTTTTTATTGGTCTAATATGTAGAAGCAAATTAGAAGTTACGTTTTGTCATGTTGCACTTGCTAGCAAGCAAAGATAGAAACCAAGCTACCTGTAGGTTTATTACAACCACTTCCAATTCCTGCAAAGGACTTTAGTAGCAAGAGTGTGGCTAAGGCTTCTGTAAGAGATGTGGTGAAGTTGCACGGATTTTTGAGGTCCATTATATCAGATCGAGACAAGGTTTTTGTCAGCAAGTTTTGACAGTACCACTTCAAGTTTCAAGGTACTACGTTAGCCATGAGCTCAGCTTACCACCCATAAACAGATGGCCAGAGTGAAGTCTTTAACAAGACTTTACAGATGTACTTGCACTATTTCTATTTTGATAGTCCAAGAAAGTGTTTTAAGATGCTTCCGTCAGCAGAATTTTGGTACAACACATCGTGGCATAACATTATAAAAATGTCCCCTTTTAAGGCTTTGTATAGCATGGATCCTCCAGTTTTATTGAAATATGAAGTCTTCCAAAAGGATGAGTCATTCTTACAAGAGATGTTATTGTCCAATGATCACTTTCTTGAACAACTACAGCACAATTTGCAGCATTCTCAGGAAACTATGAAGCATTTTGTGGATAAGCACATACACCACGTTGAATTTGAAGAAGGTGATTTGGTTTTGGTGAAATTTCAACCCTATCACCAACTCTTGGTTGCCTTGAAAAAAGATTAGAAGCTAAAAGTGCACTATTTTGGACCGTTTCGAATCAGCCGCAAACTCAACGATGTTGCTTACAAGCTAGCTCTTCCACTGGAGGCCAAAATCCATGATTTATTTCATATATCTGCCTTGAAGAAATTTCGTGATGAGCATGTTGATCACTATTTATCTCTGTCATTCCGCATTATTAAGTTTGGGCCAATTTTAGAACCACACAAGATCATTCATGACCGTACCATTCTCAAAGATGGAAGGGAGATCCACCAGCAGCAAATTCAATGGGACCAGGGGCGGAGCTAGATAAAATATTAGAGGGGGGCAAAAAATATTTACACAATAAAATAAGACTAAAATAAAAATTTAAGGGGGGGCTAAACTGAAATTTATATATAATTTACATGTAAAAAATTAAAATTAGGGGGGCCGTTGCCCCCCTTTTCTTATACTTGGCTCCGCCCCTGAATGGGACCACAGAAAACATGCTGAGACTACATGGGAGGTAGCCGATCATTTTCGATGAGTTTATCCCCATTTCAACTTTGAGGACAAGATTATAGCTGAAAAGAAGGGTAATGTAATGACTAATTGTGAGCTTAGGTAAATTGAATTGTTCATGAAGAGAGTAATGGGAATGAACATGAACTGGCTCCTCAATTGAAAGGGCAGAATTAGTTATAAAAGTTGAACCTGTGACAAATGATCTGTATAATCAGGGACTAAGGTGCGGCGTAATAATAATAAAGAGAGGATTACAAATAAGAGATCGGAGGACTATATTCACAAACTTTGAGTGGTATGTTCTTCTTTTTATTTCTCTGAAATTCCTATCTCCTCTTTCTTGCGTCTCAATTCTTTTCTTCCGTCTTTCTCAACCTTTTACTTTTTTTTCTCAAGTGTTTATAGCAAATTGGATGACTCAGCTGAGTTATCAATTCTTCATATATTCCTAACCTATTTTTATTCCTTATACCATTTTGTGTTTACTAAACTCGTATTTTACAATTTTTACAGTTTCATTTTATTTGGTTGTTCTTTTTATATAATATTGTACCGCAATTTATCATATATATAAATGGGAAGTGCTACGTAGCCAAAAAAAAAGTATAGTATAGATATAGTAGAAACTAAATACCAGTCTCATGATAAGAGAGTGTACTCCACTTGCTTATCGATAACATACATATCACCCTTCCTCCTTCTTCATTCATATAGTAATTAATTCTATTTCCAAAATTAATTTCTGTTTTATCTCAATCAAATCCCTAAAAATCTCTATCAACATTTAATTCAAATAAAATGCAATTTCAATCCAGTGAGTTAACATCCGAAGACAAGAAAAAATGACAGAGAGTGAGATATCAAGATTTTTCTCCCCCATTTCATTCCATCCACTATCCCAGGAACCAGGAAAATGAAAAGATGCAGAAAGAAGAAACCCAACTTGATCGTCGGAGCATGCCATAGCATTGCATCTGATTCATGTTGGTATGTTATTTAGTTTCGTTTTTCATTTTATTGGCATATGGAGAGTACATTATATGTTGTTGCATGTGGTTGGAGTTATTACTAAGGATGAAAGCTTTGATTTTTATCTTGTTTTCATGGGTTTTAAAAAAAAAAATAGCTGCAAAAAGATTACGTTTTTTTTATTTTACAAGAGAAAGTTTTGATTTTTATCTTATTTTCATGGGTTTGGGTATAGGGAAAAAGGAATAGCTGCTGAAAGATTACGTTTTTTTTATCTTACAAGAGAAAGTTTTGATTTTTATCTTATTTTCATGGGTTTGGGCATAGGGATGAAGGGAAGGTAGCAGAAAAGGGGCGTTTTTTGGTTGTTTTCCGGCACTTCTCTTCTTCAATAACACGCTAATACACGTTTCCCTCTAATCCTTATTTCTTCCGCGCGATTCTGACACCCAGCGGCTTCAACGCAATTCCCAGTTCTCACTTTCACACTCTCAGCTTCATCATATTTGCATTCACTCACGTTTTCCACGGTAAGCAAAGCCCTTTTCTCGTGTTTAGACTTTGATTATTTGAATGCTTTTCCTTTCTATTGCAACTTACTGAATCTTTGTTGGTCGAACTATTCTGCCCGTTAGAAATGCTACATGATAATGCTTTTGACAACTGTCTTCTTCGTTGTGTTTGTGGTAATGTGTCTTGTCTCTACTAGCATTATGAATACTTTCATACGATAATGATTCTTATTTTCCTCACTTAAATATTTGTTAGTTGGGATTGTGGAGTCACTCATTAATTATCCAATAATATACTCGTTTTGCAATGAGAGTGATATGTTCTGATTATATGTTACGGTATATATTGTTCTTGATTCTTGATACTGTGTGTTAGGTTGAGTGTTGTATTTTTTGGTTTTTATTTTGGGAGAAAGTATTTCCTCTTAATTCATTATGGATATAGCAAGAGACCATATAAAATTTCTGTCGTAAAATGGAATTTGGTGTGTTCTTCATCGATGTTATCCAATATGACAATCTATTTATTAAAAGTCTTTCTATTAGTATTTCAATTTCCCATTTTCTATGAATATTTTTTCTTAGACAAATGAAAAAAAATGCTATGAACTTGTTTGGGTGCGTTGTGATAAGTATACATTAATTTTCTAATGTGTTATGGCTCCCTGATTGGTTTTTTATATGTTATGTAGTTTGAATTGCTATTTTTCATACTTGGTGTTGTGCTTTATCTCAAGTAATTAATAATGTGAGAAATATGAAACAACCATTTCGTTCAAATTGGTTCCAGATTTCGAAAGTGTCCACTTGAAAAGTCGAGCATCGCATATCGTTGTCTCCGAGTTCTATAGGTATGTTGTATAGATTTATCTCTCTATTAATTGTGTTTCGAATAATTGGCATGTTGGAACTCCATTATCAGTTGTTGCTTGTGGTTGGACTCGTTGTTAATGATGAATTTTTGTTCTTTATCTCACTTTGCTCGGTTTGGAAAAAGGAAAAAAAACTTGCAAATATGCCATTTTGGGCTGGAGTGAGAGTACGTTAGGAGTATTTAAAGTTATTGGCAAATTTTTTTTTGTACTCCTTGTGAAGAAAAAAAAATCCTTTTAGATATGGTTCAATTGAGATATTATGCCTTGATTTTTTTAGTGTGAATTGCTTTAATTTTATAAGAGGTTGAGTTGGAATTTTGCATGAATTTTTTTAGTGTGAAATGCTTTATCTTTATTAGTGTATGTAGTTAAACAAATTAATTCACTGAATTTTGAGAGTAGTTACTTTAGAGAAGTGATAACGACAATCATAGACACATAGTAAGTAATCATGATTTTTATATTAAACTAAGCAAAGTTATTAGTGTATTGATGAGCGGATAATTTGTATGCTTTTTGGCATTGTTTTTAGTATGTTTTTAGTATCTTTTAGTTAGTTTTTAGTATATTTTTATTAGTTTTTAATTAAAATTCACTTTTCTGGACTTTACTATGAGTTTGTGTGTTTTTCTGTGATTTCAGGTATTTTCTGACTGAAATTGAGGGTCCTGAGCAAAAATCTGATCCAGAGACTGAAAAGGACTGCAGATGCTGTTGGATTCTGACCTCCCTGCACTCAAAGTGGATTTTCTGGAGCTACAGAAGCCCAATTGGCGCGCTCTCAACGGCATTGGAAAGTAGACATCCTGGGCTTTCCAGCAATATATAATAGTCCATACTTTGCCCAAGATTTGATGGCCCAAACCGGCGCTCAAAGTCACCTACAGAAATTCCAGCGTTAAACGCCGGAACTGGCATAAAATTTGGAGTTAAACGCCCAAACTGGCATGAAAGCTGGCGTTTAACTCCAGAAAAGGTCTCTACACGAAATTCCTTCATTGCTCAGCCCAAGCACACACCAAGTGGGCCCGGAAGTGGATTTTTCTGTCATTTTACTCATTTCTGTAAACCTTAGGATACTAGCTTTTACTACTTATAGGATCTTTTGACATTGTATCCGTACCTTATGACCTCATAACATTTTTGTACACGTTTCTTTCCACAGTATGAGCCTCTAAACCCCATGGTTGGGGGTGAGGAGCTCTGCTGTGTCTTGATGGATTAATGCAATTACTACTGTTTCTTATTCAATCATGCTTGCTTCCATTCTAAGATAACACTTGTTCTTAATCCGGATGAATGTGATGATCCGTGACAATCATCATCATTCTCAACTATGAACACGTGCCTGACAACCACCTCTGTTCTATCTTAGATTGAGTAGTTATCTCTTGGGTTCTTTAATCGGAATCTTCGTGGTATAGGCAGGACCTGATGGCAGCATTCAAGAGAATCCGGAAGGTCTAAACCTTGTCTGTGGTATTCTGAGTAGGATTCAATGATTGAATGACTGTGACGTGCTTCAAACCTGTAACCTACTGGGCGTTAGTGACAGACGCAAAAGAGGGATTCTATTCCGGTAGGGGAGGGAACCAAACCGGTGATTGGCAGTACTGTGACAGAGTGCGTGCATTAGCTTTCACTGCGAGGATGGGAGGTAGCCATTGACAACGGTGAAACCCTACACGAGCTTGCCATGGAAGGAGACTTGCGTGTTTGATGAAGAAGACAGTAGGAAAGCAGAGATTCAGAAGATGGAGCATCTCCAAACCTCAACCCATTCTCCATTACTGCAATACAAGTAACCATTACATGTTCTTTTGCTTTCTACAATCAATCTCGATAATTTCTGATATCCTGACTAAGATTTACAAGATAACCATAGCTTGCTTCAAGCCGACAATCTCCGTGGGATCGACCCTTGCTCACGCAAGGTATTACTTGGACGACCCAGTGCACTTGCTGGTTAGTTGTGCGGGATTGCAAAAGTGTTATTGCAATTTTGTGCACCAAGTTTTTGGCGCCGTTGCCGGGGATTGTTAGAGTTTGGACAACTGACGGCTTATCTTGTTGCTTATATTAGGACTGTTTTCTTTTTGTTGGTTTAGAGTCTTTTAGTTGAGTCTAGTTTTATATTCTAAGTTTGGTGTCAATTGCATGCTTTTGTTTTTCTTTTAAAATTTTCGTTTTTGCATAGTCTTAGTCCCTTTTTGATTCATAAAAATTCTAAGTTTGGTGTCCTCTTTGTGTTTTTCTCTTAAAATTTTCGAAAATTTAGTGTTTGATTTTTAAAAATTTTAAGTTTGGTGTCTTTTTGTGTTTTTCTCTTTCCTCTTTTTTAAAATCAAATCTTTTTTCATAAAAATTTTTCAATCATATCTTTTTAATTGCTGTTTTCAAAATCTTTTTTTTACTAATTGATTCAGTTCTCAATTTGCTTTGATCTCATTTTCCCTTTGATTTTCGAATTTTTTTTATTTATTTTCCTTTTGTTTTATTTTATTTTATTTTAATTTTTCGTTATTTCAAAAAAAAATAAACAAAAAATAAACAAAAATTTATCTCTTTGCAATCATTATCATTTCCCTTTTGTCCATCATGGACTTAAGTGGAATTAATCAGTCCAAAAGGACTCTGGGGTCATATGCTAACCCCATTACAGCTGCATATGGGAGTAGCATCTGTATACCTCCCATCAAAGCAAGCAGCTTTGAGCTAAATCCTCAACTCATTATCATAGTGCAGCAAAATTGCCAGTATTCCGGTCTTCTACAGGAAGAACCTACTGAGTTTCTGGCACAGTTTTTACAAATTGCTGACACAGTACATGATAAAGAGGTAGATCAGGATGTCTATAGACTATTACTGTTTCCATTTGCTGTAAAAGATCAAGCTAAAAGGTGGTTAAATAACCAACCTACAGCAAGCATAAAGACATGGAAACAGTTATCAGACAAATTCCTGAATCATTTTTACCCTCCAAAAAGGATGACACAGCTAAGGCTGGACATCCAAGGCTTTAAACAAGAGGATAATGAATCCCTTTTATAATGCCTGGGAGAGGTATAGAGGTATGCTAAGAAAATGTCCCTCTGAAATGTTTTCAGAGTGGGTACAGTTAGACATTTTCTACTATGGGCTTACAGAAAAAGCTCAGATGTCTTTAGACCACTCAGCTGGTGGATCTATACACATGAGAAAAACAATTGAAGAAGCTCAAGAGCTTATAGACACTGTTGCTAGAAACCAGTATCTGTACTCTAGTAATGAGTTCCCTCCAGAAGAGGAAGTCATGACAGTAGTCACTGACTCTAATCCTCAAGAACAGATAATGGAGCTTAATCAACAACTGCTCCTGATGACAGAACAGTTAGCAGAATTTAAAGAGATGCTCCATGAAACTAAAGTTGCTAATAAGAACATAGAACTACAGTTGAATCAAGCAAAACAGCAAATATCTAAACAGATAATAGAGGAGTGCCAAGCAGTTCAACTGAGGAGTGGAAAGACCTTGAATAACACTGTTCAAAATAGCAAAAAGCCAAATAAGGAACAAATGACAGAGGACAACCAACCCACTGTTCAAAATCCCTCTGAGGACAGTAAGAGCCCAGAGAGGAATATTGGCGTTCAAACGCCAGAAAGGGAAGGAAAGCTGGCGTTAAACGCCCATTCCTTGCCCAGTTCTGGCGTTCAAACGCCAGAAAAGGGGGAAAAGTTGGCGTTAAACGCCCATTTTCCACCCATTCCTGGCGTCCAAACGCCAAGGGAAAATCAGACACCTGAGAGTGCTGACAGTAATCCCTCTAACAAGGCTTCTTCAACCACTTCTGTAAGGAATAAACCTGCAGCATCTAAAGTTGAAGAATATCAAGCCAAGATGCCTTATCCTCAGAAACTCCGCAAAGCGGAACAGGATAAGCAATTTGCCCGCTTTGCAGACTATTTAAGGACTCTTGAAATAAAGATTCCTTTTGCAGAGGCACTTGAGCAAATACCTTCTTATGCTAAGTTCATGAAAGAGATCTTAAGTCATAAGAAGGGCTGGAGAGAAACTGAAAAAGTGTTTCTCACTGAAGAATGCAGTGCAGTCATTCTAAAAAGCTTACCAGAAAAGCTTCAAGATCCTGGAAGCTTTCTGATACCATGCACATTAGAAGGCACTTGCACTAAGATAGCTTTATGTGATCTTGGAGCAAGCATCAATCTAATACCTGCATCCACTATCAGAAAGCTTGGGTTGATTGGAGAAGTCAAACCAACCAGGATATGCCTCCAACTTGCTGATGGCTCCATTAAACACCCATCAGGCATAATAGAGGACATGATTGTAAAGGTTGGGCCATTTGCCTTTCCAACTGACTTTGTGGTGCTGGAAATGGAGGAGCACAAGAGTGCAACTCTCATTCTAGGAAGACCTTTCCTAGCAACTGGACGAACTCTCATTGATGTACAAAAAGGGGAAGTAACCCTGAGAGTCAATGAGGATGAGTTCAAGTTGAATGCTGTAAAAGCTATGCAGCATCCAGACACACCAGAGGACTGTATGGACGCTGACATTATTGACTCTCTGGTAGAAGAGATCAATATGGCTGAAAGCCTAGAATCAGAGCTTGAGGACATCTTCAAAGATGCTCAAACCGATCAGGAAGAGCCAGAGGAGCCAAAGGAATTTTCGAAAATTCCTCAGGAGGAGGATAAGCCTCCTAAGCCTGAACTCAAACCACTACCACCATCCCTGAAATATGCATTTCTGGGAGAGGGTGACACTTTTCCAGTGATTATAAGCTCTGCTTTAAATCCACAGGAAGAGGAAGCACTGATTAAAGTGCTGAGGACACACAAGACAGCTCTTGGGTGGTCCATAAGTGATCTTAAGGGCATTAGCCCAGCTAGATGCATGCACAAGATCCTATTGGAGGATAATGCCAAACCAGTGGTCCAACCACAGAGGAGGCTAAATCCTGCCATGAAGGAGGTGGTGCAGAAAGAGGTCACTAAATTACTGGAGGCTGGGATTATTTATCCTATTTCTGATAGCCCCTGGGTGAGCCCTGTCCAAGTTGTTCCCAAAAAGGGAGGCATGACAGTGGTTCATAATGAAAAAAATGAACTGGTTCCTACAAGGACAGTCACAGGGTGGCGCATGTGTATTGACTACAGAAGACTCAATACAGCCACCAGAAAGGATCATTTTCCTTTACCATTCATAGACCAAATGCTAGAAAGACTAGCTGGTCATGATTACTACTGCTTTTTGGATGGATACTCAGGCTACAACCAAATTGCAGTAGATCCTCAAGACCAAGAGAAAACAGCATTCACATGCCCTTCCGGCGTGTTTGCCTACAGGAGGATGCCTTTTGGTCTGTGCAATGCACCTGCAACCTTTCAAAGGTGCATGCTCTCTATCTTCTCAGATATGGTAGAGAAATTTCTGGAAGTCTTCATGGATGACTTTTCAGTATATGGAGACTCATTTAACTCCTGTCTTAACCACCTATCACTTGTCCTGAAAAGATGCCAAGAAACTAACCTGGTTTTAAACTGGGAGAAATGTCACTTTATGGTGACTGAAGGAATTGTCCTTGGGCACAAAATTTCAAGTAGGGGGATAGAGGTGGATAAGGCAAAGGTAGAGGTAATTGAAAAATTACCACCACCTGCCAATGTTAAGGCAATCAGAAGCTTTCTGGGGCATGCAGGATTCTATAGAAGGTTTATCAAGGACTTTTCGAAAATTGCAAAACCTTTAAGTAACCTGCTAGCTGCTGACACGCCATTTGTGTTTGACACACAGTGTTTGCAGGCATTTGAGACCCTGAAAGCTAAGCTGGTCACAGCACCAGTCATCTCTGCACCAGATTGGACATTACCATTTGAATTAATGTGTGATGCCAGTGATCATGCCATTGGTGCAGTATTGGGACAGAGGCATAACAAACTTCTGCATGTCATTTATTATGCTAGCCGTGTTCTAAATGATGCACAGAAGAATTACACAACCACAGAAAAAGAGTTGCTTGCAGTGGTCTATGCCATTGACAAGTTTAGATCCTACTTAGTGGGATCAAAGGTGATTGTGTACACTGACCATGCTGCTCTTAAATACTTACTCACAAAGCAGGATTCAAAACCCAGGCTTATAAGATGGGTGTTGCTTCTGCAAGAGTTTGATATAGAAATAAGAGACAGAAAAGGGACAGAGAACCAAGTAGCTGATCATCTGTCCAGAATAGAACCAGTAGCTGGGGCGTCCCTCCCTTCTACTGAGATCTCTGAGACTTTCCCAGATGAGCAACTCTTTGCCATTCAGGAAGCTCCATGGTTTGCAGACATTGCAAATTATAAAGCTGTAAGGTTCATACCCAAGGAGTACAGCAGTGTGCAAAGAAAGAAATTAATTTCAGATGCCAAGTACTACCTTTGGGATGAACCATATCTCTTTAAGAGATGTGCTGACGGAGTGATCCGCAGGTGTATACCCAGAGAAGAAGCACGAAGGATCCTATGGCACTGCCATGGATCACAGTATGGAGGACATTTTGGAAGTGAGCGAACAGCCACTAAAGTTCTCCAGTGCGGCTTCTACTGGCCTACTCTATATAAAGATTCCCGAGAGTTTGTGCGTAACTGTGACAGTTGCCAAAGAGCTGGTAACCTGCCTCACGGATATGCCATGCCTCAACAAGGAATATTAGAGATAGAATTGTTTGATGTATGGGGAATTGACTTCATGGGGCCATTCCCACCATCATACTCAAACACTTACATTCTGGTGGCAGTAGACTACGTATCTAAGTGGGTAGAAGCAATTGCTACACCCACTAATGATACCAAAACCGTGCTGAAATTCCTCTAGAAAAACATTTTCAGCAGGTTTGGTGTCCCCAGAGTGCTAATCAGTGATGGGGGCACTCATTTCTGCAATAAACAGCTATACTCTGCTATGGTTAGATATGGAATCAGCCATAAAGTGGCAACTCCGTATCATCCACAGACAAATGGGCAAGCTGAAGTCTCTAACAGAGAGCTAAAAAGAATCCTGGAACGGACTGTGATGGCCCGAAGAAAGGATTGGGCAAAGAGCTTGGATGATGCTCTGTGGGCATACAGAACAGCATTCAAGACCCCTATAGGCACCTCTCCATACCAACTGGTGTATGGGAAGGCCTGTCATTTGCCTGTGGAACTGGAACATAAAGCCTACTGGGCAACCAGATTCCTAAACATGGATGCACAGTTAGCTGGTGAGAAAAGACTGCTCCAGCTAAATGAGCTAGAGGAGTTCAGACTCAATGCCTTTGAAAATGCAAAAATTTATAAGGAAAAGGCAAAGAAGTGGCATGACAAGAGATTGTCAACCAGAGTCTTTGAGCCAGGACAAAAAGTTCTGCTCTTCAACTCCAGGCTCAAATTGTTTCCAGGAAAACTCAAATCCCGGTGGAGGGGTCCGTATGTGATTACAGGAGTATCACCATACGGATATGTTGAGCTTCAGGATATTGATTCTGACAAGAAGTTCATTGTTAATGGACAGAGGATCAAGCACTATCTTGAAGGAAATTTTGAGCAGGAATGCTCAAAACTGAGACTTGAGTGATTCTCAGTGAAAGTCCAGCTAAAGACAGTAAAGAAGCGCTTGCTGGGAGGCAACCCAGTCATTAGGAAGGTGTATGATTAGTTCTTACAGAGGCAAGTATCAAAAATGAAGGAATTCACAGAGTTACAGAAGGATTCAGCTTAAAAAGCAGAAAAAATGAGCTTACTGGCGAAAAAACGCCAGTAAGGGGCATTTTGGGCGTTAAACGCCAGAATGGGCACCATTCTGGGCGTTTAACGCCAGTAATGGTACCATTTTGGGCGTTAAACGCCAGAATGGGCACCATTCTGGGCGTTTAACGCCAGGTGTGCAGCATCCTGGGCGTTTTGGAAAAACGCCCAGTGAGGAAGAATTTCTGGCGTTTAACGCCAGCCAGGGTACCTGGCTGGGCGTTAAACGCCCAAGTGGGGCAACAGATGGGCGTTAAACGCCAGAATGGGTGCCATTCTGGGCGTTTAACGCCAGCTTGGTGGGGGGACCATAATTTTGTTTTCAAATCAGATTTTTTCAAACTTTCCTTTTCTCACCCATACTTTTCTACACAATCACACTTCAATCATTCATCATTCACTTTCAAATCTTCAAAAATCAAAACTTTTTTTCAAATTTATTTCAAATCAATTACAAACATTGTTCAAAAATTTCACCCTTTTCTCAATTTCTTTTCATATCTTCTCAAATCTCCTTTCAAATTCCTCTTTTTTTTCGAACACTCCCCTCCCCACCTTATAAATACACGTTTGTTCCCCTCTTCCAACCACACCATTCGAATTTTCTCTTCCTCCCCCTCTCTTCTCTCTTCTCTTTTGCTTGAGGACAAGCAAACCTCTAAGTTTGGTGTGCTTTTCCGTGATCACTAAGCCAAAGTTCATCAATATCATGGCTCCTAAGGGAAAACAAACCAATTTAAGAGGCAAGAAAGAGAATAATCCAAAGAATCTTTGGAATGAAGAGAAGTTCTTAACCAAAGAACATGAAGACCATTATCATAAAATAATGGGTCTGAGGTCAGTGATCCCGGAAGTTAAATTTGATCTGAAAGAAGATGAATATCCGGGGATCCAAGAGCAAATTCGAAACAGAGGATGGGAAGTTCTAACCAATCCTGAAACAAAGGTTGGAAGGAACATGGTTCAGGAATTCTACTCAAATCTGTGGCTAACAGATAAGCAGAGAATGACTGGAACTGCTTACCATACCTATAGAACCATGGTCAGAGGAAAGTTATATACTTCCATCTGGACAAAATAAGAGAAATCTTCAAGTTGCCTCAACTGCAAGATGATCCTGATTCCTTTAATAGGAGGATGGTGAGAGTAGATAAGGGGTTGGATCAAGTTCTAGAGGACATATGCCTCCCTGGAACTAAGTGGATAACCAATTCTAAGGGTGTCCCAAACCAACTCAAGAGGGGAGACCTCAAACCAATTGCAAGAGGTTGGCTAGACTTTATTGGGCGTTCCATATTGCCCACTAGCAACCGTTCTGAGGTCACCATCAAGAGAGCAGTGATGATCCATTGCATCATGCTTGGAAAAGAAGTGGAGGTGCATCATGTGATTGCTTGTGAGATCTACACAATTGCAAATAGGAATTCCACTGTAACCAAATTGGCTTACCCAAGCTTGATCTCCTTGCTCTGTAAAGAGGCTGGGGTGAAGATAGAAGAAGATGAACTCATACCCATAGAACATCCAATCACCAAGAAGACAATGGAAGGAACAAGAGAAGCAAGGGCGTGAAATTCAAGAGATGAAACGCCAAAAGCCCTCCTCTCAAGCTGAGGGAGCATCCACTTCTCAAAATCAAGGTTGTTGAGTTCTAACTCTGTGAACACCTCTATCATTAGGAGCCTATTTTTTCGTTTTTGTTCTTGTTTTTCTATTTCTAGTCTCATCTTATATCTATATTTGAGTCTTGTTCTTAATTAATAAAATTAATAAAGTTTATGCCTTAAAGCTATGAATGTCCTATGAATCCATCACCTCTCTTAAAGGAAAAATGCTTTAATCACAAAAGAACAAGAAGTACAGGGTTTCGAAATTTATCTCTGAAACTAGTTGAATTAGTTTGATGTGGTGACAATACTTTTTGTTTTCTGAATGAATGCTTGAACAGTGCATATGTCTTTTGAATTTGTTGTTTTAAGAATGTTAAAATTGTTGGCTCTTGAAAGAATGAGGAGAAAGAGAACTGTTATTGAGGATCTGAAAAATCATCAAATTGATTCTTGAAGCAAGAAAAGCAGTGAAAAAAAAAAGGAAAGAAAGAGAAAAAAAGAAAGAAATAAAGTGGTGATCCAAAGCAATAAGAGTGTGCTTAAGAACCCTGGACACCTCTAATTGGGGACTTTAGCAAAGCTGAGTCACAATCTAAAAAGGTTCACCCAATTATGTGTCTGTGGCATGTATGTATCCGGTGGTAATACTGGAAGACAGAGTGCTTTGGGCCACAGCCAAGACTCATACACTAGCTATGTTCAAGAATCATCATACTTAACTAGGAGAATCAATAACACTATCTGAGTTCTGAGTTCTTATAGATGCCAATCATTCTGAACTTCAAAGGATAGAGTGAGATGCCAAAACTGTTCGGAGGCAAAAAGCTACTAGTCCCGCTCATCTAATTGGAGCTATGTTTCCTTGATATTTTGGAGTCTATAGTATGTTCTCTTCTTTTTATCCTATTTTGATTTTCAGTTGCTTGGGGACAAGCAACAATTTAAGTTTGGTGTTGTGATGAGCGGATAATTTGTATGCTTTTTGGCATTGTTTTTAGTATGTTTTTAGTATCTTTTAGTTAGTTTTTAGTATATTTTTATTAGTTTTTAATTAAAATTCACTTTTCTGGACTTTACTATGAGTTTGTGTGTTTTTCTGTGATTTCAGGTATTTTCTGACTGAAATTGAGGGTCCTGAGCAAAAATCTGATCCAGAGACTGAAAAGGACTGCAGATGCTGTTGGATTCTGACCTCCCTGCACTCAAAGTGGATTTTCTGGAGCTACAGAAGCCCAATTAGCGCGCTCTCAACGGCATTGGAAAGTAGACATCCTGGGCTTTCCAGCAATATATAATAGTCCATACTTTGCCCAAGATTTGATGGCCCAAACCGGCGCTCAAAGTCACCTACAGAAATTCCAGCGTTAAACGCCGGAACTGGCATAAAATTTGGAGTTAAACGCCCAAACTGGCATGAAAGCTGTCGTTTAACTCCAGAAAAGGTCTCTACACGAAATTCCTTCATTGCTCAGCCCAAGCACACACCAAGTGGGCCCGGAAGTGGATTTTTCTGTCATTTTACTCATTTCTGTAAACCTTAGGATACTAGCTTTTACTACTTATAGGATCTTTTGACATTGTATCCGTACCTTATGACCTCATAACATTTTTGTACACGTTTCTTTCCACAGTATGAGCCTCTAAACCCCATGGTTGGGGGTGAGGAGCTCTGCTGTGTCTTGATGGATTAATGCAATTACTACTGTTTCTTATTCAATCATGCTTGCTTCCATTCTAAGATAACACTTGTTCTTAATCCGGATGAATGTGATGATCCGTGACAATCATCATCATTCTCAACTATGAACACGTGCCTGACAACCACCTCTGTTCTATCTTAGATTGAGTAGTTATCTCTTGGGTTCTTTAATCGGAATCTTCGTGGTATAGGCAGGACCTGATGGCAGCATTCAAGAGAATCCGGAAGGTCTAAACCTTGTCTGTGGTATTCTGAGTAGGATTCAATGATTGAATGACTGTGACGTGCTTCAAACCTGTAACCTACTGGGCGTTAGTGACAGACGCAAAAGAGGGATTCTATTCCGGTAGGGGAGGGAACCAAACCGGTGATTGGCAGTACTGTGACAGAGTGCGTGCATTAGCTTTCACTGCGAGGATGGGAGGTAGCCATTGACAACGGTGAAACCCTACACGAGCTTGCCATGGAAGGAGACTTGCGTGTTTGATGAAGAAGACAGTAGGAAAGCAGAGATTCAGAAGATGGAGCATCTCCAAACCTCAACCCATTCTCCATTACTGCAATACAAGTAACCATTACATGTTCTTTTGCTTTCTACAATCAATCTCGATAATTTCTGATATCCTGACTAAGATTTACAAGATAACCATAGCTTGCTTCAAGCCGACAATCTCCGTGGGATCGACCCTTGCTCACGCAAGGTATTACTTGGACGACCCAGTGCACTTGCTGGTTAGTTGTGCGGGATTGCAAAAGTGTTATTGCAATTTCGTGCACCATGTATCTATGCTATTGATAAACATGTTGGTATGTTAATTAGTTTCATTTAATTAGTTTCATTCATATAGCGCTTTCGTAAAACCAACTTGACTTTCCATAGCAAATATTTCATAAACATAAATCAAAAATTAAAAATAAATAAATTAGACTTCACTAAATTCCTTGTAAAGTTCCATTCAGTTGCCTTTGAGAGAGATATATGCTTTATCTTTTTTTTTTGGTATGAAAACGATTGCATTATTATTTCCTCTTCTTATTACTATATATATATATATATATATATATATATATATATATATTAATGACTTGGAAATTTTTATTTGGAATTTTGCTTTTAGAAGCTTTATTTATTTAATGTAATGATATAAATATACTCTCTTGAAATTCTTTGTTAACAATAATCAACACATAACATGAATAATTGTCACAATTCCACACTTTTTTTTATAATAACAACAATTTACAGACATGAACATGGTTGTTGCATGTGCTAGTTACTACGTACGAGAGTGACCCAATGCAGAGTCTTTGAGATTTGAAGACACTCAATTTAATGCAATCACTTGTGGCATTTTGTTCACCCATGTAAATAAAAGAAATCATAAATGAATAATAACATTGTCTATGCAATTTTCGTATTTGGTATGTTAGCGTATCTATGCTATTGATAAACATGTTGGTATGTTAATGATTAATTTAAGTGAGTTATTTGAGTATATATAGCAGTTGTTTGTGAACAGGTGTTCAAAAAATAAGAAGTAGGTATGGCTCGTACCAGGAGCAAAAAAGATATCCATAGGGAGAAAGGAAAAAAAATATCCATAGTACTTTCGTTGAGTGTATGTTTTCGGTTAAATTGGTCATTAAAGATTTGGATTGCATTGACTCAATTTTGTGCTTGGTAAGGAATAGTTTCAAAAGTGCAGAAACAGCAGCAGAGCACCGACTTGTTAACAGCTTCACAGGAAAGACACAAGCAGATTTGAAAAGGGATGTTATCACATGCTCGATGCAGTCCGATGTCGATAGAATGAACTTCCGGAGACAGTTCATCATGTTGATAGCGAAGTGTTTCTTCTTTCCCTCGCCAAAGACTACTGTTTCAGACATACATATACGGGCTGCCATTGATGTATCGAACCCAAGAAAAATATATTGGGCAAGGTACATTTATGATTTTTTAATTGAGGGAGTTCTGAGGTTTCAGGATGTAGGTAAGAAGACAGTGGATGGATGGATGTTCGCATTACTGGTGAGCCGTATATCCCAAACCTTTAATTTGTTGTTTGTTATTTTATAGTATATCCTGTTTATAGCAATTACTATAACTTTCAGATTATATATCTCCATGCTAACAAGCATGGAGATTTAGGAAGATATAATGGGAGAGAACCGTGGATCAGAGACTGGTTGCTTGTTGATCTGAAGAAGAAGGATGAAGAGGAGAGCACATCTCACTCGGTAATGCATAATATATATATATATATATATATATATATATATATATATATATATATATATATATATATATATCTTTTAATAGTGATAAGTGTGAAAGATATGTTAATCGGATCACTGCTTTTAATCTCTTACTTAAATAAAACTTATATGTTGTCCACTATAGGGGCTTCTAAATTTAATTGGGAAGATGTCCGGGTTACCGAACAAGCCCAACCGTGTATCAAAGAGAGGAAGCATTAGGAAAAAAAGAAAGTCTAATAGAAAGACTCGTAGAGAAGCTACCACGGTAGATGAAAACGAGACCGACATATTGGCTGGTCATGCATCATCTGCTGAATTTGATCAACAACCTTCCAAAAAAAGGCAATTCCATGATTTTAGTTTTGTTATAAACTTTTATAGCTCTAACCTGCGTATTTTCAATATTATTATAGTATAAAAATCTTTTACCATGTATAGAGTAATTAATTATTTATCTAATTCTAGAAGTGTGATGTTGATGCTGTAGCTAGTAAATCTATCTCTTAAAAACTGTTGGAGATACTTATTTTGAGCATGACAATAGACCTTACACATGTAAATACATCTTCTTGTATTTTAGAATTTATTCCATAATATAATAAATTTGATGACTTTGTGTCCTCTCCCGTTAAGTAATGCCAATACTAGTTACTTTAAATAGTATTTTGAAGAGCTAATTCTTGTCTTATTAATTTGGGTGTTATGTATATTTGATACCTAATGTTATCCGTGTGGCCTTACGGATGTTAGTTGATTGGAATAACGGATGTTATTGTCCATTCTATACTATATATTGTGGATGTTACTATTCATTATTTACATTATTCTACACGAATAAGCTTTGGGTGGACTTTAGAATTAACCTCATTTATGCATTTAAGCAGATTAGATTGACTTGATTACATCAGATTTGTATCATGTGTCTTTTGTTATTATCATTTATAGGTGTCAACTTCTAATTTATTTAAGAGTCCAAAAACAGGTTCATTAGGGGGAATAATGTGAGTATGAGGAAGACATGTGCTGAAATGTCCAAAGGGAATGAGACAATGCCTGACACACCTGTTGGAAATGGAACAGATGATAATGTCGATGAAGGACATGCAAAGCAAAGGCAAGTTTGATGAATTTAACAATAATATGAATTATTGAAAATTATATTAGGTGCATGAATCTTTTATCTCTGAATCTTTCATTCTTATGAGGTGGAATGTTTAATCAATAATAGATGTTATCCATATAATCTTATACTGGTTACACAACTTTCTTTACTTTATTTTAGGCTCAGATAAGAGCACTTAATTGTTAAGAGCACTCGGTTAAAAGCACTTAATTGTTAATGACTGTGCAGGGAACCCGGAGAACTTGCAATGGTAGTGTATGTTGCACCAGAGAACCCACCTCAAATTGACTTTCCAATCCCGCCATTCTCGCTTGGCATCACTCAGTTGCACATACCGGACTCACCGCCCGGATCCCCGGAAACAAATGATCGAAACGCGACTCCAGAAGCTGAAGTACCAGAAAACATAAGAAAAATAAAAGCTGTGGTAGACACACTAATGTCATCTGGGGGTGCTGCAATGTCTACAGGTGATGACATGAACAGGATATACAAGTGGGTGACAGATCGGAGGGGTGCAAAGAATCTCACGCTGGCATGGATTCGCAATGGGAGTGATGATGTTCAGCTGCAGTGAGCGGACCTTCAATCACTGGGATGGCGTAGAAGAGTAAGCGATACGGTAAGAGCAAACAAAAAAATTGTAATCAATTGCTGTGTATGTGTTCTGCATTAAAGTGCCATGAAATGTAATATGTTTACTCTATATAGGTGGTTGATTGTTGTGCCATGTTCAATGCTTCGAGCAACGTAAGGTTTTGCACGGATTTTTACTGTATTCCACCGAGACTAATGGTTAGTGCAATCTGTCCTTACCCACTTAAAATTAATTAATACAATAATTGCCTTGGTGAAGGATACTCTAAATTATTATGTTAGGTGTTTAACTAATGCAAAATGGGTTTACAGGCCATAATATTGACTGATGATAACATTGAACGATGTGCCGGGACGAACACTGGTTTTGTCCCTGTTCTTAGCAGCTTCATGGGCCGCGGGCAGCACTGGTTCGATGTAGGGAAGACAAAAAAAGTTGATTATGTTAGTAATTTACTTACTTACTTATCCATACACAAAATCTATTTTTTATTACAAGAATATGAAAAAATAACTATATGCTAACATGCTGTATTCAACGATGAAGTGGTTTGTTCAAGTGTGTAGAGATGATCACTAGTGGCTATATGTACTCCATCGAAAGACTGATAACCTATGGGTGTTAGACTCCATGCACAGTGGCCCACACTCGGAGTGCCGAGAGAAAATAGATAAATATGTAGTAATTGAGAATAGATTTGATGATGCATATTTTTTCGGGTGTTAGGTGTGGCCTTCCATGTTTTTTTTTCTTTTTAATATTTTCCTCCCTAATTTTTTTTGTCTGGCTTGTCGAAGGACTTTCTTCTCCAAGAGTTGGCAGCTACTGTAAACCCGAATATAGTATTCACAGCTGAGGGCTATGAGTGTTGCTATGAAACAAGGCTCAAAAAACAGCCAAATGGGTAAGTATCGAGATGAAAACGAAGAAAGGTTTAAAAAATTAACCCACACAAATTTTAATATGTTGACACGACTTTTTGTCATTTGTGTTGCATAGGTGGGATTGTAGCATATATGTCATTAAATGGATGGAAATGTGGGATCCAAAGAGCTTGGCGGAGGATGAATTGAACATGCCTATTTGGAATACGGTTAGTGAAGTCCAAAATATATACTGATGCTTATTTGCATATTTAATAACTGATAAAGAACTCTTCTTGGATGAATTCTACTTATGATGGCTGGATTTATAGTTGCATCTTTAGAGTGTTTTATACCAAACACAAATACATCTGTTTGTGACCACAGGCCCAGTTGCAACAAATTCAGAAAGAAATTGTAACTGACATTCTAATTTGCAAAGACAACATCTCTAGGAGTGAGATAAATGGTGTACTCAATGTACCATATCGACATGTGGATGATAGGGGAAAGAAGAAAAATCTTGAAGATCCTTGGACGAACCCACGGACAAGATCACTGGTTCGAAGGGCAGAACAGGCCAAGAAAGCTAAAAGGAACTATAAGCCATAAATTGAGATTGGAGTTGGTCGGTGTGTGTTTTTTGTTAATTTGTTTTCAAAATTTAATGGATGTTATCATGGAATACAGATGGATGTTATCGGATATAAACCAAAACCGGGTGCATCTTTATTAAAGGATTACCTATATTGGACAGCAGGGTAAATATATACATAAATAATTAATTAGGACTAGAGTTGGTGTGTGTATTTACGGTTGATATGGTTGTAGGATTTACGTGCTTTTTATCATGAAATTTTTGCAAATGGATTTGGATTTGGACTGAACAAAAAAAAAAGGATTCAGTATCCCAGTTAATAATTATGTAATAAAGAAATTGTTTTTAAATTGTTAGATTATTTTTTTATATGTTTTTGGCTTTTTTTTGCTCAAATCGAGATCACATTGTTTGAAGTTTGGACTTTCTTTCGAATATCTGCTAAAAAATTTATGGACTATACAGTTATCCATGCTTAACAGCCACCATATAATATCTATGCCCAAGCAATAAATATTCAATCGTGGTTGTTATTCTAATAAAATAAAGGATGTTATTGGAGGTAAGTGGTTGTTATTCTAATAAATTAAAGGATGTTATTGGAGGTAAATAGAATACATGTCTGGATATGCCTTTTTGATGTCTAATTTTTTAAATAATGGAAAAAAGACCTTATTGTATACGGATACTTTTGATATTCAATTTTAAAATTCATGTATTGCACCACATTATCATAATGATCAAATTATCAACTTAACATTTATTAAGATAAAATATTAGTAACAAATAATAACGGTAAGAAAGAGTAAAAGAATAAAAAAGTTGTAATTTAGTTGCCCATGTCTGTTATTATATTTTATTTAATAATGTTAGATGAAGCTGTAGCAAGGTAAAATAAAAGTTGAGTATATTAAAATACAAAAAATAAACCCAATAAACCACCAAAATCATGATAACTTAAAATAACATTGAAGCATGGGCTAAGTACAAAGTAGTTGCTAAACTCTAATGCTTATGATTTCTAATGTTGTTAAACTTCGAATCCTCCAAAAATGCTTCCTGTGGAAAAAAATTTAAAAACAAAACAAAAGAGGAAACAATAAGTAAATGGATATGACATGAATGCTACGAAAAATACACTAGGTACACATACACAATTGTTCGGTGTTATGGAATGGATTCAATAGTGATATGAAGGAGTCAGAATGCGTAGCCAAATTCTCTGTCATTTCTGAACAAGCCCATTGCGTATCTTTGTAGGAAGATGCCACATTGGTAGGAGATGGTTGTGCAGTACCATTAGGTCCCTAAACACACAAATCATATTGAAAAATAACATCATCACTTATCATCCATTCAACCCACTTAAAATAAACAAATGACGTGAAAAAGGGAGTAGATCTCATATTTACCTTGTTACGATTGTGAGTGTTCTTGTGTTTGCGTGCCCTCTTTTTAATAGAATTTTCTAGTTCTGCCCCAAGTCTGGTGGACATTGGATGACCTCGCGTAGGAACACGACGTGGGCCATGTAGCTCATCCATACTAACGGGACACTCATCACGGGTATGTGAGTAAACCGCACTTGGTACATGTGCAGCTTGATACTCGGATTCCTTATGTTCTTTGAGCTTCTGCCGAGCATTGTCCATGGCATCATGCAATATAGCAGCAACCTCCTGAGTAGCCACGAAATCCTGAGCAACGTTGTAAAAATCAGAACACAATTCCCTAAAAATGGTCATGCTTTCATCAAAACGGTCCATGTCAATGCTACTCCTGATGTATGTGTGTCTCCGACTAACATTCTTACTCCATCGGGATAGAATGTATTGTGAGGACACTGCTGTCACACGAAAATGTAGGAGAACTGCAAGACTGTGGCAGCATAGAATACCATTCGATTGGAACATAAAGCAATCACATTGAACGTCTGATGACTGCGAGCAATACACGACTTGGTATCTGCTATACACTGACATGTCAAACACCATCTTTTGTTCGTCAACTTCACAAACTATACTTGTACCATGATGGTTGACTGAGGAGATGTCACAATCGGTCTTTTTTATAAATTGATCATGAACGTCTCGAAACATGGAGTTTGTATATTCTCTCTGGAATTGCTTTTCTATTGGTGAGCTAGAAACACAGGGGATAATACTCCTTAAATCAGCAGCGTCACACTCAAGCTCCTTTTGCTCTTTGTCTATAACACATTTTTGGTATTGGCGAACAAATTGCAACAAAGATCTTACTGTTTAAGTACTTATCAAAAACTGAATGCATGCTCTCACTACGTTGTGTGCTCCTCATGCCAGCCCAGAATTCGTCCTTGAAAAATACTGGCACCCACATGTGTCGGTTAGTAAATATATCTGCAAATGAATAGAAAACAAAATACAAATAAAAAAAAACAAATAGCATAAGTTAACCCATAAGTGCAACATCCATATTGACTATAAAATAACATCTATAAAAAAGCCACACATGGATAGTAATGAGCCGGAAGATTATACTACCATTTAGCCACCGAGAATTGTGGAGGTCATACTCTTCAATGAAACCGTGCCAATCTCTCTCAAATGAGTCCTTAGATTTGGATTCAAACACAATCCTCTTCATGCATGTGATAAGCTTATCGAAACGACGGTAACCTACCAGCTTGTTTGGTATCTTGTTTAGGATATGCCATATGCACCATCTATGGCGTGTGTGTGGTAATGTTGTCTCTAATGCAGAACGCATCTGCAGCGACTGATCTGTTATAACACATATAGGGGCCTTACCCATGCACTTCAACCAAGTACGAAAAAGCCATTCGAATGTATGAGTGTCCTCATTCTGCAATAATGCGCACCCAAGAAGCGTAGACATCCCATGGTGGTTGACACCTACGAAAGACCTAAATGGCATGTCGTACCTAAACAATGGAAATATAAGAACATGTAATGTAGGTGGAAACTATAAATGCCTTTCATGGAAAAAAGTCTAATTAAGTCCAACAGAAAAATAATAATTCCGTACCTATTAGTCTTGTAAGTAGTGTCAAACGTCACAACATCACCAAAATATTCCCATGCAGCTCTACACCGAGCAACGGCCCAAAACACATTTCTAATGCTATGGTTTTCATCCACATCTATTTCAAAGAAAAAGTTTGGATTGAGCTCCTTCATCCATGAGAATTGCCTAAGTAACTCTTTTGGATCTGTCTCATCTCCGGAAATGCGTAAGTGACGACTGATGTAATTTCTAACATCCTTCTCTGTAAAGGTGAGGTTGGCAGGGCCACCAACGGCATTGGCTAGTGCCTAGTACGTCTTACTCGGTCTAATGCCAGCTTGGTCATTTTACTGTATCAGGTCCTTCACATGCATACTTAGCTGACGGTTTGCTGAGAACATTCCAGATAGCTTCGGATTAAACGGGTGTGAGTGGGATAACTCTACTCGAGAAATCTTCCACTGTCCTGTCATTTTATCTAATGCCAAATAGCAACAGGCTTTACAGTTTGTTGAGGCCACTGTTTTCCTTCTCTTGGGTGCCTTTACACGGGATGTGCGGTATCCATCTCTATTACAATGCAAAGCCTGATTAACAACCACCCTCTGATCGCTTCTAGTCTCCCAACCGGTGGTTCTTATTTTGACGACAAATCCAGTCCTAGCTGCATATCGGTAATAATATGCACGCGCATCTTCTAATGTGCCGAAGCACATTCCCTCCTCGGGATCTAGCTCCTCTTCACCAATGGCTTGGTTTATGACCTGAAAAAAAAACAAAGAAAGAAAAAAAAATAAATGAAACTCTACCCAATAGTTAACTATATAAAAGTAGATAATTTCACTATCGAGTATAACAAAATAAAACACAATACTGTAATTTTAGGTGCTAATTTCGTTTTATTATGTATGTTAACGTGGATGTTAATTTCTATTTTTTTATTTATATATATTTTTTATTTTTTTATTTACATTCTCTATTGTATTTTAAGTAATTTAGAATTAAATATTATAAAAAAATTATTGGTCATCAAAATATTTATTTATATGATTTATCTCTCATTTAACTTAAAACACAAACAAGAGGATGAAAACACCCATGTCCTGACGTTTCTTTTTCAGAACAGGCACAATGGTTGTTTATATGTTCCAATAATAATAATAATAATAATAATAATAATAATAATAATGATAATAATAATAATTATCAAAGGCATATAGTAGGACCATAGCTCCTATTTTCCTATATTTTTTTTAAATCTTCCAAATATTTTTATACATTAATAATATTTTATCTGCATAAATTTAAATATAAAAAAGTAAATGAAAAAATAAAAAAATACCGATTTAATGAAATACTTATTATAGATTAGTTATTAAGAGCGGGCTAATGGAAAGAAATTTGAGTAGGTATATGAAGTTTTGGTGTAACCAATAGAACCCATGTGTCCAGTTTATATATAAAGTACAAACTTGCACGGTTCTATTTAAAAAGTAAAAAATTCAGTTTATTCATAACGATTTATTTTTGTTTGTGATGATGCTAAAGTGAAGGGGGATATATATATAACATGAGTGATCATGTATCATTTGTCGGTGGCAAATTTATTTTTTCTTTGACGTAAATAACAAACAAATAATGATAAAAGATGTTACGTATATAATTAAAATGCTAAAAAATACAAAAAAAAATAATCCGGGTAATTATCATACCTCATCAGAGCTAGTGTAGTTTTCTATATTTTCAGAACTTGATTGACTGGCAATAATTTCATTGGGTAAGTCCGTCTGTTGTTCAAATTCTTCAGCACCTTCTACCATAGGTACTGTATTAAGGTCGAAATCAATTGCCATATAAATTACAATGATAAAAAAAATGTTTTGTAAAATTTTTTGGCTTATACACTATTGTGCTTGCAATGGTGTTATTCTTGTGATTTTTGAATGAGTATGAGTGAATTAACATACAGTATATATTAGGATAGGTTTCATGTTTCATATCTCCCATAATTGATGATAAATACCATAACGGATAAAGAATCAATTGCAATTATTTAATGTAATTGATATTATAATTACCGTTTTTAAAGATAATCATTATTAATCTTTATTGTATTCTTATATATAAAAATCAAATTATAAAACAGAATATTAAATATTGATTACAATAGTGTCTAATAAAAAGGGATATGATTTTATAATTAATATCACTAATAAACAGATTTGATAAGAACAGTAATAAGTAGAATGATAAGAGAGTGGAATAAAAAATAAAACTGTTATTAAGAGATATAAATGAAGTAAATTATGAAAAGTTTTGGCTGATTATGGCTGAAAAACTTTGGTTACCAAACTTTTTCCTTATTACGAGAGATCACCCTTCCATATATATTTGCCTTGTTTGCTTAAACTGTGAAGCTGAAATCTTAACATTTGCGTTGATATTCAACATTATTTAAATTGAACCACTTTAGAGTATTATCTAGAATGTAGGTGAAACTTATCAAGTATGAATTAGAGTAGGACCTGAAAAGCATTTACAGGTTACAAGACAAAATTCGAAGGTAACAGGCTAGCATGGTGGAAGAACACACTTCTCAAGTTGCAACAAATTTTCCCTCATAAATACCACCATGTGGTGGGTGTTGAAATCAGATTCAATTCTTTCATTTGTTCTTTTATATATTTATTTTATTCTTTTCCGATAATAATTCGTTCACTTGTTTTTTTTTATATATAAATTTTATTCTTTCTGTATAACATTAATAATTCCTTCACAAAATTAAAACGACGGCCTAACTTTTTTTCACCCTTTTTTTTAAGAATCTCCTTATATATATGAGCAATGCTAGGGGGCCAGCAATTTTTGTGATTGTTAGCCATCAACTAGCCATCAATGATGATTTGATAGTATGAGATTGGTGTGAGATTTCATCCAATAACTCATCTTTCTCTGTTGCTGGTTACATGCTAGCCAAAATTCAATAAAACTGTTGTCCCTAAATTTTTCCTAAATATATATCAGCATTATTCACTGCCTTTTACATGGATCGGATATTTGCATTGACAAAGTAGAGTTTAACAAGAATAATAATCAAATTTAATATATAAAAATTTTCTCAAACGAAAAAAAATAATGATATTTAAGTTTCTTAGGGTATTTTTTGTTGGTAAATTAAGAATTAGTCTATTGTAAATTTAAACTCTATTTAAATATTTATTATTAACTAATAATAAATTACTGTACATAAAAAATAAAATTTAAATTTTCGACATTTATTTAACTGACCTAGCAATTTTACACTAAATCAACTTAAGTTGGCTAAAAAGATATAGTGATATTAGTAGTTGTTAATTGTGAAGCCATATATATGTTATTATTGGTAACATCATTTTCAGTATCTACTACTACTTTGATAGAACAAACAAACTTTAAGTTTTATTTTTCTTTGATGTTGACCAGTATATCCTAGCTTCCATATTCAGTTATAGTTCGATCCAGAATGAGTAATCAAAATACAAATTGTCAACGACAACTTGACAAGAAAACTAATCTTGTATACCATCCATTAATACTAATTAATTAGTACTAACCCAACTACTATTAATAAATGTAAGGATTTATCTATTTTATTTCCTAAAGATACATGTTTAGATTATAAAATTTGACAAAAAAAATTATTAAAAATATAAAATATTTAAAATATTTTACTAATAATAAATTTATTATGTGTCGAACACATATTAGCTAAACGCTAAATGTAAAACTACCGTTTTAGTAGAATTTTGTTAATCGGATTGTTTTAAGAACAGTACTATATATAAAAGAGTTTAGCTAATTTATGTCCTAAGTATATATATTAAAATTACAAATTGAAGATTTTTTTATTGAAAATACAAAAAAAATATTTTTAATATATTTATTTTGTATTTGTTAAGAGAAAATATTTAAAAATTTTATTAATAGTAGTCTTATCATATCTTTTTAGGACATATATTAGTTAAACTTTTATAAAAATGAATTTTTCCGTAAAACACTTGTTAAGAATTTAAAGCTAGAAATATTTTAAAAAAGTGAATTTGAATGCATTTGAATACCACTATAGAAACTTTGAAATCTAGTATTTTTTTTTCTAAAAACGTTTTAGAAATTTGTTCAAAACCCCTTTAAAAATATAAATTTAAGATTCCCATGCATTCATCGATCAATTATCAATGTTTTTCATTTAAACTTTCATTACTATAATAATTTGTGGGTATTATATTGTAAATATTACAGTAGACAACATACATTACAAAATATTTGAATTAAAAAGTTATTACGACTTTCTACCCTAATAAATCGTTATGGACAACATTTTAAGAAGGTTTTAAAAGCACTAGATAGCGGTTAGGAAGTTAATGAGTTTTTATGAAGATTGAGGAGAGTGAGAAGTGTGGACTTTATGCTTTAAATGCACAACAATGGAGTGCTCAAAACCAAGCATGTTACTCGGTTACCATTTGGGCAAAAGCATTGAATTTTTCTACCAACTCACATTAATGATCTTGCATGGCTTCATCAAAAATAATAAAAATTTTAATCAAAATAATCAAAATTTATCTTATTTAATTTTTATTAATTACTTATCGTTATAATTAATAAATATTAAATAAAATAAATTTTGACGAATTTTTTTTTTCAAACATTACCAATATTATTAAGCCTGCTATATAGGCTATATATGGAGCACTTGTCTTACTCTTAGGCTTGCTAGTTAGCTTCAAATTATGTTGTCCATCGCTGGAATCATAAAATGTTTTCGTGTCAAACCAGCTGTTTGCATGCCATGATGCCTACGTTTTGTTTTGTCAATTTTGTTATCCAAATCAAAGTATTTGTAATAATAATTAAAACACATTTAGTTGTTAGAAATTAGAAATACAAAACATTAGCCTATAATTTAAAAATTTTGTTAGATAAATAATAATTTTTGTGAACGATGTGATTTTAGAATTGGTCTAATAAAATAAAAAAAAATTATTCTATTTTCAAATTATTTTTCAAATTCTAACATTAAGATAACTATTTGCACGCCTAATAATAAATTGAACATCCACCTATTATTAATTATGCATGAGTAAATCGAATCAAAAAAAAATAATCATCCAATTAAAAATAATAAACATAATCATCCGACATATCTATTCACATCGTTTAATATTCTCATTCTTTACCTATACTTTTCCATAATTTAATCGATTGAACCAAAAGGTAATCTCCACATAAGGAATTGAAGTTGCGAGTTATTAGTATTAGTATATCTGTATAGAAGTCAACTAAGTTTTCTTTTCTTTTATTTATTCTTTTGGTTCTGACAGTTAGCTATGTTTGACGTGAACATGTATTTATTAAGAGGACAGTGATATGAACTATGAAGATAGCATCATTAACAATGTGCTAATGAAGTAATTAAATGCTACCTACCAACGAAGTTCCCCCCTCTGCGATATATGCTTAGAGAGTAACACTGTAATTAACGAACTTGTATGATGAAAATGATAACCAAAGATAGATAAAATTAAGTTAAGAGCCTTAATTACATTACATTGTTATATAATATATGCTATTTGAATTCCACATAACAGCATAGTAACATACTTAGCTTGATGCTATTGTTAGCAAGTAAAGTGGATTTAAAAAAAAAAAAGAATATTTCCACCGCCCTTAATTAGAATATCACATCTAAAACATGAACTTTGGGCGTACATTGAATGCCATCACGTAAGTTATATAAAATCTACTGACTCATCATCACTACTTACTACAATTCCTTGGCATTTTGCATAGAAAAAATGAAGGATGTTACGTACACTCATGAATATATATATATAAGCATGCAGTTCTGAATTCTGATCATAACGAAGACCAACAATCCTACATGCATAGGTACAGGAATTTATTATTAGTCACTTCATTCTTTAATTCCCATGGATGATGCTTATTATCAAGGGAAATAAAGAAATGATCATAAACTCTAATCTTATAACTCTTGAGTTGCTCCTGCATGACCCATTAATGTGATGTTATACCATGCGGTCCTATGTGCGCTGTATATGTACCCAATTATACCAGAAATTTTTGGTGTAGCAATTTTTTATATTTTTTATTATTATTTGACTAATATAAATATTATTATTTTTAATAAATAAATTTTATTATCTATACGTGTAAATTTTAAAATAATATAGGTATAAATTATATTAATTTATATATGTAAAATTTTAGTAAATATAAGTGTAAATTATATATTTTTGTATGCAAAATTTCTATGACAAATTATTGCTAGTTAAAAATAATAATATTTTATGGCTATATAGCATTGTTTAAAACTTTAAATTATATATGCAACTCAAATTAAAGCAAACTAACTTCAAATATTTAAAATTAATATTTAAATTTGTTTATCAAAAATAGATTTTGAAAATGAAAAGTTTTGTACTGAAAAATTAAATATTTAAAAATTTTAATATTTATTATTAATAAAATCATTTGAAAAATAAGTACGTGATTCAAACTGAAATATCATTTGTATTATATTTAGTTCGTTAAACTGCTACATTTATTTAAGTGCTACATATACGTAATATCCCCCTTTTTTGTGTTTGTGGTATATATATATTATTTCTAGTTAGACTTTATTCTAATAAATTTAGGTTGCTCCAATAGTTATTTGATCACTCTTTTGTATGTTTAAATGAATTTGAATGAATTAATTTTGACCTGATAAATTTAAAAATATCGTGAGAAATAAAAAATAAAAATAAAACTCATTCTTTAGCCATTTTTTAGGAAAATATATAGGATCTTAAGTATGTTTTTATAATTTAGAATACTTGATACACACAAGAATATAATACTCCTATTATAAGTTTGCTTCATCATAATAAAATACATTGTTTAGGATTTTTTGTGCATATAATTAATTATAATAATGAATTTTTAACAGAGTTATATACATATAGTTATGTAGATTTTATTCTTTATGTTACTACAAAATTATTTTGGTGCTTACGTAGTAAATTTAAAGAAAAAAACTTAATAAAATTATTTTCTATTTTTACTTTTTTTTCTCTTTTTTATTTATAAAAATTTAAAAATAAAAAATAAAAATAAAAAAATAGAAAATAAAAATATAAATTAAACGTAGCCTAAGATATTTTTAGTTTATTAAAAATATTAAATATAAATACATACATAATTTAATTCATTTATAATTTTTTATATTATAAAAATAGACATAGACTAGACTTACAGGCGAGGAGGGGGGATTTGAAGTTTGAATAAAAGAATTTGTAAAGAGATAGAAGTAGCGATGAGTGCATGGTAGTGTTGTGAAATGTGAATAGTTGGTCTGGGTCCATTTCATTGAATTTCACATTATATCCGCGTCAATTTAATGCACCCAACAAACACTCCCAACCGTAGAAAAGTTAAATAAAAGCATTACTCTATTCTATTATATATACTATATACTATTAAACAAAGTGCTCATTCATTCACACTCACACACACTTCATTTCTTGCTTCAATGGCTGCTTTGGATCTCTTGCTTCTTCTTGTGGTGCTTCTTGGCCTGTGGAGCAATAATGGGGTTAGAGGTGCACCACAAGTACCTTGCTACTTCATATTTGGAGACTCTTTGGTTGACAATGGCAACAACAACCAGCTCCAATCTCTTGCTAGAGCTGATTACTTGCCTTATGGCATTGATTTCCCTACTGGTCCTTCTGGAAGATTCTCCAATGGCAAAACCACTGTTGATGTCATTGGTAATATACATCTTTAATTTGTGTTTATTACTCATTTGATATATACTACATTGCTTGCTATTCAATGTGCATGCATCGGTTTGATTATTTCTATTGTGTAACACATCAAAGAGAGGACCTTTAATGTTTTTCACCTTTAAGAAGCATCAAGCATTTGTATTTTCTATAACACAGAATGCAGTGAATAACAAAGTTACAGAACAGAACAAGAACACTGTTTTGGTGGCACACTTAGTACTACTTGCTATAATAACTCTACATATATATATGAGAGTTACACCTTTTGAGGTGTGTTGCTAGCACTTAAATTCCATTCACATGGGATTGTTACATAGCATTCAATGTGGAATTTATGATAGTCTTGTGGTAGTGGTACTTCTTTGACTAATAGTTACAAATGCAACTAAAGAAAGAAATAAACATTTACTGTGTTTAGCAAATAACAAATAATTAAGAAGAGGGTGCATGCAAGTCTTATCTAATATTGATTTTGTTTTGAAATGTGACAGCTGAGCTTTTGGGATTCGATGATTACATACCACCCTTTGCAACAGCCAGTGGTGATGACATTCTCAAAGGTGTCAATTATGCTTCTGCTGCTGCTGGAATCAGAGAGGAGACTGGCCAGCAACTGGTTCGTAGTACCCTTCATTATTATTAGTTTGATGAAAGAAGAGTGTTGTGTTTGAAAATTGTTGATATGAATGCAGGGAGGGCGTATTAGTTTTAGTGGACAGGTGCAGAATTACCAAAACACAGTGTCCCAGGTGGTAAATATACTAGGAAATGAGGACTCAGCTGCAAATTACTTGAGCAAGTGCATATACTCAATTGGGTTGGGGAGCAATGATTACCTTAACAACTATTTCATGCCTCAGTTCTATTCTAGCAGCAGGCAGTACTCTACAGAAGAGTATGCTGATGTTCTTCTTCAAGATTATACCAAACAACTTCAAGTTAGTCTCTCTTTATATCCTTTTTCATTAAAGTATAAACATAATTAACCACAATAATTAATATGATGATTTAATTCATTTATTCAGAGTCTGTATAACTATGGAGCAAGGAAAATGGTGCTGTTTGGGGTTGGTCAAATAGGGTGCAGCCCAAATGAGTTGGCCCAAAACAGCCCAGATGGTGTTACATGTATTGAAAGAATCAATGATGCAAACCAAATATTCAACAACAAATTGAAATCTCTTGTTGATCAACTCAACACCCAACTCCCTGATGCAAGATTCATCTACATAAACTCCTATGGTATCTTCCAAGATATTATAAGCAACCCTTCAGCCTATGGTAAATTCTTATTCCAAATTAAACATGCTATATATGATATGGTTCATGATATATGAATGAATTTGATTGAATGATCCAGGGTTCAGTGTTACAAATGCTGGATGTTGTGGTGTGGGAAGGAACAATGGTCAAATAACATGTTTGCCAATGCAAACACCATGTGAGAACAGAAGGGAGCATCTGTTTTGGGATGCATTTCATCCAACTGAGGCTGGGAATGCCGTTGTTGCTCAAAGAGCTTATAGTGCTCAATCTCCATCTGATGCTTACCCTACTGATATCAAGGGCTTAGCTCTGATCTGATCTGATCTGATCTCTCGCTATAAATGCATATATATAAATGTATGTGCCACAATTAATGTTCTAGAAATATGTTATTTCTTTCTTTCTTTGCAAGGCATAAGAATATGGAAATTTCCTTCTAGTTTGTTAGTACATATATAGTACTAGGGGAATGCTAGGGGGACAATGAATTTGGTGAACAATATGAACAACCACCAATCAAATAAAAACACACTATACTTTTAAATTAACCCTCTAAATTTTAATATTAAAATAACCATCCGTATACTAGTAAAATGAACATCCAATTTACATTGTTTAATATTTTCATTGTTCACCTATACTTTTCCATAGTACTAATATGCTGTAACTTCTCATAAGGTTTTGGAAGATTGCATATTGCATAGTGAATACTATTACTAAGTTATTGGATTATTGATTATTGATGCCCATTATAAAATTTACTCCAATTATTGATGTCTCTTGTGGAATTGACACACAATTATAATGGGTAAAAAAGATGTTTCCAATAAGCATTATCAACATGGCAATAGGTGGCCCAATAAGATAGCTACACCTAAGACCAAGCCTATACTTTTTTCTTTTTCTTTTTCTTGGTCAACAGAATTGAAGTTGATTGAATATATAAAAATGAAGTTGGGTAATTCCTAATTCTTATTTTAGATGTAAATATAGTTATGAGTAATGGTAGGCCTGGTTATAGGAGGTTGTTACGGTTGACTTGTGTTTGGTTTTATTGGATTACCGATAATAACTGCCACAGAGTTAGTTAACCTTTGTTTCAATGTGTAGGTGGTTAATTACATGCACTAGAGTATACTAGTGTGTCCATGAAATGTCCCAAATCAAATACACCACAAAAATGTATCAACATTTCCAAAAAACTAGGTCATACCTCGTGATGCTTCTTTTTCTCTCTTGCCTCTTTTTCTCTCTGTATATATTTTGTGTTGCTCAAATAGTAACATTTTTTTCACACAAATCAGAAAACATGGGTTGTGAGAGTAAATTATGGTTGGTATTTGTGTTGATGAGTGGTGTAACAATTGTTGTTGGGGAGCCCCAGGTGCCTTGTCTATTCATATTTGGGGACTCTCTAAGTGACAGTGGAAACAACAACAAGTTATCCACCGATTGCAAAGCTAATTACTTCCCTTATGGCATTGATTTCCCTGATGGCCCAACTGGAAGATACACTAATGGCCTCACTATTGCTGACTTTATCAGTAATACTACTACTTAATTTATCCACAAATTTATCATGTCACATGTTCTTGTCTTCATGGCTAAATTCTTATAAAAGTTATGACTTTTATCATTTTAATTCTTATGATTCAAAATTTACGGTATTAGTTCTCAAGATTCAATTCTAAAAATCATACTAGTCCTTAGATTTTTTTCGGTATTGAGTTAATGAGTGAAATGTTAAGTTGTTTTGACTTGTCATGCTAGTTAGATACCAAATAAAATAATATTATTTTTTTGTGCTTAAACAAAGTAAAAATGAGATAGTTTTAGAAAATAAAAAAATAAAACGCTTTATACATCATATAAATTCTTTTTTTTCCTCATTTTTACTTTGTTTAAACGCAAAAACGAAATAACATTATTTAGTCTTGTGTCTAACATAGCATGTCAAAATCAATTTAGTATTTTAATCGCTCATTCAATGTTAAAAAGAGTAAAAAAAATCAATATATATAGTATCCAAAATTTAATTTTGAGAATCAGTATAATAATAATAAATTTTAGATTGAAACATTAAAATAATAAAAAAAATCATAAATACGAGAGACCACTCTAAGAATTTAGCCCGTCTTCGTTCAATAATTGAGTATTATGTATGCATGTGATGTATATATTAACAAAATTGAAATGAGTAGCTAGGTAGCTGAATATGATTGATTATTGCAGCACAACTATTGGGATTTGACCATCTTATCCCTCCCTATGCTAATTATGGTGGTTACGATATCAAGGAGGGTGTCAATTATGCATCCGGCTCTGCGGGAATTCGCTATGACACCGGAAAACATTTGGTATATTATATATCAACAAACTTATATCAATGAATTAGTAGTGTGTTATATAAGCATGATTTGTGATGATTAATTATTAACTCAGGGTGATAATGTGGAGTTGGAGAAGCAGCTACAAAATCACAAGGTAATAATATCAGAAATCACTAAGCAAGTTGGAGGAAGAGTTGAGAATGTGGAAGAAAGACTAAAAAAATGCTTATATTATGTGAACGTAGGAAGCAACGATTTCATAAACAATTATTTCCTGCCCCAACATTACCGTTCTAGTGCAAAGTATTCCCCTGAAGAATTCGGTGCGGAACTTGTGAAACAATATTCACAGCATTTAAAGGCATTGCACCAACTTGGAGCAAGCAAGTTTGTTTTGGTTGGATTGCACCTTCTAGGCTGCATTCCACATGAAATTATTACTCATGGCAAAAACCACTCCCTATGTGCCACTGAAGTGAATAACGCATCACGTATGTTTAACAACAAGCTTGAAGCATTGTCTCAGCAACTCAACAAACAATTCTCTGATTCCAATTTCATCTATGTCAACACTCCTCTTATGGCATCTCATATCCCTCAATTAAACCACCCCCGGGGTAATCAAATCGTCACCTATTATATTAAGCAGTTTTATTAATTAATTAATTAATTAATTATATATATATTTGATTTGGATTATTTCAGGTCATGGAGGTATTTTTAGATGCTGCGAGGTAGGATCCAATGGACAGTGTAAAGAGGAGCATGAACCATGTCGGGACAGGAGCCTTCATGCATTCTTTGATGACTTTCATCCAACTGAAATTGTCAACCGTTTCTTTGCACGTTATTCTTATCACTCTCCTTCTAAATCCTACACCCTCCCAATGGATATTAGTCAACTTGTTCGATTGTAATCTGTTGTTCGTGTATAATTAGATTAATTAATATTAATGAATATTTATTATAAAATATTATCTCTCTTATCTTTTTTTTATCCTCTCTCTTATCCTTTTTAACATAATCAACGTTTTATGATTCTCACAAGATCATTTTTTACCTTTTTTATGATCCTCACACTATCATTTTCATATGATACCATCACAGAAATGGTTGAAATCGCAATATTAATAAAAATAGTTTTATATAATTGCCATCATTAATGTGAACCTAGCTATATTCTGCGTGCATATATATAATATGATGTAGTCTTAGTAGAAATTAAATATATACTTATAGGTGATGATCATACATTAAATTAAATGTCATATGGGGTTTTTCATTTTAAATAATTAATTATTTCCAAGCATATGAAAATCACGAGTCTGATACCTTAAACTGCATTTCGCACGAGAGAGTTGCAAAATCAACATGCTTAATTCATGCAATTGACTTGAAAAAATTGAGTTCATTTTTTATGCACTTGTATGTTCCACTCATTTAACACGAGGATGGTTGAAAATGTCTTTATTTTTATTTTAATTAAAACTCTATGCATGGAGAACATGTGGAATTCAACTCATGTAAGACATGAGAAATGAGTAGAACAAATGTGAAAAAAATTAATTCAATTTTCTGTTTTTTTGTGCAAAATGTGAAAAACATGTTGATTTCACAATTGGTTGGTGTGAAACGCAATTTATTTTTTCAAAGCAATATCCTATTGCAAAATGATATAATATAAGTTGCATATATATACTTGCAACTTCTTTCTACAACTTTTGAGTATGTTTGGAAATAATTTTTTTATTTATTTAAATAAAAAACCTTCATATGCTAAGACCAAGATCACATACTAAATCGGATAATTCCGAAAAAAAAAAAAAAACACACCACATAGAAGAAGGAAATAAATTATTGGTAGGTATGTAGATAGATAGATATATAGAGGCTTAGACTAATTGAAGGGACATGTGATCTTGCCTAGCAGCAGTAGCAGCATAGTGGTTTTCATTGTTATTGGGTTGTAATGCAGTGACTTGGAAGTAGCCACGAGACTCAAATTGATGCTGCTCATTGTGATGAGATTCATTATTGTTATAGTTTGTTCCTCCTCCACTCAACACATTATTGTTGTTGTTATTGCTATGTTGGTTCCTCTCACTTTCTGCTATCTACATACACAAAATAATTAAGCAACACCCATGAATGTTAATCATATTATATTAGGAAAAATTATATTTTTTTTTATAAAATTTGTCAAAAATTTTAAAATTTTTATTTATATTAAATATACTAGTGACAGTTAAATTTTTAAAAAATTTAGGATTAATTCAATAATAATACATAACCATTATTTCTGATTTGTTTGTATTGATAATTGTTCTTGTAAAATTATTATTGAATTGATTCTAATTTTTTTAAAAAGTTAGCTGTTTTAAATATATTTAATATAAATTAAAAAATTTTAAAATAAAATTTAAGAATATTTTTAAAATTTTTAACAAATTAAAGAACAAAAAATATTCTTTACCCATGATATTACACATGTTATGTGAAATATGCAGATGCATACCTTAGCTCTAAGAAACTGGTTGTTGTTATGCAAGTCTACCTCCTGTAAATTAAAGTAGTTTAGTACATTTAACATTTGAAAGCCATATAATCTAAAGAAATAATAATAATAATCAATGTTACAAATAAACATTTACCCTCTTCTGCATGTAATCTATCTCTGCAAACAGCAGCTCGTTCTGATGTAGAACAAACATGAAGTAATTAATTAATTTGAAAGCAATAATATATATATATACTCTTAGTTTCTAAAATAATAAAAGAAAGATATATGTATATAAATACCTTCTTGGAACGAATTTTGCTAATCCCTTTTTCCAATTTGGTCTCAAGGTTTTTGAGATCCTTGACAGCCATATTGCTCAAAGCCTCACCCAAGATTTGCCTGCATCATGCAATAATTGTTAAATTTTTCTGTGATTCAATTATTTAGTAATAATTGATTCATTGAACTTGCCTGTTGTGGTTCTGAAGGTTACTGATTTGCACACGCAGTTTTGCAGATTCTTGCTGGTAATGCTGAAACAATATATATATTTAGTGAAGTATGATGCTGATGAGATTAATAATGAATTAATAAGTAATAACCTGAGCATTAATCTCAGAAGTGGAACCACCATTAGAAGAATCTGAACTGGCTTTCTTGTACCTCTCAATAGATGCTTTGACACTGTTAAAACGTTGAAGAATTGAAGGTCAAATCATCCAACTCAATGAGTTAACTCAACCTTAAACGCAACTATTCAAATGCCTCAACGTCAAACTCTGATTGGATTTGATCAAAAATAAAATGTTAAAATAGTACCCTACTCTTACAAATACCTTAATTCCCTCGACCCACTCATTGGCTGCACCTGCCACCGTGGCACACCTTCCCACAATATCATTGCTTCAACCATTTCTAGACCTATGTTTTCTCTCTCCCACTTCCACCAAAACCATTACACACCGGATTTTTCGTTTCATTAATTACTCTGCAACTCCATTAATCTTAACTAGTCATTTTATCATTTATAAAATGTGATAAATTAAGAATTTACATGTTTAAAAAATGTCATTTTATTATAATAAAATAAATGGCTTATTAAGTAAGTGTGCTCTTTTATGGGTTTTCATTTTTCAATCAAGTAAACGGTTCAAAATTGCTTTTTTTTTTTTTTAATAAAAACTTTAACCACTGTGCTGTACTAATTTGGATCTTTGCTTGTTCCTTCTTTTGACTTTTTTTTTTTAAAAAAGGGAAAAACCCCACATGATTTAACTTTGTTCGGAAAAATGTTCTCTAACAACAAATTGTTTTGTGCAATAATGGATCAACACTTACTTTACCATTCTAAATTTCAAGATCATTTCCATATTAATAAAACAATGGTTTATTATGCAAGTGTGCTCTTGAGAATTTCAAGAGCAAAAATTTAAAAAAAAAAGTTCAGAACTTTCAATACATCTTTTGCGGTAAATATTTAAACTTTCAATCAAGTAAAGGGTTCAAATTTTTTTTTTTAAGAAAAAAAAAAACTTTATCCACCGTCTTGTACTAATTTGGATGTTTGCTTGTTCCTTCTTTGAATTTTTTTTAAAGAAACAACCCCACATGACAAAATAAACTTTGTTTGGAAAAATGTTTTCTAACAACAAAATATGTTCTGCAATAATGGATCAACACTTACTTTACCATTCTAAATTTCAACATGATTTCCATATTAATATTCAATTTTTTTTCCCTTAACTTATATTGAATTATTGTAATACTTTACTTGATAATCATTTTTAAATGGAACTCAGAAGTGTCCCATTGGATCCATCACTCACATTATCGTACCTTGTCTCTTCCACACTCATCCGTTCACTCACTCACTTCACCCTCTTTCCCTTTAATCATATTAAAGAGAACCATTAATTTTCATTGATGTATATTTCTGCAAGTTCCTGAGCAAATAAATTGCAAAACCTCAGTCACAGTGATGAAATGAAATGTTCAGGAATCAGGCCTCTCGTTCTCTCATTGGCTCATGAATCATATCAATCTCTTTCAGTCTTTTCATCTTTTCAATCTTTGCAATATATATATAAAAAAAATATTTTCCAAGGGGAATGGGAAATTAAGGAAGAAACTAACATAATTTCACACATAACTAGAGGATGTTAGAAGTTAGAAGCATAGTTACTTTTTAGGGTTCAGATGCAAGATTTAAATAGAGATCCAAGTATGGGAATCATGACATAAACACACTTGTCAGAACTGAAAAATCATGTGTGACGTGACCAAAGATTCTTTGAACCAAAGACAACAAATTAAAGTCATTCGTAACTCTCTCCAACTAGATCACTTTAATTTGTTGAAGCCCTAACCACAATTAACCAACTTGAAAATTAGTCTTTCCTTAAACGGCGTTTAAATAAACGAAAAAACTTCAACTTTTGACACCCTTCTTGGCCATTTTCAAGTCGGAAGAAAAAAGACATCTTTTTTTATCCCTTGTTTGGTAGTGGATACCCAAGTTGTGTATTATTTCCTAATAAAACCCTAATTTCTAGGGTTACTCTTCACCTTCCCACGTGGAGTGTGCGGCAAGGTGAGATTTTTGAGATGGAAAAAAACTGTTTCAAGTTTGGAATGGAAAATCTTTATCTAGTCTCAGTATTTCTGTGCAGATTTTGTTGTGATGGGTTAAAAAAGAGAAATTTTCTCTATAATCTGAGACAACTAAGTTTTAGACTTTTTACAAACCCTAAAGAACCTTTCCTTTCTCTTTTCTTGTCTATTTATAGCTCGATTTAACTTATTAAGAATAATTTCTTGTAGCCCAACCTTACTTTAGTGTCAAAGGGTTTGAGGGATTAGACTAAAGGAAGCCATATTATAGATGATTAAGAGAGAGAGAAGGAAAAAAAATGGAACTTTAAGCTGAGAAGAATGAAAAAGGAGTTAGGGATTTGGGTGATTCACAGATCTATATGTATATGTACCTGTTATTAGCATATTCATAGAGGCGACCACGGCTTGAGAAGACAATAAGAGCAACCTCAGCATCACAAAGAACAGATAACTCATATGCCTTCTTGAGCAAGCCATTCCTTCTCTTGCAGAATGTTACTTGCCTGTTTGTTGTGTTCTCTATCCTCTTTATCTCTATCTTCCCTCTTCCCATGTTGTTGTTCTTTTTCTGTTGAGAACAACTGTCTGACATCGATTCCTGATGATGATGGTTTGGGAAATCCATCCTTTCTTAGCTTGCAACAACCTGAAACAACATCATCAATCATCACTCTCAACAAATATCAAAATACAGGCTAGGATCGGAGAGCTTTAATTTCAACCTCTTATACTTAGTGCCTCAATATATATATAATTTAGCTAGCTTCTTCTTTTGCACTTTGCAGAAGACGACTTTGTTTTATCAGAAAAATGAAAGCCTATAACCAAAGATGGGGTATTTATAAAAGTGAAAAAACAGGTCTTTCATCCAACAAGGTCGTTTTTTGCATCTGAAACTATATATATTAATGTACTCAGATATATCTATCTATATCAGTATTTTATATTGGTGGATTCTAGTATAATTAAATTAGCTATAGTAATTATATAAATGTTGATCAAATTAAAGTTATATTTTATTTTATATTTTGATAATATTTTTTTAAATAATATTTTTAAAATATTATTTTAATTTTAATAATATTTTTTAATATATTATAATTACCGTAACATAATTATATTAAAATAATTTTTTATATATTTTATTTTACTTTATCTTTTGTCTTTGTTGCCTTTCCTTTTCTCTTTTCTTTGCCCTATAGTGATATGTGATTGAGATGGATCAAAAGGGAGGGATAAAGCTGGAACAAAAGCCTTTAAAATTAAGCTTCGTTTACAATTTTATTTATTTGCTTATTTTATTAAACAATAAATCAATTGAATGAAGTAGGACATGAGAGAGAAGTTTTTTTTTTTCACTTATTAAAACAACATATATATATATAAATCAATTTAGATGGATCAAATAGTTAATTTATCCGTCTACTTAATTAAGTATTAAAATTTTAAATTTTATTTATATATATATTTATTAGTCAATAATAAATACTTAAATAAAATTCAAATATACTATAAATTAATTTTTATTGTGTCAAATTGGTTAAATACCGTTAAAATACTATATATATATATATATATATATATATATATATATATATATATATATATATATATATTAAAATTAGCTATCAATATAAAATATATATTAAAAATAATTAAACTATATATATTATATTTGTATATAAATATATAATAATTAATTTTAATGTATAAATAATATTTTTATATTAAAAATATTATTTATACATTAAAATTAGTCACTAAAATTAACTACCAATATATTTATGTATAAATATGTGTATAATTTAATTTATTTTTAATATGTATTTATATTTTAATATATATTTTATACTAATAACTGATTTTGATAACTAATTTTAGTATACATATAGCATTACGTTTTTGATATATGTAAAAAGTCTTATAAAAAGGCATAGAGATTATCGTCTGTTAAGAAAAAAATCTCATTACATCTACGAAAAATAAATATATATTCTTCTAAAATACTATTCGAAATTATAACTTATAAAAATCCCTTATTTTGATCGGCACGTGATTTTCCTTCCATTACTGTGTAGCAGTATAGCACAGAATAACTAGTTTCTTTCTTTCTTTGACTTTAGTAGTATTTTCGATACAAATTTCATTATCATAATATTCTTTATATAAGATATATAATTGCTATTAATTAATTGTATATTTAGATTATTTTGTTAATTGATAATATATATATATTAAGTACTTGTGTCACAATAATTTTTAGTATAAAAAATATATATGTAACGAAATATATTCTAAATTAGTTATCATATATTTATATATAAGTATGTATTGGTGTTTAACTTATTTTTAATATATATATATATATATATATATATATTAATAATATTTTACATAAATTATTGATTTATTAATTGATTTTTTTAGTACAAATACCATGATTAATTTGAATTATAGTTTATTGTTTGTGAAGTTTATTTTGTATTATAGATAGTTTACCCCTATTGACAAAGAAAGAGAACAGACGAAGAAGAAGTTCTCCTTTTAACTTGTATGTATATTTAATTCATACCATGTTCTTCATTTTCCATTTTGGGATGCCGCTAATACCTAATAATGCCCTAGAGAATTCGCTTTCTTCAGAGCATTATTATGTTAATTAAACTATTCTTATTCTAACAAACTGACAATCATAGACATTACATACACTTTTATACTTTTATTCTTCTTTTTGCACTTTTTCAAGGTTGCACATATTCTAACATTATATTACAATAAAAATAAAATAAAATACTAGACGGGAAAAATAGTTGTCCTAGTTAAATCTATGAAACCTAGGAACTAGGCTTCATTGCATAAATTCAAGAAGAGAATAAAATCCAATTCCTTTTTCAAATCAGTCATTACAAATTAATCACTAATAATTTATTTTTATAAAATATGTATTAAAAATATAAAAAAATAATATATATAAAAATAAATAGATATATAATATTATTATTTTTATTTTTTAATACGCACTCAGATATTTTTTTTCTTTATTCTTTCATTCATTCATTTAGCATACACATCATTTTTTACGGAATGGAAACTACTCTCATATTAAGGTGGCTGCAATTTTATACTCCTATTATCTACATGAATTTCAATTTTAATAATTATTTATAATTGATAATTGATAATTGATTGATTTGACTTGTTTTTTATTGCACTGGTTGCAACATAGCTACAATTTTAGGTTGCCCCAAATTCTGGAGTTTACCTCCTAATTAATAATTACTATTAATAATATTTCACTTCATTGGACCTACCAATTGCAGAGGAAATATGTATAGTTTGTTCTATTCATGGATTGTGGCAAAGGATGTGTCACCTAAATCGATGGCTATTTTGGAAATGCATGTCAAATCACTTGTTTAATTATAAATTATTGCATGCATTTTTTTTTCACAAATTCTTTTTCGTGTGAGAAAGATGTATATCACAGAATGGTGTGAGAAGAGAAGTGTTTTACGTTGTTATGAATTATATAAATTGATGTTTTCGATATTTTTTGTATTATTTTATTTTTTTAAATAAATAATCACAAATTAAACGGTTCGATTTATGGTTTAGAAAATAAAAAAATTTTTAATATTAAAATCGAATCTTCTAATTTTTATTTTTAAAAATAAAAAAAATTAAAAATACAAATCGAATCCTAAATTTTTCACACTAAAACTGAGTAAAAACTATCCCACACGTTAGTATAATACTCAGAAACTCATAATCATGAAGAACACAAACAAAGTTTTCATAACAAAAAAAATGAGCCTTTTCTTTTTTTATCTTATTTATTAAGTATTCATTTATTAAACACTAATTAATTTAGCTTTAGCTTGGGGAGAAATTCTTACGCCATCATGATGAAAAGTTAAGGTGATATATTTGACTTGAGCACTACTGCTAAGAAAATAATAATTTAAAATTATTTTATTTAATTTTATATATATAATATTTAAAATTATATATAATATTATGTATTTATTTTAAATATAATTAATAAATATAAAATAAAATAACTTTGAACTGATTTTTAATTATCTCTTAGTCATTTTCGATTAACTTATAGCCTCATTAGTATTAACAGAATGAGTGACTCATTTATAATCTAACTCAGTCTATTAAGAACAATAGCATTATTTATTACTAATAAATTAAATAATCGTAGTTAATCTACCATGACGGGGATAAACTAAATTTTACTATGACAATAACAATAAAAATATTAAAAAAAATTGCGTTCTTGTTATCTCATGATATAAGTACATATGTATTTATTATAGGCTAAAGCGGTTGGACAACTTTGGTTTGGTAGGAGAAGACAGGAAGAAGAGTTAAAATTAGGGATTTATGGAAGATCAGAGTTTTAATGATGTAGATTCCATTTTTGCATTTAGATGCAGGGATTATGCAGGTACGGATTGTGTTAATGAACACAATTAATATGGAAAATAGCAATATCCCTAACATGTCCCCACTCCTACAGTCCATGTGATCAACCCATTCAATTTCGTATCATTTCTCATACACTGAACTTGCCCATATTTTCAACTCTAGCTACCTTAGCTTTCTTCAATATGCACTAATGCGTTTACTCATTTTTATAAATATAATAAAAATCAAATTATCAATAAATTATAGATCAAATTGCATAATTTTTTTATTTTTACTTAGAGATTTTGAATTCGAATCTCACTCCTAACTTAAAAAAAATTAAATTAGTTGGAATAATAAAATTATTTATAACTTAATTAATTAAGAAATTGTAGGTCTAAATCTTAAAAATAATAATTTTTTATATATTATATATAATAAAAGATATTTTAAAAAATAAAATTGTTCACTAATCATTTTCATATCCTCATTATAAAAAATGTTTGAAAAAAATACAAAATTTATCTATATCAGTTCAAAGTTATATCAGTTATTTTATTTTGTATTCTTTCATTATTTGCTAGAATAATTGAATAATATTAATTATAATAAATATATAATTATAGATATTATATGTATAAAATTATAAATATTAAATTAAATAAAATAATTTTGATATATTGTCTTTCTGACATTACGGGCTCATTGTATATAGTATATGCAGGAAATCGGTTACTCTCATTTAATTCCTTTTGAAAATATCTCTTTAAGTTTCTTGAATGAACCTAAAAAAAATTAAGAGCGTAAAAGAAATATTTATTTTAAGAAAGAAATAATAATATTCTACAAACTCTATTTCAATTTTTACAAAAGCTTAAATACCAAAAACGCAGTTAATTATTTTCTTTTTTGTTTTTTGTTCAATAATAAAATACTTAGAACAAATTACTTAATTAAAGTATTTGAAAAGCAAATTTATTAGAATACAATTTTTAAATATTGAAGATATTTTTACAATTTTTTTATTTTTATAGAAATCGTTACAGGATGTAGCTGATCTACAAAATATAGCAATTTTTTTAAAAATTTGCGCTTGTCAAAAACTGCTATTGAATGTAGTAGTTTTGGGCAAATGTTACGTTACAAAAATCGTGGATGAGTGCCGCAATTTACATTGGTAGTCTATAAAACTACTTTAGACAGTAGCAGATTCTTCATTTAAAATGCAAACCAAGTTTGGTTAGAGAAAGAATCTTGCTTAGAGAGAGAGAGAGAGAGTTGTGAATTGAGAGAAGGAGGAGGAGGTTGAGAAGATTTGGGATTTTTAGATGGACCATATTCAAGTGAGACCATGGCGGATGAAAACAGGTTGTACTAATTCAACGGCGTTGTTCATGTTGCCAGCGGCATCAATGAAAAGGTATGCACCATAACACAGGTTCTTAGATATGCTCTGTAAGTACTTCCAAGACTAATGTGAAAAGGTATTGACTTAAGGATGATCCCTGGTGTAATCCTATACCAATAGAAAATTCTTCTATCACACCACCTTGAGTTTTCATACTAGTTGTAGCCCTATCGTACATGTCTTTAATTGCACGAATATATGCGATCCTTACTCTTTTCCTTTCCAAAACCCTCCATATAAGACCTCGTTTAGCATCCTATCATACACTTTTTTTCCAAATCAATAAACACTATATGTGGATCTCTTTTATTACTACGATACATCTCCATCATCCTTCTTAACAGGTATATCGCTTCAGTAGTGGATCTGTCTGGCATAAAATTAAATTGGTTCTCTGTTACTTGTGTCTTTTGTCTTAACCTCCGTTCTATCACTCTTTTCCATAACTTCATGGTATGGCTCATGATATTGATCCCTCTATAGTTTTACAACTTTGTATATTCCTCTTATTCTTGTAGATAGGTACCAAAGTGCTCTTTCTCCACTCATCTGACATCTTCTTTGACCTTAAAATCTCCTTAAAAAAATTGGTTAACCAACTGATGTCTTTCTCTCCAAGGCCTTTTCAAACTTCAATTGAAATATTATCGGGTCCTACCACCCTGCTATTTTTCATCTGTTTTAGAGCATTTTTTACCTTAAAGTCTCGAATCATTCGATAGTAGTATAAATTTTGATCTTCTTCCCTTGTGCATAACCGACCAAGGCTCAGAAGAGTCTTTTGTCCTTCATTAAATAACTCGTAGAAGTAGCTTTTCCACCTTTCATTGATCTTCTCCTCTTAAGCCAAAACCTCTCCGTCTTTATACTTTATGCACTTAACCTGGTCCAAGTTTCTCGTTCTTCTTTCACCGTTCTTTACGATTTTATATATACATTTTTCTCCTTTCTTCGTGCCTAAAGATTGGTAGAGACCCTCGTATGCTCTTGGTCTTACTTTACTTACGGTCACTTTTGTCTCTTTCTTTACTGCCTTATATTTTTTCCAATTATCTGAATTGCAGCACAAATACCACTCCTTAAAGCATTCCCTTTTTGCTTTTATCTTTTCTTGTACACTCACATTCTACCACCAAGACTCCTTATCTCTTGATCTTATCCCTCTAGATTCACCAAAAAAAATTTTGTTGTTCTTTTAATAACTTCTGCTATCTCTCTCCACATTTGCTCCGCTTCTATCCCCATTTCACTTTTTCTCTTTTCCTACCCGTCTTAGGAAGCTTTTTGTTTTTTACCTTTCATCTGCCACCACCTCGTCCTTAGATTCTTCGCAGAGACGGACCAACATACATTAAAGAGGGGGCATGCCCCCACAAAATTTAAAAAAGAATACTAATACTGTAAAACCCGGTTAATTAACGACTAATTAACCCATAAATGAGAATTTATTCTAGAAAGCCTAAAATGTGATTTTTATGGCTAAATGTGATAGAGGAGACTGAGGCGAGAATTTTGGTACCAATTTTATAGAATTCGGACCAAGATTGGACCGAACGGGCCAAACCGGGCCAATTGGACCCAAAGTGGGCCCTTGGCCCAACATAACTTAACCAAAACCCTAGTTTTCAGCACTCTCTCTCCTCATTTGTTACACACACAAGCTGAAATTAGAGAGAAAGGGAGGAAGAATATTCTCTCAACTTCTCTCTCTCACTTGATCTTCAAATCACCATAACTTTTGATCTAGAGCTCCGATTGCCGCCCCGTTTGCGGCCACGCGTTCACCGCGGAGAGCTCTACAAAACCCATACCATCAATCTTGAGGTAAGCCACACTTTGCTGTTCGAATCTCAGCCCTTATTTTCGAGTTTCAATGGGTGAAATGTTGAGATTTTGGGTTCTTTGATGTTATAGGACCCAACTCTCTTGAAGGAGAAGGTTAATCTTGTCTCCTTGGATCTTGGGTGTGGTAAGATTCTCAACCCTAGTGTGATTTGTGATTTTATGATGTTTGAGTTTTGAGATGTTGTGTATGGGTATGATGATTGTGGCTTAGGTTGTGTATATGTGTGTATTGGAGCTTGATTGGTGATATTGAAAAGCTTGGAAAGGGTTTGGTGGTGAAAAATCTGTTCTTGGAGGTTTTGAGGCCTTGAGAGCTTGTGGATAAAAGGTTTGGAAGTGCTCCGGTGGAGCTTGGGAAAAACGGCTAAGGTATGGTTTCGGTTTCCCGTATCTAATATGTAATGTGGTAGGAAATACCTAGGCTAGAGGCCCTAAGATAGGCATTGAATGGTTGATGTTATTGAATGATTGAGATATATGATGTGGTCATATATGTGATGATGATTATTGATGCCTTGGTGGTATGATGTATGAGAAATATGCATGTTGTGATATATGCTTGATTATTGGTTATGGTTGAATTGTGGGTTGAACCATATTGTTGGTGAGTATGATGTTGATTTTGTACAATAATGATTTATTGGAATTGGTGTTGTTGGTAATTGGCATGAGAAATAGTGTATGATATGTCAATGTGTTTGTGTTTGAGCCACTTGGGTGAAGTGGGGTAAAATGATGAAGTAGTGATTTTGGTAATTGGGGTAATGTGTCAATGTGTGAGTTGAGGAGGCTTGATGTGGAGTTTGATACATTTTGATTGATTTCAAAGAAAAGGGATGAAATTGGCATGTTTTGATTGACTTTGAAATGAGTTGAAAATGGTTTGTTTTGAAAATGGCATATTGTGGTTTTGAATGAAATTATGGTTTTTGGGCATACTTTGACGGGACATAACTTGGACTACGGATCTCCGTTTTGTACCAAATCTGTTTAAAAATGAAATTGGACCCGGGATGTCCATGCCGTTCGAAGAACGGGTGAAAAACGATTTGAAATGATGAAGTTATGTCCGTCGGAAGATTGGGGTCTAAATCTGTGAAATTCTGCAGCTTTTAACTTAGAAAATTTTTAGCAGAATGACCCCTTGCGCGTGGGCGCACCTGGCGCGTACGCGCCAATCTTCCGAAAAGTGCCATCCACGCGTACGCGTGATGTGCGCGGGCGCGCCGATTGTGCTGCACCCAATGCCCAGTCATTTTCCCGAGAGTTATGCCAGAACTGTGCCGGTGTTGTGCCTGGGGCACAAGAACACCCGCGCGTACGCGTGGTTGACGCGTGCGCGCCGATGGGCAAGTTTGGTATCCACGCGTTAGCGTGCATGACGCTTACGCGTAGATGAGTTTTGAGGCCATCCACGCGTGAGCGTGGAGTGCGCGTACGCGCGGCCCTGTTTTCATCCCAAAGTTGATTTTTGAGTTTTAAAAGCCAAATCTCATACTTCTAAGCCTCCGATCTCACCATGTATGTCTTAAATCATTATGGCATGCCTAGCTATTAGAAAGGGGCTAGTGAACGAGGTAACTTGCGAGTGAAGCAAGGGGAAGATGAATGATCAATGAGGATCAAGATGATTATGTGAGATGCGGAGAATGGTGGTGGAAGTGCTTGGTACGCCATTGGCCGAAGGGCCGTGATTATTTGTGAAATGGATGGTTATGGATTTAACCGTGAGCCGAATGGCGGATATGGATGTTGATCCATGGATGAGAATTCATGCATGTTTGTGCTGAATTGTTGATAATTGTGATTTGTACTTCCACTATCTGAGATACGAGTTTCCCTGGGTAGTAGCAGTGGCTAGCCACCACGTGCTCCAGGTTGAGACTTGATACTCTGTTTACCCTATGTCGTCAGGGTGGCCGGGCACTGTAAAATTCCCGGATGAGCTCTCTCCCAAATATTCACCTGTGATGGTGATGGATAAATATTCACCTGTGTTGGTGATGGATAAATATTCACCAGTGATGGTGATGGATATGGATCATGTTTATGATCAAGCTCATATTGAGCAAACTCGAGTTGGGGAGACACGACAGAGGGACAGTCCAGTGGTTAACTGCCAGGACTTGTCGGGTTGGCTCTATAACTGACAGATGATATCATCGGCCACTAGGAACAGGCATTCATCATATGCATACTATGTGAATTGTTTGAGATTGCCTATTTGACTGCATAATACTTGCTAATTGTCTAAATGTCTTAACTGCTCCTATTTGTATATTCTTTGTCTGACATAACTGTGTTTGCTATAATATACTCCTGCTGGTGGTTGGGAGGTTTGAAGGAATTGGAAAGGAAAGTATTAGTTAGACTGAAGAATCTTTAGTCAGATGCCCTTATATGGTTTAGCTTGTTTATAAGCTTTGATATTATATGGAGGAAGTTCTAGGATTGCCTTTGGCTTTCCTCTATTATTATGTATTATATATGTGGAAGCTGTTACCATGCTGGGGACCTCTGGTTCTCACCCATGCGGATTTTGTGGTTTTCAGATGCAGGACGTGAGGTTTCCCGCTGAGGCATGCTGGAGACTTCTAGATTTGCGAAGATTCCTTGTTCTTGGGGACCATGTTTTTGGTTTATATGTTTTGTTTAGATACCTTTATCTCCATTAAATAATACAAACTGTGATGACTCCTCTTATGGGAGATTTTGGAGAATAGGTTTTATGTATTTGTGTCCCTTTGGGGTTTTCCTTATTTTATCATATGTATATATTGCTATGCTCGGACCGGTTATCTTCGCGGCCGGATCTCGAGTCTTGATATTCCTGTTTTTGACACTCCTTTGTATATATATAATCTCGCGTTGGTTTATCCTTAATCGTTACGTTTTCGATCGGAGTGTTGCGCTTTAGAGTTGCGGTTTTTGTTTACCCCTTTTTCTACAAAGGCTCCTAGTTATAATCAATTATTCATACTACTATACGTACTAAATTTTTATTTTAGAGGTCGTAATACCTTGCCATCTCTGAATTATGACTTAAGCATAAGACTCTGTATGGTAGGGTGTTACATTATGGTATCAGAGCAGTTCGTTCCTGTAGAGCCTGAGGAATGGACTGACTATGCTTCTGTGCATTCTCTGTGTGTGTGTTATGTGCTGTTAGTATATCTACTTGATATAATTGGCATAAACGTTCATGAGCATGCATTTGGGACTTTGAAGCACTAGACTTCCGATATTGAGACTGATCAACTTAATATCGATTGTTGGGTGTGTATAGGAACCAGATGGCGCCTCGTGGACGCGGTAGAGGTAGTGCGAGAGGTCGTACGAATGCTCGTGCACCAGAAAATAACCCTAATGACCCGGTGAACTTTATGGCTGCGTTGGAGAACATGGCTGCTGCTATGCAAGCCACTGCTGAGGCTCTTGGTCAACAGATGAACAACCATGGTAATGATGGAGGTGGAGTTCAGGGCCCGATGACTCTAGCAAACTTTTTGAAGGTTAATCCGCCTAAGTTCAAGGGAACTACTAGCCCGACTGAGGCTGATACATGGTTTCAGGCTATAGAGCGAGCGCTGCAAGCGCAAGTGGTGCCTGAAGGACAGCGTGTTGAGTTTGCTACCTATATGCTTGTCGGTGAAGCGTCGCATTGGTGGCAAGGTATCCGACGTCTTCTGCAGCAAGGCGATGACTATATCACTTGGAATCTTTTCCAAGAGGAGTTCTATAAGAAGTACTTTCCGACTTCTGCTAGGACGGCTAAGGAACTGGAATTGTTACAGCTGAAGCAGGGTACTATGTCCATATCAGAGTATACTGACAAGTTTGAGGAGCTGTTCAGGTTCTCTCGTATGTGTCAAGGGACTCAGGTGGAATATGAGGAATGGAAGTGTGTTAAGTATGAAGGAGGACTCCGGAGTGATATTTTCAGTTCAGTGGGACCAATGGAGATTAGGACCTTCTCCGAGTTGGTAAACAAGTGTAAGGTTGCTGAAGAGTGTGTGAAGAGGGCAACCGCTGAGAAAGGGAGTCATAGGGGATCATTCCCACAGAATCGAGGGAAGAGCTTTGCACCTAGAGGTCCGTCTTTCAAGAGGGGAGGCTCTTTCAAGAGGCCCAACAACAACAATTTCCAAGGAAAGAAGTTTGGGAAGCAACCTCAGTATGAACAAGCTTGTGCTAGGTGTGGGAGTCACCATCCGGGAGCACCATGCAAGGCCGGATGGGGCTTGTGCTACTATTGTGGAAAGGCGGGGCATAAAGCCGCCAACTGCCCGGAGAAGCAGAAACAAGGTGCTGGGAAGGCACAACAGACTGGTCGGGTGTTCACCACTTCAGCTGTAGGAGCTGAAGGATCCGAGACACTTATTCGAGGTAATTGTGAAATAGCTGGTCAAACTTTAAATGCTTTATTTGATTCGGGAGCATCACATTCATTTATTGCATTTGAGAAAGCTCATGAGTTAGGATTGAAGATTGTAACCTTAGGTTATGACCTAAAAGTATATAATGCTACCCATGAAGCCATGGTAACTAGGCTAGGATGCCCAGAAGTTTCCTTTAGGTTCAAGCAGCGTGATTTTGTTCATAATCTAATCTGCTTACCGATGATCGGTCTTGATCTTATCTTGGGATTGGATTGGTTATCTAAGAACCATGTCCTACTTGATTGTTCTACAAAGTCGGTGTACTTTATGCCGGAAGATACAGAAGGACCGGTCGTGGTAAATAACTATTACTTGAACTCGATGATGGTGAACTGTTCTGGACTCGAATGTCAGGGTATCATGTTGTTAACCGCGGGCGTTTCGGGTGATGATCAAAGGTTGGAACAGATTCTGGTTGTGTGTGAGTTTCCGGAAGTGTTTCCCGATGATATTGATGAGTTTCCACCTAACCGAGAGGTTGAGTTTGCTATTGAGTTGGTGCCCGGGGCGGGACCAATCTCAAGTGCTCCTTATAGGATGTCACCGTTAGAGATGAACGAGCTAAAGTCTCAGTTAGAGGATTTGTTGGGAAAAAATTTTATACGGCCAAGTGTCTCTCCGTGGGGTGCTCCAGTGTTACTGGTGAAGAAGAAGGATGGGAGTATGCGGCTCTGTGTGGATTACAGGCAGTTGAACAAGGTTACAATAAAGAATAAGTACCCATTGCCGAGAATTGATGATCTCATGGATCAGTTACAAGGAGCTGGAGTTTTCTCTAAGATCGATTTGCGATTCGGTTATCACCAGATAAGGGTGAGGGGTGAGGATATCCCTAAGACCGCTTTCAGGACTCGTTATGGTCATTACGAGTACACTGTGATGTCTTTTGGGTTGACGAATGCTCCTGCGGTATTCATGGATTATATGAATAGAGTTTTCCGTCCGTTTTTGGATAAATTCGTTGTTGTCTTCATTGATGACATACTAATTTACTCCAAGACTGAAGAAGAGCATGCGGAACACTTGAGGACCGTGTTACAGATTCTAAAGGAGAAGAAACTCTATGCAAAACTGTCTAAGTGTGAGTTTTGGAAGAGTGAGGTGAAGTTTTTGGGCCATGTGGTGAGTAAGAAGGGAATAGCCGTAGATCCAACTAAGGTGGAGGCTGTGATGGATTGGAAACAACCAACCACCGTAACAGAGATAAGGAGTTTTCTGGGTCTAGCTGGCTATTACCGAAGGTTTATCAAAGGCTTTTCACAGATAGCTTTGCCAATGACAAAGTTAACCCGCAAAGACACTCCATTTGTTTGGACTCCTGAGTGCGAGGAGAGCTTTCAGACATTGAAGAAAAAGTTGACCACTGCACCTGTGTTAGTGTTACCCGATCCGAATGAGCCATTTGAGGTGTATTGTGATGCCTCATTGAAGGGTCTAGGATGCGTGCTGATGCAGCATCGTAATGTGGTGGCGTATGCCTCACGACAGTTGAGACCTCATGAAGTTAGTTACCCTACGCACGATTTGGAACTCGCTGCGGTTGTGTTTGCCTTGAAGGTGTGGAGGCATTATCTCTATGGGGTTAAGTTCCAAGTTTTCTCTGATCATAAGAGCTTGAAGTACCTCTTTGATCAGAAAGAGCTTAATATGAGGCAGAGGAGGTGGATGGAATTGTTGAAAGACTACGACTTTGAGTTGCATTACCATCTGGGAAAGGCGAACGTAGTGGCGGATGCGTTAAGTCGGAAGTCGTTATATGCGGCTTGGATGATGCTTCAAGAGGAGAAATTGCTCAAGGGATTTGAGAGTCTTAAAATTGGTGCTCGAGAAGTATCCGGAACTTTGTGTTTGAGCCGATTAGAGATCTCAAGTGATTTTAAGTCCGAACTCCTAAAGGCTCATCAAAATGATGAAGCGTTATGGAAAGTGTTACCGGCTATTGAGCAAGGAAAACAGTGGAGAGTGTCGGAAGAAAAAGATGGGTTATGGAGGTTCAAGGGTAGGATCATTGTGCCGGATGTTGGCACTTTGAGGCAAGATATTTTAAAGGAGGCACACAAAAGTGGATTCTCCATTCACCCGGGAAGTACTAAGATGTACCATGATTTAAAGGCGATGTTTTGGTGGCCGGGTATGAAGAATGATGTGGCGGAATATGTTTCAAAGTGCTTAACTTGTCAAAAGGTAAAGATTGAACATCAAAGACCTTCCGGGATGTTGCAACCTTTAGAGATTCCGCAATGGAAGTGGGAAAGTATTGCAATGGACTTTGTGTCGGGGCTGCCAAGGACTAGGGCTGGTTTTGATGCTATTTGGGTGATTGTGGACCGATTGACGAAGTCAGCTCACTTTTTGCCCATTCGTATGACTTACACCCTTGAGGAGCTAGCACGGTTATACATAAAGGAGGTTGTGAGACTTCATGGTGTACCTGCTACTATAATCTCTGATAGAGATCCTCGTTTCACTTCAAGGTTTTGGGGTGCATTTCAGAAAGCTTTTGGAACCCGATTAAGCTTGAGCACGGCTTACCATCCTCAAACAGATGGTCAATCTGAGAGGACGATCCAAACACTAGAGGATATGTTGAGGGCTTGTGTTTTGGACCAACCGGCGAGTTGGGATCGGTATATGCCATTAGTGGAGTTTGCATACAATAATAGTTATCATGCGAGCATTGGAATGGCTCCGTATGAGGCCTTGTATGGGAGGAAATGTCAATCTCCGCTATGTTGGTATGAAACTGGAGAGAAAAGCTTGTTGGGACCGGAAATGATAGCTGAGACTACCGAACAAGTCAAGAAAATCCGAGGTAGGATGCTTACGGCGCAGAGTCGTCAAAAGAGTTACGCCGATCAGAGGCGAAAGCCCTTAGAATTTGAGGAATGAGACCATGTTTTCCTTAAGGTTACTCCGACCACGGGAGTAGGTAGGGCGATTAAAGCAAAGAAGTTGAATCCTCGATACATTGGTCCATTTCAAATCCTGGAGAGGATTGGACCGGTGGCGTATCGGATGGCTCTACCACCTCATCTTTCGAACCTGCACGACGTGTTTCACGTGTCGCAGCTTCGGAAGTACACTCCTGATGCTAGCCATGTGTTGGAACCCGAATCGGTTCAGTTAAGGGAAGATTTGACGCTTCCAGTGGCTCCAGTCAGAATTGATGATACTAGTATTAAACAATTGCGTGGAAAAGATGTTTCACTAGTCAAAGTGGCATGGAGTCGAGGCGGCATTGAGGAACACACTTGGGAACTTGAGTCAGAGATGCGATCGGATTATCCGCATTTATTCTCAGGTAATTGCATTTGAATTTTGTGGGCAAAATTCCCAATTAGGTGGGTAGGATGTAAAACCCGGTTAATTAACGACTAATTAATCCATAAATGAGAATTTATTCTAGAAAGCCTAAAATGTGATTTTTATGGCTAAATGTGATAGAGGAGACTGAGGCGAGAATTTTGGTACCAATTTTATAGAATTCGAACCAAGATTGGACCGAACAGGCCAAACCGGGCCAATTGGACCCAAAGTGGGCCCTTGGCCCAACATAACTTAACCAAAACCCTAGTTTTCAGCACTCTCTCTCCTCATTTGTTACACACACAAGCTGAAATTAGAGAGAAAGGGAGGAAGAACATTCTCTCAACTTCTCTCTCTCACTTGATCTTCAAATCACCATAACTTTTGATCTAGAGCTCCGATTGCCGCCCCGTTTGCGGCCACGCGTTCACCGCGGAGAGCTCTACAAAACCCATACCATCAATCTTGAGGTAAGCCACACTTTGCTGTTCGAATCTCAGCCCTTATTTTCGAGTTTCAATGGGTGAAATGTTGAGATTTTGGGTTCTTTGATGTTATAGGACCCAACTCTCTTGAAGGAGAAGGTTAATCTTGTCTCCTTGGATCTTGGGTGTGGTAAGATTCTCAACCCTAGTGTGATTTGTGATTTTATGATGTTTGGGTTTTGAGATGTTGTGTATGGGTATGATGATTGTGGCTTAGGTTGTGTATATGTGTGTATTGGAGCTTGATTGGTGATATTGAAAAGCTTGTAAAGGGTTTGGTGGTGAAAAATCTGTTCTTGGAGGTTTTGAGGCCTTGAGAGCTTGTGGATAAAAGGTTTGGAAGTGCTCCGGTGGAGCTTGGGAAAAACGGCTAAGGTATGGTTTCGGTTTCCCGTATCTAATATGTAATGTGGTAGGAAATACCTAGGCTAGAGGCCCTAAGATAGGCATTGAATGGTTGATGTTATTGAATGATTGAGATATATGATGTGGTCATATATGTGATGATGATTATTGATGCCTTGGTGGTATGATGTATGAGAAATATGCATGTTGTGATATATGCTTGATTATTGGTTATGGTTGAATTGTGGGTTGAACCATATTGTTGGTGAGTATGATGTTGATTTTGTACAATAATGATTTATTGGAATTGGTGTTGTTGGTAATTGGCATGAGAAATAGTGTATGATATGTCAATGTGTTTGTGTTTGAGCCACTTGGGTGAAGTGGGGTAAAATGATGAAGTAGTGATTTTGGTAATTGGGGTAATGTGTCAATGTGTGAGTTGAGGAGGCTTGATGTGGAGTTTGATACATTTTGATTGATTTCAAAGAAAAGGGATGAAATTGGCATGTTTTGATTGACTTTGAAAGGAGTTGAAAATGGTTTGTTTTGAAAATGGCATATTGTGGTTTTGAATGAAATTATGGTTTTTGGGCATACTTTGACGGGACATAACTTGGACTACGGATCTCCGTTTTGTACCAAATCTGTTTAAAAATGAAATTGGACCCGGGATGTCCATGCCGTTCGAAGAACGGGTGAAAAACGATTTGAAATGATGAAGTTATGTCCGTCGGAAGATTGGGGTCTAAATCTGTGAAATTCTGCAGCTTTTAACTTAGAAAATTTTTAGCAGAATGACCCCTTGCGCGTGGGCGCACCTGGCGCGTACGCGCCAATCTTCCGAAAAGTGCCATCCACGCGTACGGGTGATGTGCGCGGGCGCGCCGATTGTGCTGCACCCAATGCCCAGTCATTTTCCCGAGAGTTATGCCAGAACTGTGCCGGTGTTGTGCCTGGGGCACAAGAACACCCGCGCGTACGCGTGGTTGACGCGTGCGCGCCGATGGGCAAGTTTGGTATCCACGCGTTAGCGTGCATGACGCTTACGCGTCGATGAGTTTTGAGGCCATCCACGCGTGAGCGTGGAGTGCGCGTACGCGCGGCCCTGTTTTCATCCCAAAGTTGATTTTTGAGTTTTAAAAGCCAAATCTCATACTTCTAAGCCTCCGATCTCACCATGTATGTCTTAAATCATTATGGCATGCCTAGCTATTAGAAAGGGGCTAGTGAACGAGGTAACTTGCGAGTGAAGCAAGGAGAAGATGAATGATCAATGAGGATCAAGATGATTATGTGAGATGCGGAGAATGGTGGTGGAAGTGCTTGGTACGCCATTGGCCGAAGGGCCATGATTATTTGTGAAATGGATGGTTATGGATTTAACCGTGAGCCGAATGGCGGATATGGATGTTGATCCATGGATGAGAATTCATGCATGTTTGTGCTGAATTGTTGATAATTGTGATTTGTACTTCCACTATCTGAGATACGAGTTTCCCTGGGTAGTAGCAGTGGCTAGCCACCACGTGCTCCAGGTTGAGACTTGATACTCTGTTTACCCTATGTCGTCAGGGTGGCCGGGCACTGTGAAATTCCCGGATGAGCTCACTCCCAAATATTCACCTGTGATGGTGATGGATAAATATTCACCTGTGTTGGTGATGGATAAATATTCACCAGTGATGGTGATGGATATGGATCATGTTTATGATCAAGCTCATATTGAGCAAACTCGAGTTGGGGAGACACGACAGAGGGACAGTCCAGTGGTTAACTGCCAGGACTTGTCGGGTTGGCTCTATAACCGACAGATGATATCATCGGCCACTAGGAACAGGCATTCATCATATGCATACTATGTGAATTGTTTGAGATTGCCTATTTGACTGCATAATACTTGCTAATTGTCTAAATGTCTTAACTGCTCCTATTTGTATATTCTTTGTCTGACATAACTGTGTTTGCTATAATATACTCCTGCTGGTGGTTGGGAGGTTTGAAGGAATTGGAAAAGGAAGTATTAGTTAGACTGAAGAATCTTTAGTCAGATGCCCTTATATGGTTTAGCTTGTTTATAAGCTTTGATATTATATGGAGGAAGTTCTAGGATTGCCTTTGGCTTTCCTCTATTATTATGTATTATATATGTGGAAGCTGTTACCATGCTGGGGACCTCTGGTTCTCACCCATGCGGATTTTGTGGTTTTCAGATGCAGGACGTGAGGTTTCCCGCTGAGGCATGCTGGAGACTTCTAGATTTGCGAAGATTCCTTGTTCTTGGGGACCATGTTTTTGGTTTATATGTTTTGTTTAGATACCTTTATCTCCATTAAATAATACAAACTGTGATGACTCCTCTTATGGGAGATTTTGGAGAATAGGTTTTATGTATTTGTGTCCCTTTGGGTTTCCTTTGGGGTTTTCCTTATTTTATCATATGTATATATTGCTATGCTCGGACCGGTTATCTTCGCGGCCGGATCTCGAGTCTTGATATTCCTGTTTTTGACACTCCTTTGTATATATATAATCTCGCGTTGGTTTATCCTTAATCGTTACGTTTTCGATCGGAGTGTTGCGCTTTAGAGTTGCGGTTTTTGTTTACCCCTTTTTCTACAAAGGCTCCTAGTTATAATCAATTATTCATACTACTATACGTACTAAATTTTTATTTTAGAGGTCGTAATACCTTGCCATCTCTGAATTATGACTTAAGCATAAGACTCTGTATGGTAGGGTGTTACAAATACTTATATATATATACTTGTCTCTTGTTATATTATGTTTATCCAAAATAAAATATAAATAATTTGTTGTGTTTTATGTTAAATTTTTTTTGTTAAATTTAACATATAATAATAATTATTATTATATTATTAAATTTGAGTTAGTATAATAATAAAAAAAATAAACTAAAAAAATAGTAATAATTAACTTCATTATATTAGTTAATTAGTTAATAATTAAATTAAAACTTAGTTTTCTAATTAAATACAAATTAAATTATTAGTGATTTTTTTAAAAGATAATTTAAAATAAAAAATATGTTATCTATATATTAATATACTATATTAATATTTATTATTAAAATGATCTTGAGTATAGTAATTACTTTAGTTAAAAAATTTTATTTATACTATAATGACTATAATAAATATACTTAACAGTTAAATACGAGATAATAAAAAATAAACTAAATTTTTAAGAACATAGATAGAAAAATAATATTGTCATGTTAAAAATAAAAAAAAAGCCATTATAAGTAATTGTGTATATATTTCTAGTATTTATCTATATGTTTTGATAGTTATAATTTAAAATTTTAAATATATCTAAACCAATTTGGATTGGTTGAGTGATCGTCGTCCGCTTAAGCAAGTGTTAGGGGTTCGAATTCCATCTTGTATGTGTAGCAACTTATTAGCCAATTGCATACTCTTAGATGTCAAATTCATAACGGATTAGTCCTTAACTTGTTGGGTATTGTGGAAAGCCAAAAAAGTATATATATATACCTAAATTTTATCATTTTTTGCCCCCACTACAAAATTTTTCTGGGTCCGTCACTGGTTCTTCGTATGATGTCTTTTCCTTAACTTTTGCTCAATACAAAAATTTATGGCAAGCATCCTATGTTGTGTTGTTAAACTCTCTCTATAAATAATTTTACAATTAATGCAAAATTTCTGGTCAACTTTTCTCAATAAGAAGAAGTCAATTTCAGATCTTGGCACGTCACTCCTATAAGTTATAAGATGTTCATGTCTCTTTTTAAAACATGTATTTGTGATGAGAAGGTCAAATGTTGAGGAAAAGTCCAAAATAGTTTTACCCTCCGTATTGATCACTCCAAAACCACGGCATCCGTGAATACTTCCATACCCAATTACATCTCTTTCAACATGGCCATTTAAATCTCCTCCTAAGAAAATTTTATCTCCTCAAGATACGTCTTGGACCAAACTCTCTAGATCCTCCCAAAATCTTATCTTGTGTTGCTCGTCCGAACCCACTTATGGTGCATAGGCGCTAATTACATAAAAAGTACCTCCTTCCACCACAAGTTTAATAGAGATGATCTGATCTCCCACCCTCTTGACATTCACTGCGTCATTCTTCTATTGCTTATCCACGATAATACCTACCACATTCTTATTCTTTACCTTTTCTGGATAGCAAAGTTTAAACTTGGAAGTATACAATTCCCTAACATTTGCACCAATCTATTTTGTTTCTTGTAAGCACATGATGTTAATCTTCCTCCTTATAATGGTATCCCCCATCTCCATGGATTTTTTCTATTAGAGTGTTTATGTTCCATGTCCCAAATCTCAACCTTCTGTCACTCCAACCTTTACCTATACATTTTTCTTTGTGAACTAGCTTTTTTATCCTCGTCCATTGACGAAGATGTGAGAACTCTTATTCATTTAACACTACACCCAGATATCGATAAAACAACTCTTACTCATTTGACACTGCATGCGAGACATACAGTGAGTTACTTTTGGGTAACGACCTAACTTTAGCGCAATGACATTTAGAATAAAAATAAGATATTTTAAATATTAGTAAGCTCAAAAATTAAGAACTAAAACATATAGTAGTTTGTTTTAATATCTTTTGCCATGATAATTAAAAATTTTCAAAATTTTTTTTATCTCAAATTTGGTCGTAACTAAACAAATCAACTTTTATACATAGTCAACATATATATGACATTTTTAAGAGTTTATAATATGAATGATTTAAAAATTTTGCTTATAAATTACAAGAAAATGTCTGATAAATCTACTAATAATATTTTTTAAGAATAAAAATAGTAATTTTATTCATGATAATTTATTAAACTTTAAACACACATAAAATATTTATTTTTTATTTAAATTTTTGTAGTATTAAAAATATTTAAACTTTGCAATTGATTGTGATATTATAAATTATAGTAATGATTTTTTCATATTTTTTCAAAAAATAAATACTTTATGTATTTTCACATATTAATGCAAGACACGGATAAATATACTAGTTTAAGTAAAATTGAGGTTGAAAATTTATCTCATTTTTCAATTATTACAACGAAACATAGTACTAGATGAAGATAAATATCTGAGTAAAATTGAAGCACAAATATAATAGTCTTCTCAACTCTAAAGCTATCTGAATTTATTATTTCGTTCTTGTGATTAGACTTTAGTTCAACATCAACAGATGTATCCCACATAACATATATTCCATGTTTTTCTTTGAATTGCGAAGGCTTTTTATAGAGAGTAAAATTTCTTTTCGGTTTCTATTTTTTTTAATTTAGATAATTTATATTTTAATGATTAAAAAATAATAATTTATTATTTTTTTTATTAAATGCATGAGATCTTTGTAAGAATTTTTGACAAAAGATTATGAAAAATATTTACATGTAACATAACTTGTATAGTTTGACTTTTATCAGATTTACGTGAATAATAATTATTTGATTGTGATTTTTTAGTTCTTATATAATCATTAAAAGATGTTCCAATCAAATAGTTATCATTCTTCTGTAACGTTATTTTGATAATTATATAAATAAAAATATCTCAATCAAATAGTTATCATCCATATAAAATAAATAAAAGTTAACTCATACAACCTAAACTAATATCACATATAAATATTTTCAACCACTTTTTATTGAAAATTTTTATAAAAAAGTTCATGCATTTAATGAAAAAAAAATTTATCATTTTTCAATCGTTAAAATACTAATAGTCTAAATTAAAAAAAAGGACAGAATCGAAAAAAGGGTTTTACTCTTTTCTAAAGCTTCCAAGTGACCTTCCACGTATAATGGGCTGATTCATAGTTTGCTTAGCTCTGAAATGGAAAAGGCCAGAGAGATAAGGCATGTTGTGATGGGTCAAACTCACAACATGAAAATCTTGCCTATATCTGCCATTAGGAGTTAGGACCACAACTTTGAGTGGTTCCACATGCCACCTTCCTTCAACCATCCAAATGCTATTCTTAAAGTTCAGAAATCTGTCATAATCATCCAGCATGATGTATATAGATTCTGATCGCTTAATTATTATCAACAAATTTCTAATTAACTTGTCACTTGTCGTACATTTTATATAATTATTATTAAATGAGCATAAGCTAATTACTAATTAGGTTATAACAATGAAAATGCAGTTAAAATGGTTAATAATGATACTATATTCTAGGTATAGTTTAGGCGCATTCTAATTAATGGTCTATATACTATACGAGACACCTGAGATATAATTCATTGTCTAATTAACTATTATTATTATTATTATTATTATTATTATTATTATTATTATTATTATTATAAGAGAAAATTTTACTTTTTTTCTCTAAGAGATATTAAAATGACACTTCCGTTCCTTATATTTGTAAAATATATATTTTCTTTCCATAACTTTTAAAAAACCTTCTGTTTAATTCATTTTAAATTTTTTGTGTTAACTAATGTTAACTTTATATATTTTTAAAAAAATTTTATTTTTTACAAAAATACTCGTTAGCAAAAATTTTATTTTTTTGTCATTAAATTTTACTTACCAAAATACTCTTTAATAAATTATTTTTTTATTAATTAAATTGTATTTTTATTAAAATACTTTTTAAAAAATTTAATAACTAAATATTTTTTTTAAGATGCTGTTTAATAATTTTTTAATTATTAAATTATAATTTTACCAAAATTTTAGTTAAAAATTATAGTTATATTTTATTATTAATTTTCTGATTTCAATATATATTATTTTAACATTAAATAAAAAATCTTGCTAAGATTATTTTCTGATATTAATATATATTAATTGTTATACATATTAACAGTGCTAAACAAATTTTATTTAATGTTAAAATAATATTTATTAATATCAAAAAATTAATAGTAAAATATAAAAATAATTGTTAACCAAAATTTTGGTAAAATTACAATTTAATAATTAAAAAATTATTGAAGGGTTTCTTAAAAAAAATTAATTTAATTATTAAATTTTTTTAAAAAAAATTTGGTAAAAATACAATTTAATTAATAAAAAATAATTTATTAAAGAATATTTTGACAAGTAAAATTTAATAAAAAAATAAAATTTTTACTAAAGGGTAGTTTGTAAAAAATATTTTATTTTTTCTTAAAAAATAGATAAAGTTATTATTAATTAATACAAAAAATTTAAAATGGATTAACGAGGAGATTTTTTAAAAGTTATAAGAGAGAGGAGGGGAGTGTCATTTTAGTATCTCTCAAGAGAGGGGAGTAGAATTTTTTCTTATTATAAATACGATTTTGACCCCTAAAATATAGGTCGAAATTTTTTTTCATTTTCAACTTTTTTTTACATACAAAATTGTCTTAAGATTTAACTGAGTTTTAAAATTGTCTTTTTTACCAAAGTTTTAATTTTTATTACCAAATTACTCATAATAAAAAAATTATAAATAAAAAAAGAAAAGAAAAGAGAGAGAACGGAGAGGGAAAGGGAACCGCGAGGGGGAGGGAAGAATGAGAAGGAGGGAAAGGGAAGAAGAAGGGAAAGAAAGGAAGTGGGGGAAGGGGACGACGAGGTTTGGAGCCGCCGTCGCCGTTAGGAATTAGTCCCTCACCAAACGTAGCATCGTCGCCGAAGTTACGCTCGACCGCACTCTAGCCCTCCTTACTGCTGCTACCACAACAATGACGTCCTCTGCCAGGTCTTCTCCATCACCACTATTGACGATTTTCAATTTTACTAGGGTTCTAATTTTGTTTTTGTTTCTGATTTTGTTAATCAGATTGTTAATTATATATTTCTGATTCTGATTTTGTTAATCACATTGTTTCTAATTTTAATTTTTTGTTCTTCTATTTCTGTTACTTCTGCATCTGATTTTACTTCTATTTCTAATTTTGATGCTTTTAATTCTACTTATGTTTCTGTTTTTATTTCTATTTCCAATTTTGCTTCTACTTTTGTTTTCAATTTTGTTTATGCTTATATTTCTTCTGCTTAGGTTTTTGTTTCTTCTATTTCTAATTCTACTTTTGTTTTGGCTTTATTGTTGTTGCCGAAGAAGAAAAAAAAAGAAAAGAGATGTTTTTGCTTCATTGTTATTGCTGAAAGATGGCTTCATTGTTGTTGCTGTGTATTTTGGTGACGAAGGAAAAGAGTATAATTGTTCGAAGGATGATTTTAAAATTAAATTAAACTTCAGGGATGATTTTGTATACGAAAAAAGATTAAAAACAAAAAAAATTTCGACTTATACATTAGAGACCAACTTAATCCTTATTATTATTATTATTATTATTATTATTATTATTATTATTATTATTATTATTATTTTGAACTTCCAACTATGGAAATGTAAAGCACAAAGACACTCTTTTTTTTCAGGTTGAAATTTAGAGCATGAAACTTGCTTCTAGTCATGAGAAATATTTAACTAATTAAGAGTATGTTTGGGATAGAAAGGAAAAAAGATTATCTAAAATAAAAATTAATAAAATAATAAAAGTAAAAAATTAATTATTATTAAATTTATAATTTTATTATATATATTTTTATTTTATCAAATTTTTCACTTGCTTGATTTTTAAAAAGAAGTTGAAATAACAAAAGAATGGAAAGACAAATTAAAAAGGGTACTTACATAAAGTGACTAAAGCTCAATGTTTTTTAGCGGTTTTCATGGGAAGATTCCAAAGAGTGGAAAGGTTAATGTGCAAGGATTCATTGTCTTCATTTAATTCTTATCCTATTTCTCTAATGTATCAAATCGATAATCACTTTCCCGTTGTCTAGAATCACCCTCTTTTAGCTCCATCAAGCAGTTTAATAATTGTACTCTGTTCAATTATTCATAGATTGCCCTTTAATTTGTGTTGTCGTATTATATTGAAGAACTGTTTCAACAATAGAGGAATGCAGAGTTATCTTTTTCCTTAGTCATTGTTTCACTTAATAAAGACAAAATTACATATACAAACAGTCAAACACCCTATTAATTCAACAATATATTTGTACTTTTATGTGATTAAGCAATATTACATATAAAGTAATTACACATGGTACCAAGGAATTTGGTGTGTACAAAATATGCGAAACAACTATTTAATATTTACAATTTAGATACAGTAAAATATCCTAATTATTTTTAAGCCTGCTACACATACAAGTATTTTTGGCTTATAAGTTATACAAATTGGCCCAAATCTAAAAAAAATACTTGCACCACTCCTTTAAATTGAGCGTCCAACGCACGTGCCTTACAACACGTTCATTATGCCGCACTCTTCCTCTTCTTCCTCAATCAAAACGCAAACCGTCAAGATTCAAGCGACATTCGAAACAAACTATGATTCTACGAAGAGTAGAAGAAATCAAGAAGAAAATATACAAATTTCCATAAAAAATCACCAGAAAAAACAAAAAAACATTATTCAAGGTACTGTTTTACTGTTCTTCTAGGTTTTTTTTTAGATTGTCTCTGTTGTGCCTCATTCTTAACCAGCAAAATATTAAAAGATTTCAAGAAGAAATATACTGTCTTTTCCCTGATATTGGGTGTATTTCTTAAATCTTTTGGGTGTATTTCTGTCCTTTAGGTGTATTTCTGTAATCGTTTGGTTTATTTCTGTAACCGTTTGGGTGTATTTCTGTAATCCTTTGTGTGTATTTTTATAATTCTTTGGGTGTATTTCTGTAATCGTTTTGGTGTATTTCTGAAGTTTCATTATCTTCAAAACAATTTCAACGCTTGATTTCAGAAACCATGAAAATCGAAAAAAAACAAAAGGAGATCGAAGGCAAAGATAAAACGCACGAAGGAGATCGAACAAAATTTGGCAAAAAACTCGGAAAAAGAAACGAAATCTTTTAAAAAATATAAATTATATATTCACGCATTAATTGATTTAAAAGTTTGTTAAGGAGGTACGTAACATAAGCAGCGATTTAGAAGTTTCGTTCTCTTTAAACTTGTAAAACTTGTAAACGCAAAATACTTGTACGTAGAGATTAATCCTTTTAAATAATGACCGATGAAACTATGAAAGGAAATAATATTTTTTTGGGTGTACTGAAAGGAAATAATATATTAGCTGCAGTAGGGGACCATAAAATTGGGCTTTCAAATAATGTTACGGGTCGAAGTTTCTTCAATGCTAGTCCATAATATTATAATAATAAATGCATTGCACAACACATATATTTAGGTTGCTACATTGTCAACTTGGCGTCATGCTATTGTAGTGAGTTCAAGCTAGGTGGGTCAAGTACAAGCCTTTCCCACATACTTGAATAGAAAGTTGGGCCAAAATGGGAACTAAATTAATTTCAACGAATGGGGAAACCGTAACAAATTTGCTCTTCTTGAACTGCTATTGTCCACCAGAATTCCGAACCCACTATGACGCTTGATTGCATTTTAAACTAAACCATAAAATTCATCCACCAACACCAAGTCAATTATTTGAGTTTATGCTACCTAAAATGATTGAAGCATACACCATAAGAGCGTATTACATCAAACAAATTTGATAGTATAATACTATAACGTTTACCCCCGTCTGCTACAACTATAGTAGTGCATTTCTTAAGGTAAATTTTATTATTAGAAATTTAGCAGCAGAGAAACAAGTAAAAATGAAAGAGAAAAGGACTAAAAAAGACAACTATAACTATGCAGTACAAAAAGGAAAAAAGAAAAAGTAAATATAGAAAACGGACAGTTTATAAAACGACGGCAGAGGTCAAACTATTTGTTATTGGTTTATTGTACACCAGAGGCAGTAGTATCAAAGTTGACCAGGCTAATTTGAGTCAAGGGTGCATTCAGCAATTTTCTCCCAAGACTTGCAAGTTTTGTCTTCAGTGTCAGTTTTGTACAATGCAAGGCGATTGATCTGAAAGCTCAAGCCATTGAGACTTTCATCAAGAACATTAGCCTTCTCTATAGCCTTCTGCTTCTCTTCCTCAGTTAAATCGCCATAAATAAGACTCAAGTGTGGCATGTAAGCTGCACATGTAAGCAATATATCAACTAGTTTTTTTTTTAATTATTATAAATAAAAAGAAAAACAAAAAGGGGTAAAAGTCATGTTCCATGAATCTCCCACCTACCCTTCACTTCACATTACAGCATTGTCACTTGTACCTAAAAGCGTTTGCCTTTATGATACTGCCTCACAAATCATTTAACCCATGTAAACTAGATAGGCTTTCTGATCTATAAACCCTTGCTGAACAATTCAACAAAAAGGGTGAACAATGAACACAGTATATCTCTCATCAGAATAGCAGACCTTAAATCCTTAATGATTGGTACTGGCACTACAAAGTCTTAATTAACTGCATGTTAGCTTAAATCTCACAGAATTGATCGAACGATTTACTAATTACTAGCTTAAACGCTCCTTTTTTTTCCTTTTCTTGAGATAAATTAATATAGAGTAGTCACAGTCACATTTTGTGATTTGTATCCATCAATTAGCCATATTAATATTTTTAATGATATGAGATTATATCTAATAGTGTGAAATTACACATTTTTTTTATGGTTAAATACTGACTAAATTTTAATAAAAATGCTGGCAGACTTTTTCATCACCATAAATGCAACACTGTGATGTAATAATGTGTGGATCGACAAAGACATAAACAAGGCCGATAAATTGAAATTGGTCCCATGTTTTAATGATCATACCTACTATCTACAGCAATCTTATTCATCAATTTATTAAAATAACATATCTTATTCAAAAAATGACTAAATTAATGGTAGGAATTAAGATCTGTAACTTACGAGTTGAACGCTCGTAACCAAAGTGGTTGCAGCAGTGTGAGCTAGCTTCCATAACCTAATAATTAGTTCCACGAAAAAATAGTTTCAGTTTCCCTTCTTCCTTTCCGCAATAACAGAAATGACGAATTGAATTACGGGAAATTGAAAAGAATAACCTGAGGATGGGGGTGAAGGAGAAGATAGACACACTGATAGAAAAAGGTGCCAGAGGCGACGCGGTCAACGGTCACATCGTAGGCCTTGAATCCTTCACACGCCGATCGGAGCTTGTTCTGAGCCTCATCGGCGGTCAATCTGATGGCTCCGACCACCGTGATGTGCGGCTCGAAATGCGGACCACCGAACTCCGATCGAAGTCCCGCCATGAGGTTCCCCAACCTTGCCGCCACGTCAGGCGGTGGAATCGCCCACACCGAATACACTTGCGTCGCCATCATTCACTTAAACCAGATCCAAGAGTGTTAGTAGATGAAGACCACAACTCTTTCGGATTCAGTCCCTCTCTTGGGTTGCGTTATCTATAAGCTGATTCATTTCGTAACTCATTATTCTTTATGTGTGTCTTAATAAATTCTTTAACACTCCCAAGTTAATTAAATTATTAACTCGCACATGTCCGTTATATTATACACCTTTTTCTTGAAACTTACATATCTGTCACAAATATAATTATTTTAATTCGAATTAATTTCTATATATTGTTATGAAAAACTATTATTTATATATAAAAATTACTAAAACTATTATATGTTTGTGTATAAATAATGTGGTATTTTTCATGTATATATTTTATACAATGAGTTAAGTTGGTGTTAAGTTTTTAAATATATTCTTGTAACATAATACCTATGCTTTTAATTAATTAACATTAGATTATTTTTAAATTATTCTAGAAAATTTTAATTAATTAAGTTTAATCCTCAGAAAATATTTCATATCTGTTACAAATAATATTCGTCTGAATACGGTTTAACTCAGATCAATCAGTTTATGTTACACGAAAATATTATTACCTTTATAAAACAAACTCAACATTAAATAAGCGTTTCAGAGAGTTGTATCCTCCTGACCCAAGATATGAAATCAACTTATAAAGAAAGAAAACATACACACATCAATACATTCATTCATTGATACGATAAATAAAAGGGAAAGTAGAGAATTCACAAGTTTTCATTCATTGGAATGGTCCTTCTGGTAACTGTAACTGAAGCCGTAGGTCCTTGAGGTCTGTACTGGTACCTTGTTGAAACCACCAAATACACAAAGAAGTTAATCAAACTCAGCACCGAAAGTAACAAGAAGAACAAGTTCAGATGGTTCCTGTTAATGTTATTCCCCCTCAACCACCCTCCACTTGCAGTGATATTCTTCGTTGCACCATTCACAATCTGAACCATTATGGTACTAAGAAAATAGCCAAGCGCCATGGAGCACCAAAGGAAGCAAGTGGAGGTGGACTTGAGCGCTTTTGGCGCCTCCGAATAGAAGAACTCAAGTAAGCCGACGTAGGTGAACATGTCCGCTATTCCAAACACAAAGTACTGAAAAGAGAGCCAGAATATGCTGAGTGGCAATGGCTCAGCTGCATCAAGCATGTTGTTGTCTCTCGCAACGTTCTTTCTTTTGACTTCTATGGCTGCAGCAATTGCCATTGAGATTGAGGAGAGGAGGAGGCCGACGCCTATGCGCTGGAGGTGCGTTATGCCGGTAGGGATGCCAGTGATCTTGCGGAGGAGGGGGACGCAGACGCGGTCGTAGAGAGGGATGATGATGAGCAAGAAGAGGACCGGGATGATTGGGAGAGATGCAGGGGGGATGTTGAAGTGGTTGGTGATTGTTGTGTCCATGGTGTAGCCTTGTTGGACTGAAAAGGTTTGGAGTTGTGCTAAGCAAAGAGTCATTATTATTGTGCATAGGAATATTGGCACCATGCTTGCAATCACTTTTGCATTTTCCACTTGTGTCACTCTGCATACTTTCCATGGACCCCTCTCTGCTTCTTGGATTGCAGCTTTGTCCAAGAATCTACATAATTACTCTTTTTTGTTAGTATTAGCGCGCAGAGAAATTGTTATTAACTCATTGCGGAATCGGACTTACCTGTAAATATTTCTATGTGGTAGATATTCCAAGTCTAGGGCTGCTTCTTTGTCCTGTTCAATCTCGTAGAGTTCCAAAGGATCTGCAGGAAGTTGAAGGTTTCTGTTGCGAATTGCAGCAACATAGACCTGAATGATCTGAATGATGGCGCTTGTTTCACTTAAAACATGGATTCGGTAAAGTGGAATTCCAAAAGCAAAGATTAGGAGGCCTAAGAAAATAGCAACAGTGGAGATTCCAAAGCCCCAATCCCATCCTTTATGGTCTTCTACGTACACAAACAAGGTTAGGCTGACGGTGCCACCAACACAAACAGCAAATAACAGACCGTTGAAGAACGTGGACATCTGCACGGATTCCTTTGGGTGCTTCTCATCAAACTGATCTGCACCGTGCGATGGAAGCGAAGCCTTCACCCCTGCACTCCCCAAGGCCAAGACATAAAGGCCGAGATAGAGAAAAGCTTGATTACTGCCAGCGAGTTTGTCACACTTTGCAGTTGGATCCAGCACGTTGCAAAGCGGGGGTTTGAGGGTTTTGCTGTGTGCTTGAACTGTGAGCAATGCGAGGCCCAAAAACTCGAAGAAGGCAGAGATGAGAACGGATTTGCATCTGCCAATCCAGGTGTCGGCCAGAAGGGCCACAAGAATTGAGAGAATGTAACTGACACCCATGTAGTTGGTGACCATGTTAGCCGCGTCTGATAGCACATAGTGCATGGTGCGGTTGAAGTATGTCACCGAGTTCACTGCTATTGAGAATGTTGCCATGTTCTCAAATGCAAACATCACTGCATGCATGCAACGTGCGTAAGTGCATGTATGTATGTAAGTGTAACACTCACTAGTTATATATACGTATACGTACCTAGTACGAGCACAGCAACTGTGAAGCCACCATGCTTGTTTCTCACAGCTCTTCTTCCTCTCCAATCAACTTTTCCATCCACCACCAACTCTTCTTCCTCCTGCTCCACCCACTCCATATTCCTTCTCCTCTCAACAGCTTCAGAGTTTTCCTGCATATAGTATATGCTTATCTTTTTATTAGCATATATGCATGCATGCATAGTGTGAGCTAGCTTCCTATATGTATATAAAGGAGTGAAAACTCCCGTAAAATTGAATGACAATTTAGTTAATTTTATCAAATTATTTAACAGTTTTTAACTATCAAATTAATGTGAAAACAATTGTACGTGAATCTCCACTATATAAGGAATTACGTACCATGGTTAATTACTGATCAGAATGTAACAAATGCTTTAATGAGCTAGTATATCGATCTGTCCAATTAAAGAGAAAGAGAGGTGGCACGTATATGCTTTGTTTCAACTTATCGTTATCATTATATATAGTGTTATAGGTGCTTGTTGCTTACAAATAATCATGTGTGTGTAATGAGACTGAATACATCACACATACAAATTGAAGGTAGTTGATGACCAGTTCTATGAGAGAGCTGTTATTGGCTGCTAGCAGAATTGAATGATATGCGACTTGCCGGCTTTAACAAAACCAAGATTCCAAAACACTCACCATCAATACTACAAATTTGGATGTTATCCTATTTTAATTTCATATACCTTAATGAAAAATATTAGGTGATCAGCTCTTTTTCTTTATTTTTGTCTTACATTTAAATCTAACAGACTAACACTAATCACTGCTGCAGAGTATCGAAGTAATTGTTAAATTATATATAGCTGCAGAACTATCTAGCTTTTACAGTACATTGAAAATATCAATTTTATGACAGGGATGTGGTTTAACATGCACGTCATAATGCTAAGAAATATCCTTTTTTTTTTCAAAGTTAGGAGTGAAGTTCGAACCCGAAATCTGAGGAATTCCATAAAAATATTCGAATTTGAACTCTTGTTATGTTTGATTTTAGTGCATGCAAGTGAAGCAGACTATCCGTAAAGAAAAGAACTAAGAGATAGTCCAAAGATACCTTCTAGAGTATATGCGTATGTCTATTCTATTCCTTAGCGAATAACTTTATTCTCTTTGAAGGCGACTCCTAACACTCTTTTAACGATCCTTCGCAATCACTTAGGCTTAAAGTATTAATTAGCACTCAACATTGAAACATCACCACCTTTTGGTGATAATAACTTATAGTGTTCCATAATGAGTGTCACATCTAAGAGAAAATTTTGATGGTACATTTTACATAAAATCCAGAAACAATAATGCAAACAGATTTCACATCAGACTATACATAAATTTGGAGGATGAAGAAAAGTGTATGAGTTGCTATTGCTACCCCGCTTGCCACTTGTTGATTCTAGTTTAAGCTCTCAACTGGTACTGATGGCGTTTCCAATTAAATATATATTGGATTATTTGCCGGCTAATGATAGCTTTGCTGCCAATTATTATATTCAACTAGCTAGAGTGATATTCTTACATAAATAAATGCTCATTTTCAAACCATATATTGTATACCCCATGTCCTGATGATTGCGTTTAATTTATTTTATCTTGCATTGAACAAAATATCTTAGGATGAAAAAGGCATAATCTGTTAACAATATCATATTTTAATCAATCATTGAATGGCTTATAAAACTAAACTCACAAATAAACAATTCTACTAAGAATAAAAATGAAAAAGACCCTGTGCAGGGGAAAAAAATAATAATTAAAAGAGAAAGAATGTTAATCAGTAGTTAAGCAAAGAATACTTAATTCTGAGTACAATTTTTCCCTTGTCCACTCCAAGCTTAGCCCCTGTGACTAACCAATGACCAGGAATATCTTGAGGCCCTTTACACATTTCTGTCATGTCCACAATCTTTGCAAGTTTTGCAGTCTTGAGTGAATTCTCTTCCTTTCTATCATCAGAGTTTTTCTTCATCGTCGACGATGAAGAACCGTCCTGCTTATGATCCCAAACAGACCTCCTTATGGTGCATCCAGGTACCTTAGAGTAGAGGAGCTTGAGGTGCAACACATTCTTGGCACCGAAGTCCCAAACACAAAGCTGAGCCCCAGTCACAATGTGAACACCAGAGAGCTCCCCAATACTTGTTTCTGTGTACTCAACTGGTGCAGTGCTTACATGGGAGAACTTCTTCCATTTGATCTTTTCGAACCAACGGCTGTCTTGCTCCTCTGGACCTTGCCACTTGGGAGCACCTATGGCCATGTCTGCATCCCAGTGTGGTACAAGGATTCTTGGCAGGGAGACTAGATGCTGCAAATGAATTGCGAGTCGGTTCTGTTTGATGCCTTCTAGTCCAAGCCTTAGCCCAGTGACTGGTTTGCGTCCAACTGTTACCTGCAAACAACATGTCTAGGAGTGTAACTGCAACTTATTACCAACAACACTATAAATTGATCAACAACGTTAACTGAATCCATATATGGTTTCAGTTCAATTAAAGTTTAGCACTTTTTCTCTGAGTTTTGTATTCTGAATTTGTTAATTCCCTGGATCAAGGTTTGGTAAACAATACCTGATCTGTAGTAATATAAAGCTTTGGTCCCATCAAGCTGAACTGGAGGGATGGACAGACAGGCTCCTTCCTTTGTACATTGCCCTGCTCCGGTGCCCAAACTCGAGATATTTGGAAATCTAAGAATTGCTGAAGATCTTCCATAGGGGGTTTGTCTGGTGGATTAGAAGACAGAAGAACTATTAAAACTAGACAAAACTACTACTAAAACATTAAAAAAAAGGGAAAAGAGAAAAGGGTATTTGCTGCTTTATTAAGTATCAAACTTGTCAAGAAATCATAATGTTAGGTATGAAGAATTTCCTAAAAGCTTAAGTTATTAAACAAAACTCTTGAATAGTTTAATCTGTATCAATATTTTTAACTTGTATATTTGACAGTTTATGATGTTAACTATTTCAAGGACTAATTGAGTTGCATTATCTCTTAATACATATCCACAAGAATAATGTACAGCACAGTCGTAATAATTATATTAGAACTTACATTCTAGATATAGATCAATTGCACGGGTCAAATGATTTACACCAGCCACTCCTTCAAGAAGAGAAACAATGGGTGTGAATGTCATGTTAATGATATCTGGTGCTAATTTTACAGTCTCAGCCCATTTGGCATGATCTTGCTCAAGATCATTACCACCTCTTCTTCTAAAAATGACAGTAACATCCTACACCAAGAAAATGAAAGGTCGTATATTGACATAAGTTTAGTTAATCTATGGAATCATTGTCAGCATAATTTTCAATTAAATATATATAGCAACCAAAATGATGTAGCACATGATAGCCAGAACTTACACCTGCTTTTCAAAAAGCCTAGCCAAGTTGTATAAATGATCATGGATTAATAGTAGGAAAATGACATATCTTATACTAACCTTCTCCTTGTATTTTAAAGAGTTAGGGACAGGCAGGTTTTTCACACCAAGAAACCTATCATCTACAATGTCATTTACATACTTCTCAATGTCTTGGTCGCACAAACTAGATGTTTGATGCTGCTTGATATAGATGACATCTCTGCCACCAATTGTTGCAGATGTGACAATGTGTGTGCCGTAGTTCTCAATAAAACTGTGGTGGAGTAAGGGATGAAATGGCGAGTCAGAGTATGTATAGGATTAGATCCTTTTTCTACTCTAGAATTAAGTCAGATTACAAAAAATGCCTTATGCAGTCTATATTGTTAGTTTGTTACTGTACAACTTAGAAAGTATCTGTGATTATATGCTTACTACAAACATTTAGTGCTTAGTGGTTCAAGCATATCAAACCAAAACCATATTCTACAAAATGAAGTTGAGAACTAGAAAATCATTGTTTACAGGCAAACAATGACAACGTAATTTACCTTGCCAAGGATGCTGGATCCCAAGAGTGAGGAACAGAACACTTGATTTCTTCATTCAAGACCAAATTCAGGCTGGTTAGTCTAACTTCGAAAAGTGGAATGAAATGTCCAACAATGGCAAGGGATTTTGTAGCTGCTGCGTCAACTGTGTAGGAGCCATTAAAATTGAACATAGAATTGAAGCTTCCATTTGGAATTTCTCCAGTTAAGCCTGATTTCTCATTGAAATATTTTGCCATCTGCAAAAATCAATCATCAAATAAGGTTTCAAGTACTCTTTTGGTAAGGAAGAATACTAGGAGGACTATCAGAATTTATTGTTTTTGGCCATGAGTTAGCCATCAATGTTTAAAAGTATGGGATAAAGTATATTGTTGGATTACTAGATTAAAAAAACTATACTAAAGGAATTGAATTGATGGCTAAGTGATTGCCAAAATAATAAATTCTGATTGTCCCCTAATATTTTTCTTCTGATGAGTCCAATGCGACGAGAGGAATTACAATGCATGTTTCATGTAAGCAGAACCAAAAGAAAATAACTCATCAACAAGAACAAACTAAAAACAAGGACTAATGTTTATAATGAATGCAGGTACTAAAAGATGAACAGATTGTAGCAAAAATGGAAATATAGGTTTTGAAGTTCAACACATCAAGAGAGCTACAAGATTATTATTATTATCCATCAAAACACTATATTTCGATTGCAGCATAAGACCAAACATAATGCATGCACTTCATAAACTACCAGTGCAACATTTCATTTCAAAATAAACAATTCTTGCCACCTTGCCACCAAATACACCAAGATTATTTAACAAAAGAAAACAAAACTACATATGAAAAGTAACTGAAAAAAAAAATCTTATGCCCCAACTTCGTTTTTATTCATCAAAACCAGGACAGAGCTATTGTGAAAGCAAAACAATCACCTGATGGAAAGTGCAGACAGGGAGCTTCTTCACGTGACTGTTCTCTGCGGTGCAAGTGATGATACCAATGTCAGCATGCACATTTGGAACAACTAGGCCATCAGAGACAATAAGATCTTTCTTGGCATGTTCCTGATGAAGAAGCCTAGACCCTTTACAGTAGAGAAGGCGAAAATCATTAGAGACATCAAAGCCTCTACCAAGAGCATGGGTTGTGTTGGTGAGAGTTGCAGTGAGGGATTCAGAGCTCATTGTACTTGGATTCTCCATTGCTGATTCTCATAATAAGGATTAACCAATGGACTGCTCGGATCGGTTGTGAATTGCATCATTTTATGTGGAAAGTGAAGTTCTTTTTGTGATTCTTATGCGGGGAAATTGGTGGGGTTGGGATTGGGAACCTTGGACTTTGTGATTGGTGGCCTTTTGTTACATTCATTGTTTCAAAAACGTGCGTTTGACTTGAATGACGATAATGTCTGAAAAACGCGTGCTCCATGCAGATATGCAAAACTTTGTTGACAATCAAAGTTTGACAAGAATGAAAATTCATCAATTTTAATTTGAACTGTGACCAAGAGTGATGAACTGATGATGACACTATGTTTGAATCATGTATCAAATGTCATTCTCGGAGCACATGTCAATGCGATCATACAACGTACTTTTTAAGTTTTATTATTTTTATTAGTGTATATAAAATTTTTTTTGTTAAAAAAATTAAATGAAATATATATATATATATAAAATAATTATTATTATAAATATTTTACTACTTAAAAATATTAAAAATAATAATAATATTGTCTTAATATCAATTTAAATTAATTGAGTGATCATTTCACTCATCTACTTAAGCAAGTATTAGATATTGAACATTTTTTTCTGTTAGATATTTTGGTGGTTGATAATTATGACAAGCTAGAATTATCAATATTCCAATTTGAAGTAAAGGTTCTAGATTTTGTTTCTATGCCAAATTTGCTAACGTTATCCAGTGACTTTAAGGATCTATGAAGCCGTTACAGTATTTGTTGGTTTAAAGATGCATCAATCATGTGGTATTTTTTGAGTGGCTACCAACTATAAATTCAATTTAATTTTTGTTGTTAATGTGTATGTTGATTCAGAAATTGAAATGATGAGAATTGTTACTGATTATGAAAATTTTTGTTAATTTTCTGATACATTCATATACTGAACAAAATATTTTTACTATTGCAAATGAAGCAACAGTAACTCTTACTTTTACTTTTTTGTTAAATTAAATAAAATAAATTTAATTGTCTGTTAGTATGGTTTGGTGGTGTTTATATATTTTTTTTTGATGAGTTACTGAATTTAGTAGTATTTGTTATGTGTATATGTAATTATAGGTTGTTTTATTTAGTTGTTTTTTTTGTTATCTAAATATTGAATATCTTAATTTGAATTAAAACAATAATTTTATATTTTATAAGGATCATAAATTATAATATAATTTGCACTTCTTATTCTTGATGAGGACATCATCGATTATAAAAAATTATTTGGTCATTTGAATTATGGTCTTTCTAAATAATTAGTGTACGTTCGCTTATATTACTTTTCATCTCAATAAAGACAACAATGAAAGATAACTATTTATTTTAAAAAATTAATATCATGCCCAATAATTATCTATTCTAAAAAATTAAACATAATAAATTAATACCTTTCTATAAATAACATCGATTCATGTAAAAAAGAGTAACTGAACCACGACAATACGAATAACAATATACTACTTCACAAGTAAAATTGTGTATTTTTTATCTAATCAACAATTTTCTCCTATAAAATCAACAAAATAGGATTTATTTTTTTAATTTACACGTATATCAAAAATAGATAATTACTTTGCATTAAAAAAAACAATAACATTTAATTTAATACTATTATCTCATATATAAAATATCATTCATTTATTAAAAATTCATTTTATTTAACAAAAATAAAATACATAATTAATATAAAATTGTTACGTTACCCAATGCAGACAACTACTTCCATTCTCCACTATGCATCCATCCTGAATATTTTGCCTCTCCATATTATTCATTTTTCATGATAGAAATGGACTTAATCACAACAAAAAAAAAAAAAAAACTAGAACAAAAACCAAACACAAATTACATATTTTAAAAACTGAATTACATAACATTATTCTACAATCGGCCCAATATCAGGTTTGTAAAAAAATTTCAGCTGAATCCCACAACAACAAGATAGACGGCGACTTCAGCCGACGTTACATCCATCTTTGGAATACAACCACTTCATATGAGTGCCACAACAGATTACCATGCCAATCAATTTATCCCGCACCACATGGATCTTACGCGTTATATTCTACATTATTAACCAACACCTCCATCTGAACCATCAACATATTTTAATTTATATTTACACAGTTCACATATTTGTCATACTAAATTTCATCTCTGTACATTGCCATACGGAACACCTTCCAATCTTATAATTTATGGACCTACAGATAGATAAAACAGCATGAATGAATCTTATTCATTAAACAATAAAATTAAAAATCATAAAAATTATTTCGTTAAGTTAATTAATAATTTTTTTTATATCTGCTGTTACAAAATAAACTGAAATATTCTAAAACAAAACTTTTATTCTATATTTTTTACTATTGTTAATTTATTTTTTAAATGTATTTTATAGTGATATATATATATATATAACATGTCTTTTATGGTAAATATAAGGATTGTACGTAGCAATTTATGGCGTGTATAAGGATTTAGTTGACATTTAATAATCCTACTTGATGAACTATTGATATTGGCTCTATATCCAAGAGTTTCAGTTACACAACTACAGTGCTATAGTATGTATCAATTAATTTCTTTTTATATAACTAAATCGGGAAATAATAAAAAATATTAAGGACCAATATTTTTAATAAAAAAATAAAAAATTAAGCTAGTGTTAATTTAAATATAAAATAAATATAAGAAAAATATTAGTAAATACTAAATAAGAATTTCTTTATTTCATTTTATATGTTATAGTAACAATGAGCAATAACTTGGGAGCAAGAAGAATATATAAAAAAGCGTGTCAAAATAAATGAAAGTAGAAGTGCAATTCCCCTTGAAATTAATTTTGGTGAAGAGCCCAAGCAGTAGCAGCAGCATTTCAACTGTAATTCCAATTCCCCTTAAAAACTTTGCATGCTTCAATTCCCTTTTTCTTTGATAAACCAAACACCATTTATTGCATGCATCTTCCCTCACTCACTCTCCCTACGTATAAATACACACACTTGTTCATTATCCCCACTTATCTCATCTCATTTTACCATAACCATTTTGTTTACACTTGTGACTTGTGAGAGAAACTAATATGGTGGGAACAGCAAAGAAAACCAGGAGAACTACCAACAAAGATGACTCACTTGCAGTAGTACATGGAGAAAACCCACAAGTTTCAACTATTATTGCTCCTATTGTCTCATCCTACAATGAGAAGATTCGTCCTATTCTTGATGCTGTTGAGAATCTCAGGAGACTCAACATTGCCAAGGAAGGGATTCAGCTTCCAACCATTGTTGTTGTTGGTGATCAAAGTTCTGGCAAGTCTAGTGTGCTTGAATCTCTTGCTGGCATCAGCTTGCCACGTGGCCAAGGCATATGCACCAGGGTTCCTCTTGTTATGAGGCTTCAAAGTCATCCTCTTCCAATGCCTGAACTCATGCTTGAGTTCAATGGCAAGAGCATCTCAACAGATGAAGACAATGTGTCTGATGCTATCAACATTGCCACTGATGAACTTGCTGGAAATGCCAAAGGGATTTCAAACACCCCTTTGACATTGGTGGTGAAGAAAAATGGTGTTCCTGACTTGACAATGGTGGATCTTCCTGGTATTACTAGGGTTCCTGTTCATGGCCAGCCTGAAAATATCTATGATCAGATCAAGGATATTATCATGGAGTATATTAGGCCTGAAGAGAGCATTATTCTGAATGTTCTTTCTGCTACCGTTGATTTTACTACTTGTGAATCCATAAGAATGTCTCAGTCTGTGGATAAAACTGGTTTGAGAACCTTGGCTGTTGTAACAAAAGCTGATAAGTCTCCTGAAGGCTTGTTGGAGAAGGTAACTGCTGATGATGTTAACATTGGTCTTGGTTATGTCTGTGTCAGGAACAGGATTGGCGATGAATCTTATGAGGAGGCGAGGATTGAAGAAGAGAGGCTTTTTGAGTCTCATCCAATGCTTTCAAAGATTGACAAATCCATTGTTGGTGTTCCTGTTCTGGCACAGAGGCTAGTTCAAGTTCAAGGCATGATCATATCCAAAACTCTGCCAGAAATTGTGAAGAAAATCAATGAGAAGCTGACTTACAATTTATCTGAGTTGGATAAGTTGCCTGTGAATCTGACTTGTGTTGCTGATGCTATGACTGCATTTATGCATATCATTGGTTTATCCAAAGAGTCATTGAGGAAGATTCTTCTGAGAGGGGAGTTTGATGAGTACCCTGATGAAAAGAATATGCACTGCACTGCAAGATTAGTTGATTTGCTGGATTCATACTCTAATCATCTTCAGTGTTTCTCTGAAAAAGAGGCCACAAAAGATTTTCTCATGGACGAGATTAGGGAGCTGCAGGAAGCTAAATGGATTGGTTTGCCCAACTTCATGCCTAGAACTGCTTTTCTATCAATACATCAGAGGAAGGTTAAGGCAGTTGCTCACATGCCAATTGATTTTGTGCATAATGTGTGGGAGTATCTGGAAACAGTTGTAAGTTCTGTTTTGAACCGTCATTGTGAGAATTATTATCAGCTTCAGGTTTCTACACGGCGTGCCGGCCAGTCTCTTATCTCCAAGATGAAAGATAATTCCATTAAGCATGTCTTGGTTGTTGTTGAAATGGAGAAGCTGACTGATTATACATGTAACCCTGAGTTCATTGCAGAGTACAAAAAGTTGATTTTGCAGCAAGATTGTTTTGTCAAAGCTGTTTTGGATCGTCAGAATAATCAAACTTCAAAGGTGAAGCTTGAAGGTGTTGGTGAAATTGATGTTGCTCATCTGAAGCAGTATTCAAGTATGCTTACTCAAGCTTTTGACTTAAAAGTGAGGATGATTGCTTACTGGAGGATCGTACAGAAAAGGTTCATTGATAGCATTGCGATGCATTTGATGCTAAGTATCCACAATCTTGTCAACAAAGACCTGGAAAAAGAAATTGTTCATGACTTGATGTCACCAAAGGGTGGTGGAATTGAAAGGCTTCTGGAGGAGTCACCTTCCATTGCAGGGAAGCGTGACAAGCTAAATAGGAGCGTCAAGGTGCTCCGGGAATCCAAGGAAACTGTTGGAAATCTTATGGACAGGATTGGAACATATGGTGATTAGATATGTAGGCCTTTCTTAGAATGGAGCACTTAGTAATTTGAATGTGTCTTTTAATATTTGTGTCAATGAAAGTAGTTAGTAATTTATAATTAGTAATTTATAATTTTGAAAGTTGAATTAAGTTATATTATGTCTTCTTTAGACAAAAAATACACTAGAGTAATATTGAAGATTTAAAATGCAGTATTCATCCTACACACAAGTTTATACTAGAGTGAAAAATGGCTAAATCTAAGTCTGCTATATGCTAAAAAAGCCTAAACTATTTATCATTAAAATTGTGCTCCCCTATGATTTTGAGCATATCTCATGCATGTCATTGCCAGAGACTGAGGAAGAAGTAGGTACAAAATATCCTATTAAACTGCCTGTTTTGCTTGAAGTCAAACTTTGATTTTCGCCATGTTGATAGATGTCTCTTATGGCTCTAAGCCTTAAATCTTCACGAAAAAAATTTTCCGGTATAACATCTGGGATGCTCATTTTATCTTCAAACATGTTCACAACCTCTGACATTGTAGGCCTAAGAGACGGCGATACATTCGTACACAGCAGAGCTACTTTCACCATGTTTTCTGCTTCGGTTGGGTTCACCTCTAATCCCAGCCTTTCATCAACCAGTTCCATTATGTTTTCAGTGGATTGAAGATGAAATGCCTGCCATGTTAATAATTATTATCTTTGTTATACAAAAACTGATGTTTACATTGGATAGCTACCAAAAGAACAAGATGGTTTTGGTTTACAATGCCAAACATGGAAAAGAGATAGTAACATAGTAGAATACCTTATCTAAAAGACAAAAACAATCATCACTTGGCATGTAACTTTTATTGTTCTTTCCACTGACAATTTCCAAGACCACAATTCCATAACTGTATACATCAGCCTTGTAAGACAGGTGACCCCATAATGCATATTCCGGTGCCATGTATCCTCTGCAAAACAAAAAGAACAAATTCAGTTCATAATAATGAAAACATTACTCAGATTTTGTATTGCCAGGTAACAGATAACTCACACTGTTCCTGCCACTCTGGTGCTGATGTGAGTCTCTTCCTCTTCATCAAGCCTAGCCAACCCAAAATCGGATATTTTAGGGTTTAAGTTCCCATCCAGTAACACATTAGTAGATTTGATATCTCGATGAACAATCTTGAGTCTTGATTCTTCATGAAGAAATGCAAGACCTTTTGCTATGCCAATACAGATTCTATGCCTTGTTGACCAATCAAGTTTAAGCTGATTCTCTGAGCCTGCAGAATGAACAAAATGAAGTTGTAAAAAATTTCTACTTCTGCTGCTGAATTTGTTGATTGAACTGCTGATATACTTACTGAATAAAGCATGAGCCAGGCTATTATTTTCCATGTACTCATAAACCAGCATTAGTTGATTGTTTTCAATGCAAAATCCATAAAGTTTCACAAGATTAGGGTGTTGCAAACAAGATATCATGGCTATCTCATTTAAAAATTCACGATTCCCCTGCCGTGACTTCGAAGAAAGCTGTTTGACTGCTACCCAAGTACCATCGGATAACTGACCCTGAAATCCAAAAGTTATTCAGAACTTTACATGTTGAGTCCAAACAACAAAATTCTGTGTGCTTTGCAGGAAGTGTGTTCACTCTTTAATACCTTGTAGACAGGACCAAAACCACCTTCCCCAATCTTGTTAGCAGGAGAGAAATCATTTGTGGCAGCTCTAATTTGTTCTAATGTATATGTCCCTGTCTGATTATATTGTCCATCAACACCTGTCCAATAAGTCAACTAAAATATGAATGTGTGCCAGTGAAATATAATATTGTAGTTTGGGAAATCTTTTGCACTACCTGACCTACTTCACCATGCAATATATCTCATATGCTCTATCATATTTTCATTACCAAACCGGGATCCCTTAGCCCGGACGCTAAGGCTATGTACGTATCACTATGCGGTTAATTTTAGATGCTTAAACTCGGATATCACTGTAGAAAATTAAATGAACGAATTTTGGAATGATGTGAAAATGAAGGTATTCACCTTTTTCTGTCCTAATTATTCCTTTGAAGAAGAATATCCGCCAAAGGATCCCTACTATAATAAGGACTAGGCAAACAGCTGAAATTCCAAATCCAACTCCAACTATTATATAATTCACTGCTTTCTTTTGGACTGAACAAGGTTTAGAATCTGCAGGAGAAAAGAAGAAAACCATAAGCGAGTCGTCCTTGACATCAAACTTTCATGCACTAGCACTAAAAGGGAATACTGTCAAAAGTATTTAGATATGAAGCCTCCAGTTCAATGTGAAGATGTTTTGATCAGATGTTGCTTAGGCTGATATGACTCACTAGAAACAATAGAGAAAGCTGATATGAGTGGACCATAAGCTGCAGGATAAGGAATCCTTTCAGTTCCCTTGCCAGCATAGTAGAGTCGGATCTCTAGAATATTGTCTGTTACGCTGACGTTAGGAATTGTTGCTATATATGGTTTTTGAGCACCATGTGCTTTCTCTTCAATGTTAAAATCCTTCAAAACTAGTCCTTCCTGAAACAGACCAATCTTTTTAAGTCCTGATTTGGACAACAAAACATATTAACTTCATTTTGACTGATACCTGGATATAGATATCGAAAAAGCGTTTCCCAAGACTGTTACATGTCCTATCATTAGTAAACTGTATTTCTGCAAAGTGGAGCTTTACTGTATAGTTCCCATTTTCCAGGCAATAATGGAAATAGGTGAGCGAAATAGGGGACACTCGTGCCGTTGCATATAATTCAGACAAATTTGAAGGTGACAATGCCTTGGTGTAACGTGTATTTTGGATGTCATCATCATCCATGAAATCACCAGTGCTGCTAAAGCCCCAAAGCTTTTCATGGTCATTATAATATTCAGCAGTACCACCCGGCACACTATCCCCTATATAAAGGATATTTTCACCATTTTCTTTCATCATTACATCCTTTCCACCACTATTAACATGCAAACAGCTTGAGTCTGAAACAGTATTAAATTGAAAGTTACATATATATAGAAATGAAAAATCATAGAATAACTAAGAGCATCCATGATAATGCATCTTCTGAGATGATCAATCATGTTAACATTCCAAAGTATTAAAGAGCCCATACTTACATCTAGGACACTTAAAGGTCTTTGAACATGGGAGAACAGCCTGTCTGTCAAAAATCAAGAGCAAAAATGATATCACCAGAACTCCATTTTGCAACATAGTTGAACAGTAAATTATTGAAAGATGAAAGAATTGAAAAAGGGCCTTACAATTTTGTGGTCCCCAAAGAACTCCGGAACAAGTTTAAGTTTAAATTCCTGACAAACTCAAACAAGGTGAAACCATCATCAGTTTACTAATAGCATCAAATTTGAAGATACTTTACTAATACTTCAAAAGATTTTGCATTTCTAACAAGTTATCTTGACAAGCAGGTTGCCCAGGTCCTTGCCACGTAAGGTTGTTATAAGAAAGATCACTGCATATGAAAAATGAGAAAGAGATGTCATCAGTAATGAAATGAACAATTTCATCATATCAACATGCATACAATTCATATTCAACTAGCGAAGAATTCATCAAATAAAATGACTGTTAAGAGACATACACATTGCCTCCCGCCGCCAAGATTGAGTCAGGTACATTACCAGTTAGTTTGTTGCCAGTTAGGAAGCTGGGGGGAAAAAGTGTTACTATTTACATTTGAACACTGCAGTAGATTCTAAAATTTATATAAGCATACTCACATAAAAGTCATTGGTGCTGCAGGTTTAATAGTTTGAATTTCGCCAACCAACTGATTAAAACTCACATCCCTACAAAATTTGAAATAAATTTCCAAACTAAGAAGCTTGTGTGCTTACTATTCTGAATTTGTTCTTGTGAATCACCAAGTTATATGAAGCAACGTTATGTAATTTGCTCTTGGAAGCAAATACTAGTTAATGAATATGCTGTTTAAAACAGTATCCAAGAAACAGTAGATGCAGCCTAAAATGATAAAAGTAGGAAAGCAGGGAAACCATTTACACTTAATTATATATGTTAATATAAGCTGCAGTGGCATATACATATGTATCTTTCATGGACATTTATCAATGAACATGTTTTGATGTTACCCCCCAATTTATTCTAGCATACTAGAATTTTCACTTCAGAATCATCACAGAACTCTGTAAAACTAACACAGCTTTGCATATTACCTTAATAACTTTTAGATTCCTCTAAATACTAGTCCCATTTCTTGTGGGCAAAAAGATCCATCTCCTTACAGCATTTTATCAGGTATGAAAAAATGAATAGGATGCAGGAGCATAATATTTTTATATACCAATTTATGTATGTCTGTGTATGCATCTATATATACATGGGAAAGTATGTCCTATTGATGTATCAAGGGGCAGAGAGTTATGATACTTGAATTTGATCTCAGTAACAAAAGAACTAAGGGGAAAAAACAAAGAAAAACCTTAGGCATAAAAAAATAAGGGGAAATCAAATGTCTTACTTACAGCATTTTCAAATTCTCCAGTTTCCAGATGTCACTAGGAATCTCTCCAGTAATATTGCAGTTTCTCAAAACCCTAAATTAAAAAGACTGGATTACTTTAAATCAAACAATGGTAGATAATGTGGTATCTACTTTAAACCCATAGAAGATAGAACTCAACATACAATCTTCTCATTTTTTTCATGCTGCTTAAAACTGGAAAAGCCTGACTTGGACCATCTATGTCACTAATCCTCCTGTATAGTATTCACCACAATGAGCTAAATATGATGAACTGGAGGGAAAACATTACAGAAACTAACAGTATAAATTTTACTTACAAAATAGTTAAATTACTCAAAAGAGATATATTTGATGGGATTGGTCCCTCCAGTCCACTTGCATGCATATCTCTTCAAATATGTACATATTTATAGCATCTTGTGAAGACTTGTCACATAGATAGAATATTTTGTAAAAAGAAAAAAATAAAAGAGCTAAATGCAATCTCACAGTCTTTGAAGTAGCTTCCAGTTCTGAATGAAGCTGGGTATTTTTCCACTGAAACTATTATCACTTATCCTACTGCAATGCATGATGAGAAGATATTTATCAATAAAGGTGACAGTATTTATTTTATAAAGAAAAATATCAATAGAAACTTACAACTCTGTCAAATTATGTAATAGAGCAAATGTCTCTGGTAGGGTCCCAGACAAATTATTGGATGCTAGAACCCTGCATGAAGGAGTATGACATAAAATAACATTGTTCTTTGCAATAAAATACAAGGGTCTTAGAAAATAAATAGAAATTCATTGTCTTACAATCTTTGCAGGTTAATCAGATTTCCAAGTTGAGAGGGTACATGACCAGAGAATTGGTTTGCTTCAAGGTCCCTATGAGGTGAAAGAATGATAAATGCACTATACCCTTAATATTGCTCAAAGAAATAACACTATTGGATTTCAATCAAAGTAAACCTCCACAAGATAAATGTATGAGAATAATCTTACAGGTTCGTTAGAGTTTCAATATTTCCCAACTCCTTAGGAATCTCCCCCGATAAACGATTAGCCATTAGGGCACTGCATAATTTGTTGCATTCATTAAAAAAAAGTACAAGTTGTTGGATGCAAGCTTAATTAGTTGATAAGAACTTACATTGTAGTCAGTTTCATTGAAGCCCATTCCTTTGGGATGGTACCATTTAGGTAGTTGAGAGAAAGATCACTATAATGAGAGAATTTTTTTTCATTTAAATTAACAAGACAAGAAGTTAAAGTAACTATATTTTAACATAGAATAACTAATGGAGCATTTTAAGGTGTACATAGTTCATACATTTCTCTGAGGTAAGGAAGCTTAACCATCTGAGGTGGAAGAGTGCCAGGAAGATTGTACCATTTGAACTCACTAAAAAAAGGGGGAAAAAGTATTAAAATGAATATACATGTTAGACTCATTCTGATTGTGTTCCAACAAAGTTGACAATGAATTGGATTCCTCATATCCATGACCAAAGGGAAATTAAAAATTTGAACACATAAACAGGTAGCTATATCAGAATATAAATGACTCTGTAGCAATCAGATATGAAAAAGAGATTTTTACATCCTTACTACATGAGAGAAGTTGTCCTTTTCAGGATGGTACTCACAACCAATGCTGCTTTTAGCTTCACTGGGTGGCTCTAATGTCACCTTTTTAATTTGACAAGTATCACCATCAAATTCCCAGTGGGTGACACCCATCATGGTAGTGATTTCTCCAAGAGCATCAACTGGAAAACATTTCAGGATGATATAAGAAAAAGAAACAAAATAACAAACAATGCTTGAAGTCCACAAGGCTGGATTAAGGTATCTCCTTAATTATGATGATCCAACATTATAACTAACTAACTAACATGCTGCAAAGCTGTTAGAAAATGCAGTTGATAAAAGATTTATAGCTAAATTTACATATATCCAGGTAAACTTTTCTACACAATTCTTACAAACAAGACGCCATTTAGAATAATTTAAAAATTAATGTATACTATATTCTCGAGGAGAAAGTCTAGGGATAAGCACTTTTATTAAAATTTGGCCAGCACTTAACCAGCAAAAGAAAAGTGAATAATCCCACACCATTAGATGTAATCTCACACCATTAAAAACACTAATGATGGCTAATTGATAGTTACAAATCACAAAACCTGCTGGCCCTAACACGCCTCATTTTCGAGTCCTATTGCCATGAAGAGAATAGGCTACAACTTTCATATCTCATATCCTCTTTCCAGTTTGATCTCAACCAAAAAAGCTAACCTAATAAAAATAAGAATTGTCCATCATTTATAAATGCTATTGAAACCATATATTTGAGTAATGTGAAACTTATAACAACATTCATAAGTCACTGTCAAAAAATTTCACTATCTATCTAAGATGTGTGTTAGTGGCTTACTGCCAAGTGCCAACACAGAAACAGTAAAGCAAAAAACAGATGATCCCAGTTAGATAAAATAAATGTTCTTAGTTCTTACCTTCTTCCTGTGGTAATTTGGATTCTGCAAACCTCATCCATCTGAAACAACTCAAAGCAATGATTGATAAAGCAAAGAAGATTCTGAATTCCATGCTCTCAGATGCAAAAAGTGTTGGCTTTTATATTCAAAGTTGGTTCCTTTTTTATATGAGCTATCTAAGAACTGTGCAGTGAGGACTTAATCAGAAAGAAGCAACAAAAAGGCACATGCATTGTATTATTATATTGCATCATACATTTGAATACAATGCTACGAACTAACAAACAAGCAACCTTCTTTTCCAACAAAAGCATTACCGGCCATAAATGGTGTAAGAGGAATTGGATATTTATCTCTTTGTATATCATGGTGCCACAAACTGTAGTGAATGCAGAATTGTGGGACCTCTATTCCATTATTGCAATTACAACGTCCTATTCTACCATGTAATGATGATAACCAACACTATCTTGCATTGGATGGTATACTTTAATTAATTAAATAACTTTGCTATGGAAAATATTAATTTTGATTCACATACAAAATACAAAATATGATACATACGAGGGGTGTTTGCATCGGTTTAAAAATAAAATAAAATAAAATAATTTGATGTAAAGTATATAAATTGGCATATTCGAATTATTTTTTTAAAAAATTAAGGTTTATTATTAAAAATTAAAGTGAATTTAAGTTAATAAATAAATAAATTTTACATTCACAAAATATTTATTAATAATAATAGTGATATTCATAATATACAAATAAGATAAAAATGTGTGATAAATTAAATATATTATAAGTAAAATTTTAAAATTTATAATAAAAATATATCATATTATGATTAGATTGAACTGATTTTAAAAAATAGATTTGACATTCGATTTCTGTGGTTTATAAATAACGAAATCAAATTAAATTTAAATTAATACAATTTTGATTTTTTTATTTGAATTGAATTAGATAAACACTTATATTTACACCAATCTAGATTTGAACTTCTATTGTATAGTTCCATCAAATTTATATTTTTCTGCTTTTATTTTCTCTATCCACTTTCCATTAGTTCTTTCTATTTTTGAATTTTCTATTCTTGTCTGCTTGGGGAGTATATGTATATGAGCTGAACTGAGATAGGGCTAATTATTTAGATTATTCTATTTATACATTTGATGCAATTCATCATTTTATCCAAAAAGAGAAAGTAACAATATTCTAAGAAAATAAATCCTCTTAATTTGTTTATTTCATGTCATTCGCTTATAAGATATTCCCACCAAACAATCTTGTTAGAGGTACAATACAAATATACAATAATGGCTCCAAATGCTTAGGTGCCATAAAAAATAGCATTTTGATGAAAATGAGATTCATTAATTAAGCAATAATGTTTTATTCTGAGTGTGACTCTGTTGAGTCACTATCTATTTGTGTGTGTTGGTACTTGGTACGCAACCCATTTGTCATTTGTCACTATCACTTGTGACTTGTCCCTTTTCACTTTTTTTTTTTTTAGCTCTCTTGGATTGGACCCTTCATATATCATCATATCATATGCCCAATTACCCATATTATACTTGTGAAGTTGTGAGTTTATAGCTCACGTGAAATTTTTCCTAATTTAAGATTTTTTTTAAAAGAAAATTGTCCATTCAAGAGTTAATCTCTAGCACTCACCTTCTTCTTTGTTTTTTTTAAATTGGCTCAAGAAAATGGTATTTTTTTTTATAATTTTACTTTTTAAATATTTTTACTCTTAAACATTAAAGAATTTCGATACATTAAAGACAAAAGGTACAATTTATACTTTATTTATATGTATCATTTTTTTCTTTTTCGCAAGTTTATGTACTAATCATTTTACAAACATTTCATGATGAGTAAAAATCTTTAAAAATAAAATTATAAAAAATAAATTTATTTAGAATAAAAGTAACGTGATTAAGTTTAATTTACTTAGATGTGGTTAAAAAATAATTGAATAACTATGTACCGTAAAAAATTGATATATTGAAGGATAAAATTAAAATTTATTTTTATGTATTATTTTTGTCTCCAATATTTTCATCCTATTTAAGTCATAAACGTTTCAAAATTGTCTCAATTTTGTCCCGCAGTCAATTCTGTTAAAAGATCCCTAACGGCAGGACAACATTGAGCCAATTTTAAAACGTTAGGGACTTAAATAGGACGATTTAAACGTTAGGGACAATTTTGGGACTTATCCCAAATGTTGGAGACAAAAACGATACTTTACTCTTTTTATTTTCTCTCCTTCATTTGACATTCTCCCTTCTTCTTTCAATCTTTCTCTTTTCAAGATCCTATTCTCTTTAGTAGTAAAATAGATCTATGCTCACTCTCACTCTCATCCAACTCATTTTCTTCTTTCCAATTTCAAATCTTTTCCTATAGTTATGAACCATCAAACAGTCTCCAAAATTATGATGGAAATCTATGGAGGCGCAGAGAAATGTCGGGGAAGAAACGATCGAACGACGTGATGAGATTCAGCAATAGATTCTTCGGGAGGGAGCAGGAGTGCGCTCACCATCTGGGTGGACAAGATGAGCGGCGCGATGAAGTTCGAACGTAGTCTCCATAATCGGAATCAGATCATGCCCTCTGCCGATACCCACCTTTCGAATCACTTTCGCCACCTCTGCTATCCCTCAATCCCTCTTTCTATTTTTTTCATATCTGTGGTTAACTTCTTTTATTGTTTTATTTTATATTTTTCTTTTTTATTTAAAAGTCTCTAATTTGTTCTTCTGCTTTGCTTGATTTGTACGGATACACTGGCGATAATGTTTGTTGAGTTTGAAGAACTACAATGTTAAGATGATGACTAAACATTAGTGAATTTTTATCAAATTATTTGTGTGATTTATTTCGTTTAGTGTGCGAAAAATTAATTATATCACACCAACCCAAGAAACATAAAATACGTGCTCACACGCACAAACAATTATGGCCCAAGAGTTATTTGTTCCATCATAAAAGCTTCTCATGAGATACAAAAACAAGTCTCTAGCAAATAAAAGAAAGAAAACATTGGCTCAAATAAAGGCATGAGTCCAAACTGGTGATCCATATCCAAATCCATTCTTCCAACTTAGTTTCTAACTAAGTATTTCAAATTCCATTTCATTAGAACACACCACACCACACCACCGAACCAAATCCTCTCTTCTCTCTCTTGTATTTTCTTTCACATCATATCACTCTGAAACAAGAAGAAAGAATGAAAAAATTCTGAAGTTAGGGCAAAGTGAAATTCAAAAAATAAGTTTTCGATTTCAAGCAAGAAGAAAATGTCAAAGGATCTATAGCAAAAAGACAAGATCACATCCAATGGCAAATCACAAAAAGGAGTTTTCATATTTATGCTTCATTGAAGTTTGGTAAAAAAAATCTTCTCCTTAGAAGTGAAAAGTTGAAAATGTTGAAGATGATAAAGCTCTGCTGTGAATCAACACTCAAAAATCAAATTTAGAGCCAAAGTAAGAAGACACGGTCCAGATTTAAGAGGCAAGATGAAAAAGGTTGAAAGAGAGATATTGAAGGTATGGTTGCATGTTTGATTCGGTCACTGCTTCTATGAACACTGCTGCTACATCTGATTTTGGAGAAGAAGTCAAACAAGGTGCGGAAGCAAGTTTCAATCCTAGGAAACTCCATTCCTCTATTAAAGAGATGAACGGCCAAGGATTGAGGTAAGAAGAGAAAGCACAAAGTTTAGGTTCTCATAGCTCATTGAGCTATCAATTCTTTTCCTTCATGGTTCTCATTGAATAATTCTTTTTCTCAATTTACTCTTTCTGTGTTTCAATAGTAAAAAGCAAATTGGTGAGGTTTGTAAATAAAAGCCATTGAGTGAAAAAAGGCAGAGAGTCAAATTTGGAAAAAAAAAGTCATAGTTATTTCAGAAATTCTTTGTAAGTATTTATGTTTTGTTGTCATGATTCTGAGGAAATTTTCTTGCAAGTTGGGTTAGCACTTTGCAGTTGAAAAAGTTAGGATGAGTTCCTAGTCAAGTCTAGTTTGGGTTAAAAACTAGACTTGTCCCAGATAGGATTGGTTAGAATCCTAGAAAAAATTGGTGATTGTAACCTGTTGAAAGATAGTGAAATTCCATCACTATTGTGATGGAGACTTGATGTAGGCTACATTGTACTGAGTAGCTGAACCAGGATACATTTGTGTGTTATTATCCTTTCTCTTTTGTTTTTGGTTCTGAATTAAAGGAGATAAAACAGAAGTATCTTCTGATTCCACTATCCTACAACTCTTTTTTATTACTCTCCTTGCACATTACTCAGTTTTGGCTCCTACCACATCAAGAGACAAACCTACAGTCTTTCTAGTTTTCATCTCATTGAATCTTAACTAAATTCAAGGTTGAAAGCAAGATAAAAAAAAGGAAAACAAGATTCAACTCTCTTCTTTTAGCCACTGATAACCATCAATGTTGATTGTGAAGATGAAGATAAACTATTGCTACGATGGTAAACCCTATCACTATTCAATATGTTCATTTCATTTTCATCATTTTGTGTCAGTCCTGCTCTGAACATAATGTTGATTGTGAATGAACACTACTAGAATAAGGCCAATTAGCTACTACAAAAATAGTCGAAAAATCATCACTAATCTGATGCAAAATATAATTTGTGACGGATTAGCTACCATCTAGCAATAAATACTTTTCTCGCTAATTACAAGTCGCAGATTAGTGAGGCAAACACAACAGTCGCTAATTCATTAGAAAGATTTTTAGCGACCGAATGGATAGTCACAAATCTATCGCCAAATTATAAGCTAATTCAATAGAATAAATAGACTAATTATAAGGTAGTCGCTAATTAGAAACAAACTCTACTGTAGCTGACTCATCGCTAAATCCAAGCTAATTTCATAGACAAAATGAAATACTTAGTTGACGCTAATTAGCGAGAAATTTTTCCGAACCTAATTCGTCGTAAGTTATTTGCTAATATAATCGCAAATCTATCACATTTTGTAGCAAATCTATAGCTAATAATCCTTGAAAATTCTTAATCAAATTTATAAAAAAATTTTTGCTATACCAAAACTATTCTAAATAAAAAAGCAAAGTTAAGAAGTAGTCGCTAATTTGTTAGAAAATAATATGTAGTCAATTAGTTGTAATATTATTGCCACTACAAGAAAATCAACTTTTTTTCACGTTTTTTTGTACTGTAGTTCTGGTGTGCAAAAAACTGTCAATACGAAGATAGTTCAAAATGTATCTATATTAACAAAAAAAGTGTGTTATTATAATAGGATTTTGTCTTAATATGCAGTCTTATTGCATAATTATATATAACAATAAGAATGTTGAATGTTAACTTTCTTTTTAAACAAAGTTTTTTGTTTATTTTTTTATTATTGATTTTATATGTATTCTATTATTTTTTTCTGAGATTTTATGCACATTATGATCTCTTGTTGAACATTCAATTTTTAATTTGATTTCCAAGGATTATAGAAAAAATAATACAAATAAAAGGATTGTGAAAAACACATCAACAAAAAAAAAACAAAGGATATATTGATTTTTTCTGATTTAATACCATAATATTTTGTTATATGTGTTCTTGATTTTATCATTGTCTTTATAAAGTCATTAGTAGATAAGTATGTTACAAGCAAAGTGTATTGAATAAAGGAACTACTTTGTATTTTGGATGTTCTGCATAACATCATTTTACAATTTTCATTGTTGTCGTTTTAGTTTGTTGATTTTTTTTTTGTAAATTATCATTGAAATCATACTAAAAAAATAATTGTTAAACAGATATGTTGTTCTACATCACTACAAAATCTTAACTAAATATGACATTAAAACTGATCGATTTGTAAGTTTTTATAACTGTAATTTTATAATTATTTGTTACTTTATTTTTTAGACTAATTATCATTTTTTTTACATAGTATATCTTGTATCACTTTGCTAAGTTACTACTTTATACCGGAGGATCAAAACACTGAAAGTCGATTATTCAACCTTTAAAGAATACTAAAAGCTTCGGAACAAATGTGTTGAAAAGTAAAAACAGAGAACAAGAGTACAAAATTTGTTCTAAGTGAAAAGATTTTGTGAAAATGTGTTGAGTTAAGAAATTAACTAACAAAATTTGATGATGACAAACATATTGTTATTGGGTTAAACACCCAATAGGGTTCTGATTGTTTTAATTTAAGTAATGCAGGCCCAAATGATTAGAGCAACCCAATTCAAATGGAACAAAAAAACAGAAGCTGCTGAAGTATACAAAGTGTATAAACCAAGCCCAAAAAAAAAATAACAAAGAAATCACATGGGCTGAGAGGTAAGTGAAGCAAATCCAGCCCAACATGCATCATTCAAGTGGAAGCCCTCCAAAGTCATCATTCACGAGCTTACTTCGGTCAGAAATATGAAGAAAGAAAGAGAAAGATCAATCACAAAAGTAAATGTCTAATCACCCAAATTAAAATTGGCCAAGCTTAGTCAAAAGTTAAAGGTAATTTATTTTCATTTGCATGCAATTTATTTTCTTCACTCCTTCTCCAACTTTCTGCGACACCATTTTGGGATAAATGTAGAAAGAAATCTCTGATTTATGCTGCTATAAATCAATGGTTCACAAAATTACTTGAAGTCAAAGCACATTCTTAATGGTGTGAATTTGGGGCTTACCACTGAACAACAATCATTGCTGCTCAGTTGACCTCGGTGAAATAAGAACATCATAATTGAAATCCCTAAATTTAAGGGTTGATTGAAGAAAGTGAAGGGATGAATTATCAAAACTCAAAGTCCAAGAAGTTGACTTGGGGAGGAACCCTATCTGTGATCCAGCACAAAGTACAAAAAAAAAATTTTCTGGTTGAAAGGTAAGGAGAGAGAACTAGATTTTGAGTTCGTTCTGAAGAGTTTCTCTCTAAAGAGTTCATCAACTTTTGACAGTGTTTTCTAAGTTAAAGAAGCATTCCGCCAAGATGAAGAACTCAATCAGAGTCAGATGAATCCGGTTCAACTTATAGCAACAAAGGTTGTTGATGCATTAATCTCCTTCATATTTTACAGTTTGTATTTCATTTTAAATGTATATCTTTCTGTAATTTTTTGAGAGAAAAGCCTAGAGTGATTTCAAATTTCTTTAGGTTGTTTCATATGTCTTGTGTCTTGTACCTGTGAGGCACCCCTTACTAAGTTGGGTTATCACTTAGTGTGGAAGAATTAGGTATTAGCATAACCAAGTAAAGTTAGATGCGAACTTGAGAGAGAAAGGATTGAGAGAATCCTAAGAATTGGTGTATATAATACTTTAACTATAGTGAAAATTTCACCATTGTATGTTGTGGTGGAGATTGGATATAGGTTGCATTGCACAAAACAACTGAATCAAGATACATGCATGTGTCAACCTTCTTCTCTTTTTCGAAGTTCTGTTTTATGATATTTATGAAACAAAACCGAATTGTCTCATAAAGTTTTCGTTGCACAGTTCAAACAGATTCTATGTGAAAGTTTATAATGAAAGACTTTATTCATTAAAGTAAAAGAAGGTTATAGATTCAACCTCCCTTCTCTAAGCCTTCTATAACCTTCAAAATGCATAAACTTAAAACCACAGATTTCTGTATTTTTAAGATAGTTTTCAAAAAAGATAATTTAATTCGAGCTTATGAAACTTTGTGATATTACTTTTGGGATTGATATTACATTTTAGAACATAAACTTTTTTATACTCTAAAATTTAAAATATGTATAGTATATGACGTAAAAAATGTGAAGTCTTTAGTTATTTTTCTCTTCGTTTATATTAATAATCAAATTAATATGGTGTTTTTTTAAGTTATAATATTAATTAATATGTTGAATGATTATTATATATACTCTATGATTCTACTTTAATACAGTGATAATTTTTTTATTATTTAAATATTAATATATATATATTTTTATAGATGTTTTGGTTATATTCTGATTTTTTTTTTGAAAATTTTGAGAAAAAACTTTGATCCCATGTAACTGTACGATCTTCATATCAGTTATTCATACATACATTGTACCATTAGAGAATGTTATTTCACACATTACCTTTGTGGGTGATAGAAATTAATTTAGTTATGGATCAAATAATGGTGATAATCATCGATATAGGTGCATGGTGTGTTGTCCACAAATATGGACCTGCGTTACTCAGTCATCTGTAAAACGCAGGTAACGTTTTGTATGGGACGGAAAAAAACTGTCACCTGCTGCAAAATGCAGGATGCGATTAGCAGGGAAAGGTCTCTGAAAAATCGAAACGTGTCGGTTGGCTCCTTGCATATAGACAAGAGCAGCCTTTGACTAGCCTGGGGTGCCCAAAACACAGCTTGCGATTGGCAGCCTCTAGCCTTATATGTGCGACACATGTTGAATGGGCGGGAAAACCGTTCTTTAAAAGCCAAAACACAGGTAAGCAAGAGTGAAACAATGTGCTGAGAAAGAGTGAAATATAGTGAAAGAAAGGGTAAGTGAGCCGAGAGTGAAAGGGAGGGTAAGGGAGTGAAACGTTGTGCTGGTGTGAAGGAAGAAGAAAATCGAAAAGGGGTTTAGTCTCAAGTGAGAGAAGAAGAAAAAATTGTGTGTGATTTTACTAGACCTGAAGAATACATCATTAAATACTTGGATCAATCTCAATAGATACGTTTTTTATTTTAACTTTATGATCAATAAATAAATATATTTATTTGTATTTTATATATTTGTGTTTTAACTAGTAATTTAATTTTATTATTATTATTATTATTATTATTATTATTATTATTATTATTATTGCGGTTATTGTTATTATTATTATTATTGTTAGTGTTAGTGACATTGTTATTTTTGTTAGCCATTATTATGCTTAAGTCTAGGGAAAAAAAATTGTTATCATAGTTAATATAATAGAATACTGTTTAGGTCTCCGGAAAAAAAAAATTGTTATCATGGTTAGTATAATAGAGTACTGTTAAGATAATATTAATAAATTATTATTATTTTTATAATAATAATAAATTATTATTATTTTTATAATAATAAATAAATAATACTGTATAATAAATAAATGTTTACTATTTTTTAATAATTTATTAATATTTATATAATAATATAATAATAGAATACCGATTAGAATAATAATAATAATAAATTGTTATTATTTTTAATAATATGTAAATAATGTTTAATAATTTTTTTATTTTTTAAAAATTGTTTAATAAATAAATAAATATTGCTGTTAACATTTTTTGAATAATAATAAATAAATACTATTTAATATTATTATTATTATTTATTAAATAAATTATTAACTGATATTATTTAGAATTTAAATAATTATCATTTTTTTTGTAGGTTATCAAAAATTTTTTGCACAAGAAATTCGATCCGCTAAATATTTTTAATGAGGTAGCTGTAGTGTCACTGGCGTTTACTGGGTTTCAACACGTTTCGCGAGTAGGCGAAATGCGAGGTCATTCTGCACTGCTGAGTGCATTGGTGGAACGGTGGAGGCCGGAAAGTCACGTTCCACCTTCCAGTTGGGAAATTGACGGTGACGCTGGAAGACATTACATATATACTTGGCCTCTCGGTTAATGGAGAGGCCGTCACGGGTAGAACAGAGACAGCAGTCACCAATTTCTGGTGGAGAACTGCATTGCTTGTTTTGGTCAGGAACCAGGTCCACAAGATCACGTCTTGGGTAAGATGAATCTTGCATGGGTTCGGCGGTGCAAAGACAGCGAACCGTGTGACACGCAGGAGTCGATTGAGCGGTATGTCCGGATTCACATTTTCTGCGTGCTTGGAACGGTTGTGTTTCCGGATAAGTCCACCACTTCATTGAACTCGAAATTTCTGCCTCTGCTTCACGATTTTCACCGGATTCTAGCTTACAGTTGGGGGCAGCTTGTCTGCCACACCTATACAGATCGTTGTGTCATGCATCACGATACAACTGTAAAGAGATGGATGACCCACTCATACTTCTTTTTGTTTGGCCGTGGGAGCATATGCCGGTCCTGACACCTATATCCCAACTGCTGTTCGAACTCAAGGTATAGCTCTATCATCGGCATGTGAAATCGGGTTTGTTGATAAATACATAACATCTGTTGCATACTAGCATCGTCAGTGATGGGCATTATTTGAAACTGTATCAGCCCACCAAATACAGGATTCTTGTATAAAATGTTGCTCACCCTTTATGAAATGTGGCTTTAAATGTTATTACAAAGTCCATTTTGCAACTCTACAAAACTTATGGTACATGTAATAACAAATGACAATAGATATTCATAAATAAAGTCACTTTTTTATGTGTATTTGGTATAACCTCACTGTTATAATACACTCGCAATTATTAACCTTTATTATTTATGTTTAAATATAAAATTATTAAATACCTAATCAACTAACCTAAGCAAATTCTATACAGCTGCCGCTATTGTCCCCTAAAAGGACACATGTAAAGCTTATTGCAGATACATTTATTTTCTAAGTGTATTGACATGTGTCTTTTTACATGTGTAAAAATTGTTTCTTTTTTTACACAATAGCATTTACCTACATGTGTTTATAATTTATCAAGTTATTTATTGTTGTTTGTCTGCTCGGTTCGTTATTAAGATTTATTTAAATAATTACCTGTATAAAGATGTTTTCTATATAAAAATAATAATAATTAAGACAAAAATATTATTTGTATATTAAAATTAATTATTATGTATTTATGTATAAATATATATAAAATGTTAATTTAAGATAAAAAAATTTTAAAGGACGCATGACATATTTGTTACGTAGTTTAGATTTTTGGTTTCATATATACTTAAATACACATTAAAACAATTGAAACAATAATAATAATAATATAGATTCATGGTAATCATATAGCTTAGTGAGAGTGATGAACAGTGGCATCTTAGTTATTCTTTATGAAAAAGTCTAAGAATTAATAATTTTTTTGTTAAAATTTAGCTAGTATTTAACTAATATAAAAAAGATATAATTTTATATTATTAAATATAATTGTATACTATTAAAAATATTAATAGTGATTAATTGATGATTATAAATTATAAAAAAAAGTTTAGGGATCAACATTTTTTTAAGATTTAATCAGTATTTAACTATTAAAAAAATAATAATTCTATACTATCGAATGAAATCTTATACTATTAAAAACACTAAGTATTTGTTTGGGCGCCATTATTCTGATAAAAAAGATCTTTTTTTAATGAAATTTTTTTTATTTTTTTAACGTATTTGACAAATTTCTAGTAATAAAAGTAAAAGCACTAGAAAAATTAAAAAAAAAAATTTTTGAGAAGATATAATTTACATCTTTTTTAAAAGATCTTTTTTCTTTAAAAAAAGATGTTTTTAATGTAATAAATAAACAAAAGAATACTTTTATATTGTTATACCCAAACATAATTGATAGATAAAAAAAATCTTTTTGCATGAGATATCCAAACATAAAATTACTTTTACTTCTCCATAAGATCTTTTAAAAAAAGATAACTAAAAAAAGATCATTTTTTTTAGAAGCTCACCCAAACAGACCCTAATAATAAATAACAAATTAATGGCTACAAATAAAAAAACGTGCTAGCTTCTAACACTCCTCAATTACAAAATGTAAACACTGTTGATTCTTTATTCCAGCATGCTTCTTCTACTCTGATCATTGTGACTTTCTCTTCTACATGCAGCCATAACTTGAGTAAATTTAAAAAGTGAAAAGCAAAAAAATGGTATATACTTTCCCATATACATATCTATGAATGCTGATTATAATATATAACTCAAATACTTACCGAGATACTAATGTCTTGTCGGTGGGTAGAGAGTTATACACATTGCAATGCATGTACACAAAGTAACTTCTTTATTCTTATACAAAAATTCACAATCTTCTACACACTCAATAAGTTCGTCGTCATAATAATGTGGAGGCAAAGGGACTTCAGGAATATTTTTTTTGTGTGGAAGAGAAGGGACTTTAGAAGTAATGTCATAGAATTTAGAATGTGCAGAACAAATAATCGTTCCAATAATCATCAATATGGTTATTAACACACATGTCACTTTGCTTATTGTAGCCATAGGAGTTTTCTCTTTTGTCTTGTAATTAGAAGTTTACCATCAACTAATTAAGTTTAGTATATATGCAATATGGTTTTATAATTAAAATATTTTTTATTTAGTTCGTGTCCTCTTCTAATACTAAAAGTTATGAATTGCTAATATAAATAAAATAATTTCATTGTATCAAAGAGTTGTTCTAAAAATAATTTATTATTTTGGTAGGTTAAACTCACAATTACCTCTTACAGTACATTCAAGAAATTTCAATAAACAATAGTTTATTTAAGCATCTATATGAATCTTTCAACAGGTCATCCTTGCTTCTATTGTCATGTTTTGCAGTTGCTCAATATTCCAATTATTATGATAATAAGTTAATTAGTTACTCATAAAGATGTGTCTTATGCCTTTGTATAATAGCCTATTCTGCTTTTATGTACTTTTCCATTTTAAGTGACACATAAATTTCAATTAAGAATGTTGCAATTTTGTGAGCCAAATATAAGTCGATGCTACATACTTGGAATATATTTCTACTCGAATATGTATTAAAACCAGTCAATTAAGTAATCCAAGTTCAGTTAGGATTTAATTTTAAAAAAAAATCATAAACAAAAGAGTAGAAGGGCAAACAAAACAATAAACAATATATAGTTCTTTTCTCTTATGATTGGTTTACTTTTCAAGAAGTTCTTATTAAAGTGATGACCGGCTGGTTCTTTCGGGAATGGATTCTCTCGATTGTTGAAAAAATTGAGAGTGTAAAGTGTGATCTTTAACTTTTTATTATTCTTTTTTTTATATTTATTTTTTGTTCCACTTATAAAATTAATGATAAAAGATCACACTTTACTCCTTTAATTGTTAAAAAAATTCCCGATTCTTTCAGAATTGTTTTTAACAGGCCGCTTAATAGGCTTCATATGCTTTATTAATGGTGTGATGGTTGTTCTAAAGCATCTTTGCACAACATAATGCATTTCTTCCTTCACTTTTTAGTGTTGGTTTAGATGGGCTTTTTGAGTTAAAAAAATATTTTTTTTTTAAATAAAATATTTTTATTTAATTTTAAATTTATTTGGATATATTTTTTAAAAGGTATTTTTATTAAAAAAATAAATTATTTATTTTTTAAAAAAATAATAATACCTTATTTTAAAAAAATAAAAGACATTTTTAATATTTTTTGTAAATCTTTTTTAAGTTTTCTTAAAAAATCAATTCAAAAGTAAAAATAGTTTTTGTTTATTAAAAAATTTTAAAAAATAAAAAAATAAATACCTTTTTAAAAATCAATTCAAACTGACATTTAGTTCTAAGCATATTCTTGCCCATGTCGAGGCACTACATCATGTCATAACTATAATAATAAGGAGGAAGATGCATTTTAGGTTGTTTAGAAAAAAAAATTATGTACTAAAATTAATCACCAATATATTTTTATATATATAGTTTAATTTATTTTTAATATATATTTATATTTTAATATATATTTTATATTGGAGATTAATTTTGGTGTATCGTAATATAATTCTTCCAAAAAAATAATCAATCTAATCATCAATATTGTTATTAATACAAGTGTATCACTATTTCTAGTCATAGGTTTAGGTTTTCCTCTCCTTTATGTCTTCTGTTCTTCTTGCAATCACAAATTTTTCATAGGCCAAATATATATATATATATATATATATATATATATATATATATATATATATATATATATATATATATATGTTTTCTTATTTCGCTTACTTTTTATCTCTTCCTAAGAGCTATAAGTTATATATATAAACAAAACAAAAGTAATGAATTAAAACAATTTGTTATTTTCGTTAAACTTGATTGGCTGGCCTCTCTGATATTATTATAAAAACTTACACGCTATATGTTAGATATGATCAAGCCGTGTTGAATGTTATTTATAGGCTTAAAAATGACAAGCTACAAGCTACATCATAAAAGCGTGTATACTCGCAGTGAGTGCAATAAATAAATAGATGCTCTAATTATTAAAAAAAAGCCATAGTTATATTAGAATTTATATATATATATATATCAACTATACACATTTAATTTTTCAGTTTAAATTTATACTTTTTACTTTTATTATAATGTAAATTAGAGTATAGTGTAAATTAAGGATGGGTTTGATGCTCTTCTCATAGAACTTAGAAGAGGTTCTCTTCTTATCTACTTATATGATTATTAGTTTTCTTTTCTAGCTAATAGAGATCTTATTAAAGTGTCGACGTATTTGCTTTAGAAACTTCTTTACAATCGATAATTATTAGAAATTAGCAAATACATCAACAATGGTCGCTTAATATATAAACTTCGTGTCCTTTATTATTTCACAGTGCTTCTCCAAGTAATTTTCTCTGATAAAAAATTAACCTTAGCAAATACAGCAAATTAAAAACATATTATAAAAAAATGAAAATTTTTAGCATAACTCATATATATAAGATAATATAAATTCGTAAGTAAACGAACTATAACTTAAATGATATAATATTTTTATTCTTACTTAAAAATTTTCGATTCACGTCGCATTCCTAACTTTAGAAAAACAAAAATTCTCAAAAAAAAAAAAAATTCACAAGTATTCATTGAATTTTATAAGTAAACGATTTGGATATTTATCATTATACTATTGGAAAGTTGGTGGGCACAAAAATCTGCAATCTTCAATGCATATCTTCATATCATGTTCATGTTCATGAGTCCTAAATAGATCATCACTCTCACTGTCATGGAGACACTGGATTATTAGATTTAATTAATAAATCTAAAATAAAAGAATAATAATAATAATAATAATAATAATAATAATAATAATAATAATAATAATAATAATAAAACCACAAATATTCAGTAAAATCTACAAGTAATAATTAGGTTTTTTTATTAGTATGCCACATTTTTCGAAACTTATTAATATCAAAATATTCTTTTTTTAAAATTAGTTACTCATCAAATAATGCCACTTTTTCTTTATAATTATAATTAAAAATAAAATAACAAATCAACTACTACCTTAACAAAAAAAAATAGCATTTAAGTAATTAATTTAAAAATGATGATATTTTAATAATAAGTTTTAGAAAAAGTAGTGTTTTAGTAAAAAAAGTTGTAATAATTAGATACTTACCATTATTAATGGTGTGATGGTCGTTCGTATGAATTTTTGCACAATGCAATGCACAGCTTCATATCTTCTTCATTTAATTCCTTAGTCCTAAACATATCCTCGCACTCTTCGATGCACTCCATCATTTGTTGATTATAATAATAATCAGGAAGCGAATAATGCTCTTTAGGATTTTTTCCTCTGGGTGGAGCAGGCCTACGAAAACTGCCATCCAAATTAAAATTTTCAAGAAAAATAACCAATCCAATAATCAATATTGTTGTTATTAATACAAGTGTATCACTATTTCTAGTCATAGTTTTTCCTCTCCTTGAATCACAAATTTATCATAGGCCAAGTTTTATATGGATTTACAAATTAAATGTTTATTCTTATTTCACTTAGTCAGTATCTCTTGCTTAATCTAAGAGCTATAAATTAGCAAAAAGTATTAGAGAAAGAGAACTAACTTTTAAGTAATTAATATTAGCAAAAAAGATTTTTAAAATTATTTTTTAACTTTTAGTTTTAGAAAATTTAAAATTTAAAATTAAAATTTAGTGTATAGAATTTAAAATTTAAAATTTTAAAAAAATGACCGACGTTGATAGAAAAAAAAATTGACTCCTTAGTTGAACATATAATTTTTCTATAAATAAAAGGTTTTCATTGTAACAAAGAGTTGCTTTAGAACACAACTTGTTATTTTGGTTGAATAATTAAACTTGATTGTCTCTATGATTGCTTTAAAAGGACTATTTAGATTTACGATAACGTTAGTTAGAAAGATAAAAAAATTTATTTTATTTTATATTAATATTCATTAATTATTATAATAATTAATAAATATTAAATAAGTTAAATTTTTACTATTTTGTAAAAGCTTAATTATTTACGATACATTAGATATCATAAGGCGGTGTTGAATGTTATTTATACGCTTAAAAAATTGATGAGCTACATAATTAGAACTTAGAAGAACATTGAAAAATAAATAAATAAATATTCTAATTATTTAATTTACGAAAATTACATGAAAAACAATAGTTATATATAATAATAATAATAATAATAATAATAATAATAATAATAATTATAATAATAATAATAATAATTTCTTCTTCATGATTTTTGAATATTCCAAAGCAATATGGCACTATTTCTGGTTACATAATTTATATCTTGTTTGTTTATAAAATAAGAATACATAGAGATAAAATTGTGTTTGATAAATAAGATATAAATAGAATTATTATATACAAAAATATTAAATTAATATATTTTGTATTTATCTTAATAAAAATATACAAAAATGATGGTTTCAGTGGCTAAGAGAAGGGGGGGTTGAATCTTAGCCCCCTTTTTTAAATGCTGGCACTTGCTGTCCTTCTGAAGAGACTTTTCTGTTTCTTGCTCGTCACTGGATACGAGCAACTCAGTTTTGTCTCGTCCCTTGCCACAAGACTTTTTGTTTCGTCTCGTCACTTGGCACGAGATAATTCTAGCTTTTGCTCGTGTGTGGCAGAAAACAGAAATGGAGTAGAAAGAGAAAGAACTTGCACCCAGATATATCCTGGTTCGGCTGCTAAGTGCAGTGCAGCCTACATCCAGTCTCCATCACAAACATGATGGAATTTTACTATAATCAACCAGATTACAACTTGTAAAGTGCTAACCCAACTTACAAGGGGATTCCAACAGAATCATGATACACAACATAGATGAACAAAGGACCTCTAAGACATCTATGGCTTTTCTTTCAATTTTGCACTCTCTGCCTTTTTCTGCTCTATGGCTTTTTCATACAAATCTCACTTGTTTGCCTTTTACCATGAGACTCAAGACATGACAAAATTAAACAGAAAATTACAAAACAGAGAACATTGAAGGAGAAGAGAAATCTGTTAGCTCAGGTAGCTCTGAGAACTCTGTGCCTTACACTCTCAAATTTTCTCCTTGCTTCAAACAGTGGTTGTTCCCCCTTTTTAAAGAAGAGGAAAGCCTCCACACTTGAAGCCAAAACCGAACCAACTTCTTCCTCCTTCAACAAACAGAAACGGTTCGGCCACTCAGAGAGAGAAGAGATAACCATGCATTAACCAACATGCAATTACCTCTAGTCCTTTCTTGATCATCACCCTTCATCAATCCGGGCTTTCCATCCTTGGCTTGCTCTCCAAGATGGATTTCTGGCCCTTGATGCCTCATGATGATGATGACTTCATCTGCTTCAAACTTCTGTCTCCAACCATCACTTCGCCACTCTAGCTACTCCCTGTGGTGGTTGGTCAGATTCGAAGACAAGCCATGCTCCAAGAATCTCCCTTAGCTGGCCGAATCTTCTTCTTCCATTTTGAGCATGAAGGCTCAAGATTGCCTCACCAAATCTAACCATATTTGGTAAGCATCCTAGCCACAGCTCATCTTTCTTTTGGTATGTTTTCTTGCCATCATCAGCTTGATGGTCTTGATGCATGCAACTCTTTCTTTTTCTTTGTTGAAGAGCACGGCCTCCATTGTTTCCTGGACAAGGACCGAATAGAGAAGAAGAAAGAGATGAGAGAGAATGAAAGAAATCTGAAGAGAAGTAAAGTAATGCAAAGAAGTTAAACAATTAATTAGGCATAGCTTGCTTTTACTTCCCTTAGCATAGAGTGGCGTGTTTGACATAACACCCATCAATCAATTCAGCTGTATTTTCTCTCTCATGTTCCCCATGCATTAATTAACAATGTAATAGATTTTGAAATCCATCACTTTGTTAAAGCTTGGTTCCGTTGGAAGCATTATGCTTTCATTTTTCTTTTATTTCGGACCAAGCATGGAAGCTATTCTCTTTAGTATGATTTTGGGCTTGTGACAGAATGCTCAAAGCTGGCCCATTTAATAAGCATTTGCTTTCCTGATAAAATTGTGTAACGGATCAAGCATGGAAAGCAAACAATAGAGCATTGGGCCTGCAACATTATTATTTATTCTGGCCCATTAATATAAAATTTCAGCCTCATGATATAATGCATGCATCAAGGCTAATTGTTGGGCTTAAGTCAGAAACTCCTTTCTCGGCCCAACATAAAATCTGCAACAAAATTATTAATCAAAAATGTTAAATGAAAGTCAGATTAATAATTTTGCAATTATTTATTTTAATAATGTTTTAGTCATCACAAGTATTATTTTTAGAGTTTTCCAAACTCATCAATCTCCCCCTTGATGACAAACATTATTAAAATTGAAATGGAAAGAAATTAAAAATTGAGTAGGTAATACTCCCTTTGATTTGAATTTCTCCCCCTTTCAAAATGTCACATGGCTCCCCCTCAATATATGCTATTTTACCAAGGGAAGCATAAACCTGTAACATTTAAATCAAGCTTCAAGTAACAATGTTATTTAGCAGATTTTATAATGCTAAATTGCTTGATTTATGAGCAGTTTTAATTGATAATCAAAACTCATTTGATATCATAACTGATTTACTGCTCAAACTTTTCATACAAAAAGATATCCAAATATTTTTCAAATATTTTCCTATTAGAGCAAAACAACATAATGAAAGATATTTGAATACAAAAACAAGGCAGTTTTGATATGTTACACAATTAAAGGAACTGCCAAAAATAAAATTTTTAAACCAACCAGTTTATCTATGAAGAATCAATCAGCCATGCATCATCATTATCAACCAAATGCTAAAATTGACTAATCATGATAAACAAATATAGTTTAAGCAGGTTCAAACAGCAATGACCATATACAATCAACATGCATAATCATAATAAACAAATGTATTTCAAACAACAATGATCATATGCAATCAACATGCATTCTTTGAACAAGGGTAATCATGAATTTTCAAAAAAAATGAAAATTTCAACCCCTGTTTCCTTCCAGCCCCTGTTTCGTTCCAATTTCAATTTTGGAACCTAAATTTCCTCCCCCTTTTGTCATCAAAGGGGCACCTGCACAGTCCATGATTAATATAACACAAAAAAGCAACAAGATGCAATAGCAAAAGTGTATCAAAGCATCCTAAAGCAGTGAGTATCAAGTCATGTTTATACAAAAAAAGATTGAGCCTAGTGGAGCCAATATCAAACAGAAAAAGAATCATTAATCATCAGAAAAATGCATGTCCTCTTCTTCAGCGCCTCCTTCACTCTCTTCTCCCAAATCCTTGTTAAGATGTTCTAGCATCAAGGTGACCCTTTCTTTGCAGTTTTTCCAAGCTTTCTCATTCTCATAGGCCTGTTTCCGGGCTTCTTTATGAGAGCGAAACATCATATCAGCCATGTTTGAGAATTCTCCCAAGATCTGTTGAAAGGACCTGATAGTTTTGGAAGATTCTGGCCTTCCTTCATGCTCACTGTCCGATTTTCTCCCTTTGGTTTCTTTAGTCACGCCTCCACCACGGATCATAGACACTTCATTTTCTACCTTCTCATTCAACAGATCAACTTTAAAGTACTCAAAAATTCCAGTTAAGAACATACCATAAGGCAGATTAGCCTTTCTGGTGTTTCTAACAGAATCCCACATGTGTCTAATCATAATATAACCAAAAGAGATAGGAGTGGAGGTAACCAAAGCAAACAAAATGAGACAGTCAGAAAATGTTACTCGGTTGTGTGAGCCGCTTTGGGGAGTCAGAATATGAGTGATGATGCGATGAAGCAAGGAATTGACCGGTCCAAGCGCTTTGTGAGTTGGATTGGTTCCATGCAATCCGGAAAGATTTGTGCAAATGTGCTGAAGAACAGTTTTGTGAGAAATGCCGACTTGTGTGTCCCATTTTTCCACCATGTAAGCTTTCGGTCCTTCATCCTTGAAGCCCAGGGCCGCTCCAATAGTCTCAGCATCAAGGGCTATTTGAACCCTTTTGACATAGGAATGAAGGGTGCCATCGATGAGCCGCATGTTAGCATAAAATTCTCTAACAAGACCTGGATATACTGGCTTTTTGATAAGAAGCAAAGGTTTCCAGTTGAGAAGTTCAAACAGAGAGGAAATGTTGGTGTTCTTGAGATTGTCGAGACTGACAAGATATGTAGTGCACAGATGGCGTTTCTCCACAACCTCTTTATGGAACTCATATGAGGTGCATGAGTTAAACCTGCTTGGATCATAGTGGGAGTGAGTCTTGCGAAACTTGTCTCGGAATTCCATGGATTCCAAGTTCGCAGGTTCGGTTGTGTCATTTAGTGAAAACCCTTGATCTTTCTTTGAGTCTTTTCCGGGGGTTGTTTTCTTTGGTGATGAGGGAGGAGGTGAAGGAGTAGGAGAGGTATGAGACTCTTGCTCTTCTTCTTCGACTGCCGGTTGTTTGTTCTTTCCTCGGCCTGAGCTCTTGTGAGCAATAACTTTCTTTCTCATGGTGGTGGTTCGCTTTGATGGTGGTGAAGGAGAAGATGATGAGGTTGAGTGAATGTGGATATGAGTGTGAGTTTGAGGCGTTGGAGGTTTCTGAGAAAGAAGAATTCTCTCACTCTTTCTTGGCGCGGTTTTCTTTTTCATATTAATGGAGGAATGAGAATATGAAGAGGTGAGGTTGACAACCGAGTGGAGTGGGAGAGAAGCAAGGTTGGTGATGCATTTAATGTGGCGTGGAGAGAGAGAGGGATGGGAATAATGATCATTAGTGGGCGGTTAATGACCATTATGGGCGGTTATTGCCCAAAAAGATGATTTCCTTTTTAACTTTTGAAATCAAAAACTGAAAAGTGGTTGCCTTAAATCAAGGGATTAGATGGAGAGTAGGATTTGATTTGACACTAACTACTTCCAAGAGGATATGGTGACTCAATGAAGAAGATTCTTTATTTGTATGGGAAGGAAGTTAACAAAACTGTTATTGTGGGGTCAGGGAATTTTGGTGGGGCCCATAAAATTTTGAATTCTGCGTTGCCTCCCCCTTTACCACAGCTCTTCCTTTGTGCCATTTATTTTTATCTCGTCCAAACCTACGAGCAAAACAGAATAGAGTCACAACTTCATATTTTCAATAAAACTCAGATCAAACATTCCCAAACTTTTTCTCAATGTACAGAATCTGTCTTCACAAAGAGGTTTTGTAAAAATATCAGCAATTTGGTCTTCAGATTTTACAAATTGAATATCAATAGTACCCTTTTGCACATGTTCTCTAATGAAATGATATTTTATCTCAATGTGCTTAGTTCTTGAGTGCAGAACAGGATTTTTTGAAATGTTTATAGCACTCATATTATCACAAAATAAGGGTATACTATTGATTTTTAATTTGTAATCTTCTAATTGTGTTTTTAACCAAATTAATTGTGAACAACAAGCAGATGCGGAAACATATTCGGCTTCAGCAGTGGATAAAGCCACTGTGGCTTGTTTCTTGCTTGACCACATGTTGAGTGAACTTCCAAGGAAGCAACACATGCCGGAGGTGCTCCTCCTATCCACCCGATCTCCCGCATAATCTGCATCACAAAATCCTACTGCACAAAATTCATCAGATTTAGGATACCATAATCCATAAGTACAAGTTCCCTTAATGTATCTAATGATGCGTTTAACAGCCGTAAGGTGGGATTCTTTTGGATGTGATTGAAACCTTGAACATACACCCACACTTTGGACTATATCCGGTCTAGAGGAGGTAAGGTACATGAGTGAACCTATCATTCCTCTATACCTTGTTTCATCCACATCTTGGCCATCATCATCCTTTTCAAGTTTAGTATTGGGATGCATAGGAGTGCCCATTGATTTGGAATTTTCTAGGCTAAATTTTTTGATAAGTTCTTTTGCATACTTTCCTTGATGAATAAAAATGCCACTAGGAGTTTGCTTAATTTGGAGGCCAAGAAAGAATGTAAGCTCTCCCATTAAACTCATCTCAAACTCACTAGTCATGAGTTTTCCAAACTCTTCACACAAGGAAACATTGGCCGAACCAAATACAATGTCATCAACATAAACTTGAACAAGAAGGATATCATCATTAGATGTCTTAATGAATAAGGTAGTGTCGGTGGTTCCCCTTTGAAAATGATTTTCCAATAAAAAGGCACTAAGCCTCTCATACCAAGCTCTTGGAGCTTGTCTAAGACCATAAAGAGCCTTAGTTAATTTAAAAACATGATTTGGAAATTCTTTATGTTCAAAACCGGGGGGTTGAGCCACATACACTTCCCTATCAATAAAACCATTAAGGAAAGCACACTTAACATCCATTTGAAACATTTTGAAACCCTTATGGGCGGCATAGGCAAGAAGCAACCTAATTGCTTCCATTCTAGCTACCGGGGCAAAAGATTCATCAAAATCAATACCCTCTTCTTGATCGTAACCTTGGGCCACTAATCTAGCCTTGTTACGAACAACTTGTCCATCCTCACCAAGTTTATTTTTAAAAACCCACTTAGTACCCGTTACCTTCTTACCATCCGGATGAGGTACTAAAGTCCAAACCTTATTCTTATCAAATTGAGCAAGCTCCTCTTGCATTGCTTTGACCCATGATGGATCCTCAAGAGCTTGTTTGACATTGTTGGGCTCTATTTGTGACAAGAGAGCAAGATTGCTTGGTTCGGTTGGCCTTTTGGTGGATGATCTTGTTGTAACTCCTTGAGAGGGATCACCAATGATGAAGTCATGAGGATAACCCCTCATGGACTTCCATTCTCTGGGCTTTCGGACAGGTGTAGAGTTTTGATGAACTTCTGATGGTCTCACTGTTTCAGTTTCTCGTCTCTGCTCAGGAGACAAATTTGAACTTTCTCCTTCAATCTGACGAGACAAAACTGGACTGGCAGATTCTTCATTCTGAACAGATTTGGGATTTTCTTTGCTTGTTCCAGCTCCTTCTCCATCTGAATCATTATCTATCATAGTACTGGGAATTAAGTTAGAATCACAAAAGGTAACATGTATGGATTCCTCTATTGTCCTATGTTCTTTGAGATAAACTCTATAAGCCTTGCTTGTGGTGGAATATCCAACAAACATTTCTTCATAGGATTTTGGATCAAACTTTCCAAGATTTCCTTTATTATTGAGCACAAAGCATTTACATCCAAAAACATGAAAGTACTTAAGATTTGGAGGGGTTCCTTTCCATAGCTCATAAGGTGTTTTCTTTAGCCCTTTTCTAATGATTGTTCTATTCAAAATATAACATGCTGTGTTCACAGCTTCAGCCCACAAAAATTTAGGAATTTCATTCTCACATAGCATGGCCCTAGTCATTTCTTGAAGGCTTCGATTCCTTCTTTCAACCACCCCATTTTGTTGGGGTGTTCTAGGGCATGAGAAATTATGAGAAATCCCTAAGTCATCACAGAATTTTTCAAAATCTTGATTTTCAAATTCTCTTCCATGATCACTTCTCAAATGGGCAATTTTCAAATCCTTTTCATTTTGAAGTTTCTTACAAAGGGTGGAAAAGGCATAAAATGCATCATTCTTATGAGCAAGGAAAAGTACCCAACCAAATCTAGAGTAATCATCAACCACAACAAGACCATAATGTTTACCTCCCAAACTTTGAGTTCTAGTAGGACCAAAAAGATCAATATGTAACATTTCCAATGGCCTTTTGGTTGAGATTCCATCTTTTGATTTAAAAGAGGATTTTACTTGTTTGCCCAATTGGCAAGCATCACAAGTAAGATCCTTATCAAACTTGATGTTCGGAATTCCTCTAACCAAATTCCTTTTGACTAACTTAGAAATTTGGTACATGCTAGCATGTCCCAACTTTCTATGCCAAAGCCATTTTTCAGATTCAAGAGAGGTGAAGCATGTTACATTTTGTTCCTTTAAATCCTCAAGAGTTAATCCATACACATTATTGCATCTTTTAGCTTCAAATAAAACATTCCCAGTTTTCTCACAAACAACCAAGCACACAAACTTTTTAAAGATAACATCAAAACCTAAATCACACAATTGACTAACACTAAGTAAGTTATGTTTCAAACCATTTACAAGAAGCACATCATTTATACAAGAAGAAAAGTTTTTACCAACTTTCCCAACAGCCACTATTTTTCCTTTTGCATCATCACCAAAGGTAACAAGTCCTCCATCATATTCATCAAGCTTTATGAAGAAGGTTGTCTTCCCGGTCATATGCCTAGAGCATCCGCTATCCATATACCACATATTCTCCTTTTTCTTGGATGCTAGGCAAACCTACAAAATAAACTCAAGTGACCTTAGGTATCCAAATTTTCTTGGATCCTTTCACGTTAAACCATCTCTTATGACCCAAATCATTGTAATCAAAAACAACTTTGTAAACTTTGTCACCAATCATTCTTTCACCAAAGAAGCATTGAACTGGAAAATGACCACTTCGGTTGCACATTCTACAAAATCTTGGAGTTGTAGTTTTATTGAAGTGAGTTGGGTCTTGATATGTTACATCATTTGAAGATGAGGCAATATTTTCAAGATGTGATTTTTCAGATTTATAAAATCCCAACCCAGCTTTATCATAAAGAGGTTTTTGACTAGCCAAGATTTGGTTCAAATTTTCAGAACTTTGGGTGAACTTGGCTAAGTCATCTTTAAGTCTATTAACCTCTTTGAGCAACTCTTCATTTTGTTTAAAACAATTCACATATGCAAGAACAGAATGATCACTTTCACAGCTTCTAACTTGGGCTTTTAACTGCTTGTTTTCTTCCACAAGATCACAAGCGGTTTCAGCCTCTCTTAGTTTTTCTTTGAGGAAATCATTTTCAGCTTTAAGAATGAAATTTTGCTGTTCAAGATCTTGATTCTCAGCTAAAAAACATCTAATTTTTTCAGAAAGGTGATCTATCATGAGATGAAGATCTTCAGTGTTAGAGTTTTGAAATGATACCTGATCTATCTCATTTGCCATAAGACAGTGCTGTGATTTGGTCTCAGACTCTTCATCATCATCATTTGAGTCATTTTCCAAATCTTCCCATGTGGCCATCAGTCCCTTCTTCTTCACCTTTTTCGGCTTCTCTTCCTTTTTCAACTTGGGACAATCAGATTTGTAATGACCCATTTCCTTGCAATTGAAACAGGTTACCTTGCTAAGATCTTTCTTTGTCCTCCTGGAGCTGCTGCCTTTGCTTTTGAGCTTTGCCATTTTCCTGAATTTTTTTGCAAATAACACAAACTCATTTTCAGAAGAGTTATCACTGGATTCATTATCCAGAGGGTTAGTCACAGAAGAAAAAGCAGTTCCTTTCTTTTTTGAATCTCTTTTCAAATAGGAATTTTCAAAAGCAAGTAAGTTTCCTCTCAAATCATCAAGTGTCATAGAATCTAAGTTACTACTCTCAGAAATTATTAAGGCTTTTGTTTCCCACTCTTTTGTGAGACATCTCAAAACTCTTCTCACTAGCACAGATTCTGAATGTGTGATTCCAAGAGCATCTAAGCCAACAGTGATGATGTTGAACCGTTCGAACAGTTCATCAATGGACTCTCCTTCCTTCATTGCAAACATTTCATATTCCCTGTTTAACATGTCTGTCCGAGACTTCTTTACAATGGTAGTTCCTTCATGAGTGATTTGCAACTTGTCCCAGATTTCCTTTGCCGTTGTGCACCGTGATACTCGTCGGTACTCCTCAAAGCTGATCGCACAGTTGAGCAGATTGGTTGCCTTGGCATTTAACTCCACCTTCTTCCTATCTTCCTCGGTCCAGCTTGCTTCTGGTTTGAGAGAGACCACTCCTTGAGCATTTGTGGTAGTTGGAAATTTAGGACCCTCCAGGATGATCTTCCAAAGTCTGTAATCCACAGCTTGTACAAATATCTTCATCCTCTCCTTCCAATAGGTATAATTTTTCCCATTGAAGAGGGGAGGTCTATTGCTTGATTGACCTTCAGCCAGATTGTATGATAACACATTTGTGCCACTGTTTTCTCCCATGAGGATCTTTACTCCAAGCTGCAAAGCTTGATCTCTTTGAGACCAAGCTCTGATACCAATTGATGGTTTCAGTGGCTAAGAGAAGGGGGGGTTGAATCTTAGCCCCCTTTTTTAAATGCTGGCACTTGCTGTCCTTCTGAAGAGACTTTTCTGTTTCTTGCTCGTCACTGGATACGAGCAACTCAGTTTTGTCTCGTCCCTTGCCACAAGACTTTTTGTTTCGTCTCGTCACTTGGCACGAGATAATTCTAGCTTTTGCTCGTGTGTGGCAGAAAACAGAAATGGAGTAGAAAGAGAAAGAACTTGCACCCAGATATATCCTGGTTCGGCTGCTAAGTGCAGTGCAGCCTACATCCAGTCTCCATCACAAACATGATGGAATTTTACTATAATCAACCAGATTACAACTTGTAAAGTGCTAACCCAACTTACAAGGGGATTCCAACAGAATCATGATACACAACATAGATGAACAAAGGACCTCTAAGACATCTATGGCTTTTCTTTCAATTTTGCACTCTCTGCCTTTTTCCGCTCTATGGCTTTTTCATACAAATCTCACTTGTTTGCCTTTTACCATGAGACTCAAGACATGACAAAATTAAACAGAAAATTACAAAACAGAGAACATTGAAGGAGAAGAGAATTCTGTTAGCTCAGGTAGCTCTGAGAACTCTGTGCCTTACACTCTCAAATTTTCTCCTTGCTTCAAACAGTGGTTGTTCCCCCTTTTTAAAGAAGAGAAAAGCCTCCACACTTGAAGCCAAAACCGAACCAACTTCTTCCTCCTTCAACAAACAGAAACGGTTCGGCCACTCAGAGAGAGAAGAGATAACCATGCATTAACCAACATGCAATTACCTCTAGTCCTTTCTTGATCATCACCCTTCATCAATCCGGGCTTTCCATCCTTGGCTTGCTCTCCAAGATGGATTTCTGGCCCTTGATGCCTCATGATGATGATGACTTCATCTGCTTCAAACTTCTGTCTCCAACCATCACTTCGCCACTCTAGCTACTCCCTGTGGTGGTTGGTCAGATTCGAAGACAAGCCATGCTCCAAGAATCTCCCTTAGCTGGCCGAATCTTCTTCTTCCATTTTGAGCATGAAAGGCTCAAGATTGCCTCACCAAATCTAACCATATTTGGTAAGCATCCTAGCCACAGCTCATCTTTCTTTTGGTATGTTTTCTTGCCATCATCAGCTTGATGGTCTTGATGCATGCAACTCTTTCTTTTTCTTTGTTGAAGAGCACGGCCTCCATTGTTTCCTGGACAAGGACCGAATAGAGAAGAAGAAAGAGATGAGAGAGAATGAAAGAAATCTGAAGAGAAGTAAAGTAATGCAAAGAAGTTAAACAATTAATTAGGCATAGCTTGCTTTTACTTCCCTTAGCATAGAGTGGCGTATTTGACATAACACCCATCAATCAATTCAGCTGTATTTTCTCTCTCATGTTCCCCATGCATTAATTAACAATGTAATAGATTTTGAAATCCATCACTTTGTTAAAGCTTGGTTCCGTTGGAAGCATTATGCTTTCATTTTTCTTTTATTTCGGACCAAGCATGGAAGCTATTCTCTTTAGTATGATTTTGGGCTTGTGACAGAATGCTCAAAGCTGGCCCATTTAATAAGCATTTGCTTTCCTGATAAAATTGTGTAACGGATCAAGCATGGAAAGCAAACAATAGAGCATTGGGCCTGCAACATTATTATTTATTCTGGCCCATTAATATAAAATTTCAGCCTCATGATATAATGCATGCATCAAGGCTAATTGTTGGGCTTAAGTCAGAAACTCCTTTCTCGGCCCAACATAAAATCTGCAACAAAATTATTAATCAAAAATGTTAAATGAAAGTCAGATTAATAATTTTGCAATTATTTATTTTAATAATGTTTTAGTCATCACAAGTATTATTTTTAGAGTTTTCCAAACTCATCAAAAAATATTAATAAAAGATATAATTTATTTTTTATTAATTTTGTTAACTTTTATTATTATATTTTTTCTAAATTTTTTAATAAAAAAAATTAAGAATAAATTTGACTTTCAAAATTTATTCTAGTTTATCATTAAACAAAATACAAAAATATTAATTTTTGTATCTCAGTTCTTTGTGTCTTATTCTCATTGTTGTCTTATTTTATTCTATTTTCAGAATCAAACACAATTTATAAAATGGCAAACTAAAGTTAGAGCTATATTTATTTATTGTGACATTTATTTAAAGAATAAGTAATGTTTTGATTTTTATGGTTTGGGCTCAAAATCAAAATTACCTTTAATTTTATTTTTAATTCAACATTGTCCTTAATATTTTATTTGATATTAAAATTATCCTTTTGACAATTTTATCCTTATCTCACTAACAGCAAAGAGGGTGGAAGAAGAAGAAGAAAAGAGGAGGAGAAAGGCTAGCGCTAGCAGGGATGAGGGTTGTCATCGTCGTCGATCAAATGTCTTTCTTTTAGGTAAAAGAGAGAAGGAGAAGAAGAAGCAGAGGTGGCAGCGTATCAAAGCAGAACCACACTAAGGAAAACGAGAAGCGACGGGTTCAAGTGGAACCAGGAAGAACAGAGGCGATGCAAAAACAGGGAAGCCACAACAATGGAGATGGGTTGTGCGTGGAGGTGGACCTCTCCGTCACAATCTCGGTCTCTCAACGATGGCACGAATGAGCAGCGGTAGCCACAATGGTCAAAGCGGAGGTTTCCCTAGTCCTTGAAGTTCTTTTCGTCGAAGAGTGACGAGATTGAATGCTGTCGTCGTCGTCGAAGAACAATAGTTTCAAATCTCCATTTCCTTCCTTTTTCGGCGACAATTTCGAAGACAAGCAGCGACGACAACTTTAAAGGTCATGGCGGTTTTTATGGTTTCGACGATCTCTCTCTTATTTGCATTCTCTCTTCTTTTGACGGTGGTGGCAATGGTGGCCAATTTTCTATTGTCGCTGCCTAATCTTTTTTTGTCTTATTTTCAAAATATATGAATTACTGTGATGTTATTGTCGAGTTTGAAGGATTGAATTCTTGAATTCACTACAAAAAAAAAACACTGAGTATCGTCGGATATACCATAAAAAAATAGTTATTTTTTTAAATAATTATTTATGAATCAATATAAAAGGTAGTTATTTTTATTAATGTGTATTTACATAATTAATTATATGTGTAAAACTATTTTATACTAACGGTACATCAATTAAATTAATAAATTAATTTTGGTTTTTCATAAATAAATTTATGAACCTTTTGAACATTTGTGAGTAGAAATAAACAAATAGTAGTTCACTCAATCTTTTGAAAATTATGAAAGGCAAATTATCCGTTGTGGCTTGAAAATGGGAGGCAGAGCCGAATTGAGAATAACCAACCGGAAATAACCGAATAACTTCCTAACCAACTAACTTTGCCTCCACATTCGCAATCGCATTTCAATGGACCCCAACGACGACGTTTACTCAGACACCCTCAATGGCTCCGACGACCACGCCAATGACTCACCGGAACCTTTCTCCGCCTCCGCTCCCGCTCTCTGCGATCCTCAACCGCCCCCGCTCCCTCTTTATAGTCCTCCCTCCGCCAAGCTACGCCGCCGCTCCGTTTGCCCCCCATCTCTCTTTACGGAATCTACGGACACCGCTTCCCGGAGCGAAATCATCGATGACGACGACGCCAGAAGGAGCTCCCAAAGGCATCATCGGAACCTCCTAAAATTGAAGGAAATCAAGGCCTCCGAATTTGAGGAGATTCCCGCGAAACCTAATTCGATTCAAGAGAAAAAGGTTCCTCCTTTTCCATCTGCGAGTATTGTGACCAAAGAGAAACGCGAGGAATCGACGTTAACCACAGCTGTATCTGCAAAAGACGATGTTTTTGCTGATTCCGCTGACTCCTCTGAGGTGCCGAGGCTCGTCGATTCTCCTCCGTCGAATACGCTAGAATATGCAGCGGGATTTGTAATTAGGGCAATTTTGTTTCAAATCAAAATCTTGATTTGGTTAATAAAGTTTCCATTGTGGCTCACTGTCCACACTTGCATGTTCATCGTGGACCCTTTCGGAACATGGAGAAAGGGTATTCGTTTTTCGACTCAGGTTTTGGGTTGTGCCTTTGGGTTCGTTGGTATTCCAGCTCGGGTAATTTTTAAGGATCAGAAAGCATTCTGGAACGTTGCGTTTAGGTGCGGATGGGGGTTCTTGTGGTCTATGGTCGTGTGTTGCGTTCTGTTTGCTCTTGCTGTTTCCTCACTTGTTTTTAGTGGGTTTGTGGTCAGCGGGTTAGCGCAGAAGCCAACCCAATTGATAAAAGGTTTCAACTTTGACTACACCAAGCAGAGTCCTGTGGCATATGTGCCTCTAATATCGTGTGCTGCTGTTGTTGGTGGCCATGATTCAGTGAAGGAAATTGCAGCTAGTAAGTGGGTGGGTCAAAGGGTGTTACCTCCTAAACAGAATGTGCAGGTTACTGTTTCATTGGAAGTGCCCGAATCAGGTTACAATAGAAATCTTGGGGTATTTCAGGTACCTATTTATCCGATTCATTTCATTGTAAGCAAACTTTGCTGTTGTGAAGATTTGCTAGTTCTGCATCTTTACTTAATTTAAATGCATATGGTTCTTACGTTAGTTAGTATTGGGATCCTCTGATGGTGAATAACCTAATCTGGGGCCTTTAGCGTCCACGTTTGAATGTAGCTATGTGTGCTTAGCTGCAACTTCATGCTGTCTTAATTTAGTGCCCTTGTCTTTGTAAAATTTTGGTAGGCAACAACAGATTTATTAGCTCTGCTCTTTCTCCATTATTGGCAAGCCCACTTTTGTGTCAAGGTTGTGTTATTAAGATACTATATGGATCTTTTCATGTGAGAATTTCACGACCTTCTCTCATTGAGCCTCATGCTTGGCTCCGCCTTCTCGATCGATGGTAAAAATAAACACATGAAAAGATCAAGCGAAATTTATTTTCATGGGAGAGGATCCATTCCCCTTAAGACTTAAGAGGCAGGCATTTGGTTGGCCTTTGCACGATAGCCAAAACGATTGGCTGAAGTGTTTGTATCTATTATATTTATTTATCACCATGTTGATCAAGAGACTTGAAAACAGCTTAAGATCTACTAGTCAAAGTTCAAGAATATATTATAATTGTATTGGTGTTTGTTCATAGTTTCTTCAAGCATATGAAGGTGCATTTCAGTTAAAATTGCCATTTCCTTCTAGTATCCCGGCACTTGAAGAATTAGAACCTTGACGATGACAAGTACTGCTCACTTATTATTGCTGGCCATGTAGCATTGCTATAATATTATTATGATGTTTCTTACTTTTTCAGGACTTTCATTTTAGTCTTATTTTGCAGATCAGAACAGACTTCTTAACATATAGTGGTAAAACAATTGCAAGTTTGAGCCAACCTTGCATGTTAAAATTTAGAAGTGAACCTATCCGGCTAATGACGACTCTAGTCAATATTCTTCCTCTTCTTACTGGTTATGCATCAGAAACACAGACTCTGGAAGTGAAGATAAGGGGTTTTGTTGAAAGGGAGGAACCTACTTCGTGCTTAAGAGTAACCCTTGAGCCACGATCAGAGTATATACATGGTGCTGGCCTTCCTCAAATATATGATTCATCTGTGGTAATTGAGGCACAACTCCCATTTTACAAGAGGATCATATGGAATTGGAAGATAAGCTTATTCATATGGATTGCAATGACAACATTCTTTGTGCAGTTTCTGTTTCTCCTAGTGTGTTGTTGGCCTTTCATTATTCCAAGATCCAGGCAAAGGAGAGGTCCTGCTCCCCGTAATGGTAAATAAAGTAAAACATTCTTCACCCTCCATTTTTTTTTCTCCTAACAGTGTAAAGCTAGCATGTTCTGACATGTTGAATTCATTTTTTCTTCCTAATTTTCCTTTCCTATCAGCAGTGTATACATGTTTTATTTCTCAATATATTATGTAATTTATAATAAAATATAGAGAGTACTCTTCAATCAAAGAATGTTACGAGTACAATCTAAGAATTCAGACAGTTACAGTTGATTCGTGTTTTTTTTCCATTTTTTTTCCCTGTCATTAGTTGATTGTAGAAATGGCTTTTGAAATGGAATGTAGGCTTACCTAAAGCCTAGTGCCAGGAAAACCCAGGTGAAGCCAGTGGACCTTGAGAACCCTAATTCAATTCTTCTTTGATATTTGATGAATCAAATACTACTAACTGAAATGAATTGAGAAGAGCATTGATGAGTGTTTATATTCCCATTCTTTATTTAAAAGAAGAGCCAGAGTTGATGACCGCAACAAGTCGTGTTTAAATTTTGATGATCACATTCACGGGTTTTTAATGAGAATGAAAACACCAGGAAACATTGGTGGTTTCCGGGTTGATGCATCATGCATGTGAATCAGACAATCTTTTGATGCAGCCCATATTCCATAACTCTGATCTTATCTGCTTCAGAGTTGACTCAGTTATCGATTGTTTTACTTTTCAATTTCAATCATCCCTTAAATGCCTGCGTACTAGTAGTAATAGATTTGGGTCCCTACACTCTAATTTTTCATTTTTCAAAGAACAAGACAGCATCTGAGAGGCATAAAATAAAATAAGTTACTACTTACTACTATTGTGGAATGTGGAGCACTTATTAAGTTATTATTATTATTACCTGTCAAGTTCAACTAACTAATCTCAAAACATAAATGATTGTCTCCTCATTTCAACATTTAAAAGTTGTCCTATAACGAAACTTGTTGAAATTTTGGTTTTTGCATGATGAGTTAGTCTTCCATTTCAGTTGTTGTTTCTTGACCTAAGTTTTTTATTTCTGCGTATTTGGAGACACACACCCCCACCACGACGATTTTACAGAGCCAATTCACCCAACTTTTCCTCTTTGCTTGGAAAATATGAACACAACTAACCCAACTGAAATCATACCAAATTAGACTTGATAATTTATAACGTTATCTTGAGAATTGATATAGTAATACAAGTCTAGTCTGTGATTGTGGTACAAGTTGGGCATGAGTCTAAAGACTAGCTTGTCTTTTGACGAAAGAAGCGGTGTTTTTAATAACACGAGAAGGAGGGTTGGCGGTGTGCCTGAGAGCGTTGTAAACCCAAGTACCAGCAACAGCCCCCAAAACAGGAGCTACCAAGTATATCCATATCCCTTTGTATTGATTGTGCACTATTGCTGGCCCTATGCTCCTTGCTGGGTTCATTGATGCCCCTGTTATTGCCCTGTCACTCACACCATATTACTCTATTATTTCCTTCCAAAATATCATCCTAAATTAATGTTGTAATAATACCATTACCGTACCCTGCAAACATCACATTCAGCAACACCGTGGAGCCAACTGCAAGCCCAGCCAACTCACCTACCTACATCATCCAAAATTAAATTTCAATAAATAATAAGCCGTCCAATGCGCTCTCAGTCTCTCAACTGCCGTGTCATGTAATAACAATTATTATATTTACATTCTTCGTCAAATCATGTACCATTTTTTATGCCCTAGTAAGAATCAGAGTCTACCGAATTGGTCACCTAATAATAAAAAATTTAATAGTAAACATTGCAAGCAAGAAAGAAATTTGATGTTACCGCTCTGCTATCGGTTGCAACCCCGGATATGATGAACATAAGATAAAAAGTGATGATGAATTCGATGACAAATGCTTGTAGATCAGAGCCAGCAGGGAGTGTTCCTGCGAATTGGTTTTGATTCCCATCGAATAATAATCTGAGGGTTCCACTTGCAAGTGTAGATCCAACAACCTGAGCTGCTACATAGACCGGTACCTACAACATTAATGTGGAGCCATGAATTTATACATACCTACATGTGTCACATGGTTTTGGTAATTAATGCTCTAGTGTGAGATAAACTTGTTTGTTTGACTCTCTAATTCCTGTTTTTGTCACTAATATTCTAACCTGCTTGAAGGGGAACCTTCTAGTAGAAGCAAAAGCGATGGTAACAGCAGGGTTGAAGTGGGCACCAGAGATGTGACCGATGGAATACACGAGTGCCATAACGGCCAATCCCCAAACAATAGAAATCCCCGGTAGTGTAACGACATTGTCGTTGTTCTTGTTCACAACCACCGCAGCACACCCTGCAAATATCAAGAAATATGTGCCCACCACTTCTGCCACAAACTGTATTCAAATCTCATGTTATGTTATGTCAGATAGGTTGTGAAGAAATATTAGGATTAATTATAAGTAATACCTTCTGCAACAAAGAGACAGGGAGAGAGGTGGGTGATGATGATGATGAGTTTCCATTGCTTGTGTTGTTGTTGTTGTTTTCTATATTCATAACCACTTCATGCTTTCCATTTGTTTCTGACGATGGATTCGCAGCCATAGTTAATCACCTTTGATCCTTGTAATTAAGCTTCAATAATGTTTTTAGGTTATGAGAGAAAATTAAAGCGCAAAATTCAACAAGGAAGTTGGAATAGAGATGCTTTCAGATAATCCATATATATATGAACAAAACCAAAATGTTTATTTTGGAGCGATGTGATCCGTTTAATGTTTACATATGAATATGATATTGGAGGCTATGGAGATTTATATAGACACGGTAGGTGGATTTTGATTTTCATTTTGATTTTCTACGAAAGCCAAAATAATGGTGAATCAATAATAAAATACAATAATAATGTAGATAAAGCTTATATGGACTTTTCGTTCCCGGGAAAGCGGTACAAAATAAAAGTGGATACGACTTTCCTTTTTCTTTCATGACTAGTAATAAAAATGTTAATAATAAGTACACGTATACTTTCAATTAAATTCGTGTTTATCATACTATTTCTTTTCTCAGATTGGGCTCTCAATTTTACGTATCAGAAATTTAATATAGCATATTAAAAGCCATTATATATTATCACTTAGCTAAAGTCTAACTGCAACTATTTCTAACGGTGATACTACAAATATAAATATTTATGTAAATCTAACTTAGTCTAAACTCCAGCAAAAATTAACGACATATTAAAGTTTTTTTTATTAATATAGCATAAAAAATTTTGTACATAATATAAAAAATTTTATATATAATACATAAATTTGTTGATATAATATAAAAATTTTTATATATAATATAAAAATTTATTAATATAATATAAAAATCTTTGTACATAATACAAAAATTTATTAATATAGTATATAAATTTTTTCTTTTATTGTATTTTATTTATTGGGTAAGTTAATATTTTAATATATAGTCCTTAAAAAATTTATGTTATGTACCAAATTTTCTATAACGTATTTCTATATTTAATAGTTTTGCTGAACATTTATATTTTGTTAGTAGATAAGCTAATATTTTGAATATGTGATTATTCATAAATGTCTGTGCATGATAATTTTAATGATCATATTTAGGAGAAAAAGTAGATGAGTTAATATTTTAGATATATTATTTTTTAAAAATTTTTGTATTATACACTAAAATTCTTTGTACTTAATAATATTGTTAAATATATATACAAGACGAAGAAGAGAATGATGATGACGACGACGACGACGATAATAATAATGATGACGACGATGAAAGTAGAAGAAGAGGAGAAAGAGAAAAAAATCAAATAAAGAAAAAAGAAGGAAAAAGAAGAGAAAAAATAATTAAGAAGGAGAAAAAATCAAATGACAAAAAAAGAAAAAAAGCACACATACATACGAAGAAGAAGAAGCGTAGAATGACTTAGTTGAACTTAATTAAAAAATTACTTTGCTATTTAATATTTTTTATTTTTTAAATAATAAATTTAAAAATTAATTACTTCATGTAGTAACATAACGTAATTGTTTAAAATAATTAGTTTATAAAAATCAAATTTATTAAACATTATATATCTATGTATATTTATTTTATATATTTTTAATATATATTTTATATTTAAAATATATATTATTTTGTATAAATAATTAATTTAATATCTTATTTTTGGTATTTAGTTATTGTATTATGGTTGAACTAATAAATAATAGCTGTTGAATAGGGGTGTGGAGCAATTATTATTCTATAAATAAATTAAATGCATGAAGGATGGATTTATTCCAGATTATATAATTTCATTTTTTCGAAGGGGTCAAATATTTAAGTAAATTTGTAGAGTTGATCTAAATTTGATTTATAGACTCGACTCGTAAATTCATACGAGATTATTTGTTATAAATTTTTTAAAAAAAATATATATATATCTTGTATAATATATATATCTATTTAAATATAGGCATTTAAATTTAACAATTTCAACATCAAAATACATAATAAATTAACATAATATTACAATTATAATAAATACTCTAAAATACATTTAAATTTTTTACAAATATGCATTTAGTTCAACATAAAACACACAATCATACAACCAAAACTTCATATAACACAACAAAAAAAATAATAATAACAACAAAACAACAGTTAAATATTCTAATAAACTAAATCAATGCTCCATTTATATAATCTTCAATATGTTCACAATTTCTGCTTCCTGCAATAATCATTTCTAACATGTTATATCAGATTCTTCAAACATGAGCTTTTAGATTTGTCTAAGATAATATGAATGGATGCAAATGCAGAGAGTAAATTAAATGGGATGATACCTTCTTGGAAGCACCAGAGTACAATGATTAATCACAACTGCTTAAGAGAGAATTAGAGATCCAAATAAATCGTAAAGTAAGAAAATCTTCTTGTTTAAAGGAAGAAAACAAGGGACTCAATTAAGATTTTATGATAAATTCACTGCTCAAAATTAGAAAGCTTTTAAACATTCTTGGTTATTCTATTTTTAGTAGGGAGGATTATTTAGTTTGCATATTCTCGCCACCTTTAACCATTTCAATGTTAATGTAACCATCTTAAACTTTCACAATTCGATACTAATCTAACAACCCAAGGTATATCATCATAATAGTTAAATACATGCAATGCAATGCACCTGTTATAAAATTGAGAATCTCTTTGATTAATTGGTTAATTCCTTGCATCTTGAGGAGCATTGGTTTCGGGACAGCTTGGAGTCAGCTTAGTCAGTGCCAATTCCTCGGAAAGTAAACTAAATAATTAATTTAGGAAAAAGTATGAGAAGACAATAAATTTAGTGTATGATGTGTAGAATAGAGTTAAAGTTGAAATTATAATCAGTCAATAATTAATTTAATTAATTTCTAATAATTTCGAATTTTAAATTTTAAAAACATAAGGATTTGATTATGAAAAAGTTACGTATTCTTCTATTTTACGCGTGCGAAAAATGTGTTACAATTTTTTCTTCTCAGCAGTCTTTTACTCTCTCGGAATTGACGTCGCGAAGATCACTACCGTCCGCTGTCCAGAATGTAACCCGACGCTGCTACCTATCCGAAAACGTCCAACGGAAACACCCCTTCACGCACGTTTTTTCCGTCACGCAGCCTAAGACCGCCATGGCACCGCCTTCTACGACGTCGCAGCCTAGATCCTTCTCACCCTCGCCGGAAAGACCGACAGTAGCAACGACCACAAGAGCCCTCTAGTGTCCGTGTGAGTTCTCCTCTACGGCTTGGCTTTTGTCATTATTTGTATTCTGAATTTCACGTTAAAGCATAAATAAATGTTCATGTGATTTTCCCCAATTTTAACCTTTCTCTGGTCCAAATTATTAATTGGATGATCATGTTCAAATCCCCCACGCCCCAATGAAAAAGCTCCAATGATGCATGGACCATGTCAACAGAAAACCCCATTGGAAAATTGACAAAACCCAGTTTAGTGCGTAAACATGAAACATTGGTAGCACACAAAGGAGAACGTCATCGCTGTGCGTGTTGCGGAGGTTTTCGGCCATGACTTTTTTAGATTTTGCTCTCCTTACATCTTTAAGGTATATATATCAACAGACGAATGCTGTATGTTCAATTCAGTAGGTATGTAAATGGTTATTTTAATTTTTAGTTAAATTTAATTAAAAAAATTATTTAGCTATTTAATATTTTTATTTTTTAAATAATAAATTTAAAAATTAATTACTTAATGTAGTAACATAACTGTTTAAAATAGTTAGTTTATAAAAATCAAATTTATTAAACATTATATATCTATGTATATTTATTTTATATATTTTTAATATATATTTTATATTTAAAATATATATTATTTTGTATAAATAATTAATTTAATATCTTATTTTTGGTATTTACTTATTTTATTATGGTTGGACTAATAAATAATAGCTGTTGAATAAGGGTATGGAGCATTTATTATTCTATAAATAAATTAAATGCATGAAGGACGGATTTATTCCAGGTTGAATAATTTCATTTCTTTGAAGGAGTCAAAACTTATATATATATATATATATATATATATATATATATAGTATCAGACACCCAAATAGAATGTAACAAGATTCTCAACGGTTATTAGAATAGTATGAGGACGCTGACATGCATGTTTTACTTTTATTTCGTTTTGAGTTTTAATGTGGATACCTTTTTGTGTATTTTTAATATACAAATTCGTAAAGCCTAAGCCCTAAATAATCCTAAAGACCTAAAGTGTATTCAATAATGAATGAGTTTTGTAAAATACTAATTCTTTTAATTGACAATTTGCTTGAGTCCAAAATTATTAAATAAACATTAATTACATCAAAATCAAAAAGTGATTGTGAAAAAAAAAAAGCTAATGTGAACTGAGGGAGTATGTTTATTCTTTTTCTAGAAAGTAATGGATCAAGTACCTTAGGTTTATTTTAGTTTTATTTCATTTGATTTTTTTTATTTTGATTACATTCAAAGTTTCACATTGTAACTAATGCGAAGTAGTTAGATTAAAATAGTAGATATGTTGATCTCTTAAATAAAAATAAAAAGTTCAAATTCTAAAAATTAAAAAAAATGAAATAAAATAAACGTGATTGACTGCTATTTATTATTGACACAACATTTAGGTTATATTTGTTTATTAAGACATAGACACTAATTATTAAATACGGTAGTACATGTTTATTGTTTGTTTGTTGAAATATGAATTTAGATAAATACGGTTATATTTGTTTATTAAGATATAGACACTAATTATTAAATACGGTAGTACACGTTTATTATTTGTTTGTTGAAATATGAATTTAGATAAATTATATAATAGTACATAAATATACACAAAATATATATATTTAGTATTCCTTTTTAAAAACACAATTATAAGATACAAAATTTGATTTTTCTATTCTTAATGATTTTTAAAATTACTTATACATAAGACACAATACACAAGACACAAAAAATAAAATTAACATTTAATTTATATATTTTTATATTTATATATTTTTATGTATTTATATATGTATTTATATATCTCAAATATACTAACCAAACACAGCATTATGAAATTTGAAACTATAATCAGAATGAGAAGGTTGGAACAGTAGCGTCATCTCCAGCGTCTTTTCACCATCAATAATTCGATTTAATTAGCACTCTTTCATTGAAGTCTAACGAGGACGCAACAACATAAGAAAAGTTTTTTCTACATAAACGAGAAATATAGGGTGATAAATTATTAATAAAATATTATATGTATACTAAAATTAATTATTATATATTTATATATAAATATATATTATTTAATTTATTTTTAATATATATTTTATATTTTAATATATTATATTAATAATTAATTTTAATATACACCTAATCTAATTAAAAAAAAATATTTCTCCAGTGTGTCAATCGGTTAGATGAATTCAGTACACTATTATTAGTATACGGACTACGGTGTCATGTATTATGGAAGTTGCTTTAAACTATATGAGAGAAGAAAACGCCATTTAATGCAAACAACTTTTTTGTGCTAATTAATCTAGCGTCTAAAGCATTAAATTCGTTTGAATAAGAAAAGAAGCCAAATTTTATGTGGAATAAATTTAGGTGAATATATACTCATATGCAATTAATTATTTTTATGTAAAATTAATATTTAAAATTATTAAATAATTTAATAAATTTAACTAGATTATTATTTAATAATTTTTAACTATTAACTTCATATTAACTTTATATAAATATAATTGTGTGTAAATTTGTACCGTAAATTTAAAATGAGGAGGGGCAAACTTCTCATTTATATTATTAACTAAGGAAGCTTGGCACTTCTCCATTCCATTTCTTTATCAATCCTTTGATGATACAAATGATGATCGAGGCTCTCCAATTGAGATAAGAGAAGCGCAAGTTATTATTAATTTGATGGGCAATTATTATTATGAAAATATCTTGCGATCCCATGATTCAGTTGAAAGAGACATTCTTGGTGAGCTGAATAATCGGCTTGTCCTTCTTCTCCCTAAGTATGTTGTAGACCCATGCAGCCGCCACAGCTCCAATGGTGGGTGACAACAAGTATATCCATATTCCTCTGTATTCATGGTGCACAAATGCAGGTCCTAGACTCCTTGCTGGGTTCATTGATGCTCCTGACACTTGCCTGTTCATTCATTTTATTTTTATATACACACTATCATCAATATCTCTTTAATTATTCATTTGTGCTTTTAAATTAGAAAACTACAGGTTCATTCTTTTAAAATCATCTATAAAAATATTTTGTAAAATTTATTTATATTTTTAAAGTTAAATAATCTAATATAATCTTATATATTAATTAATATTTATATTTTATTCTTTATAAATTATTTTTTATTTTAATTTACCAAACATAACTTTTACAACTTATTTTTAAAAAATTAGTTTTAAAAACTATTTTTAAAAAATTAAAATTTTAGGAAATTGAATCTAAATATTTTCGCTATGATTTTTGAAATGTCAAAATTAGTTTACCAAATTCAACATAAAAACTGAATAATGCTGCACCTAATTAAACTTCAATAATCACAATGCTACAAGTAATTTAATAGGTTTGGGATAGATTATAATACGCTGCAATCAGCACATTAATTAGTATGGTAGACCCGATTGCAACTCCAGCCAAGGTACCAACCTGCACAATTATATATATTTAAAGATAAAATTACTAGATACGTTTAAGAATATAATAAAGACTTACATATAATTGATTAAATTATTATGTAATAATTTTTAATTATTAATTTCATATGATGATACTTGTGCATGAGTTTTTATTTAACAACAATATTATATATAGAACAAGTAACTCTAATATGAACACGCATGCATGCATGTTATATGAGTATTGACTGGCACGAGCGGTGTGTGCCTTGTGGCTTGTGCGATGAAAACGTCAACCTAACTCTTGCGCACGCACTTGCACGTCATCATGCAAAGGGATAAAAACATGCATGCATAGACAATTAGTCAATTTAGGTCCCATTATTTTTATTAATATGTAACACGGTAATAAAGATAAGATAAAGAAAAAAGAAAAAGGATTCCGGCAAAGAGATTCGCCGCCGACAGCAATTGGCTAAAACATATCATATATAAATATTAAATGTAAGAAACAAAAACTTTATATCAAAATAAAATGGCCTACCAGAAAGAAAGAACCCTCATATATTCAATGTGGTAAAACTTTCTATAAATTTTTAATTATATCATTAAAAATACTTGATTCAATTATTCTTTATTTTAATTCCAAAAATATATAAATATATAATTATAAAATAACATAAAATTCTTTTATGTTAGCATGCAATGCTTGAATAATATCACTTTTTTAAATTTGGTCATGGATCAATAATATCAAACTAAAAATATGAAGCGAACATAGTGATCTCCTTTGTACCCATGCCCAATGCGGTAGGTGTTGGAATTTATGAATAATAGATAAATAATGGTCCGCAATTCCGCATATAAATATTATTATAATAATGAGTACTTTTTCTTCAAAGCGCGCGTGATGGCTTGTTAATGGTGGTTATTGTAGTTAAAATCTAGGCAGTTAGGCATGTTGAAAATTCGGGAAAAGGATTATCATATAATTGTCAACGAAATAAGTAGAGAAACAGTAGTGGAAGAAGCATAAAATATATAAAAATGAAAGTGTTGGTTCAGTTAGCTTACCGCTCTGCTATCGGTAGCAACGGCGCAAATGACAAACATAAGGAAAAAAGTGATAATGAATTCAATGACGAAGGATTGGATGTTTGAGCCACTCGGCAACGTTCCTGTGAACTGAACTTCAACGTGGTTCCCACTAAATACTAGTCTCACTGTTCCGCTTGCTAGGATCGCTCCAAGCAATTCAGCTGCTATATAAGCCGGTACCTATGCCCAATAATAATATAATAATAATTTAATGTACATATTTAATAAATAAAAATATTAAAATACTATTAAAATTTATTATTTTTAACCGTTATTTACCTTCATCTCAATTTTCTTAGATTAGTCTTTTTAGTTTCATAATTTAATAATATATTTTGTGAGAAATTTTTAAAGATCAATAATTTTTAGTATTTTTTATTATTAATTTAGTCAGTATAAATATTAAATTATTATTTTAACAAATAAATTTCATTAATTTATACGTACAAACTGTAAAAATATGAATATAAACCATATTGATTTATATGTATAAAATTTTAGTAAATATAGATATAAATTATATATTTATACAAACATTTATAAATATAAATATAAATTATTGTTAATCAAATACTGATAAAAAATAATAATATTTGCTGATTATATAATATTATATCTCATACTTTTAAATATTAATTATTAACTCAAAACAATAAATTTTAACAATTCTGAAGCATTTTGCAATAAATTAATTAACAGAAAACGTGTTTATACCTTACCTATCCTCACATTTCATAATATTGTTGGCAAAGACTATTAACACATTGAAAAGGTGGTAATTGAAATGGTAATGGAAGTCGCCGTTAATGGAAAAATTGGAAAGTTGAAGGTTTACCTGAGTGAGTGGAAACTTTGTGATGGAGGCAAAAGCAATAGTGACGGCAGGGTTGAGATGGGCCCCAGAGACATGACCAACGGAGTAAACGATGACCATGACAACCAATCCCCAAACAGTTGCAATTCCAAGAAGCGTTATTTGCTTCCCGTAGTCGTTGTTCACCGCAATCGCTGCGCACCCTGTAAATATCAAGAAATATGTCCCCACCAACTCCGCCACCATCTGCACCCATCATTCCATTCACATTCACATTCACATTATTCCATCTTAATTAATTATTAATCATTAATTAACTACATCATCCTACTAGTACCTTCTGAAACAGAAGAAAATATTTGCCTGTTTTGCAGGACCCACCTCCTCCTGCTTCCTCCTTGCTAGTTACAGAGATAGCAACATCACCGCTTCTTGATGAATACTCACCCATATTTGATGCTTCTTTAATTTAACTTATTGTGTGTCTCTCAACATATTTTTAGCAGGCCGCTCCTCCATTTTATATATACAGGAAATGCCACTAACACCTCTTTGGAATTTTCCCATAACCTCAGGCGAATCTTAAATTACGTACTGCTTTTGATTTTGAAGATAAAACCTAGGATCCATTAATAGTTATCTTTATGGAATATATATCCTGCTAATAATAATCATCGTTTTTACTCATTCCTATTCAAATTTCAATTTTAATACGTTATTAAACTTTTATAAAAACTTTTAGTAACATGTACAATTCATATTTTGTGTAAATTTATTGTATTATTTATATACATAATGTGACATACTTATTTTTTAACACCGGCGTCAACAATAATGTCAATGTATTTAATTAAACATACACTAATAATTATCATTAACAAATTGATGTTTAAAAAAAAACATATATATATATATATATATATATATATATATATATATATATATATATGGATGATCCTATATCTATAAGTTTTTAACATACAATTATTAGATCATTAAGCATTTACTATATATACTAATAAAAAATCTATTTTCCAAAATTAGTTTATGAAAGTTAGTTTTTAAAAAATAACCTTTTAAAAATTATAATATCTATATTTGATAAATTAAATTATAAATAATTTTTAGAAAGCACAAACAGTAATAATTGTATTTAGTAAAATAATTTTTATAATTTAAAAATATTATAATAGAATTAAATTTAAAAATTAATTAATATGTGAAATTATATTAGATTTTTTCATTTTAATTAATAAACACACGGTAATTTTTAAAAATTTTATCTTAAGTGCTCTTAAATATCTTTATCTTTTAAAAACTGTAAATATAAGTACATGACTTTTTTATTTATCAAACATAAAATAATAAAATAAAAAACTTATATTTTTAAAATACACATGTACCTTTTTAAAAAATTTCATGGAACCAACTCTAATTAATATGGAAAAAGAAAAAGGTGCTAATAATGTGAAAGGAAAATTAGTTGTCCTATTTAATACAAGAAATTAGACCTAAATTAATAAATTCAAAAGATAAATTAAGTAAGAGCCTGTTATTCTTTTTCGCTGGAACATTCAATTAAGGGTTAGATTTCCTTAAACTGATAAAATTAGTAAAGTGACAAGGTGTATATTTAATCATGTTTAAATCAAAATAATAAAAGTGACACATCAGTATAAAAGTTATAAATTTTCCATTTTTCTCAAATTTGAAGACCACAATGAATCCACCCGAATCAAGGGTGGCAGTTTAGCGCTCTGACGAGTAGAGAAGACAAATGAGATTGCAAACAAGCCACCGCCATCATGAATGCTCTTCAGGATATCCGGCCCAAAATATTACCACCTACAACTTACTTCAGGCCACTACCAATTTATAAAATGGGTCATCATATGACTTATTATAATTATTATGGTATTTTAAAAAATATTATTAAAATAAAAAATATTTTTTATTATTAAATAACACTTTTAAAAAATTATTATTTAAAAAAATATTATCAAAATATAAAAAATTGTGATTTTAATTTTAACAACATTTTTATAATTATCATAACTACTATAATATAGTTATATTAGAATTTACTTTATAAAATATGATAAAATGATATGATGACTTGATGATGATACGATGACGAATAGATGATACAAAATTCCAAGACGTGCGAAATTGTTATTATTTTGAAAGAAACAAAAAACGAACGGAATGAAGAAAGGAAAGCCGGAAAGCTATTAGACTTTATTGTAGGAAATGACTGGAATAGATAAATATTTCATAAGAAGAGATCAGGGTTCATAAAGAAACAAACTGTATACATACTATTTTAAATAATGAGACTCCAAACAATAAAGACTACATCACTTGTCTTGTGTTTAATACATACCGATTCAAGAAGATAACACACAACTTCTCCTAGCCACCACCATATAAACATTACATCACATATATACTCTCATGAACCTAGCAATCATCTTTACTACTATAGTCCGTAGCAGTAAGGTATATTAAATTGTACAATATCAGTATGTATTTTGAATTTAACAATTGTTTTAGAAATTTAATTAATAACGGGCTTAACAATGTGCATATGTTCAAAAAATCTTAAGAGCCAAATTTGTCCATTTACCGTTAACCTACATAATTACTATCTGAATAAAATACACGTGACCTGTAGTGCGCAATAATATACCCATTATTAGTAATATAATATTCTCATTTGGCTATGATGTCGAGCGGCTAATCTTGTCCATAACAGTGTCAATTTTTTGGTATATTTTTTTATATAATCTCTTTTTATAATACAAACTTTTTAGTTTTATATTTTTTATTTCTATTCCGTTCAGTGACAGACGAAAAAAATTTATGTTGAGGAGAAAAAATAATATACATTATTATTAAAAAATATATTAATTTAAATTTAATAAAATAAAAATGCACATTAATTATTCAAATACAAAAAAAAATTAAAAATTACATTATCTGTTAACTTTTTTTTTCTTCAAATTTTAAAGGTATTTTTCTTCTTGTTTTTATATTTTAAAAATGTTAAATAATTATTTTATTATTAACTTAATTAAATGTCTTTTTTTATATGTAATCAAATGATCATTACTATTTTAAAATATTTTTTCATTGCTATTTTTAAAAACAAAAAAAATATATTCTAAATTAATAAATTGATCAATTGACTTTAGAAATTTATATGCAATATAATTACATATAATAAAATAAAATGAAAGATAAATAAATAAATAATAAGGATCACTAAATTGAGAATAAAATAAAATATATAAATTCATAAAGAGAATAAAAAATTAGATTACTATAATTGCTCGAATTAAAATTTGCAATTAAAAATATAAAAAAGAGAAACAATGAAATTGAAAGATACATAGAGTCATAAAGAGATATATAAACAAATAGAGGGTTTAAAATTTATCTTTTGATGAAGAGAAGATAACCACTAAACAAAGAATAGAAAAAAAGGTTTAAAATATGAAACTGAGAAAAGGGTTTAAGAGAATAAAGAAGTGGTGACGACTGAGATTTGAGAATGGGAGAAAATTAAATTTGATTAGGTTAACTAATAGTCAAAATGATAAAAAGATAAAGTGAATTTATGATTTTAAATAATTGGGCTTAGTTTATTTGTAGTGGGATCATTTAAAATTTAAAATGAAAACATATTATATATGTATTTTTTTTATAAAAAAAATTAAAATGAGAGTGGGGCAAGTGCCCCCTCCTGTCCTATATAGGTCCGACCTTGGTTCTGTTATCATTCATTTCAAAAATTTAAACTAATAAAAAAAACATAAACAATAGAAGAAGGCAACATGAATAAATTTGCTTAATTTTTGCACATATCTTTTTTTTTTTTATTTACCTTATACTATCTTTTGTCTCTTCTGAAATTCACGAATAAAAAAATATAATATCATATCATGATATTATTCTCTCTAAAACACTTAAGTTGATATAAAAAAATAACATAAATGATTATATATTTAACATTTTCTCATATTTGTATCAATCATTTTTAATATAAAATGTATACAATATATATATATATATATATATAGTTTATACGGAACTACTAGTTAATGAGAATATCTAATCTAATAAATAGTATTGTATTATTCATCCACAAGTTACCACATTCTTACAAACTGAAAATCTCACAGAATGTAGACGCGTAGGAAGGAGAAGTTCATCGTGCCAAAACTCTTGTTTAAGAAAATAAAAATGTTGTGTCTTGTGACAAGCTATGCAAAACTTTCACTTAGTGCTGTTTTTGTCATATTTACTTGGATTATGCTCTTATTAGTGAGATTCTGATAGGGTTAATGAGAAATATCGATCGATGTTAAAGGTTATCCCCTTAGTGTATAAAATCTAGGATATTTTAATAATTTTATTTGGCTGGTGATAATATTTAGAAATAATATCGATGGAAAAACAAAAACAAACATCATATATAGGCTAAGTAGTATTATTTATATCGATTGCTTTGGGCTATCTACTCTAGTAACAACACAGTGGGCTTTTTCTTTATTTGGGCAAATCCAGTATGCACAACCGATGCAGCGGAACCAAAAATTCTGTATGAGAGGGCCTAATTAAATATAAAGTAAGTTAAAAAGATAATATAATAAAAAGTTAACATTTTACCAAAAAAAAAAAATCAACAAATTATAATTTATAGCAATATGTCAAGACAATATATTATATAAAAGTTGCATTTAGTAATATACTTTAAAATTTTAGTATTTTAAAATTTTGTTGATATTGTTTTACAAATAAAATCATCAGTTATCATATTTGAAATAAATTTTAAAATATTTTTTTAATATATACAATAATATAATTTGTTAAAAACTTGTATTTCATCTTTGTTTGAAAAACTGTTTTAAAAATTTTCATAGCTGAAAAAATGCATTCAATTATTATCATATGAAGGAAAAGATTTTAAATCTTTTCTTATGGAGAATGCATAAGAAAATATGAAAGAATAAAATTTTACTAAAAATAAATTATAACTTTAATTTGTTTGGATCATCTTAATTTTTAAATGGCTAACTTAATTTTTTTATTTATCTCATTTATTATAATTTATTATATAGTCATATGTAATATAGTTATTCTAAATTATTATCATTATTAATATTTATTTTAAACACTACTTGCTATTAATATATTGTAATACACATTATTCATAATGAGTTATTTAAATATAATTTTGTTATGTATAATATGCTAATATAGTAATATATACTAATTAATTTACAATATACATATTGCATGTACCAAATACCAAGTTGATAAGATATGACATAGGAGAATGATAAGGAAGCAACACTTTTAGAGTTTTAGGATTAAAAGTGTGTAATTATTCTGTTAGTTTTTATAGTTTTATTGAATTTTTAATTAAGTTTTTATATTTTTTTAATTAAATTTTCACACTTCTTTTAATTTTATAATTAGGTTTTTTTTAATAAAAAAAATTGAATATTCTTTTATAAATTAAAAATATTTATAATTAAAAATTTAACTAGATCTTTGACCATATATTTTAGGAGAAATATTTTGTTAATTTTAATATTTTTTATATGAAAAATACTTAATTATAAAATTAAAAGCAGAGTAAAAACTTAACTAAAAAAAAAATATAGAGTCCTAATAAAAAATTTGATAAAATTATAAAGATCAATAAAATAATTAAACCTATTAAAAAAAGACTGACTAGTGTTGATTCAAATGTAAAACAAAAATTAAAAAAAAAAAGTATTGATCACCTAACATTTTTCAAGTATTCAAGCCGACCATGATTTACCCCAATTCAAAATAAAAAAATGCAAGATTGAAATCTGCAAGAATATATGTTTACTTTAGCTGACGCCAAATCAAGAGATCTTAGCTGTTTTATATTAGTACAAGCAGAACAATCCAAAATTCTGGTTCCAAATAACTGGATTAGAGTGCTAGAAGGAAATTCAGAAACCTCAGAAACCTGGCTATTACAAAGCACACTTCCTTCCAAATGGATAATGTAAAGTGCAAACTAAGAAGCTATTTGAACTCAATTTTTTTTTTACTAGGCCACAACTGAGATAAGCAACTTTGTAACAAGTTTTCCAATTACAAAAGGCATTTCGATTAACAAAAGCCAAACTATAATATCCTACTTTTGGTAGTTAGTTCGTGTCTTTCACATGTACGCGTGATTAGTTAATCTTATTAGTCTACTGTCTACATGAGTCATAAATTACTAAAATTAGGGTTTTCTGATTTTACTAAATTCCAGTTTCTTACTCAATTTCCCATGCTCTAATGTATCTTATTACTGAAAAAAGTAATCTTCTCAGAGTTCACACATAACAGAAGAAAACAAAGATACAGAAGGAAAGGGATAGTTTAGTTTTATGATTGTTACTTTTCCCAAAAAGCTTTGCATTTTCAGCTCTCCAAAACACATTGTACAAATAATTGATTATGTAAATCTATACCACTTCCTAGATACCAAAGTGGCAACTAAATGATAAATAAGGTTTCCACTCTACCTTCAATTATCCTTTAGAATGTCTCAGCTCTCAAAATTGATGAAAATCATAGACAACATTACAACAACAACAACCAACCAACCAACCAAATAAACAAAAACAAAAAATGAATTAATCTGAGAGAGTAAAAAACAAAAAACAGATCCAATTAACCAAAAGAGAAGGGATCTCAGCGTGTGAATCCACAAGAGAAAACCTGGTGGGGCAACCTCAATGCCTCAGATTTGGTGAAGCACATGTCATCAAGGTCGTTGCTTGTGCACCAGCTGCACTTTGAGTTCTGAGAGCATTCAGACTCCATAGCCAGCTCTCCACAGCTTGGAACCACCGTGAACCTCTTACCCTTAAGCCCAAACACCCTCCGAGTTGGGGACACCCCATCAGAGATTTGCCACAGAGAAGCAAGGAGGACCACCATAACGATGAAGGGTACCTTGGACTTCATGAGAGAGAGCCCCATTGATGGATGCAGAGCTCAAAGCTTTGGACTTTGGAGAAATGAACTAGAACCAAAGTTGCTAGCTTTTAATTAGAAACTAAATTTGTAACTTTGATTGTCGCACATTGGAAAAGTGGACTTTCAGTTTGTGTACAAGAAAAGGATGTTGGAACGAAATCAAAGAATGAGAATGACTCTGTTTGATGAGAATTGAAGAATAAACTTATAAACCAGTGAATGTGACTGTTCTCCTTGTCAGAACGACATCGTTTTCTCGTTTTGCTGTGAAATAATAATTAAATAGAGTAATACCTCAACCAATTTTAAACACTAAATCAAACCTCAAATCTTTATTTATTAGACAAATCTATTTCATGTTAGATTGTTTGTCTATATAAAAGAACTAATATGAGAATTTTAAAAAATTTTAAAAATTCATATGTCAAACAAAATAAAATATTAAAAACTAATTTAGTGATTAAAATTTATTCGGTATGAAATTACTTGACTTAATATTTTATAGGAACTAATTTAAGATATTATTTAAGTACTTGCTTTGATATGATGATAAATTTATATGTACTGGTACAGTTTAAATATGGACAAATTAAAACACGACACGTAAATTATATTTTTTACGTCGATATTTACTTTTTTTAATATATTTCATATTATTATTTTTATTAAAACATCCTTATATTTTAATAAAAAAATATATTTTGTTATTTAATTTTATAAAAAAAATTTAATATTTTTTATATTGGACAAAAAATACTTTTTTGAATTGGTCAAAATTTAAAATTTAATTAACTTTAATTTTATAGTTTTAGATTTTAAATAATTTAGAAAACAAAACAAAAACATATTTAAAAAATTAAAAAAAATGTTCATTTTTTTAGATTCTAGTGTTCTTAATCTCCTATTTTTTTTTCCGTCTCTTCTCTCTAGTAAGGAAGAAGAAACCTTTTTCAGTCTCTCCACGACCATCTATTGATCTTAATCTAAATCGTCTCTACTCCTTCCTTGGGGTTCTCTCGTCATTGTGTCTTGTCACCATTAATTTTCACCGATATCTGTCAACCCTATCACATTCATCCTTTTCCCAACTTTTTCTCTTAAAAAATTCTCCAAATTAATATTATTGATCAATCTAAGAGCCAAGAAAAAAATGTCTCTAGAAAGCTCTGTTAGGATTTCAACTCAAGAGTATGAGTTAGTACAGCAAAGTACCAAGAAAGTGAAAGATCGGATGAAACTCGATCTGAACCAAAGAAGTGAGATCAACGAGGAACGTATGCTGGAGGCCGATAATCCAGACTCTAGGACAAATGTATCCTATAAGAATACACTGCTGATGCCTCTAGGAGATCTATATTGAGGATGAAGAACCTTATGCTGAAGATAGGTGGTATACAGAGCAGGGTGAGTCCTCCAAAGAAGATAAACCATTTGATCCTTGTCCTGTCATTCCAGTCTCAAAGGATGAATTTGATGAATGGTGCAAATCATGAAAAGCGGCTCTTATTGTCAAAGTTATTGGAAAAAGGTTGCATCTTCGATTTATGGAACAACCGACTTAGTAGAGATTGGATCAAAAAAGGTAAGATTTATGTTATTGATATGGATCGTGATTACTTTCTTGTTCATTTTTCAGAAGAGAAGGATTATAATCATGTTCTTCTCGGAGGTCCTTGGATGGTAGCTAGACATGATCTTATCGTTCAACGTTGGAGACCCTTTTTCCTATCAAATGAGAACATAGTAACGAAGATAGCAGCATGGATCCGTATTCCTAATCTTCCTATTGAGCTATACAATCATAAATTCCTATGGAGGGTTGGATCAACCATCGAAAGCATGCTAAAAGTTGATCGTGCAACCTTTATTCATTCCAGAGGAAGGTTTGTGAGAATATGTGTTAAGATAGATCTATCTAAAAAACTGGTGCCTAGAATCTCGGTTATGGCGTATACTCTTAACATTGAATATGAATGTCTTAACCTTATTTGCTTCGAGTGGGGGAAATATGGACACAAATCAAACTAATGCCTTGAAGTGGTTGCCGACAAGAATGTCCAATCGGGAGTGACAGATCTTGACGATTCAAAAGGGAAGGCAGTCAATCAGGACGTGGATATCAATTAGAGTCAACACGAGAATCAAGACAATAAAGAAAATTAGTAGATTCAGCGGGCTAATCAATATCTTTCTGGATTTTGGACCTTAGATGATGGTGGGAAAACCAATTAAAAGAAAGCAAGAGAAAATCTCACTAGAAAATAAAATAGTGAATAATATGAATGACAATTCCAATAATGGAAATGTTTCCAAAAATGGATCTAAATCTTTGATGAAAGGTGGATCAAGATTTAATATCCTAACAGCAAAAGATGATGAAACGAGAATAGATAATGAGGCGAGAGTTTTGCAATCTGATTTCAGTCATGCCAATGTTGTGGAGGTTCATCCCAATGACACAAACAATACTACTATAGTAACCATGCAAATTGGGCCAGGATCCTTGCAGGTCCAAAACTTTCCTTTCCTGGAGAGTATTATCCAAAAAAAGGTGTTGAGGCAATAAGTGGGCAAAAACCCACAAGGGCCAAGAGAAAATTCGGACATTCGTATTGGGCCCATCCTCCCCAAAAAAAAAGGATTCAAGACCAAACAAAAATATAAAGAAAAGATTCCTGTGAATGCAAGCAACATAGCTAAATCTTCCCAAACCAAGACCTCTGCCTCAAGGAACCCTAATACACAAGCTATAGAGATGGTGATGCTGGAGAGCATGAGAGAAATAAATTGTCAACAAATTGAGGCTTACGAAATCTCCAAAAAACTTTCTAACACAACTAGAATGGATTAATACAGACAGATTTACAGATAGGTTTAGTCTTTTATTACCGCCGGATTTATTACATTATAATGTGCTCAAAAATCATGTGGTTGTTAATACCTTCATGTCTCAGCAACTCCTGTCCCAGTAAAGTGGTGGTGGCGGCGATCGACAAAGGAGTTAAGGAGGTCCTTCCTGATCCAACGTCAAGTAGCACAACGAGGGAATCGAATTCAGAAAAAGGAGGAATGAAGGTTATCCCTTCGGTTCGGAGCCCTTTGACAGGTAAGCCTAGTACTCAAAACTTGAAATATGGTTGCTGGGTCTGTTTGATCTCCCTTATCGTGAAGTTTACAATGAATATCATTGTTTGGAATTGCCGTGGAGTGGGGAGTAAAGCCTTTGCCACCCTTATCAGATATATTAGGAGAGATTATGAGGCTCATTTCGTCGTTTACTCGAAACCCACATCAGTGAGAACTGTGGAAAAATTGTTAGAGATAGAATGAGCTTTGATAAATGTTGTATTGAAGAGGCTAAAGGCCACTCTGGTAGCATCTAGTGCCTCTAGAACTCAGATTTTTGAAAAGTGGATGCCATTCTTCAAAATTCTTAGCTCATTCATTTAAAAGTGGAACATAAACACTCTATGCCTTGGTTTTTCACTATTATTTATGGGAGTCCCCAGCGTTTGATTCGGAAAGCTCTTTGGAATAATCTGAAAACCTTGAGTAACTCCATTAATTTGCCCTGGCGTACGATTGGGGGATTTTAATGCCTTGTTCCATGATTTTGAAAGGAGAGGGGGTGCGGGTTGGAATCAACATTCTACCTGTATGGAGTTTAAATCTTGCGTTCAGGAGTGTGGCCTTATTGACTTGGGTTACTCAGGCTCTCCCTTTACTCATTTGGGCTTCGTTTGTAAATATTACCCACATTAGTAGATTCTGTTTCTTTGTTCCATGTTGGGCTGCTGCTATGTTTATATTTTTGGCCTGCAACACTAAATAAGACCATTAAAACTAATTGGGTGTTTAACCCAATAAAATAATATTTGTCATTATTAAAATAAAATTAGTTATATACATAATTCAACATACAGTTCTTCTTGTTTCACTCTTTTAAGAGGAATAAAACCAAGAAAATATCGAACAAGAAGAAGAAGGAACATATTAATGACGTTGTTTGATCCAAAATTGATTTTAGATGTGTTTTTGTTCATAATTCAGTCTTGTTTGTGCACTTGTTTTCGACCTGAGTTTATGTGTCGCAATCATTATGGTAAATTTCGGTTCATTTCTAAGCTAATTGTGTCGCAGCCCATTATGTAATTTCGGTTCATTTCTGAGTTAATTGTGTCACAATCATTATATAATTTAGGTTTATTTCTGATTGAATTAAGGTGTATTTGGACTCGTTTTTCTGCACAATTCAAAACTCTTTCTCCTCTTCCTCCTTATCTTCTACTGCTTCTTCTTCTTCTTTTTCATATTTTTCTTTTTTATCTTTTTTTTCTTAATTTATTTTCTCAAAAATTCTTCTTAATTTACTCAAATTTAACAAAATTTATGAGTTAATGTGTTAAATTTGAATTTAGCTACTAGACAAGGTCTTAGACAACCAGTAAAATTAAATAGAAAAAAAATAAGAAATAATGAATACAATGAATATTTCTTAAGTATTCTTCAAAGGCAAAAAAAAAAAAAAAAGCATTTCATCAACTTTCACAATTCCATAAAATTTTTTCTTCTGTTGTAGCTAAATTCTCCTTAGTTGAACTTGAAATCACATGCAAAAGTTTTTAAGTTCATGTTGAAAGTCTTTTATTATTAACATCCATTGCTTCTCAAACATACAGATTCTTTAATATTGTTCTTTGCTTCTTTTTCTTTTCGAGTTAATTGTGTCGCAATTATTATGTAATTTCGGTTCATTTCTGAGTTAATTGTGTTACAATCAATTATGTAATTTCGATTCATTTATGAGTTAATTGTGTCGCAATCATTATATAATTTCGATCAATTTCTGAGTGAAATAAGGTGCATTTGGACTCGTTCTGCACAATTCAAAATTTTTTTCCTCACTTTCTACTGCAATAACATCAGAAACAAAAGAATTACAATGAGAAAAAAAATACACGAAGAAGAAGAAGAAGAAAAAGAAGAAGGAGAAGGAAACGGAGAAGGAGAAGGAGAAGGAACAGAAGGAGGAGGAGGAACACGAAAAAGAAGACGACGACGACAATAACATAAATAATGTGTCCGCGTGTAATCACGTTTTTTTTAATGAGAATAATTTTTGTTGGTGTTGGGTCTACTTGGTTAAACTTGAATGGCAATATTATTTAAATGTGTAGCAGATCTATTTTATTTTATATTGACTAATATTTTTAATTCAACAATCTAATAATGTATTTTTTAATTTAACTAATACTTTTAAATATTATTAATTAGTTATTAATTAACCAAAAATAATAAATTTTACTGATTCTACTGAGTCTATCTTTTTTTTAGTTTCTCACGGTATTTTTGAGTCTGATCCGACAAGTTAAGAACTAATCTATCGCGATACGAACTTTATTTAAGGGTTTGTCGCTAGTCAATAAATTAATATATACATAAGACGAAATTCAAATCTCTAATACTTACTTAAATGAATTAATAAACTAACTACTAGAACAACCCAACTTAGTTAGCCCCTGCCCTATCTTTACCACAACTAAAGACTCATGTAGTTAGAATTTTGAGACCAACCTTTTTAGTTTTGGCTTTAAAAATTCGACCTTTTGGGATCATTAAGATTTTCTTTTGATGAGTAAATCAATTATTTTTAAATTAAAGAAAAGGTAAATTAACAAGATAGTCTTATATGTCCATATAGACAACAAAAAACATATGTCCAAATGTATATAAGGTTTATAAAATTAATTTTAAAATATATAAATAACAAAAAAATTAAAAAATATGGCAAAAATAAAAAATATTATTTTATATAAATTGCAAATAATTTTTATATTTAAAAAATGACTTATTCATTTAATTTACTATTTAAAAAGTATATATAAAAGTTAGAAACAAAAATCAACCTTTATTTTAAACATCTTTCGTTATTTAGAAAAAATAGTTTTGTGTGTCATAAAAAGTTTTAAGAAAAATCATTTGACCAAATTGTCACATTTTTTTGGGCTTATCCTTCGTTAACACATTTTGGATTATTTCTTTTAGCAATAAAAACTTTTGAATACTATTTTGATAATTTATTCTCAAAGAAACTAATATTTTGTTATATAATAAACTATTATTTCTATTATAAAAGTTTAAAATGTTGACAAATTTATCTATAAATGAACGAAATTAATTTTGCACCCACCAAAATATTTAGACATTAATTTTATTCATAGATAAATTTTCTAACATTTTAAACTTGTATAGATAAATATAATAGTCTATTCATTTTTAATTGGTAAAAAATAAATTTTATTTATCTATGAGTAAATTTATAGATAAAAATAAGAGTCGATTACAGTGCCAATTATGCATGCCCTATGTCTGAGTAATGGTACAAGACAACAGACAAGAAGATGTTGTAGGACCACGAAATCAGATCTACAAAATAGTAATTTCAAGCCCAACATTAGAGTGATGAGCTAGCTGGAACATAACATAATGTTGCATGTTTAATAAGGTGAATACTATGGTATCTATTACTTTCTACTTAAGTTGTTAAAAAAGATAAATAAATAATATTTAATAAATTTTATATAATTTATTTTTTATTTTAAATATTTTATTTTTTACTTTAAAAGATAAAATTAGACAATTTAAGTACCATAACAAAAACACCATATAACTCACCTTTTAATAATGTCAACTTCGAAACAGCATGTCGCCCATGTCATAAGATTGAGTTGGGACTGGGCATCATATATCATATTATTGACTCATCTAACTATTATTACTACCATAAAGATCAGGTATTAATGTCTGAGGTCTGAGACACTAATAACCGAATTATTAATTATGTTGAGAGTAAATCAGGTAAGTCCACAATAATCAAGTGTATGTATATAATTTAATCTAATTAAAACACTTATTAAATCTACACTTATTAAAGACTCACTACAGTAATGGGTTGCATTAATGCTCAAGGAATTCTTTTATTATCTGATCTTGTGCTCTAACCACTAACTCTTTTCACAATATTTTCATGTATTGCTTTCTGTTCAAGGTTAAGCAAATCCACAGTTGCTTCTAGTTTACTTTAATTGCATTACATGCACAAAAATTTATTTTTCAGTGAGGGTAATAACGATGAAATTGAACAAGAATGATTCTTTAAACAAATAATTCATCAGCCTTAAGATTAAATCAATTCAAAGAAATAATAAAAATAAATAAAATACGATACTTATTTGTTCTTCACGTCATTTCGAACACCAAACTTGATAGGATCAGATCAACTCAAGCCACGAAATAGAGAAAAGTCCTCGTCATATCTAATCCAAAAATTGATGGTGCCATCGCAGAGAATGATAACCACGTAAATCAAATAATAACTGATGAACTAATTGTAAAGCGCAGCTAATAAAAGACGAAAAAGAAACAGAGAGCAATAACTACATTTTATGCTAAGAAGTGAAAATTATTTTTCTTAACAAATACACACTTTATTTTATTTCACTTATTTTGATAAAGAGTTTAGATTTCATTAAGGGAAGAAACTCATAATGTATAATGTATGAGAAATTGAGAATAAATTTAAAATTTTAATTAAAGTTTTTCATATTTAAAATATTACGTTTGAGGTAATAAGAGAAAAAAAAAGAGTGCAAAATGACTTCTAAATCTTATTTATCGTAAAGTTTAAAATAATGATGTCACTCAGTCACGCGCCATATTTTCTCTCTCCTCCTTCTTTTCCTCCACCTCTTCTTCTTTAATTTTTACGTTTCTTCTTCCTTCTTTTTTTAACGTTGTTGTTGCTATCGCTACTGTCGTCATTATGGTAGCTACAGTCACCGTCGTCTTATTGATGATGATATTATTGTTATTTAATTTTTTTTCTCATCATCCTCTTTTATTATTATTATCATGATACTCATCATCTTTATCTTCTTATTTTTCTATAAATGTTTAGAAGATTAGATAACAAAAATTTTGATGTATAACACACAAATTTTAGTATACAACACAAAAAATTTTTGAAGAACCACATGTCCAAAATATTGATACCCAAACAATGAAATATGTACAATATATAAATTTTGGTGTACAATATAAAAATCTTTGTACATAATACATAAATTTTGATGTACAACACAAAATTTTTTTGAGAACTATACTCATCCAACTAACAAAATATATTCATAATAAAAATTTATGTGTTATATACAAAAATGTATGTACTATATCTAGGGGTATTCAAAAAATAAATTTAACCAATTTCTTTAATATAAATGATTAAAAGTCTTTTATCACAGTGTACTCATAAATGTATAATTTGAATTTGATCAATCCATGACTATATTAGAATGAAAAATTTTATAAGAAGGAGGATAATAGACAAGAAATCTTTGTAACAAAGAGTAAACAATAAAAATAAAAAAAGAAAAGAAAAAAACTAAAAAAAAGATAAATGATAATAGAGAGAAAAAAAAGAAGAAGAGAGATTGAGAGAAAGAGAAAGAGAGAAGGAGAGGTAAAGGTTGTACAAGGCTTAGAGAAGGAGGTTGAATTTATAACTTTTTTTGCTTTAATAAAATGATGCCTAACTTATAAACTTTCACTTAGTTTCTGTTCAAACTTAGCAGCGAAAAATTTATGAGACAATTTCATTTTGTCTCATGAATACCAGAAAACATAATAAAGAAGGGAAGAGAGAAGTTAACACTATCATGTATCCTGATTTAGTTGCCTTGTGCAATGCAACCTACATCCAGTCTCCACTACAACAGTGGTGAAATTTTCACTATAATTAAAATATTACATACACCAATTCCACAAGTTTTAGACATATAAAGTATATAATTTATTTAACCAAAACACCAACTTCATTTCTATATTAAAAATAATTTTTAGACATATAAAGTATATAATTTATTTATTGAGTAAATGGTCAAATTAGTCATTGAAAGATCACATATTTTTTAAATTAGTTTTCGAAAGATTTTTTTTAATCAAATTCGTCCTTTAAAAATTTTAAATTAGTAATATTAGTCATTACATCACTTTCTTTGTTGAGGGTGTCAAAATTTATTAATGTAACACATTAAGTGACACTACAATATACACATAAGAGTCTTAATTGATTATTAACATAATAAATTTATAAAATTAAATTAAATCAAAATCTAATTGAAGAGAGAATTTGAGATATTAGAATCTCTCAATTTGAAGTTGATGTGATCTAATTTTATAAACTAATCATGTTCATAGTCAATTAGAATTATTAGGTGTGTTATGTGATGTTACTTAATATATCACATCAATAAATTCTAACATAATTTAAAATTTTTAAAAGACAAATTTAACTAAAAAAAGTATTCGAAAATCAATTTAAAAAACAAATGATCTTTTAAGACTAATTTGACCTTTTATTATTTATTTATTTATTTAGTTATTAATGATATGATATCATATCATATTGATATCACATTGATTAGATGAAGATGCTAAACTCGCCCTAAGAATTTGAGGTGTGCTCAAAAGTCAAACAATTCTAGAACACGTAATTTGCATTCGTTGACCGTCCATTCACCGGAAAGAAAAAGAAAAAGAAAAAGAAAAAGAAAAAGAAAAAGAAAAAGAAAAGGGTTATTCAGAAAATACTCTGAACCAACGCGGTTCAACAGAGAAGAAGAAATTGGAAGCCTCTGCGAAGCGTGAAGGACCTTCTTTCATTCTTTCTGCATCTTATCACCTTCTTTCTTTCTTGTTTTTTTCTTCTCTCTTAGCAAAGCTTCGGACCCATAAAACCTCGATCTTTTCTTTATTTTATTTCATTTTCGCTTTTTTAATTTTCAGTTGGATTTGATTTGTGAATTATTGTTACTTTCCCTGCAAGCTTCCCCTGATTTGCACGTTCGAGTAAAAAAGAAAAGAATTTTTTTCTTTTTTTCTTTTTTCTCACTCTTTTGGGGGAATTCAACGTTGTATGATGGTGTAAGATTTGTTTGATCTTTTTGTGGTAAAAAAGAAAACACTTGACTCTTTTTGGGTATTTTGAAGTTTACAAAGGAAAAAGCTGAAAGCTTGCTTTGCTTTGTGATTTTCATGACATAGTGGATCATGGCGCTGTTGCTGAAATTTAAAGTTTTGAGCATGGTTCTTATCTGTAAATAGATTAATGGGGATTCTTAGAAGTTGTTGGTTGTTATTAATTAGGCTCTAGTTTGGTTTTGTTGGGTTTTGTCTTCCGCAGGTTTTTAGAAGGAAATTTTGTTATATCTTTTATATTCTGTCATGGCCTTGTAATTCATGAGCGGATTGATGATTGGCTTGGTTTGAAGTTTTTGGAAGGAGTTAATTGGTTTTGGGGTTTTGAATTCGGTAGAGGGTGAGATTTGTGACTGAGGAGATTGGGATTTGAGTGATGGATGAAGCTCAGAGCAGTTCCAATTCCCTGCCACCTTTTCTGGCAAAGACTTATGAGATGGTGGATGATCCTTCCACTGATCCCATTGTTTCTTGGAGTGCCTCTAATAGAAGTTTCGTTGTGTGGAATCCTCCGGATTTTGCTAGGGATTTGCTGCCTAGATTCTTCAAGCACAATAACTTCTCAAGCTTTATCAGGCAGCTGAACACTTATGTAAGTTAATTTGAATCTGAGTGATGTTGTTTATGATAATCTCTGGTTGCATTTATTTCCACATTCTGCTTTTTTGAATTTTGATTGCTAAAATTGATTCTCTAGTCACTACTATTTATTTGGACAGGGTTTTAAGAAGGTTGATCCTGAACAATGGGAATTTGCAAATGATGATTTTGTAAGAGGTCAACCACATCGCATGAAGAATATCCACAGACGAAAACCGGTTCATAGTCATTCTTTACAGAATCTTCAGGCGCAAGCTCCACTGACAGAATCAGAAAGGATGAGTTTACAAGATGAAATAGAGAGGCTTAACCGTGAAAAAGAACAGCTTCTTATGGAGCTACAGAGACATGAACAGGAGTGGCAAGAATATGAGATTCGAATACACTGCTCGAAAGACCGTGTGGAGAAGATGGAGCAGAAGCATCAGAAGATGATCTCTTCTGTTTCCAGTGTACTGCAGAAACCTGGAATTGACTTGAATCAATTGGCATTGCTAGAAACCACAGATAGAAAACGAAGGTTGCCAAGAAGTGGCTATCTTAGTGATGAAACTAACATTGAAGATACAACTGAGACAGAACAAATGTTACCTACAGAAAATTCACAGGACACCTCCGTTTTGACAATAATCACAGAGCAATTGGATCAGCTCGAGTCATCCATGGTATTTTGGGAAACCATTTCAAATGATATTTCTGACACGACCATTCACATTCATTCAAGCTTGGATTTTGATGAATCTACAAGTTGTGCTGATAGTCTGTCTATATCTTGCCCCCTACTAGATATTGAAGTTCTGCCTAAGTCATCTGGAATTGACATGAACTCTGAGCCTGCTTCTGCTCCTGTTTCCGAGCCTGCTTCCGCATCAAAAGAACAACCTGCCGGCACAACCCCTGTGGTGGTTGGTGTTAATGATGTATTTTGGGAACAATTCTTGACAGAGAATCCTGGTTCATCAGAAGCACAGGAAGTACAATCAGAAAGAAAGTATCATGATACTAGCAAGGGTGAAGGAAAACCTAGTGACCCAGGAAAGTTTTGGTGGAACATGCGAAATACAAGTAATCTTCCAGAACAAATAGGTCATGTTAGTCAAGCAGAAAAAACATAGTGACAATTGAAATTGATTATTTCTTCTAGATTGTGATGCCTCGGAATCAGATGTAATAAAACTAGGTATGCGTGGTTTTCTGTGCAGTTGTTACATATTCCATGCTTCGGGTGGAATAAATGTTTGTATCCTCCATTGTTGTTAGTTAATTATACTGCTCTCTATTATCTTTTAGCTCTTCTATGCCAAAACCTGCATTTACTGGATTGTGATTTGATTCAAGGTTTTAAATTGTGGACTGCATCATGCAGGTGCCACATTGCACAATAACCACAACTGCAATTTGAAGCATTGGTGTGGTCAGTTTCAGCTTGTTCCTTTGTCTGCTTTGATCCTTCCTGATGTTACTATGCTGTATTAACAGAAGCCACCTGCAGATACCTCTGTTACCATTCTTCCACTAATGTCTCTTATATTGATGGAAATCACCTTGCCACTGAAGTTTAGCGATCAATTTGAAATCGCAAAACACCAGTAGTGCATGGCTACACTGGTTTAGAAACTAGAGTTGAAAGAGGATGTTGTTTTTCTATATATGAGAGTGCTTGAAACTTGCATAGTATAGTTTGAATACTTGTTCCTTGATTTTCTTCATCCAATAATCTCGAGGTGAAATGTATGAATTCAAGATAGAATAGCATCCAAATCATTCAATTGATGAAGTGAAAATCAACCATATGCCGATCGTCCCTCAATGGGGTGGATGAATGAGTTTTTGGTTTATTTAACTTCTTTGTGTGTTGCTTAGCACATTATGTATGTCAACCTTGTTATTGAAGCTTATTTGGAGTATCGAGGAGGTAATGGAGCTAGACTACATCATGGATATTATCAAACTTATTTGCTCTATTTTAAGTAGCATAGAGTAGTTGACCAAAAGAAAATGGCCTTAACAAAATAATGAATGAAAGAAAATGGCCTTAACGTGCCATGCCTAATTGCCTCTGTCAGGAAAGTGAATCACTCCTACTACCTCTTAGCGAGGCATTAGCAAATAGCAATGGCTTAGTTTTGTATCTTGTGCGCGAGAGGGGTGAAATGGGAAAAACCAGTTTGCTCAGCCATAACGAAACTGGATGTCAGGACTAAGTTTTTTAAGTTGCACATATAAGGGTGAGTATAGCCAGTAGGAACATATTTGATGACCTCTTTTTTGGCATAATATTTGTTGTTTGTTTTAAATGCTAGTTATTGGTTTGCATGCCTTGTACTTACCGTGGTAGTTCTTATAAAAAAAATTCAGGATGTGTTTATGGTTGTATCAATGTGTATGTGGCTAGTTCTGTTATCAACATTTACGAGTATCTATAGAATGATTGAATGCCAAAGATGTAAATGGGAGTATATATTAGTTTTTCTTAGTAAAGACCACTTGCTACAAGATTAAAGTCGATGGACCTATTTATGAGCCCCCTAGCAAGTTAGGTAAGCTTCATTGCTTTTTGCTTTGTTAGATAGTTATCCCAATAACCACCAAGTTGACTTTTATTTAGAATTGTTTTGATCTTTAGGTGTTACTTGGGACCAATTAACTAATTTGGCATTGTGTAGATGTGGCATAAATGCTTCACAAAAGAAGAGGATGATACAGGCTCTAGGTATAGTTATCAAATTTAGCATTGTTGTACCCATCAGTTTCCTGATTGTAATGTTGTCACTGCATCAGTATACAGTGTTAGTAAGCTATGTTAGGTTACATACTTTATTTATCCCCTGAATATTTAGATGGCAGGTGGCAGATAGAACCACACAAGAGCTCTAACTTGATGAACAATGGGCATAGTTGGCACAGAAATGGTAATAATTAAAATTGTGCAGAGGGCGTAGATGGAAATTCATGTTAAGTTTGGAGGATGGGAACAGAAAAGGGATTCTTATATGGTCCTGGTCAACCATGTGAAGATGGACCAAACATAAGGGAGAAGGGATTCTTTCATGGTCCTCACCTTAGTCCTTACCTCTTTCCACCGTTTCTTCAACAAGCTTGAGAATAGTGTTTATACACTTGTTTATAACTTGATTTGGTTCTTTGAAAACTCGAGAACAAAGTGTACCATCTCATTTGTTGATGCAAAAGAAAATAAGATGCAATTACATTCCTAATTATCCATATAATGCATTCTTACTCAAGATTCTTAAATTCTTGCTCAAATATGTAGCGGTACATTTTGTAGGGAAAAAAACACCGAGGAAGGACCGCACTCAAAAAGTGCAATATAGCGAGTCTAACCTGATAATTATACAAGTGACTAATTCTATTTTATGAACTTATACGTTTTGGAGAAAATTAATAAAATTTTTATTTGGAAGCTTCTTTATTTTCTTTTTTAATCCTTGCATTAAGAATATACTCTTCTATAATTTAGAAAGTGTATATTGAAAACTACTTTTACAATCCATGGTCTGTACTAACGAAGAAAGAAAGGGCTCATAATCTCATCACTCCCTTCCATTCTGCCTTTTCTAAACTAACCAAATATAGTTTCTAGGACCGTACCCATGTGCTTAGAAGAAAAGTATTCAATTATGCACATATTATATGTTCATTAATCATTATCCCTCTTTTAGAATATGCCTCATTTCTTCAGAAGTTTCATTTGTCTCCACTGTTGTTCTGGCTTTTTTCCCCGGTATCCTATGTTTTGACTGTAACAACTTGCAGTATGCACTTTGCATGCACAATACATAGAAGTTGAACTTTATCAAATCTGAAAACAGTAGTTTAGTTGAGATCTTGTTGCAACTTGTTTTGAATTTTACACACAAGAAATGAAGAGAATGGTGAAATCCAAGAAGAAAAAATTAAAAAGCATAACTAGAAAAAGAAATGTTTGTAGAGTTAGAATAACTATACACATTTCTTCTAAGTTCCCCTATAAATAAAGCAGCAATTGTTGATCATTGCAACTGCATTGCTTCTGATTTAAGACAACAAACCTTGTTCACATGTAACCACACCTCCCTGAAAACCTTGATGATGATATCATGATACTCACTAGAATTCAGTGTGAGATAACATGCCAACAGCTCCTCCATTTCTTCTGGCCTGCTGATCTTCCTCTGTACGATCATCTCCATCATCGAATCTCTGAAGTCTTGTTGCGGATCCATTGAGCATTTCACCACAGCAAAGCTGTCTACACCTGCCGTTTCCTCTGAAATTTCCTCCTCTTTTTTCATCTTTAGTTTTGCTTTCTTCATGTCTTCTATGGCCTTTATTTTGCAGATTTCGACCTTGGAAGCCATCCTCGGAGAATGCACTCTTACCCTTGGACTATTCCTTGGCTTCCTCCTCTGAAGTTCTTTGCTTACATGAAGTGATTGCCTTTTCTTGTTAACCTTCACTCTCAACTCTTCAGTATTCTTCCGAGAGTTAACACCACCTTCTTTAATATTTCCATGGCCAGAATTCTTTGAATTTACAGAGGAGATGTACGAATTTGTTCTTGGTGTTCGAATCGTTCTAGGTGATTCGGATTTCAGCACATCATTTTCCAAGGACTTAGAGTTGCTAGATGCAAATTCAGATTCTAGATTATCTGCAGCTTTTTCTAGTTTCAAGAGTTGATCTTGAAAAACCTTTTGTGCTTTCCTTTCATATCTCCTCCTTAAGAATTCAAATTCCTTTCCTCCATGATCACACTCATTCTCACTTGGCAACTTTCTTTCCTCTCCCATTCCAATATCCTTCTGCTTGAACCTCAGACTAGCTTCTCTTCTTCCATGTCTTTTATCACTCAGTCCAAATTGTGCTGAGGACTGAATGACATCATTGGCATGATCACCATCCAAATTGTGCAGTGTTGATTTCAAGATATCTTCACTACTCTTGTTATGCTCATGACTCTCTTCACCAAATGAGAGTCTCCAGAAGGCATCATCTTCCCCTCCATAAAACCTACCTCTATTCCCACATGCATCCTTTGGTGCTGAACCATAAGATGGAACAGAATTCTGCTTTGCATTCTGCCCCGGCTTTCGCTCCGAGTTAATCCTCATCTGCTTGAACTTGGACAGCCATGAAAAAGGAGACACTTGAGAGATGAAAGAATGCTTAGTATTATTATTAATACTATTAGAAGAAGAAGAAGCTGGTGATGATTTTCTTCCACCCCACTTCATCCTTTGTTGTCAAGATGGTTCTCTTGGTTCTTCTTTGGGTTAAGGTTTACCAGTTTGTAGTACTGAAGAGAGAACCAAAACTGAAGTAAAGTGCAAGGTTGTGGGGTTAGATTCTTGTAGCAGTTAGTGGGACGGTTAAGCTGTTAAATAGGAACGTGGGTTTCATACTGCTATGGTTTTCTTTTCTTTCATTTTCTTTTTTGTTTTAATATGTTTTTCAAAAGAGAAACCCGCCCCACAATTCCTGTGATCACTTTAGCCACTTTTCCTGCTTTTTAGTTTTCTTACTTGAAAATTGATTTTTGCCACTCAAGGGGACCACTTTGTGTTAGCCTCAAAGAATAAATTCAAGCAGTTACACTAATTGGCATATTAATACAAGAAGAGAAGATCAAGATAATAATGCGTTAGTACCATACGTGAGGACCATGACATGATTAATTTGAAGGGGACTAAGTTGGAATTGGTTGTGTGGAACTTAAATGTAACAATGAAAACTTGAACTGCATCAACAGGAGTGGTCTTTTTCCCAAACAGCTACTTCAGAATTGGCAGTTGGCAATGGCATTGTTTGTTAATGGTGGCTAGCTAAGCCATGCTTGGAACATTAGGGAGGCTAATGTTGAATAGTCCCTACTTCCATTTTTGAATTTTTCACAACAATCCATGCAGAGTTTTGTAAAAGAGGAAATAGTTAAATAACTCAATAGTTCCTTTTTGGATTTTGTGATGGACTTGGAGTGCCTTTCCCGATTTGTCATATTGGACAGCTAAATCCTTGTTTCGTTCGTCTTTTGCTTTTTTTTTCTGCCTTTATTTTAATTGATTTCTTTGCAATTTCACCAATTATTTTACAGCGAAACAAGTTTGTTATTTTTAGGATTAAAGTTGTGGGTTTGGCTTTTGAGCTGCTCTAAATTTGGTAAAAAAATCCAATATATCTAGAGTAAACGGTCATTATTAATGATGAAATTTTAACACGCTGACAATTTTAACCATGAATAAACGAAGCTAATTTTGTACCCAGGAAAGATGGTTTCTATATGATTAAAGTACCAAAGCGCTAATTTATTCATGTGTAGATTTGTCAATATTACAAACTTTTATGGGTAAAAATGATAATTTTTCATCTTTTACAGGTACAAAGTTAGTTTCGATTATTCATGGATAGAAATGGTAGTTTAGTGACTAAAAATTTTGAAGTTTTTATCATTATGGCAGATCTACTATGCATGATTTGGCAATTCCTATAAATTCTTATGGCTGAGTGTTGGTGCATTAAATTAATTTCAAACTAAAAAAGGGTTTGACTTGCACCACTTTTTAAAAACTTTAAACATGCAGCATGATCCCTAGAAAAAATATCAATCTTTAAGCATGCAAAACTACTGGAATGAATTTGTCAGTCTGTGTGAAATGAATTCAAAGTCTTAATAATAATGTCTACCTCAAAAATTGACTGAATTTGACCCTCTCAGACCCAACACTAGTATAGAATCTATCAAGATTGGACCTTATGTTGTTTCCATTGTGTAAATAGTAGAAATTTACAACTCTCTTTTATGTTATTAAATTGTTATCTGGTTTCTAGTAGTATTCTTTCATTTGATCAAAATAACCAAATGGTGATTTAGAGGTCTCATATTAAGAGATCTTCATGGACCTGCACAGAAATATGTGCTAAAATAACATTTAGTTTGTATTTGTACTAATTTTCAACACACCTCAAAATTCAAAAGTGGAAAGATATGCCTCATATCTCGGGGCTCTTCAATAATTCTGAATACTCTATCTATCATAGGTTTGGGTCCTTTGTAGGATTTTGTGCCAACTGCATTACTTACAAACACTTATAATTATAGAATATAATACTTGATTAATTTTCATGTCATTATTATGCAAAAGAAGCTAAACACAATTTCATGTCTATATCATACAGTTATTATTATATCTTCAGATTCTGCTTTGTCTCCTCTAAATTAATATATATGGATGGGCTCGAGGTCCAATAGTCCCAAGGAACAGGTTTAATACCAAAAATAAAATATGGTAGGTAAGTCATAAATATTCTGTTAGTTAATGATATTCCTATTAAATTTGTCAACAAATAAGCCTAATCTACTTGATTCTTAATTTAGGGGTTGACCCAAAACATCAGCAAAGTAAGGAATAGGCTTTTGGCTCATAATCTTTAAGGAAGCTATTTCCTTTGCACTCACAACAAGAAATCAATTCTATTGACTCACAAGAATCATATCATATGCTTCTTTTTCACTCTGACACGATCAAGGCTTTAATATTATTAACTTGGATTGAAAGAGAATCTTTTTCTTTGTACTGTATGTTATTGTATAAGATGGCATGTATGCATGAATTTGAAGCTGGTAGAGAAAAAGTGGTAATTCAATTCAATATATAAAGGAAGAAACTTCCATGCCCTTTTTCTTGTTTAATTCAATCTATTAAAATAAATAGTTAGGTTTGTAATATGCTAATCTTTCTATGGCTTTTGTATAACATAGATAATTTGGGGTGGTAAGATCCTTGTTCATCAAGTTACTTAATATCACAGTAACTGTTGTGTTAACAGACATTGGGGTTTGGTTGGAATTGCCAAAAGTCAATAAATTAATATTGGAAATATATGAATCATTATTCCTTTTTGGCAATTATGCTTGATCTTCTAACAAAAGAATAATCAGAAGTAATGGCAGAACTCCATCTAATATAGCTAAAATTCATCTTTGGCTGCTGCTCATAAGAGCTTCCCTATTTTAAATTTTGGTTCCATGCTCTAAGAAGTGTTTTTAGCACTTCAAAACCCAAGTATCAAAACTTTTAGTTAATGTATATATGCTACTGAAGTGGGGGAAGAGGAAGAGCAGTCCCTACTCTTTAAGAGGTTTGATTATTTGGTTTAAAACCTCCCCTCATTCTAATTATCCTCTTCATTACTGAATTAACACCCAACAACTGGGGCCTTATTATGATAATCACCTGATATTCCTTTTCATCAGTATTATTTATGATATGAGTTAGTATCTATGTACAAACGTGTGGTTCTGCATGTAATTTACTTTCCATATGCTTTTGAGCTATCATATATAGGAAAAGTTTATTTTTTAGTCATGTATTGCTTAGCCACTAGACAATTATGTGCCAAGTTAAAAATTTCGAAACTACCAAGTTTGCAAGAAAAGTGTGGGACTGTCATTCTCATATCTTGTTGGTAAATGGCAATGGTTTTGCCGCAAGTGTAACTCTACAACTTGTGGAATTTTTGCAAACAAATTCAGATTGGATCTCCTCCACTTGCTGAGCAACAAGGACCAAAATACTATAAACAAAGCACATAATAATAAAAAAAGAAGACTAGCTAATAACAGTAAACAGTTTTTCTATGATTCCCTTACCTCCTTGTGTTTGGAAAATTATAAAAGAGACAGAGACAGTGCATGACTGAGTTTTCTTTCATCCGTTATTGGTCTTTTAACTAATGGACAAAAATAGGAGTACCTTTTTTCTCTTTGCTCTTTTTGATTTGCTAGTCCTTTCAACAGCTCATTTCGCGAGTGGTGTTGAGTATGTATCGGCCTTAGGCGACCCAGGGATGAGAAGGGATGGCCTGAGATTGGCAATAGAGTCATGGAATCAGTGCAATGAAGTTGGAGAAGAAGTTCCACAAATGGGTAGCCCAAGAGCTGCTGATTGTTTTGATATTTATAAGGCAGAAGAACCACAGACCAAAGGTAAGCTTAAAATTCTTAAGATACTGTTTTATAATTGTAAACATTAACACTTGTTGCTTCATAATAGTCACAAACTGTACTCTAATCATGAACATTGATTGTCATGTTTGTTTCCCTTAAGAGAAGAACTGCTCTATGTGCAACTTTTCTCCCTACACTGTGGTCCATAAAGTCACAGAAAATGACAACAAGCTTGGCATTGGTGATACCTTTCATGGAATGCAAGTCCAAGCCCTTTACAATGCAGATCTTTATGCTGCAGAGAAAGAACTTTATTTGGGATCTAAATGTGAGGTTGAAGACATCCCTAATCCATGGCAATTCTGGATGATCATGCTTAAGAATGGAAATATGGATACATTGGCTGCCAAGTGTCCTCGGAACGGCCAGAGAGCCGCACCGTTTTTACCGGATGGTAGCTTCCCTTGCTTTGGCATAGGCTGCATGAATCAACCATTGATTTATCATGAATATACCACACTGCAAGGCCCCAATAGGACAATGCTCAAGGGAAGATTTTTTGGATCATGGGACTTGGATGCTGACTTGAGTTCAGGATTAGTGCAAAACAGATCTTACTACTCTGTGACATGGGAGAAGGAAATTAGCAAGGGAAGCTGGATTTTCCATCACACTTTGAGGACCTCAATAAAGTATCCATGGTTAATGCTTTACCTAAGATCGGATGCTACAACTGGTTTTTCTGGAGGATACCATTACCCTTCTAGGGGAATGTTCAAAATTGTGAGTCACATTGTTTTTCTGTACTCTTACTCAAAACTTGTCTTTCAAGCTATCCATTTGCTGACACAAAATTAGATTAAAGTGACTGATTTCAGATTAACTTACTAGTATGTGTATTGGTCAGATTCCAGAATCACCTAACTTCAAAGTGAGATTCACTCTGAATGTGCTTCAAGGTGGTGGAAATAGCAGCCAGTTCTATCTGATTGACATTGGAAGCTGTTGGAAGAACAATGGCAAGCCATGTGATGGTGATGTGAAGTCAGATGTGACCAGATACAATGAGATGATTATTAACCCAAGCACAACTCCATGGTGCAATGCAAACAGCCTCAGCCTATGTCCACCTTATCATACATTCCCCAACGGCACGCGAGTGCATCGCAATGACACTGCTCGCTTCCCTTACGCGGCGTACCACTTATACTGCTCTCCAGGGAATGGAGAGCATCTTGAGGCTCCATACATGTTGTGTGATCCATACAGCAATCCTCAGGCTCAGGAGATATTGCAGATTCTGCCACATCCAGTGTGGGGTGAATATGGTTATCCTACCATCAAAGGACAAGGTTGGATTGGAAGTCCAAAGACATGGGACCTTGATGTTGGAAGATTGTCACAATCACTTTACTTTTATCAGGTTATCACCTTCTGTGGATCTATATTCTATATCTATATTGTATCATCATGTCAACCCAATTTTTATTGAATACAATTTCTAGCAGGATCCTGGAACTTCACCAGCTAGAAGGCAATGGACATCTGTTGATTTAGGAACAGAAATTTTCAAAGATCCTCAACAGATTGCTGAATGGACTGTGAGCGACTTTGACATTCTCATACCTAAGCAATGAAGCCAATTCATCAGAGATTAATGAGTTTCTCTGTGGACATACATATTCAATATTATACATATTTTATTGCTTGTAATCTTTTCATCCTCACTCTCCAAAAATGTTGGAGCAAATAAAACAGAATTTAAATTTATTAGTTAAAGAGCTTGCATAGTTAGCATTACCTTAACTCCCAACTTATTTAAGGTATAGTTGCGACCATTCGTGACATGTAAGATACCACCAGGTATTAAAGATTCACTCTTTCAACAAAGCTTTTTTTTCAAAGTTCGCTACACCGATGCAAAGACGTCATTATATAATTTATACTGCGTCTATGTTTTGAGATGCGTCAAATTTTTATATAAGTCTTGGCAAGCCTAACACAACCCATGTTGTTACCAAAAAAATAGCATAATTTTGTCTCATTTTAATGACATTAAATAATTGTTATAATTTATTGTTAATAATTAATTCTTTTATTTATTATGTCATTAGACTATTCAGTAAATTGGTTTTTGATAATTTATTATTATTTTTTTTGTTAGTTTGTTGTTAGAATCAACCATAAAAAATTATTTAACTTTTTTTAATTAATAACAATGTTCTTTAAACTTAATATTTTAAGATTAGTCTAATTTTTATTTTTTTTAAGAGAAGTGAACAAATTTTAGTTATAAAAATTTTAATTGAAAAATATAAATTTTTTTATTATTTTATATTTTAATAAATAAATATATTTATTATTTAAATATGATGTTATATTAATAAAAGATAAAATTATCTACTACAAAATATTAATTTTTGATAAATATTCTAAACAATAGAATTCAATTCTATTTTATAATTTACTAATTCATTTTAAATAATAGAATTTAATTCAATTTTATACTATTAAAATTTTTTCAAATAGATGGTTAGTTTTATAATTAATTATAAAACAATCTATATAATTCTTCAAAATGAATAATTATATCATAATAGATTCTATAAAATAATAAAAACTAATTCTGTCTATCTATGTTATATATATTGAAGCATTTAATTAAGTAGAATATTTTTTACTCTTAAAACAAAGAGTTGTATCATAATAAATTCAATAGTATAATAGAAGGAGTAAGTATTGTTTTGGTCCCTAACATTTAGGGTCAGAATCGAAACCGTCTTTGACGTAATTTTTGGTTTAGAATCGTCCTTAATGTTGTATTTGATTTTGAAATCGTCATTGGACCCTCTTCATTATTATTCCCGTTGTTTCCATGGTTTATTTGGTTACCCAGTGCCTCGGCTGTCGCCTGCATAGCTGTAGCCATGTTTTCAAGGGCAACCATGAAGTTTACGGGATTACTCCTTGTCGGTTCAGGAGTAGCATTGCCTATTCTACCTCTACTTCGCCCGCGACCGCGTCCACAAGGCGCCATCTGGTTTCTATACACACCAAACAAGTGATATTAAGTTGATCAATCTCAATATCGCAGGTCTAGTGCTTCAAGTCCCAAATGCATGCTCATGAACGTTTATGCCACATATATCAACTAGATATCCTAATAGCACATAGACACATACACAGAGAATGCATAGAAGCATAGTCAGTCCATCCCTCAGACTCTATAGGAACGAACTGCTCTGATACCATAATGTAACACCCTACCACACAAAACTTTACGTTTAAGCCGTAAAATAGAGGTGGTGTGGTATTACGACCTCTAAAATAAAAATATATACAGATAGTAACTGAAGGATATAATATATACAAGGAGCCTTGAAAAATAGGTAAAACAAAATTTCAAAGTTAAAAGCCAATGCTCAAGATTAAGGATTACTTGCGTGCGAAGAAAAACTAAAGCTCATAAGTATAACTAAAAAGAAGGTAGGAATAGAGGGTCAAGAGATACGAAATAACAAGCTCCTAACTCAGCCTGTGAAGCTAAGGCTGGCTGGAGAATATTTACATACAAAATATACAATCTCATAACCCAAAATACATTTTTAAAACCCTAATTCTCCATAAACCTCTAAGAGGTGCAACAGTAAAGCATATATATACATGAGGAGAGTCTATACATATATAGTAAAAGACCAAAAATAAAACCCAAAATAAATTCACTTCGCTGCAGAAGCTCTAGATACCTACCGAGGTGCCTCTCGACTTGCATCTGAAAAATAACAACATAGTATGGGATGAGAATAGAAGGCTCTTAGCATGGTAAAGGTGCCACGCACACAAGATATAAGGTCCTAGAAATGTCAGAGGCAATCCTAGAGCGCCGCACTCAGATTATAAGACTTAAAGGACTAAAAACAGAAACCATAAGCGGGTGGTCTTCTAAGGATTTCTAAACATAACTAAAACTTAATTTAAACATTAAATCTTTCCACCTTTCCTCCGTACCTCCATCTCTGGTAAGTTTGCACAGACAGACAAGCAGACAAAGACAAATACAGGTAGAGTACAAATAATACAGATAGCAAGTATAACAATTAGCATATTATAATCAATTAGGCATTCCTAATTAATGCACAACAAGCAAGGAAAATAATATGCACATGATGCATGCCTGTCCTATGACTGATGAGTCTCATTTGTCTGTTATCAAGCCAATCCGACAAGTCTAGCTGCTAAACCCTGGACTATCCCCCGTCACGTATCCCCATGAGTCTATACATAGTTTTTTCTCATATATATATATATATATATATATATATATATATATATATATATATATATATATACTAAATGAGGGTTAACATTCCCGAGAATTTATAAGTGCTCGGTCACCCTTACAACGTAAGGTGAATAGAGTATCGAGTCTCAACATGAAACACGTGGTGGCAAGTCACGGTACTTTACTCAAGAAAACTCGTATATCAGATAAGTAAGTGCATAAGCCAATAAACATTCATAATCATTTGAAACCATGGAATAATCATATCATCAAAGTCATAGCATCAAATGCACTCCAAGTATTCACATTTCCATATATAATTTATCAATTTTCCAACCTTATTTCACCCCCAAGTTACCTCTGTTTTCTAGCTTCATCTTATTACTAAACTTAATACTATGAATTAGGTTTAAAGGAATGAAAATAGAGGTTTAGAAGTTCAAAATTTAGCTTTAAAACATAAAACTTTGATTTGCTGAAACAGGGGCAACGCACACGGGAGATGCCCAACCCGAAAAGGTTGGTCGCATCGCGTGCAGGTAGTCGCGTATGCAACCCCTAAAAAACCATTGTTCGCGTATGCAAACACACTACTCGTGTACGTAAGATGCCAAACCCAACGAGTTTGGTCGCGCCGCATGCAGTGTCGCGTACGCAAGCTGTGCAGAACAGCAAAAATGCTGAATGCTGCAGAATTTTCAATTTTGCCCTCCAAACTTTCGACGCGCATAACTTTTTTGTTTTAAAACATTTTTCATCCGTTCTTTGAACAACATAAACTTCACGGACCAAATTTTCATTTGAAACAAGTTTGAAACACTTTAGGGTCCGAAAACCAAGTTATGGCTCTTCGAAATTCGGTCAAAAATAAGTTTTTTACAAACATCTCAAACCTCAATTTTCATTACAAACCAAACTCAAATCCTACTTCCTTTACACATATCCAACACAACAACATACCATTTAAAATGCCAAAACCTCCACATCCTACCTCAATCAATTATACCTCAACATATATATAATCTCATACCAAACATTCATTACTTAATCAACAAGATTCATCAACAAATCACCACAAACTCACATTTATTCTCCTACCTTATCAAACATCATTAGTTCATCATTTGAAATTCCAACACCAATATCAACAACAGACCAAAACTCAACCTTGTGCAAGATATATCATTAAAGCACTAAACAATTTACATACTCGAGCATTCATTTTTATCCTAAGGTCGTCTAGTCTAAGTTTTCACAGAATATTATATATTAAATACGAGAAACTTAAACAATATGACCGATTTCCACGTATTTCCCAAGGCAATCCACTTAGGCGAAAAAGCAAGCCCTCAACACCAAAAATTCAGCTCTAGCGCCAACCCAAAAGTCCAACTGTATTCGATGCATTTTCCTTATCTTCTTTGGATAAAAAATTCTAAATTTCCTTATGACAGGAATCTGATTGCAGAAAATCAGATGGCCCCTCTATTTTCAAAACCTCACATATCTCTCAAAGTGCAGAAAGCATCTATTGTGCGACCTTCCTTGGTTTGAACTTTATAGGAGAAAAAGACTATTATGTCATAGGGGACCCTTATTAGTACATTCCTGGTATTGTCCAAATACATTGGTGTATGACTCTATTCATTTTTCATTGATTTCAATCAATTGTATGGTTTGACACTTAAACATTCTAAACGAAGTTTTAACGTTTTAGGTCTTGTTAGTTAAAATAATAAATAAATAAATATAATCCATACAATGAGAAACAGAGTTTAATCAAATTAGAAAGAATAATGCTTCTTTATGCCTAACAAGGAATCCTTCCTCACGTTTCACAATTGAGGCTAACATTGGAATCTCCAGCAAGACTCAACCCATTCTTAATCTCAAGTGATGGCCGAAGACTTGACAACAAACAGAACTTATTCCCACCCTTTATGCAAAGACGATGACTGAGAATCAAACTTGAAACCAATGGTAACAGCAAAACACACCATGTTTATTGAGGGAAGTGGAAACAGATGTCACAGTTAAAACTTCTCGGAGATTTTATTTTCTTTCTTTTTAAAGGAAAGAAGCCAAGCAGTATATTAAATTACGTATGAAAATCTATTTTCCTTTTGAAAAAGTAGTTTATATAAACCGCATATCTTCAAAAAGCAAAATATATGATGATGAGAAAAAACAAAAGCAGGATGTATCTTTTCCAGTGAAAAGTTTAAGGAAAAAAGGAGAGGCGTTGCATTTCAACATTAAAGATATTTCGGTGGTTGATTAGGATGTCTTTTAGTGTCTTACCAATAAACAAGCAAAATAGCACGTATGCTAACATCTAAGTTTTACTAAAACAATTATGAATATGAAATGCATACCTTCTTGGTTAAGGCCAAATCAAAGAAATGGACACCAGAAATGGTTCAATTCATCTTTGGAACATTATATATTTTTTGGACAATACATTGTTTTCTTTTGGTACATGTTATTCCTATATTTTCTAAATTTCAATGAAAGAATCTGTAAAGACTTGAAAAAATAATGGGAACATAATAAACATTGGGGTATTATCACTACAATACAGGTAGAGAAATGGACATTGGTACTGAAACATCACCAGCAAAAATTGTTGTATCCCTTGTTGATGCTGAATTACTAGCCAATGCATATCCTAGGCCCAATCCACCATAATGCATAGTGGCATTCTCACATCTCTGAAACACTCTTGCAAGTGAAGCTGCTTTTCGTCTCGCTCGCTTTGTTCCTGTGAAGAGCAGGGTTTGAAGTAATCCTGCCAAAGCCGGCACCCTAACCACCCTTTCAGTTGCAGCTGTGCCACCGCTGCGGCACAACTCCAGCAACGCGGCAACCGCATTCTCTTTGCCTCTTGGTGTTCCACAACGCATCATTCCTATCAATCCAGCCACTGCTGCTTGCTCACTCACCACAGCTTTTGCCCCAAGTGGCTGCCGGACAATCAAGGCCAAGGCACCTGCTGCTTCCTCAGCAATTCCTTCGTTTCCCAATGCCTCGACTAAGCCCGTGACTGCTCCTGCTGCTATCATCCTTGCGCAGTTCTCAGTATGGGTGGAAAGATTAAACAATGCTGTTACAGCATCCTTCTTCCCCCTTCGGGTTCCCTCTTGCAACAGACTTGCCAGTGCTTCAACGGCTCCGACATTATCTGCAATCCTTTTTTTATAGTCATGGACAGCAGAGAGACTGAACAATGTTGCAGCAGCATTTTCCCTTGCCTCAGTTGTTTGTCCAAATTTCAAAACATCAACTATTGATCCCAAGCACCCTGCCTCATCCATGATGCGACTCTTGTTTCTTTCAAAAATGGATAGGTTGAGCAATGCAGTTACTGAGTTCTCCTGCGCGACCGTGTTAGGAGAAGAAAGTAAATCCCGAAGATAAGGAATTGCCCCTGCCTCTCCAATGAAGGCACGATTCTCTTTTCCAGTTTTTGCAAGCAATCTTATCTCCCTTGCAGCTACAGTCCTTCCAGATTGTGACCCATTAGCTAGCTGCTGAATGAGAAGCACCACAGTTGCTTTATTGGCTTCCATGGTAGCTTTGGCAGGACAAGCTGAGGCAAAAGTTTCAGCAGATGGATCAATTACCTCTGGTGGATCATAGGGTATTCCATGTGCACTGCACCACTGCACGATCAAATTCCTAAGTGTGCGGTTAGGAACAAGCCGGTTGTGTGCAAGTGTTTGGCCTGTTTTTGGACAGTTAGAATGCCCTTCGTCCATCCACCTTGATATGGAACTCCGATCATAAGTCTGACCTGTTGATATTATCACCGGATCACGCATCAAATCCAATGATATTGGACAGCAAAAGTCCTTAGGAATGGTCAAAATCTTGTCCACGACATCTTGATTAACCAATCTCACCTTGGCCTTCTTCTGATTCTCATTCCCCAAACCAAAGTCATCATCTTCCTCCTCAAACCGAAAGAGTAGAAACCTGCTACACCGCGTCATTGCCACCAGTCCATTAAGCACAGAAACGGTTGGCTCAATATCACCCTCATGATTAACAATCTGCTCTTCCAAAGCTTCAATCTCAGCCCTACAACTCCTAGCATCACTAATCTTCAACTCATCAACATAGAAACGCCTCAATTCATCAGAACAAGGAATCCTCCCATTCTCGAATGCCTCAAGAAAAGAAAAGAACTTTATTCTAAGGCCATCATCCTTCTTATCCACAAACAATTTGGCCCTCCTAGACTGTTTCCTCAACAACTCAATCTGTTCCCTAACATCGTCGCTAAGGTCAACGGCCCTAACGGGGAAAACATCCAAAAGGGTCGAAAATTCTTGACCCAAATCATGGAAGTGACCGGAAATAGAGTGGTTCTGAAGCAAAAGCCATAACTTACTCGATTGCGCGCAGTAATCAAGGAGAATCTTGGAACGATATACCACCAAAAAGAGCTCCCTCAAGCAGAGCGCCGCCGTGGGGAGAAGACTCACACTTGAATCCCTCAGTGACTCTAATAGGAGCTGAAAAACCTCGACCTTTCGGATTAGGGAGCGAGAGTTCTTGCGCTGGAAGGATAACCGGTGATCGGAGAAGCCAGTGACGAGGTCGCCGGCAACTGCAACGACGGTCCGGATGAGCGCCTCGTCGGAAAGGTCCACCGGCGCCAGAAAGGCCTCTAGCGACGGCGACCGGCGACGCCGCAGCGACGAGAATATAACCCCAGAAGCCATCCAAATTCCAAAAGTTCAGTTTTTTTTCCCCCTAGGGTTTACAGAATTTCGCGGAGTTAGCGAAGGAATGTGCAAAATCTTTAAGAAACCAAATGGTTAATCGATGAAATGTGCAATTCGCCCAAGGAAAGAAGACTTATTGTCGCGGCGATCATAATTTTCCCGGAAAATGTTTTCTGGGTGTGGAATCGGCAAAGCATTGACCCAAATGAATACGAAGCAGTTTGGGGGTGGTTGGGTGAGAAGTGAGAAGCTTTGAATGTTGAAAGAGTAGGTTATAAAGAGAGTAACTTGGAATCGTCCAAGTAATATAAGGAAGGGATAAAGTGACGATGAGGATGATTCGAGCGAATCCGCGTAGGAAGGAGAAAGAAGCTGATAAGAAAAATAAGGGACTGAATTTTCAAAGACCTTCTATCTGTATGTGTGAGTTTCAACGCGGCCGACGTAAAATTGACTTGCCCATCTTAGACGGATGATAGATTCTGTGGTTCTTTCGTTATTCATTGTAAGTACTATTTCCTTCTATCTGTACTGTTTGTTTGGTTTACTTGATTGATGTTGTGTAACTGCCAACACGGGATTAGGACTTAGGACTTGGAGGGAGTAATAACTTGGAAATTACTGCACCTTTGTTGTATGGTTTTGGAATATAAAGGCATGGTGGCGCATGAGTGATGAAGGGTGAGGTCACACACAGGTTTGTTCTTTGCTGTCTTTTTTGCAGTACTTGTTCTGGTTTTGACTTTTCTTGGAATATTAGTGAGTGTGAGGTCCTAGTGCTATGCAAAAATTCTTTGGTGTTTATGCAAGTTGAGCTTAATTTGCTTTAACATAAAGATAGAATAAGATCGAACCTATTGTTTTATGTTTGAATTTTATGAGTAAGATCTAGGCGTTATGGAAAATACTTATCTATAATCAATAGTTTACTAAAATGATTTGGTTTCGAAGTGTATTTATTTTTTGCTTTTTCCTCTTATGACTTGTGAGCTGTCACTCCTCTGAATCCCACCTTAATGTTTTCGGCCTTTTCTAGAATTTTTAATTAAAACTTTTTTGGAACAAAAATTGGAAAATGTTATTGAATAGTTACGGATTTTTCTTTTTAAAATAACCATGTGAATAAAGTAATAATATTTATTTGAAGAGATCTGCTACACATACAAGTTTTTTTGGCATACAAGTCTATACAAGTTAGTCCAAGTTTAACAAAAACAACCCTCAATTTAAAGAGCGTATAAACACGCACTTCCTCAACTTTAAATAGCGCAAAATGAAAAACGGTTCTTCTCTAATGTTTGTATTCCACGTTCTTCTTCCTCTTCCTTCTCCTTGTTCTTCTCATTCTTCTTTGCATTCCTCCTTCTTTTTCTTCGAATTCCTTTTTCTTCTTCACGTATTTCATCCTTATCGTGATTCTTTTTATTGTTGTTATTGTCGTTGATGCATTTTTTTCCTCCTCCTCTTTCTATTGATTTTGCAACATTATGTATCTTTTTCTTTGTTTGATTTTTTCTCCCAAGAAAAATTATAAGAAAACGAAATAAGAAGATGAAGAAGAAGCAGCAGAAGATGAAGAGGAAAAGGAAGAGTTTTGAATTATGCAGAACTTATCTGAATAAAAATACATCGAAAATTCTTAAACAGTACACTCAAACATCTTCGTGTTACACCCAAATATATTCATGTTAGACCTAAATTTACTGCAAATATAGAAAAATGTCGTTATTACATTTATATCCTAGCACTAGATAATGTAAAATAGAAGTGCAAAGGTTAATTCATATACAAAATATTACAAATTAATTATCAGATGCATTTACTGACCTAAAGAGAGTAACTAAATCTCACATTCTAGCTACAAATGCACCAATAAAAACAAATATTTTGGAAGGTCAAATTTTTAGTGCAAATGAAAGCAATCCACGCTTAAAGCGTGGAAGACTAATCAGTTCTAAGAATGAAAATCCCCGGAAAAGGAGAGAGATAATCAATCATGATGGTCACAATATGGAGGTAAATAATCAAAGGGGGTCCGAATACATAACTATTGATGAAACTTCTGAAGAAGTTCAGGTACCTGAAAATGAAGAGATCTCGATAAGTTATGTCATTACTGAAAAAATATGGGATCGAAAGAATACTGTTGTTGATAATATTTTTGCGTATAATATTGCTGTAGAAATAGCAAAGCAATATGAGAATCATGAACCAAAATCTGTCAAAGAATGCAAACAGAGAGATGATTGGCTAAAATAAAAAGACGCAAGTCACGCTAAATTAACTTCACTTAGAAAACGTGAAGTTTTTAGTCCTATAATTAAAACCTCTGAAGGTATAGATCCAGTGGGATACAAGTGAATTTTTGTGCACAAACGAAATGAGATAAATGAAATAGAAAGATACAAAGCACGACTAGTAGCACAAGGGTTCTCACAAAAACCTGGTATTAACTATGTGAAAACATATTCTCCTGTGGTGGATTCAATAACATTAAGATATCTTATTAGTCTGGTTGTGCATGAAAAGTTTGACATGCACCTAATGGATATTGTTACAACCTATTTATATGACTCAATTGATAAAGAAATTTAATAAAAGTCCCTGAATGACACAAAGTGCCTGAAGCATATAATAATTCTCTGAAGATTTGTTTAGTAAAACTTCAAAAATTCTTGTATGGATTAAAACAATCTGGATTTATATGGTATAAACATCTCAGTGAGTACTTATTGAAAGATGAATACAAAAATGATTGTATATTCCCATATGTGTTTATAAAAAAAATCAAAATCCAAATTTATTACTATTACAATATATATTAATAATTTAAATATCATTGGATCACTTGAAGAGATTCCAAAAATTATGAATTATTTAAAAAGAGAATTTGAAATGAAAGATTTTGGTAAAACAAAATTTTGTCTTGATTTACAAATTGAACACTTAAAAGATGGTATATTCATCTATCAGTTAACTTATACTGAAAAACTTTTGAAAAAATTTTACATGGACAAGATACACCCATTGAGTACACCAATAGTGGTGAGATTACTAGATGTGAATAAAGATCCATTTCGACCATGTGAAAATAATGAGGATCTCCTTGGTTCTGAAGTACCCTATCTTAGTGTTATTGGCGCATTAATGTATCTCGCTAGCAATACAAGACCATATATAACTTTTTCAGTAAACTTGTTATCGAGATTTAACTCATATCCAACTAGAAGACATTGGAATGGTGTCAAACATATATTAAGATATCTTTAAGGATCTGTTGATAAGGGTTTATTTTACTCCAACGAATCAACATTTTAATTAGTTGGATATGCATATGCAGGTTTTTTTCTGATCCGCATAAAGGCAGTCGACAGATCACAAACAGACTATCTATTCACATATGGAGACAAAATTATATTTTGGCGCTCAACAAAGTAAACTATAGCTGCAACATCCTTAAATCATGTAGAAATTTTAGCAATTCATGAAGCAATTTGAGAATGTATTTGGCTTAGGTCAATCACTCAACATGTCCAATATATGTGTGGCTTACCTAGAAAACTCTAACTCTAACCTTAACCCTAAATGCTAACCCTAACCCCAATAAAACCTATAAAATCCTAACATTAAAATTTAACCCTAACGCTAACCCTAACTCTGACTCTAACCCTAACCCTAACCCTTATCCTAAATGCTAACCCTAACCCTAACCCTAACCATAATACTAACCCTAACCCTAAACTCTAACGCTAACCCTAAATGCTAACTCTAACCCTAATCCTAACCTTAATCCTAACCCTAACCTTAACCTTATCCCTAACCATAATCCTAACCCTAACCCAAGTGTGAAAAAAATGCCAACAGTCATACACGAAGATAACTTTGCTTGCATACATTAACTAAAAGAAGGATAAATCAAAGGAGATAGAACAAAGCACATTTTACTAAAGCTACTCTTATACTTTCATGATCCTCAACAAAGTGGTGATATAGACGTTCAACAAATCTGTTCTAATGATAATTTAATAGATATGTTCACTAAAACACTACATACTTCAACATTTGAGAAGCTAGTATACAAAATAGGAATATGCCGACTAAGAGATATCAAGAGATGTAATTATCAGGGAGAGTAATACGGGCTTTACTATTTTTCTTAACCATGATTTTTATCCCACCTTGAGTTTTTTCTAATAAAGTTTTTAATGAGGCAACTACCTACTCTTTTTCTTTCACTATATTTTTTTTTTAGTAAAGTTTTTTAATGAGACACTAATCTACTATTACTACTAAAGACTTACAAGAGAAGTGTTATACATATATTTATTATGAATGTCCTAACGAGGTGTTAGGCCCTTGGCTAAGAGTTGGACCATTAGTTATAAATAGTCCCTCTTATATTCTCTAGTATACACAATTAATAATAAAATTACTTATCATTCTTGTTATTCTCTCTCCTTCTTCCCTTAAACCCTAATCCTTATTTTCATAACACTAAACTTGTTTCCAAAACTTATTTTCTAACTTATTATTTTTCATTGTTGTTGTACAAATCCTCAAAACCTTATTGTTGTCATTTATTAAAATAAATAAAAGCTCCAGTTTATGCATACATATGTGTTAACAATTTGTACTTAATTTATTTGTTAGATTATATTCATCTTTTATTTATATAAATATACAATAAATTTTTATAAAACAAATCTCTTTCACTTGTATGCAAAATTATTAACTACAAAGTTAAAGAATCTATTATCTTAATTAATCATATATTGATTATTATCATATGTATCTTACATAATAATAATATAAAAAAATGTGAATTATAAATGTATTTAATGGGATTGTTTAATTGTCAAGTGAAAATTTTATGGGATGAAAAATTTTACATGGTCAACAATTTTTTTATTTTATCCTATATTTAAATTAACACTAATATTTTAAAAAAATAAAAATATTAACCTTTGATATTATTTAAATATGAGTGTAAATTATTATTAACTAAGTACTAACAAAAAATAATAATATTTATCGATCATCTAAAATTATTTTATCAATATAATATACAAATTCTTTTTTATGAATGGCAAACCCTTATGGACATCCTAATATTCTTGCAGAATTTATAGCCGGGCAATTAAGGAATAGAGTTTCGTTTCGTAAAGCAATGAAAAAAGCTATTGAATTAACTCAACAGGCAGGGACAAAAGGAATTCAAGTACAAATTGCGGGACGTATCGACGGAAAAGAAATTGCACGTGTCGAGATTTCCGGAGACTGTTCCAGATAGAAATTTGAATATGGAGAATTTTTTGTGAAAATAGGGATGGGGCTAAATTTTTTTCGAGACAGACATGGAAATTCGAGTGAAAATTTCTTGTATCTTTGCTAATCTATGAATTATTAAATTTATTTAAATATTAAGACGGTGCCGTTTCACTCCCTAGTCACCCTAAAAGGTCTGAACTTGCAAATTTCAATCTAACTACACTCTTCGCCATTCTTGTTTAGTGCTCATCGTGTCATCATCTCTTGTTGTCTCATTGTCTTTAATCACAACATTTTTTTTTATTGCTGTATGACTATATTTTTGTATGTTGTAATAATATTTTTAAATATTTTTAAATTTTTTATTAGAATTTTTATATAAATGATCAATATAAAAAAATAAAAAATGAGATTTGCAAAAAATAAAGAACCACAAAGAATGAAGATAAAGGACAATATCTCTTACAATAGAAATTGAAATGAGAACAAAAACAAATCTAGAGGCAGAAAACGAAAAACAAAAAAGTATCTCCCACTTCCATTCCCGTCTTACTTCGTTGCCATTCCTACCTATATGTCCCAAAGTAAGGACATAGGTAACCTTTTTTAGTAATGACTTCTAGTCTGAACCTGAAGAATTATATAAACAATGCAGCTTTCGAATTTCGATATGTTTTAGCTGTAAATTTAGCAATATGAATAAATATGGGTATGTAATAAAATAAATAATCACGTTTTCTCTTATAAAGCTGGTTTCAAAACATACAAATTAAACAATAAAGTCAACAAGACAGCTGAGCGAAGATGAATATACCGGAGAATTTAAAAGGGAAATAATAGTATAATAATGAAGAAAAAAGGAACAAAAACGATGGATGAAGAAAATGGAAATAAAATACCACTCACCATGCATGCAGAGATACCCAACCCCCCCCCCCCCCCCCCTCTCCCACAAAAACAAAAAAACAAATAAAAAATCCTATACTCTGTTTGAGATTAAAACATGGTTGCACCCACCAAAGCCACTGCGACAGCAACATTCATCCACACTACCACCTTCACCGATTCTGCAGAAGAAGCATCTGTCGGCAGTGCCTTGTCGTCATCGGTGTCACCGGCGTCGCTACCACTATCGTCCGCAGCCGTCGTTGAATTTCCCTTTGCCGCCTTCGGCAATGCCTTGGCCGAAGCAAGACCCGGCGCCGGAGCCGGGGATTTTGCAGGAAGCACGAGGTCAAGTGGCAGAAGCACCTTGTCCACCTGGTATATGGCAAGCTTATTGTCTGAGTAAATGGTGCCAGTAATGCTGGCGTTGACGGCGCCGGTGGCCATGTTAACCTGGCTACCTCCATAGGTGGTAACATTAAGCTGAAGCCTCTGAGGGTCATCACCGGCTTGTGTCTGAACAGGGTTGGTGAGAGTATCGAAGTTGGAGATGGCGATGAAGGAAGAGAGTGAGTGGAACTGCAAGAGCTCAACCTTCTGGCGATCAGTGAGGGAGTTGAGGAAGCCTGGTTTGAGCTTGGAGAAGGCGGAGTCTTCAGGCGCGAAGAGGGTTAAGCCGCCGGAGGAAGTGGTGACGAGCTGTGAGTTTAGCTGGTTGATGAGCTGTGTTGTCTTGAGGAGGCGGATGAGGACGGAGAATCTCTTGGCTTTTTTGAGGATTTGAACGATGTCGATGGTGGGGCCCTTTGGGACCGTTACGGTGGGTGTGGGGGCCCCACTTGGCGTGGTTGGTACTAGGGGCACTGTGTTGAATCCCGGGGCGGGTGCTGTGGGCTGTGAGAGCGGCGGCGCTGGGGGTGCGGTTGTTGTTGTTGTTGTTGGGGGCTGAACTGGTGAGAGCTGTGCTGAAGTGATGGTGATGAGTGTTATTAGTATGAGTGATGAGGAAAAGAGTAATGATTGTAGCTGCATTCTTCTCATCATTTTTTTTGGTTATTGGAAATATTTGTTGGAATTAATGCAAATAATAACTTGCTTGCTTTGCTTGTAGCTGTGATGGAAGAAGGAGAATGGGATTGGATTTTATATCATTAGGGAGTGCTGGATCGGAAGAGACTGTATGATTAATTAGGATTTTTAGGTAGAAAGTTGTGCCAATAACATAATAAATCTGATTTCCTTTACATGTCAATCGAAATCATGGTTCATGGAATAGAGATAGTGCATCGATCGGATTTAATCTTATAATGGTATAAAATGGTTCCCTTGGATTTGGAAAGGGGACGAATGATCTGTATCTAGGTTTGGGATTTCCATCAAGTTAGATCCCAATTCAAAGGGGAAGCACTCTCATGTTTATGAAAACGATGGGGTTTCTAATCCGATCCGATCCTCTACCTCGCACCTTACACCTATCATCCTGTTTTCTACTTCTCTTCCAGATTAACGCAACATTGTATATGCATTTGCATTTTTTCAGTCCGTGTAAACTTTCAAAAAATGCCACTTTATGTGTTTGGTATTTTAAATTTTAGATTTTTATTTTAGACAATAAATTAATAAAATGTGATTTCTCATTATTAAATATTTTTTTAATTTTTTTTATAAAATAAATTGTGAGAGATCATATTTTATCATTTAAGATAAAATTTAAAATTTAAAAAATCCAAATTCTTTATACTATTATTCCAAAGATATTAATTAATTCATATATTACGATTGCTCTTTCTACACTCATGACAAAATTTGTTTAATATTATATTATGAAAAATGTTAAAAGATTATTTAAATTTAGTTTTGGTCATTAATTAGCTATCAATATTTAAAAATATGAAATAACATATATTATTGGATTATTAGACTAAAAAATTTGAATTAATAATTAAATAATTATAAAAAATAATAAATTCTAATAACACTTAATATTTTTCTTGTATTATTATGCTGTGTATTAAATTATTAAAATTGTTCATTTGTTATTTTTAAGTTCTAACCTAAACTTTATTTGAACATGAAAACTTTTTGGTGATTACCCATGAAATAATTTTACATGTAAAAATAATAATTAAAAAATATTAAATAATTTAATATATTTGACTAAACTATTTAATATATAATTTTGTCAGGTAATTATTTAGGGTACTTGTCGACTTATGAACCAACCTTTTAAATTTAGAAAAACTTTAAAATTTTAAAAAAGCGTGCTGTCGCGTTTTTTTTTTTTTTTTTTTCTGAAACGAAACATCCTAAATCTTAGAAAAGAAATATGGAATTAGGGTTGACAATATATATTCTACTCGTAGATATTTAATCTGGACTAATCTGTTTGGGTAAAATTGTCTACCCGACCCACTGCGAGTAGGATAAGATATGTGCGAGTTTGTCCGCAGGTAGAATAGAATTGGGTAGAGTTTGAATTTTTGGCTTCGATTTTGGTGAAATTGAACTTATGGCTCCAATAGGTAGACAACAGAAAATCTGAATAATGTGAACAATGGGTTAAAAATTTGGCCCAATAAAATAAAAAAAAACACTCCATCCGAATTACCCCACCAAAAAATATTGTTTAGTAATTAAAAAATTTTAACCATTTATTATACCCTAATTTACCAAAACACCAGCTTGTGCTCCAAACTCTCTGTCGTTGCCATCGTCGCTTGGTTGCTAATAACTCTTTGTCGTTGCCATCGTCGCTTGGTTGCTAATCAGCTCAGCCCCATCGTCGTTGGTTCGTCAACAAAAACCCTCATCGACACTTAAAGATAAAAATAATTATCCGTAAATTTAGTGAATTGAACATCCAACATATTTATTTAATTATATCTAACTAAATCAATTCCAATTAAATAACCATTAAAATAACCATCTAACATGTCATGGTTTCTTTTAAAGAAAATATAAAGAAATAAAATTTCACATGTGAGGTCAAGAGGCATGAGACTCATAAGATATTGGTATGAGCCACTTGGCAGGTTATGACGCTTAGAAATAAGCTCCACATTTGGTTCACATTTGGGCAACATGAACCCCGTAAGGAAGACGTTGTTGTTGCGTTGCCAGATGAACCGGCATCACAGAGGCAGAGCTGCGAATCGTGAGAAGAGACGTGGTACAGTGGTCAGGTGGCGCTGCTGCGAATTGCGAGGAAGAGGTTGCTGCGGTGGTCCGGCGGCGCAGCTACTAACGTGAGGGAGAGGGACTACGGTGGTTGTTTTTGCTGTTGCAAATTGCGGAATAGAAAAGGATTGCAATGGTTGGGCGATGCTACTACGAATCTCGACATGGGGTGGGGCTGCGGTATTTGGTGGTGGCTGCGGCGCGCGAGCATGAAGCCGCGTTGGTGGATGGCTTTCAGCAGCACTACACGTTGCGGTGGTTGAAATTACAGTGCCATTTTCGTCGCGACGTGAAATAGAAACACGATGTGACAGAAGAGATTAAGTTGCTTAACTCTAATAATTTAAATTCAAAAATTGATTATTCTAATAAATTAAAAATCTGATTTTAATAATTAATTTACGTTATTCAATATTTACCTTGTTTACCTGTACTTTCTCCTACACTTATTCGGGACAAATTCGTGGGAGATGCTTACTAGTTACTACATAAGTGGGTTGGTTAAATTCTCGGTGGACAGCAGGTATATACTTCAGACGAAGAAAAAAACAAGTAAAATGTTAAAAAAAATCAAGATGAATTATGGGGTGTTTTTAATGGTATAAAGATGGCCTGCGAGATTGGAGTGAGAAGGATCATAGTTGAGAACTTGATATAGACTCATACGAAGTTTTTTAAGAAATTAAGTAGCCACCGAGTTTCTCCCATGCACAATTCCCTGGTCAGAGACGTTATGGAGTTTAAACTTTTGAAGCAAGGCCTTGGGAAATTAAGATTCAGCAAGTTCAAAGGGAGAGTAATATGTGTGCGGATTGTTGGATTGTTGTGTTGGGCTTCGGCCCGGTTGGTTTACCTAAAAAAACTATTAAAAATTTTATTTTCCCCTTGGAAAGCAATCTTTCTCACCGGCGTTGGATTGGATGGAGAAGCAGGTTTGCGTGGCTCCAGTTTGATCGCCCTTCATCTATTTTCTTTATTCATGATGTTTTTGCCTTGGCCGTTTTATGCGTATGATCAGGTGAGGGAGTAGTTAGAGTGTTTTGAGAGGGAGGAAAGCTTGTTTAGTGTATCATTGTTATGTTTGTTCTTTGGGCTGGGTTCTCCTAGCCCATTTCCTGACAACAAAAATAATTATTGTTAATAAAAATATTTTTTTACTTTAATTAATACACTATGACTCTATTTAAAAAAAATTAAATTCTGTATAACTTTTATAACAATATTTTCAATTTATAACCTTTAACAGTCATCAAAGAAAAATTTATAATCTTAACACATACTTCTGTTAGCTAAATCCAAAAATAAATTGGGGGTAAATGTAATATAAAAGAATTTGGAAAAAGGACCTACAATTTTGAGTATTTAAAATTGTAGCGCAGCGTCGTTGGCACACGGGATCTTCCTTCCGCTCGTTCATTTTTCCATTGCTTTGTGTTTGTGCTGCGTTTCTCTCTGTCTCTCTGTCTAGGGCATTGGAGTGTTGAGAGCGCGTCAAGATGAATATCTTCAGGCTCGCCGGTGATATGACCCATCTTCTCAGCATTCTGGTCCTCCTCCTCAAGATCTACGCCACCAAATCATGCTCAGGTCTCTCCCTCTCTTCATTTCACTCGCATTCCTTCCTCAAACCGATAAAACACTAATTTTTGAGTTAGGTCATTTCGATTCCACTGATCTACTGATCCGAATTGGGGGCGGTTACGGTTTGTTTCAGGAATTTCTCGGAAGACGCAGGAGTTATATGCGATAGTGTTCCTGGCGAGGTATCTAGATCTGTTCACGGAGTTCATATCGTTGTACAACACGGTGATGAAGATAGTGTTCATTGTGAGCTCCTTGGCGATCGTCTATTGCATGCGCCTTCACCCACTCGTCAGGAGAACCTACGACAGGGAGCTCGACACTTTCCGCCACTATTTCCTCGTTGGTGCCAGCTTCTTCCTTGCCCTCATCTTGCACGAGAAGTTCACCTTGCAAGAGGTTCCTTCCTCTTCCCCTAATTCATTATTTCATCCTCTTTCTTCTTTCACATTTATTTGACTTCTCGAGGGTTTTTTTTGTTTAGTAATGTGCATTTCTCATCATAATATAACACTTGTTGCAGGATAATTTGTGCTTTTTAGGTTTTACGACTGTTAGATATTAAATTAGATGATTGATTGATTGGTTAATACGATTTTGCTGGTTCAATAGGATAATCAAGGTCCAACTCAGTTTTGCTTTCGCCATTGTAGATATGAGGATCTGAGATTATGCACTCTCCTGCTGTCTATTGCTTGAAACTCTTACATGTCTCCTTAGGCAATTTTGTTACTAAAAACAATTCTTTATAAATGGTTATTCAGATGTAGAGTTTTTCATTTCCCCTTTTGATGCTTTGTGTTGTGTGCATTTGTCGAAGCCTTCTTCATTTTTCAGGTTGAGCTGTGCTTATCTTTCGCGTGAAAAATATTATTTTTCTGTGCAGCGACTAACCTTGCATTTGTTGTGAACTAACTTAGACTATGAAAACGGATTAGTGGATGAAGGATTGTTATCTTTATATATCTATGACCCAACCTGAGGATTCCAATCAGCAAATTGCATCTTGAATTTTCCAGTGCATACCCTAGATTATAATTTTGCTTGAGACTATATATGCCATGATAGTTAGAATCTTCCCATGTTCAAGTACTTATTGAAAGCCTGCAGATTCTTTTCCCATATATTTGTGCATGCAAAAGCTGTAATAGATTATATTCATCTCAACATTTTGATACTTCATTGGAAAACTGTTTAGGCTTTGTCACATATGTTGAATTTTTTGTTGCATATCCCAGTGAGCAACATCATGAATATGGTTGTTTACTTAATGCGAATCTATTGCAGATCTTCTGGGCATTTTCAATATACTTGGAGGCAGTTGCAATACTACCCCAGTTGGTTTTGTTGCAACGAAGTGGAAATGTGGACAATTTGACAGGACAATATGTATTCTTTCTTGGGTATGTATGCTTCTGTTGATGTTAGTTTCCGCTCTAAGATTTGCCTTATGATTTGGTTGCTTATACTATGAGCATCCACCTTTATGTTTGAACAGTCACACATCAAAAGGGTTTAATTTCCACCACAATTGCTAAGAAATTAAGTCCCTGGAGTGATATAATTTTTATCTGAGCAATTAGCTCTAGAAGTTATCCAGATTTTTCAATTTGAACTTGTCTCAGACTATAGTTATTATTGAGGCTAACATAAAAGGAAATACTAACCATTTTTGGGATGCAGTGCATATCGTGCGTTTTACATTCTGAACTGGATATACCGCTATTTGACTGAGCCACGTTTCACCCGATGGATAGGTAATAAATGCTGAAAATTGGAACTACCTTTTAAACTGTGTTTCTACTCTAGTAATATTCTGACTTCTTTCTTGTTTATGCAGCTTGCGTCTCAGGTGTGGTTCAGACAGCTCTCTATGCTGATTTCTTTTACTATTACTTCATCAGGTAATGCTATTTACCCATTAAGTTAAATCATATTTCTGCCATGGCTGTACAAGAAGTAGGTAATATGAAGAATTTTGTTTTGCAGCTGGAAGAACAATTCAAAACTAAAGTTGCCTGCTTGAATTAACACTAGCTTGTTTTGGATTTTGGACCATTGTGAGATGAGTAACTGCTGGATTTTTACAGAGCCTGGTATGGATAATGTATGTTTAGAGAAAGACAAGATATAAGCAACTCCACCCCCCCCTATTCATGAGTGGGGTAAATGTATTTTTATTTCTGGCCAATGTACCCATCTCATAGCAATTCAAGATGACATGTTTTTGTTGATTTCACATATCCGCCGCTTATTATTGTATAGCTTCTAGTTAGAGGTTGGCTGATTTTTGTTGATTGATAAGAAATTATTCCTGGCTCAGGTATTACACTGTAAGAATTAGGAGAAAAGACATTTTATCATATTGAACAATAGAGCATCTGCACTTCACCCCTACAATTAAAAGTGCAAATTAACACACTGAATTTTTTGGGTTGCATTGCCAATTTAGTCAATTATTATACTCTGCTAAACTTGCAATTTGATCTCTGAGCTATTTCGAACGAGTGTTATGTTTATTTAGAATAAGTTGTTGATTTGCACTTCTTATAAATGTAGGGGCTAAAGTGTGAAGTCTTATAATTTACATAGTCAAATGGTTTTTTTTGGGTTTTTTATTTAAATAAAAATGCCTAATTTACCAATGTAACCCGTACTAAGAAGAATTATGAAATTATTTTGTTATAATTTCGTAGGCGGTACATGCGAAAAAGATTTGTATAATTTTTGCACTCTACCAACGAAAATGAAGAAAATTTCTTTTTTATTTTCGCATTCATAGCCTGAGAAAATAGAGCAAAATGTTTTCACTGATTTCTTTTAATAACTTGGGGTTTAGTGGTAATAAATACCGTCGGAGAGAAAGCCTAATTTATTGCCTAAAAATCAATGTGCTAAATTTTTTTCTTTTATGGACTAAAATGTATCGACGTCTTAGAAGGTATATGTAAAATCTAGCGCATAATAGTTTTGCAAATAAAATTCTATTACTTTGCTGCTGCTTGCAAATTTACATTGAAAGTCGATCCTTTTTTCATAACTGATGCGAATTTTACTCCACAATACTATTGGCAAATGCATTAAATTATACTAAATAATAAACTTACCTAAATGAGTGTCGATTTTACAAAAATTATCGGATTAAGTAAATAATAGTCAATTGATTAATCTAATCAAATAATAAAAATTAAATTTTTGAACAGTTTGATCATAAACAGCAATATATCAAAGCAAACCATGAGTATTGAAAGGTAATATAATTACAAGAGTTAAGGTTTTAAAGATGTTAAGACGTCCAAATCAATAATTTTCACTTTTTATATTGATTATGTAAAGATATTTCTATGACAAATCATTAGTAATTAAATCTCAATCCCTTATTAATTCAATTTCTCTTTAACCTAATTAATCATTAATTTCTTAGTCAATTACTTAAGAAAAGAGTGAAGCACATTCACTGATTTATAAGCCACATAATTCATAAGCCACACAATTCTTAAGAGTTGTGAGAATTGGTTTTCAAGTTTAATTCAATTAATCAACTTTTTTAAGAAGTTAAAAAAATTCAAGTTAGAGAAGAATTGTTTTCCAGCACATTCAAACCCTTTAGGATGAAGAACGAAAATCTTTTTCTTAAGAAGATATCAATGCGTTAATCAAAGGTAGAACAAGCTAAAATATTAATAAATGAAATCAATAGATCTCCTAACCTTATCCAAAGAGAATTATTGCTCATATTTTTTAGAGAAATCTTAGAATTATAAAAGATAAAAGTGCCGAAGAAGAGAAGAGAAGAACTCAAAACATTTCACTTCTCCGCTTAAATACTAACCCTAAAAGGAATTCAAATTTAAACTAAAACAGAATCACATTTAAAATAAAATAAAATCTAACTAATTATTTTCCTCCCGCCAAGCTTTCAATCTTTTCCTCTTACAAGTCCTTAATTAATGTTGTGATTGGTGGGTTTAAGTTGAGCCTTTGATTAACCGCACAAGTGATTAGAAATTGGAAGTTTTGGTGGTTAAGTTAAACTCTTGGAGTGGCAAACAATTTCACGTGGCACATGAGAGATTAACATCGCACATAGAAGCCCAAATCTTGATTCAATTCACTCTTGGCTTGATCACGTGGTACGTGGAGTATCTCTAGTTGAACGTGGTCTTGATTTACTTCAATTGTGGCCTCTGTTTACTCCCAGGCATTACACGTAGAAAAACTCACGTCCTACACAAACTAGATGTTGTGCATACGCATGCCTCATGCGTAAGTATGATAGCTCAAAATTCTCTTATTGTGCGTACAAATGAGTCATGCATACGCATGATGACAACGTCTTACGTTAAATTGGGGTCATGCGTATGCATAAATGAACATATTCTACCACTTGTGCGTATTATATGCACAGCTTTCATTTTAGCATTGCATGCCAATGCCCCAGGAGACTTAATTGGTTTGGCGTGGCACGCTGCTCTTTCTCGCGTTGCATGTAAAACTTGATTTTTAACACTTTGTGTCTCTTGAGCTTTCTATTTAATTCAGAGAACTTTCTATTTGCTTCAGTGCCATGTACTTCTTGTATTTGATGACTCTTATCTTCTATTTTTTCTTTGTTTTTTGTCAATTTCTTTTTAAATTTTGCTGTAATTAATTAATTTAACCAACTTAAAATAATGCTCAATTAACAATGAAATCATTACTAATCCAACAAGAATTCTTAGCAAAGTGAACAAAAATCATAAAGGAAAACAACAAAAATGCTCAACCTAAACGAACAAGTTGGCAGACCGAAGAAATGAGAAAAAAAAATCAAGTCCCTCATTCAACACGAACTCGAGACAGATCTCCACAATTGTCTGAACGCGCACTGATTTTATGACGACGCCCATGGCCAATGGACTGCATTATGCAAAAGAAAATATATGTAACATTGCATTTTATTCACTTATTATAACTTACCAAGATAAAATTATGTTATTTATTTTACATATAATATAAAAATAAATGAATATAATATTTATTTAATAGATTTTATTGTATAAAATTTGTTTGTTGCCATATTAATGATAAACAAAAAAATATTATTTTAAAAAAAAACTAATAATATATTTTTAATAATATTATTAATGTAAAATAATAAATTTTAAATATTCTTTTAAATAATATATTTTATTTAAAATAATATATTTATTCTAAATAATATATTTTAAATATAATAAAGTAACATATTTTAATAAAAAATTTGTTATTAAAAATTTTATATCAATATTTTTTATATAATTTTTTTTTATTAAACTTCTTTTCCTTTTACAAGAACAATTATAATATCGTGAGACAAAATAACAACTTTTGCTTTATTTTTTATTTGGTTCGAATTTGGTCAGCAATGAAATATGACATATATACACATATATAGATTATTTAACATAGTTTATTTTTGTCATATATATGAGTATATGAGTATATGAATGATAAATATATAAAATATTTAAAATATAAATTTTGTGAAACTATATTATGACAAAGAGACGTATTCTGTGAAGAAAAATAATACTAATTCTTCTATTTTTTTATTAGTGTTTTTAAAATAAATTAATTAAATATGTAACCCACTTAATTGGCATTATCTTTTGTATGCATGTACCTTTTTTAACAAAAATTATGAATAACATTAATGTAAATTCAAATGCTTTTGTGCATAACAAGTGCTTCTGCACTTGTAAAATAATATAATTTAAACAACAAATCTTTTATTAAAAAATATCTTTTATCAATTTATTTAATGTTTTAACTATTCAATTTGCTATTCATTTTTACGACTCATCAATAATTTTTCTTTTATCGAATTTCTGTAATTGAATATTTTAAATTCAACCATACTTTATCAAATATATAATAACTTCTTTATTAAACTAGTTGAACTCAACAATCTAATCCAATTTTAAAAATAAAGAATGAAAATTCAAAACGGTAAATAAAGTTTAATTAACATTATATTTTCTTAAAATAAATTACGACATGGATGCAACATAAATATTATAAATAAATAAAGCAATAATTTTTTTACTAAAATATTCATTAATAGAAACGAAAAGAGATGTCCACGTATATATAAGGCTATTAAGATCAAATATTTATTTTGTTTTAACTTTACAAAAATTTTACAAAATGATTCAACATGATCTAAACATAGGATAATTATAACTCAGCAATTTTTTTAAACAAAATAATTATATTAATTCCAGCATATAAAATTTTAACTTTTAAATGAAGTTCTAGAACTATTGTCATGGTCCTTTTGAGTTACTTATTATATTATTTAATTTTATGTTATTGATTGGTAACATCAAAGTTTTCAACGAACTTAACCTACAAAAATTAGTTTAGAGATGTTATTTTCTATATTCGATGTTTAATTTACAGAAAATCATATTTATATACGAAATATTTTTAAAATTTGTATGAAAATATAATTATTATTAATTAATTATGTATTTAAATTATTTTTTATTAACAAACTAAAAAAAACGTATTAATTCACTAACAAAACGTTAGTGTCAAAATAGTATTAATGCTAAAATACTCTTTTAGAATAAAAATTAAAATACTTTCTAGAATAAATATTTTTAACTATATTAAAAATTATAAATTAAACTTTAAATAAAAATTAAAATACCTTTTTAATTCATTTTTATAAGAACACAACAACTTCTGAATGTTACTAAAAGTACTAAAGTAATTTTATAACAACCAATTCATATTATTTAATTGTATTAGAAATAAAAAATTTAAAATAATTTTAAAATATTAAAATATTCTTATATTTAATTTTTAAGATATTAAAATAACTTTTTGAGATTAATCTTGAAAATAATAAAATACTCTTTTAAAATTAAGATTGTTAATTATGTTTAAAATTTTATATTATAATTTTAAAAGATTAAAATATCTCTTTAAAAAAAGATATTTAAATATTTTTGTTTGTCTCAATTTTTATATTTATTTTAAATAAAAAATATTAAGACATAACTCAATCTTATACACTAAATACAGATTTATATAGTCTGATTCGAATAGAATATTATTTTTTATTATTATTTCTTTTTTACTATACTTTTGTTTGGGATGATTTAAATTAAATTATAGAAAATTTGATTAATCTTGATTTGAATGACTGTATTTTTTTAATCCATACGACTCTGATTTTTGGTTAGGTTAGTTTGATGATTCTATATGAATTAACAGATTTTGATCCCTCTAATTCTATTCTTGATCTAATGTGCAAATAAAATATATTCATCTTTCAGTTTCTCTCAGTATTAAACCTATATTCCAGATGCATCTTAATAATTTTATTCATATTTGAGAAGATAGATTTAGCTTTGAATAAATAACTAATAAGCTAATATCACAAAATTTATCATCATCATCACCATATTATTGTATATTTTTTATTTGAGTATATGTTTTTTAATTAAATTTATATAACATAAAAATTTTTATTATTGTGTTTATGTTTAATGTTATAATTTTATTTCATACAAAATAAATTTATTAAATTTTAATATTATATAAATAATATATATTTAATATTATTTTTTTTAAGATTCTAATATTTTTTTTTCTAGGATTGAATGAGGCAAATGTCCCCACATACATATATATTTAATATTATTCTCTAAATACTTATCATTAATTCCTTGATATTAGTATGATAGGTTTGAGAATGTTTTCTTATGTTTACATTTAAAAATAGAAAATTTTATTACATTTTTTTTTTTTTGCTTCATGTGGTATATCAATTATGCATTATGCTTTTTTTTTTAAATAAAACCATGATGAGAGGCCTGACTAGTTCACCCTAATTCCATTAAGTAGTCCAACAAGACATAATTTTGTTACATTGTAAATATTTGACTAAGATTAACTAAGTTAGTTTTTTGAGGTGCATGCTATTTTATTATTTTTGAATACTTATTTTCTGTAAGAATTAAGTGTCGGTTCAGACTTTTAATCATAAAAAATATTTATATATCTTAATCAATTTATTCTCGTAAGTACTTCTTTGATATTTCTGATTCTTCTGGGTTTTTATATTTTGTCATAGTCTAAACAAATAAGTTGACAAAAAAAAAAAAAAACAAATTCCTCATTTAATATCATCCAAGACAGAACGACTATTAGATCAGTGAATTTGATAAAATTCTTCCAATCTTCCATTACTCCATTCTTGCCAATCTGACCTTTTTAAATATTTCCAATCTTTTCTAACTAGCAGCTCATCTTCAATGCAATGGTGCTCCTCCATTAGTGTTGCTTCTTCTCTTGTTCTGTTTATCTCTACTTCAATTTCTACTTCGATCTCTTCGTAGAAGATGGCATCCCATCTTTAAGGTATTGGCAATATTCTTCAAATAAGTTTGAAAAACTTCTTTTCATCTCGAGTTGCTAGTTGTGGATGTCCGAACTGATGAAATTCTGGCAATTGTATGAATGTGATTTTTCTAGATTTGGTGTATGAATTTTCAACTCATTTTTTATGTATTATTTATTTCAATTCCAAAGTCTAATTGCTTTGTTTATGGACAGATGCATTAATTTTAATATTCATATATTTTTTTATTTTGGATTTCAACCCTATATTTAAATCCACAAAAAATTTAAAATTTATAAAAAAAAATGGTTAACCTGGTTAATAAATTACCTTTTTAAATCTAAACTATTTAAATAAATATATTAAATAAAAAGTTGAGATTTAATGAATTAACAAAAAGGACAGCATTCTATACTTAGCAAATACAAACTAAACATATTTTTTGGTTAACTAAACATTTAATCTTAGTTAATTAATTAAATTAGTTTTATATGATAAAACTGATTATTAACTGATTATAAAATTTAAAAATCGATTTTTAACCAATTATAAAAATAAAAATCAATTTTAAAAAAATAACTGATTTTTAATAGAAAATTGGTTTTTAAAAAGATAAACCGGTTTTTAAAAAAATCGATTTTTGAATAAAAACCCGGTTTTTTAAAAAATTATTTTTTAAAAAATTAAATTTTTAATTTAAAAAATTAAAATTTAGTTTTAACTTTGGTTAACTAGTTAAAAATTATTTTTTTAATTTAATTTAGTTTAATCAATTTTAAAAAATATAAATATAATTTTAAAATTATTTTATTAAATTAATTAACTAAAATGTAGTTATAATTTTTTAACTCGTTAACTATAATTTAATTTTTTAATATACATCCCTGACAAAAAGCATTTAAGGATGAGCATAAAAAAAATATACATTAAATTTAATATATTAAAGATTAGACTAGCGAGATATTTTGACAGTTGCACTATTTTAGAGTTTTGGATTAACTGTTAAAGAAAATTCTAGTCGAAATAGTGACTATATTCGAAAAGGGAGTGAGTTTCTTTGGCATTTTTATTAAACTTAAATAACAAGAACCTTTTTCAATTAATCTTTTTTTTTTTTTAAAGAAAATCAAGAATTGGTAATATCCCCCATAACTGAAAAAGGAAAACTTGTCTGATACAAATATTGATATAAATAGAGGTTGATGAATATCAGTTGGAGACAAGTGAAGATACTGCTACACTGCAACACAACACTACCAAAAGGAAACAAAGCCTAAACCTCCTCAAAGCTTTTCAATTTCACTCAAGATCTTCCATTGCTGATCCTATCGTATGCTCCTTTCTCTGTGTTTTCTCTTTTCGGTTTTCACTTTTCTTTCTCATTAGGCATTACATTTTCTTTTCTTGTTCTGCAAGTTTCAATCCCATTTTTCTTGTTTCTTTGCTTCTATCATGTATTTGACCTTGCCATCTTCAGTTTGATTTGAATGTACACTACTTTTAACTGGTTTATCAAAGATTTGATTCAACGGAGGAAAAAAATTTGACTTTTGAAGATTTTCTTCCCTCTAAAGATTTCAGTGCTCTTAATGTTTTGGCTGAGAAATTTAGATAGCTGTGTGTTTGTATAGTGGCATGCATGATCTAATAACTATTTGCTGTTAATAGATTCGCACTCAATTATAAAGATTTGTTATCTTGCATTTCTTGTGGAAAATTAATTGTCCTTGTCCGATTTATTGAGCATATTCTGAATTGTTCTGTGTAATATTTATGTCTAAGTAAAGGGGCTCTGCTCTGATTAAAATGAGACTCAACTTATAGTTATTCATTACAAATGACAATAGCTCCAAGAAGGTTTTCATCTTCAATGATTCTTTCTTTTCAATTACCTGCATTTTTAATGATATATTTGAATGGTTTTTGCAGGGGGTTAAAGGCACAAATCAGTTTTTCTAGTCCAAATGGCAAGATTACGGTTCGGAGTTCAGCTTTTGCTTAATCCATTTCTTCCTTATCTTGTAGAAGTGCCGCAAGCTTCCTCGAATCTCCCCTTAAGGAACATGCTGATAAACACTGTGGCCTTTTGGTTAACCTTTCTTTTCTGGAGCCATCTTTCTCTTTCTGGAATACATTCAACTAAGGTTGCTGATCCCTTTCATCTGATGCGCCGCATCTTTGCATCAAGCCCCAGGACATTTATGGAGCTTGGCATCTATCCAATTGTTATTTCCAGATATATGATGGACTTCTTGGCAGGATATCAGCGTCCTACAATAGTGTAAGTACTTTTAGCCAGTTTTGCATCATGAGCACATTAATCTTCTAGATTTGTTTCACTTTTACCATGCTACTGATTTCTTGCATTATGACTAATGAGTATTTTCTAACTTTTTCCCATGCAGAAATTCATATCAGATGATCCTGGGAATCATCATTACAATTGTTCAAGCCTTTGGCTGTATCAAATATGGACTGTATGGCCAACTCGGATGGGTGGATAGTCTCTTTGTAATAGGTCAAATTTTATTTGGAGGAATAACTGTCATATACCTTGATCAATATTTTCAGAAAGGATATGGTCTCATTAGTACTGGAGTCACACCATTCATCGCTGCGAATATATGTGGGAGCATAATTTGGAAAGCTTTTAGCTTCACTAGAATCAAGAGTGGCAGGGGAGCTGAATTTGAAGGTGCTGTTACAGAACTAATCCATGTCCTTATTACTAGGACAGACAAAGTTGGTGCTGTCCAAGAGGCATTCTTTCGACAGAATCTTCCAAATGTCTTCAACCTGCTTCTTACAATCGTGATCTTCCTTCTTGTCGTTTATTTTGATCGTTTTTACTTTGGTCTTCGTGTGAGATCAACTAATGTTAGAGGGGCAAAGAACACAATTCCAATTAAGCTTTTCTATACCTCTTACATGCCCATCATTCTTCAATCTTCTTCTGTTTCCATTATCTACTTGTTCTCCCAGGTAGTTTTAAGTTTTTATATTGCCTGTTATGGATATTGATTTTGCTTGAACCAAGATATCTCATTCACCGATAACAAGAACTGTTTCATTGCAGTTTCTGCATTGGAATTTCAGTTCAAGTCTCTTCACAAGCATACTGGGAACATGGAAGTTGTGCGAGCATTCGGGCCAATTTATTCCTGTCGGCGGTCTAGCCTATTATGTCACGCCACCAGCAAGGTAAGACATGTTTGATTCTTTCATTGGCTTATTTATCATTTTACACACACTATTTTGATCATTATGCAGCTTGGCAAACATGCTGGCCGATCCTATCCATGGTATTCTCTATGTGGCGTTTATGGTTGGAGGTTGCACATTGATCTCAAAAGCATGGATTGAAGTTTCTGGTCGTTCTTCCAAACGTCTACTTAAGAAGCTTTGGGTATGACAAATGCAGACCTTTCTTTTCCTTCTTCTGGTTCATGTTCATCTTCATACATACTCTTTAAACAATGTTTTGACTTTTGTAGAAACAACAACTGACGTTGGATGGAGAGAGGAACTCAAATATGGGAAGGAAACTGAATCTCTATATAGTTACTGCTGCAGTTTATGGTGGAATGTGCATCGGGGTGTTAACTGTGCTTGGAGACTTGATGATGGGTCCATTTGGCACAGGAGCTGAGATCGTGCTTGCTGCTACCATCTTTTGTCAGTTGTCTGACACATTAGAGAGGGAACATCGCCTCTGAACGTGGCTTTTAGGAACTAGTTTCTTTCTTGATTGGCAACTAGCTTACATACAGTTAGTTTAGTTAGTTGGCCTTCTTGTAAATAACAATTGATTTTTCCTAGAATTTTTATTTCTCCTTTTATCCTTTGAACTTCAAAACTAACTAGAGATTGATGTATTGAAGCTTTCACAATGGTTTTATTGTACCATTGAAACATAATATTTGCAGAAGCAATACAAACAAATATACTAATTCTTTGTGACTTCAAAGATGGTGCCACCAATCTTGAGGGATGTTATTTATTATTTGAAGCGTATTTATCAATTAATTTACACTCTGCAGATACATTGGTGTATACATGCAAAAACCAGAATAGTTTTCCACCATTATTTCATAACATTTGTAACGGCAATACAACTCAAGTGAAGTCACTAATACCCGAGAGAAAATATAGTATGTAGTGAAATAAAATAAATAGGCTCTTATTCAAAGATAGATATGAATTACTCTTGAAAAATATGAGGTTCAAAGATACTTCATCAAGTCATGGTAAGTAGGAGACACAATCTTCTTGCGAGTGTGGAAGTAAGCAACCATGTCATCTCTAGGGGGCAATCTGTCCTTGATCACAGGGTGGTTGAGGAAATTGGTCATCCATGCGTTGATGGCTGGGAATCTCAAAGGATCTAATATCTGCATTGATCCAACCTCCTCATAAACAGGGATCCAGTAAGATATCCATCCAAGTGCAATGTCAAGGTATCCGATGTTGTCTCCTCCAAAGAATTTCTTCCCCTTAATCTCTTGTTCTATCTTTTCTACAGAGTCTCTTGCTACATTCAGAGCCTTTTCGGTGTCATCCCCAGTCGCGACCATGGCAATGAATGAAGCATATAATAGCTGTTACATATATACAAAGCATAGTTAGTGATAGTTTTAGGTTGGTTATTGAATAGGAAGAGAGAAACATTGAGAAGGTGCTATGCAAGCAGGCTTGAAAGATTAAGCTTGTTACTAGAATTCCAAAACAACACCAACAATACCTTATTTTCAGCAAAATTAGCCCAAAAGCGAGCATGAGCTCTTTGATAAGGATCCTGAGGCATCAATGGATGCTGCTTCCATGTTTCATCGATGTATTCAAGGATGACAAATGACTCAAGTATTGGTTTGCTGGCATGAACAAGAACCGGAACCTTCTTGTGAATGGGGTTCAGCTCAAGAAGAAGGGTGCTCTTGTTGAATACATCTTGTTCTATGTACTCATAATCAACACCCTTCAGTTTCAGAGCCCATTCAACGCGTATGGAAAATGGACTCGCCCAAAAGCACAGCACCTTCACATCTTCGCTTCCCATTATCTTGTTCTTCTCCTCACACCCTATCTTAATTTTCAGTCTCACTTTTATAGGATTGTTATTGTAGAGACTACAATCTTGACTAAATGTTTAATTGGCATTGAATTTTCTGTCTCGTCCTTCTCGGAATGTTCAACCTGCGTGATTTTCTTTCTTTTCTGATTTGTCCAATGTTTTATCAACAAAGACCAGTGTCGTGTACTATATTATTTTTTTATTTTTAAAGATTAGGTAAATTCATAATATATCGTTGTCATTGATAGTATAATAGATTGTTTAAACCAAATTGAGTACTTGTTCCTATTTTTAAGTTTTGGTCAAAAGTACATCTTGTCTGAGGTGTCAAAGGAGAAAAGTGACAAAAAGTAGAACAAAAATAAGAGTCTATTCTTTTTTATTCATAATGGAACAAGCATGGAAAGCGAAAGACATCAAGATGGAGACACTTCCTTTCTGCGACTGTGGTAGTAAACAACCATTTTGTCTCTTTGGGGCAGAGTGTCGTTGATGGTAGGGTGGCTGAGGAAATTGGTGATCCATGCATTAATGGCTGGAAATTTCAACGGGTCTAATATCTTCATTGATGCAACTTCCTCCCAAACAGGAATCCAGTAAGAGATCCATCCAATTACAATGTCAAGGTAACCTATCTTGTCCCCTCCAAAGAATTTCTTCCCCTTAATTTCTTCTTCTATCTTCTCCATTGCTTCCCTTGCCTCATTCACAGCCTTTCCCTGTTCTTCCCCGCTACTAAGCCTTGCGATCCGCGCAGCCACCAAAAGCTATTACAATTTACATACATATACATGAGAGAGAGAGAGCTTGTTACTGGAATTCCAATGCAAGAGAGAGTAACTACCTTTTGTTCGGCAAAATTAGCCCAAAAGCGAGCATGAGCTCTTTGATAAGGATTCTGAGGCATCAACGGATACTGCTTCCATGTATCATCGATGTATTCAAGGATCACAAGTGATTCTGCAATTGGTTTGTTGCGATGAACAAGAACAGGCACCTTCTTGTGAACGGGGTTCAGCTCAAGGAGGAGGTTGCTCTTGTTGAAGATGTCTTCTTCTATGCACTCATAATCAACACCCTTTAGTTTCAGAGCCCAAATCACCCTCTGACCAAATGGACTCGCATGAAAGTTGAACAGCTTCACATCTTCGCTTCCCATTGTGTTGCACCAAATTTACCACTTCAATTATTTCTTTCTCATGTTTCACTATTATATATGCGAAAAAGTGGTTCATGCATTCATCTCTTCCTTCGTACTATCCGACAAATTTTTTATCTGTGGATCTTGGAAGAGTATGCTCCACGTGATTTCTACTTTGACCTTTCATAATTTTTTACTCGAATACGGATATCGGTCACTAAAATCAATCATTAAAATAAAATACACATTAAAAATAAATTAAATTATATATATTTATAAATAAATATATAATAATTAATTTTAGTATACAAATAATATTTTTACAGTACGTTCCACTTTTACCTAACCAACTTATCAGTATATATATTATTACTAAAATAGCTAGTTAAGCTCTAAAGTAAGTTACGACTTTTGAGATTTGCCTGATTGGATTCCAAGTCTAAATCTATGTTATCGCATTTAGATAATCACTACCATAGCAGAATGATTAAGCATTGGAACATTATGTTGATCATCAATTCAAGCGATAACCGAATCATGATTTGTTATCACAACGTTATAAATTACATCCAAACAAGCTACGACAAATTTTTAATGTTCAACCTCACCAACATATACTCAGCACTATAAAAGAACACAACGCCAGCCATCCACAATAACGTAGTACGAATGTCACGTATAATGATATAATAACAAGTCATAATATTTTGATACAATCATACAACATTTTTAATTACTAAACAATATATGATGATGTTCACAAACACACATTAGCATACATATGTATATAATTAATTAGGAGTATGTTTCTTTACTGAGAGATGGTAGTAATCAAGGGCCTTGTCTCTTGGGGGCAAGGAGTCCTTGACCACAGGGTGGTTGAGGAAATTGGTCATCCATTCATTGATGGCTGGGAATTTCAGACGATCAATTATTTGTATTGACCCAACTTCCTCCCAGATGGGAATAATGTAAGAGATCCATCCAAGTGCAATGTCGAGGTATCCAATGTTGTCCCCTCCAAAGAATTTCTTACCCTTAATCTCTTCCTCTAACTTCTCAAGTACCTCTGAGGCTGTATTCAGAGCCTTTTCCTTTTCTTCTCCGCTCTTAACCAGCGCAGTCCATGAGCCTTCCTTCCCAAGCTACGTATAAGACAGAAATCTGTTAATTAAATAAAGTGTACTTTGTACTATTTACCCTTTGTAACTTAGCAGAAAAGTCAAAGTCATCTGTTCATTAAATAAATTAGGGTGGGAACTCAAGTGCAATCGACTTCACATGAAGTTGATACCTGAGAATCGTTAGATAATTTGACTAAGTTGACTAAATTTTTATTTAAGAGCTCTCAGCTATCAACTTCAAATGAAGTCGACTGTACTTAAGTTTTCACCATAAACTCGACTGAAAAATATAACTAGTAAAAATGATAAATTAAAAGCGGACAAAATATATTTGCTGCATCTTAAGCACCCGTTAAGGGAAATAAAGTGATAGAATTTTACAAGTCACCTTTTGTTGAGCAGACGTAGCCCAAAAGCGAGCATGAGCCCTTTCATAAGGATCGTGAGGCATCAATGGATACTGCTTCCATGTTTCATCGATGTATTCGAGGATCACAAATGACTCCGCGATTGCCTTGTTGCCATGAACAAGAACTGGAACCTTCTTGTGAACCGGGTTCAGCTCAAGAAGGAGGTTGCTCTTGTTGCATATATCTTCTTCTATGTATTCATATTCCACACCCTTCAGTTTCAGTGCCCACTCAACTCTTTTACCGAACGGACTCACCCAAAAGTTCAACAACTTCACATCTTTGCTTCCCATTATCTTTGTTTCAATTTACGCACTATTTTGTGTAACTTTTCAGCTATGCAAGAAACTTATTATTATTCATGTGATGACTGGTTCATCATGTAATTTGTGCAAATTTCCAGTGTCATTTTGGACGCCAATTTTGACCAGAAGACATTTTTATTTGGAGAGTCAATACCACTTCCTCGTCACCTCAGTAGTCAGCCACGTCTCCATCTTACCATTCTGGATCTGGCTTTCAAAGATAATTTAAAAAATTTATTATTTTTAGTTATTAATTAATGATCAATATCTAAAAATATAAATTAAAATATATTATTTAATTATTAAAATAAAAAATTAAATAATTAATTAAAAATAATAAATTTTAATAATTATTTAATATTTTTTATGTTGGATGATAACAGTGTGTTGTTCTCACATCTAAAAAAATTATTTACGTGTGATAAAAATTTATGTTATTATATATTAATACAATAATTAAAATATAACTTTAATTAATTGAAACTAAACAAAAGGTTAAATCTGTTCAAAAAAAGAACAAGCAGATAAATAAACAAATAATAATAACATAATCTAATTACTTATTTGTCCAAAGTCAATCATAATTTTTTAAATATGAATGAGACCATTAATATTTTTTGTTATCTGTGGAATGTTTATCAACAATGTCCAGTGTCTTGTAATATATTTGAATAAATGAAGTATGTTCTTGCGTGATGATAATTGACTAATGTATATCTAAATTTCATAAGTAGGGATAGTAATGGGACGGTAGGGCGGGTTTTTACTTTATTCAATTTTATTCTATCTTAAAATAATTTATATAAAATTTGTTTTATTTTTATTTATAATAAATAGTTGAATTCTAATTTATTTTTATAGGTATTTGTTCTGCTTTTATCTGTTCATATAATTATTAAAATTTAATAAATAAAATTAAATTTTAAAAATTTATATAATTATTATTATATACACAAATAAATACCCGTAAATTCGAATATTATTGTCATTCATATTCAAAAGTGATTAAGCTTTGTTTTTCTTATCTAAGAAGACATACTTTACAGAAAATGAAATAGATACTAGCAAAAGCATTTCGGTATTTAAATTAAAAAATATTTAATAATAAAAAAATAAAAAATAAATAAAAAATTTATTTTATTTAATATTAATTAATTATACAATTAATAAATACTTGTCTTTCTAATAGTATTAGGGTACAAATTAGTTCACAGGATACAATGAAATTCAGAACATACATGGTGACTTTCTAGTGACCTTTTTATGGCTAATGAGGTTATCATTTTAAGATTTGATGCAAAAATAATAGAAAAAAATAAATAAGTCTTTAATTTTTTAGTTTATAAATATTTAAATTTTTGAAGATTTATAAATATATTTAAGTTTTTTATTTTTTCAAAATCTGAACAGATCGATTTTTTTATTGACTTGGATTTGTCAGACCCAATAAAAAAATTAAACGTGACTTTCGTTGTTTTGATTTGGCCGATATATGAATGCATACATAAGAGAGTTTTTAAAATGAGACAAATTAGATTTAGAAATCAATATATCCAATTTTTAAAAAGTTCAAAAATTTAAATGTAGTTTTAAATCTTCAAGAATTTAAATGTTTGCGAACTAAAATGTCAAAGATCTATTTGTTCTTTTTTCAATGAGTTATGCTACATGTACACTGTACACTAAAATCAGCCACCAAAGTCAGTCACCACTCACCAATATAAAATATATGCTAGAATAAATATACATTAAAAATAAATTAAAACACACATATATTTATACACAAATACATTAATATTTAATTTTAGGGTTGATTTTAGTATACAAATAGTATTTTTATTTTTCAACAAAGACTGATAAACTCATAAAAGAATACGAGCCCTTGCTATACCTTACTGAGTTATAAACATTTTTTCCAAAATATTCGTTGGCATTAACCGAGTTATAATAGCAAAATCAAAGTACATAACTGAATTTTATTTTTAAAATTTAAGATAAATTCATACACAATCTATCGTTGTCACCGATAATAGATTGTTTAAGCCAAATTGAATACTTGTTCCTATTTTAGGTTTTGGTCAAAAGTACATCTTTTCCGAGGTTCTTTTTAATTTTTTATTCAGAAAGGAACAAGTGTAGAGGTGGAGGCAGGCATGAAAAGTAAAAGACATCAAAATGGAGACACTTCCTTTCTGCGACTGTGGTAGTAAACAATCATGTTGTCTCTTTGAGGCAGAGTATCGTTGATGGTAGGGTGGCTGAGGAAATTGGTAATCCATGCATTGATGGCTGGGAATTTCAAAGGGTCTAATATCTTCATTGATCCAACTTCCTCCCAAACAGGAATCCAGTAAGAAATCCATCCAATTGCAATGTCAAGGAAACCGATGTTGTCCCTTCCAAAGAATCTCTTTCCCTTAATTTCTTCTTCTATCTTCTCCACTGCTTCTCTTGCCTCATTCACAGCCTTTTCTTGTTCTTCCCCGCTACTACGCATTGCCATCCACGCAGCATCCAAAAGCTATTACATAGAGTTAAAGCTGAATTTCAAAACATAAAACAACAACACCAACAATAGTAACAACAATATAATAATACCTTATGTTCAGCAAAATTAGCCCAAAAGCGAGCATGAGCTCTTTGATAAGGATTCTGAGGCATCAACGGATACTGCTTCCATGTTTCATCGATGTATTCAAGGATTACAAGTGATTCTGCAATTGGTTTGTTGCAATGAACAAGAACAGGCACCTTCTTGTGAACGGGGTTCAGCTCGAGAAGGAGGTTGCTCTTGTTGAAGATGTCTTCTTCTATGCACTCATAATCAACACCCTTTAGTTTCAGAGCCCAAATCACCCTCTGACCAAATGGACTCGCATGAAAGTTGAACAGCTTCACGTCTTCTCTTCTTTCCATCGTCTTCCTCCAAATCTGCCACTTTACTTCAATTATTCCCTTCTCATCTTTCACTATCATATAGGACATCAAGTGTAGAGCTAAATCCAAATATATTATTTTAAAAGCATTTAATTTTAATACTTTATCGGTGTAAAAGTAATTTTACACGTGCATCCAATTATATCTTATCACATTGTGCATTGGCGTGTAAATAGTCATTCAAAAGAACAAACATGATTACACGACTGTATAAAATACTTTATACTGTCAGTACATCAAAATTAAACTCATTTAAAAAAAAAAGGTAAAATAGAAAAATCATTTGCAATTAGAGCAAGGAAACCTGAGACTACTCTGCTGTTCCTTGATGGGGTGGCAAAGCGGGCTGGCCCGTCCCAACTCGCCCTGCCCCGACCTGCCTTATAAATGGGGCGGACCGGCCCGCCCTGCCAATTAAAATGGGTTTAAAATGCTAGCCCGCCTCGCTTTATGGCGGATTGGCGGGTTGGCGGGCTAACCCGCTTGACTCTTTTTTTTTTAATAAAATTTATTAAAATTAATTAAAAAATAATAATTAAAAAATCAAATACAAATAAAAAATAGTCAAATTATAATATAATTTTTTACTATTTTTTTTATTTTTAACTTTAATAAATTGTTCAAAATAATATTTGTCAATAGAATCATCTTTATTTTAAAAAATAAGTCACATAATTTGAACATATATACGAAATTGTAAAATAAAATAAATAAAGTTAATAACTAAAAGAAGAATAAAAATAAAAAATGAAAAAAAAAAGTGTTTAAAAATTCTATAATTATTAATTTTATAATAGTAATCACTCTTTTATTTAATTAAAAAATAAATAAATAAAAATTCTTCGGCCCGGCGGACCAGCCCGCCCCTTCCCACCCCGCATATTTGGCAGTACGGGTTTAGCGGATTTTTTTAATTTGGCAGGCTCCAAATTCTAATCCTATCCGTCTTTTTTAGCGGATTTAGCGAATCGGCCCGACGGGCTCGACCCGTTTTGCCACTCCTAATGGCCTCAATGCTCTGCTTTCCCTAAGTTATGAACTTTGTTTTTGTGGGCTTTAGTTTCAATTTGCAGTATATGTGCTATTGCAATTGGGATTTGGGAATCAGTAAATGTGTAAAACATTGTAAATCCAAAAATACCCTCCGTTGCTCAATAATTGAAGCTCATGAAAGGGATATTTGGCTGTCCATACTAGATGTAGAAAAAGAACAAAGGCAAAATGTTTTTCCTCTCTGCCGTCTATGGCTACAATACAATTGTTTCGAGAGTTACCGAAACGTTAATTTGGACTTAAACATGAGATTCAGATTTTTTTGTATGACGGCGTCTGATTTGTTGATGTCGGGATGTTGCTTGTCTGTATTCCTCATGAAGAGTTGGGGTGGTACTTAGGGTGTAACTTATCGAACCGGACTAAAATTTATTACAAAATCAAACCAAAATTTACAACAATTAAATAAAAAATAAAAAAAATTGGTTTTTTTATTTTTTTCGAATTAAACTGATCGGTTCAGTTTGGTTTTTAGTTAGCTTGACAGAAACCGAATCGAACCAAACCGAACTTAAAAAGTGGTTAAGTGATAATTCTTTTTACCAGTTTACCCTTTAACCTAATAACAAAACCTCCAAATCCCTAACCCTTTCAGCTTTCATGCAGCCACAACGCAAGCCCACAACTCAATCTCACATCCATCTTCCTCCTCCATGCCTGAGCCCTAAGAGAATGAGAGCCTGAGAGAGCCAGAGAGCTGCCGCCGTCCTCCAGTCGCAAGTCGTCCATCGTTGCTCTCAAGGACATCGTTACAGGTCGCAAATATAGCAGTCATCTCTGTCGCAAGCATCGGAGAGAACTGGAGAGTGCCATCATCTAGCTCGCGGGGTCGTGCAATTTGCATAATTTTTCAGTTGACGCTGTTGTCCAATCCGCGTCGTCGTCCAATCTGTGCCGTCACCCAATCGGCATCGTCGCAAAAAATCCTAAACTTAGCGGTTCTTCTCCGTTAAATGTTATAAGTTGATAATGGTAGAATCTTCAACCTCATTATGGCTATAATTTTGTTGTTATTGCTGGTCTGTTGCAAACTTCTCAATTTTGTTGTTGTTGAGGCATTGATTTGCACATAAAATTGGCTTGGCGCTTCTTTAATAACAATTGATTTTGGGGAGCTTATTGAGAAGTTTTAGAAACTTGAATTAGGTATACAAAAAAGAAATTTGAAGTTCCTTTCAAAGTTTATGTTTATAATTTATAATCTATATTGATTTCTTTGTTTTGCTTTTGTAAAAATTGCACCAACCGAAGAAGATGATATTGAATCTGGTGTGGATTCAGATTTAGCATGGTGGCTGTTTTGGTTTTTATTTAGTTTTAAAGTGGCTGGTTCGGTTTTTATTTAGTTTTAAAGTGTGTTTGTTTTTGTTGTTTGTTAGATATTTCTAATTGTCTTTGTTTTTATGTTTAATTATTGGGACAAGTTGAAATTGTATTGAATTTGGATGTGATGTACTCATTTTAGTTTATTGACTATTTAACCTTCATTTTATGATGATTTAAATTCTGATTTTTGGCTTTATAAAAATAAAAAAAAATGACAGAACCAAATTGTTGTTGGTTCGGTTCGGTTAAATTCGATTATTTTACAAACTGCAAACCGAATGGTTGATATCATCAAAGAACTGAACATGTCGGTTCTGTTGATTTTCGGTCTAAAATCGAATCAAACCGAACCAATTACACCTCTAGTGGTACCTACAAGAGACTCCGATACTTAAGTTAACAAGAATTTTAGGCAGATTTTTAATATATTATAACGTACATTTTATCTGTCAGTGTATTTATAGTAGAGTTGATAACCACTTTTGTTAGAGTAGTTCTATCTTTTCTATTGGATAACTGTTTCCTTTATTTTGGGAATTTATTAGGATACATCTTTTAAAAAAGATAGAGATCATAGGAGAGATTTAGGAAGATAATTACTTACTTTTAGGCAGGTAAAATTGTGATCTTTTGTTGGTGTCCGACCTTTAAAAAAATCGGGTGTGTCGAGAAGGCCACCCTTCTTAACGAGTCTTTTATCTTATTAGGCCTGACTTTATTTGTTGGACGAGAATCAATAATTCTAAGCTACTAATTCCGGTGAACCTATCAAAATTTAGAAAACAGAAATATATTTATTTAATAATAATATAATAATATACTCTCTATTTAAATGGTTCATGTAATCATCTTTCTTCTTACTATCGAACAAATTTGTTTCCTCTAGGAAAAGTATACCCCACGTGATTTCTACTTTGACTTTTTGCACTATCCACTTCTACCTAACCAAATTGTTTTGCTACCAACTTATCGGTATATATATTATTACCAAGATTACTAAGCTCCAAAATGAGTTACTTTTGAGATTTGCATAATTGGATTCCAAGTTATCGCATTTAGATAATCACTACCATAACAGAATGATTAAACATTGGAACATTATGTTGATTATCAATTCAAGAGATAACCGAAAAACGTACATCAAATCATGATTTGTTGCCACAACGTTATAAATTTCATCCAAAACAAGACAATGTTTTAATGGAAAAAAGAACACAACGCAAGCCTTCCACAATAACTTGGTATGAATGTCACATATCATACCAATTTACCAACTCATAACATTTTGACACATCCTTTTTACTAAACGATAGAAAATAGATGGTAATAACTCACATAGATACATTAGCATACATATGTATATAATTAATTAGGAGCATTTTTCTTTTTGAGAGAGTGGAAGTAATCAAGGGCCTTGTCTCTTGGGGGCAAAGAGTCCTTGACAACAGGGTGGTTGAGGAAATTAGTCATCCATTCATTCATGGCTGGCAACTTCAGAGGGTCAATTATTTGCATTGACCCAACTTCCTCCCAAAGGGGAATAATGCAAGGGATCCATCCAAGTGCAATGTCGAGGTATCCAATGTTGTCCCCTCCAAAGAATTTCTTACCCTTGATCTCTTCCTCTATCTTCTCAAGTACCTCTGAGGCTGTATCCAGAGCCTTTTCCTTTTCTTCTCCGCTTTTAATCAGTGCAATCCATGAGCCTTCCCCAACCTATATAAAGTGCACTTTGTTTTCTTTAGTATTTACCCTTTGAATTTGGAAAATTGTTACACTAACTTAGCAGAGAAGTGGAGCTTGAAAATTCCAAGTTGGGAGAACGAAAAAGGACTGTGGCAGAAGCTACTCTAATCTATCAGAGCCAGGTTTCGATCCTGGGACCTGTGGGTTATGGGCCCACCACGCTTCCGCTGCGCCACTCTGATTGTTGATTGAAAAATGCTATTTATATAATATTGACTATTTCCAGGTGATTTTTGATTTTCAAACCCTCTCCAAGCAACGGTGAAGATAGCGAGGTTGGACACTTGGACGAATTTATTTTTATTCAGACTCCGGTTTTTTCATTCTAATACTTATAAATTATAATGTTATTTTTCGGTGCTCAAATTTAATTTTAACCTAAATCGAAAACATTGAATTTACCAAATGTTCAATTAATATATAAAATTTTGAAAATTATATATAATAGTCTAATAGATTAACAAAATTTAATTAAACATGATTTAAAAAATAATATTATATAATATAAAAATATTAAAATAAAATATCAAATTATAATATTTTATTATTAAGACTAAAAATTAAATATATTACTATATATTAAACCAGACATCATATAAAATAATAGTACACTTTAAATTATTTTATGAACCAAGTTCAATTAATAAATTGCCCTAACATTAACAAAAATTATTCACAAAACTTTCACAATCTCATTTGCTCACTCACTACTTATCTAAATTCTATTGTTTAATTTGGGTGGATTTAATTTATATATATATATATATATATATATATATATATATTGTGTAAACAATCTTTTTGAAAAAAAAAGTATATATTTGAAAAAAATTATACTACATGTACATTAAAATCAGTTATTAAAGTCAGTTACTGGTATAAAATATATGTCAAAATATAAATACACGGTAAAAATAAATTAAATCACATATGTATTTATACACAACTATATTGGTGACTGATTTTAGCAGTTGATTTTGGTTCACAAATAGTATTTTTATTTAAAAAAAAGGGTTATGCTACGTGTACACCAAAATCAACTACCAAAGTCAACCACCAGTATAAAATATATGCTGAAATATAAATACACATTAAAAATAAATTAAACCACACATATATTTATACACAAATATATTAATAGTTTATTTTAGTTGTTGATTTTAGTGCACAAATAACATTTCTCAAAAAAAACTTTTAAGCCAAATTGAATCATATTAGATGATTTGATGTTTCAAAGTAACCAACTTTTCGCTCTAATTAACTAAAGCTTCTAATTTTTTTTGGTATCTAAATCTTAATTAATAGATCGATTAACCCGAGAGAAGTCATAAAGCGCAAGTCATCTATTGAGAACAGGACTATGTAGATGGAGGTCTAGGAGATATAATCCAAGCTCGATAAAAAAATATAACTAGTAAAAATGATAAATTCAAAGCGGACAAAAGATATCTGCTGGACGTTAATTACCCGTTGAGGGAAATAAAATGAGAGAATTATTCAATTTTATATAAGTCACCTTTTGTTCAGCAGAAATAGCCCAAAAGCGAGCATGAGCTCTTTGATAAGGATCGTGAGGCATCAATGGATACTGCTTCCATGTTTCATCGATGTATTCAAGGATCACAAATGATTCCGCGATTGCCTTGTTGCCATGTACAAGAACTGGAACCTTCTTGTGAACCGGGTTCAGCTCAAGAAGAAGGTTGCTCTTGTTGTATATATCTTCTTCTATGTACTCATATTCCACACCCTTCAGTTTCAATGCCCACTCAGCTCTTTTACCGAACGGACTCACCCAATAGCTCACCAACTTCACATCTTTGCTTCCCATTTTCTTTGTTTTGCACTCTATTTTGTTCCTTTCTATGTGCACCTTTTCTGCTTGTATATATATATGAAGAAACCTATAATTCATGTGATGATTGGTTCCGCCCGTAATTTGTGTAAATTTTCAGTGTCATTTTGGACGGCAATTTTTGACCAAAGGGCATATTCCTTTGGATAATCAGTAGCACTTCCTCACTACATTGTCTCAGTAGCCAGCCACGTGTCCATCTTCTTTCGAACTTCTCTCCTTTAAGGGTGTTTGACCAACTGTACTACTCTATTATATTCTGTATTCTTATCCTTGACTTTTCCTAATTAATTTATTTTAGATTAGATCAGATAATATAATATAATGCAGTACACACTTGACCATTTATTGTATTGAAGCATTGAGTTTTGAACTTAATTAACAGCACAAGTAAAAAAACATCATCACTTCATCATACATAAATAGCACTAATTATTTAAGCATACATAACTGATAATTCATTAATGATAAAGAGAAGGATTGAACTGCTTTCTGCGACGGTGGTTATAAGCAAGCAAGTCATCCTTAGGGGGGAGGCAGTCGTTGAGGAGAGGGTGGTTGAGAATGTTGTTGACCCAAGCAGAGATGGCAGGACACTTGAGTGGATCCAGAATCTTCGTAGACCCAACCTCCTCCCAAACAGGGAGCAAGTATGTGATCCATCCAAGCGCTATGTCAAGGAATCCAATCCTGTCACCTCCAAAGAATCTCTTCCCTTTGATAAGTTCTTCTAACTTGTCCATTCCTTTCCTCACCTCATCCACTCTCTTTTCCTGCTCCTCCCCGATCGATATCATTGCAACATATCCACCGTACATAACCTACAGTGCATCTTAATATGTTATTCAACTCAATTAATTTATAAGGGAAAAAAATTTTAAGAATTGAAATTAAATAAAAAAATAAATTATAATTAAAATAAAAAAAAGATAAATTGAAATTAAATATAAAAAAAATCATTCTAATTTTTATTTAATTTATTAAAGCAACAAAAAAAACTCTTTAACTTGTCCATATTATAGTTTAAAAATTAAATCGAAATGATTTCTTAATCTTCTACTCAAGCTAGTTTTTAATGCAATAAGAAATGACTTACTCAACTTCATTTGTCACATTATAGTTTCATCGTTAAACTAAAAAGTGTTTTGGCACATTTAATTATTCAATCGAAAATATTTGGTAACCAAAGAAAATCAGCCAAAAACAGCATAACTTACCTTATTTAGCATTAATTAATTGTTACGACAATTAATGAATATTAAATAAGACAAGTTCTGACTATTTTTTTTGGTTTCCTGGCATTACCCTAATCAATGAGACTCTTAATTAATATCATAGTCATAGAGATCTTGGTTCTGTTACCTTTTCATCGGCAAACTTGATCCAAAAACGTACAAGAGCTCTTTCATAAGGATCTTGAGGCAGAAGTGGATATTGCTTCCATGTTTCATCCATGTATTCGAGGATGACGAGGGACTCGGCAATTGCCTTGTTACCATGAACAAGAACAGGAACCTTTTTGTGGACAGGGTTCAGCTCCAAAAGGAGGTTGCTCTTGTTGAAGATGTCTTCTTCTATGTACTCGTAATCAATACCCTTCAGTCTCAGACCCCATTCAACTCTGCGACAAACTGGACTACACAAAAAGCTTATAAGCTTCACCTCCTCCTTTTGGCTTCCCATGATTCTCTTCGCTTTTCATTCATCTCATTATTTCTCTTCAGTATTATACATATGTGTGGCGTTTTCTAGAACTACATACACTAGTCAGCAATTTTGACAAAGTAGATCTTTTTTAATGTCAAAGATGTTATATGGCCATTGGCAGTTTAACACCTAATGAATGGATCATAATTTAATAATGGAACCACTTGATTCACTTTCTCTGTTTTAATAGCGATTCAGAGGCTGAGTTACACAGAATTGGTGTAATCGATAAATTTTAATATATATAATTTATTAAATTGTGTTATTTTTGTCAAAATAAAACCGAACAATTGATTTGGCTAAAAAATTGGTAAACCAAATTTTAAATTAATTTAAAATTTTTTTTATAATATTAATTTAGACGAATTCAAAATTTGGTTTATCAATTTCTTAGCCAAACTAATTTATCGAATCTAATTTTAATAAAAATAATACAATTTAATCAATTATATATATTAAATTTTAATTATTAAAAAATATATTTAAAAAAATATATTTTAGGTGTCGTGGTGTCCTAAAACTCTTAAGAGTTATAATTTGTTGTACATTTTTAATTGGGTTTCGAAGCAACAACTACTGGGACTCTGGGAGTAGGCAGAAGATGCATGAATTTAGCTATTGTTAATTAAACCTAATTTTATGACTTATCATGTTTTGACCTTAAGCTTGAAGTCAGTTTTAGACCGTGTCATTTCTTTTAAAACATGAATACATCGTAACTCTGCTAAAATGAGTCACTATGATGGCAGGCACCGGTAGCCTATTAGCCTATTCACAAAATAATTATGATTGGAACCCGCCTCTTTTTATGGCAAATTACAAACATCCCTTTATTTTGTTTTATTATGATTAGGTCTCCTTTGCTTGTTCCGTTCTTGGCTCTTCAGCCTCTTCTCACTTCAAAACCAAAGTTGTGCATCCCTCGTCTGTTTCACACTTTCACTCAAATTCTAGTTTAACGCACAAATCACCGAAGCTATTGTCATAAAAACCAAATCCATTGTAGGCGTATCCCTTTTTGTGGCATTTTACCGGTCTATGTTGAATTTTTTTCACTAGTTCATTATTTGTATTGCCAATTTGACTCTTTCTTGTGAGTTTCCGTATCCCTTTTTAAAGTGTTATTGTGTTTCAAATAAAAGACTGTAGAAATTTAATTTCTTATTACTTGTAATATTTGTGTAATTTCGTACACAAATTGATATTATTTCTGGACAATAAATAAATCATGTAGTAATCTTTTATTATAGATTAGTTGCTATAAAAGTGTGAAATAAGTATGGTTTCGTTCTCAAATAAAAGGCTTACAAGATAGTTGGATCATGGAAACCACATCACAATTTCTTAATTCTGAGTTCTGACCCAAAAAAAATGAACAAAAAAAACACAAAAGCATATTATTAATTAACTATTAAGTTAAGTATTAACATAGGGTCATAGGCTGTATCGGGTTTTGTAGCACGAGAGGTACACCGATTTTACAATCAAATCTAGATTGAGGTTCTACATATATATCTCTTAGATTCACGCGTGTGCTTAGATTTGGAAGGACAAAGACACAAAAGGGTTAAGCTGAACCAAAATTGAGTGCAACACTTTTAGGGCATTGGTCCAATGCCTTTCCTTTGTTACCCTGGAGTATATACAAATAATGCACTTTCTGATCATTTTCAGTTCCACTTTGGTTGCATTTTGGGCGTGGGGTCAGGGTCATCCCTATTTAGCGCTGACATTGTTTCCTGCAATACATTTGTAATCTGCCTAATTACAAGACAAGCTGTTTATGTGTTGCTAATCACTAATGTTAATTTCAAGGGGAAAAAATATTAAAAAACTATCATAATTTATTGTAAATTTTTTTGGTCAATTGTATCGTGGGTGAGCAAATGGACTAAGCTAACAAATAGCTAAATAATTCGTAATTCCCCTCTGATCTTCATTTTTTAGTACTCCATAAACCATATATATTTCTATAGAAGCCCATGTACGATGATTAATAAGCCCAAGTGGCAATTGTGGTCCGTTGCAAAAATTGTTCAATAACACTTAAGATGGATACTTCAATGACAATAATAATGTCTTCATTTTGACTCATTAAACAACCGTGACAAAATGATCTAATGATTCATAAACTTAATAATAAATTAATCTATAGCGACTCAACAACTATTAATTCCTTGAAATAGACAACTACTTGGTAATAATAATCATCTACGTCGAGCTACCACTGCTAGTGATCCTCTTTCAATTTGAAATGGCCTCCAGAACATGTGGAGCCACATTATATAATTGTTTATTATTCCAATTATTTGTTCATATATGTCAATGTGAGAAAATAAATAAATGAATCCATGTGAAGATCACCTAACGTCTATTTCTGTACATCTACCAAAAGTTGGATTTTTAAAAATTTTTCTGTTTCTATTATTATTCAATTTTTCTTTATCTTTACTACTCATGCAGGTACCAACTACCCAGGCAATCGTATAGATAAATCTTCTAACAGTAGAAGTCTTCACATAGAATTCATTATTAGCAACAGAATATTAATAGTATATAATAAGCATGCATGCCACAAAAGATCTCAAAGATAAGTTTGAATGTAAGACAAATGATTTTCTCTCGCAAGCTGTACATCCAAGAAGCAAAGTAATAAGCGTTGATATAATTATAAATTTAACTCTAATTATTATGCCATCCATTATATGTTTTGAACCCCACCTATAACTATAAGGATGTATTAAATTGCAAATTAGAAGACTTGAGAGGAAATGAGAAAACGGATCCCAAAAGACTACTATGTTATATACAGACCTTGTTAATGAAGCCTTTCAGTCTATTATTTATCTGTTGTGCCATGATTTTGAATATGCACATTGTTAAACCAATGCAATTATTGTTAGTATAATTTATTTAATTGGATGTTAGACATGACAAATATCATAAATTATAATGAATGGAAAATGTACTAATTTAATAAAAAAAATTCTATATACACTAAAAATCAATTATCAAATAAATCATTTTATGTATTTGAGTATATTATTTATACATATTGATTCACAAATAAATAATCAACTCTAAAATAATCAAATATATATGTCTTAATAGAATAATTAAATTTATAATAGAAAAATAATCAAACTCGTTTAGAATAGTATAATAAAAAAACTATAAGAAATCAAATACGTATTTCTATACACATAAATAATTGGTAAATTATTTTTATATACACGTAATAGTATGATACAATTAATTAATATACAACAGAAGAAGGTGAGAATAAAACCATTAATTTGAAGACTTAATTAATTTTTCTTAGAACCAAAGCCGTGTGCATTGCCTTAAGCCGATTAGCAAATGATAAACATTAATCCTGGAATTCATTCGTTAGCCTATAGTCGCTTGTAAGTGAGAACAATGTTTCCAAATGATGGAGATGACTCGGGAGAAAAAAAAGGCTTAAGAGTTAAGACATGACCTCAACTGGTACAATAGTAAAACAGTAATGTTAGAAGGTTAAGTTTATTATTAATATTTTTAATAGTGTGAGATTACACATTCTTTTTTTATAGTTAAATGCTGATTAAATTTTTATGAAAGTGCTGATTCTTAAGACTTTTTCATAATCAAATGTTTTCTGACATCATCAAACATTGACAAAATTCAAATGGTAAAAGATAGCTCTGTATATGACTCGAGTATATTGAAATTGGTCTCTAGCATAGACATCCAAATTCACTTTTGTGCAACACTATATAACAAGTCAAAGGAACCTCCAAATGTGTAGCAGCATGGACCTATCAAATTGCTTGCATTCAAGTTAAAGTGATCAAACTTTTATCCTAATTAAAACTCAAATGCGCTTTAGCTTTACATACTGAAATCATACTACTCCCACCATTTCATTTTTATTTTACCAACAATGAGACAAAACCATGATGGTATCGTATGTAAACCATTTTACGAGAGGGTCCCAAGTTGACTATGTTATTCATGATGCATGTTATAAGCTAATTAAGATCCTGTTGGGGGCAATGTGTTTCTTCAGTCACCATCGTTCTTTCGGCTACGTCTGCTTGTGATGTTTTCCCACCAATGTCCCGTCGTTATATTTGACGAAATAGAGTACATTTCTCAATTTGAAATATGGCAATGAAGACAAGATAATAATAATAATAATAATAATAATAATAACTAATAATTCCAAATTTCCAATATTAGACAGACAAAATCACAAAAGAAATACACTACTGGTTAGTACAATATCTTCATTTTAATTCAACGATCCCGATAAAATAAAGTAAAAAATGGAAGAGAAGAGATTCCAGCTCTATCCTCATCAATCCCCATTTGCTTAATTATTAGCTGGATTAGAAGACAGAGAAGAGACAGCTCCTCCCTCCTAACTACCAAGAACAAATAAACCTTTTTAGTATTATCTATGACAAATTAAGGCATTCAATTTATTAGATTAAAATACATCCTATTATTACTTATGAGAATTAACATATATAGTTACACATAATAGGGAATTACATTTGGCAAAATGTAGTTAGATTTAACCACGCACGGGCTGGTGGGCCACTTGTTTATGGTGTAGTGTGAATAGTTCCAAAGCAGAGAAACAGTAACAAGCACAAGAAGCCTACTACTCTTTTTGCCGTTAATATGCTAATTTACTTTTATTCAGCTTAGCCTACTACTATGAATCTATCATCATACTCCATTTCCCAATCGGATCTATCTACTACTATATTTATTTGTTGATTCATATACATGAACATGATTAATTACTGTAGCACGCTTAATCATATCATCAGTTGCTTTAATTTTTCCGATTCAAAAGATAGTTAACATGTCACCCCCACCACCTTTACAAAAACAAAAACATCCCTTGGTCTTTGTTTCCATAGATCCCTGATGGTTCATGATGTTCTCCAACAGTCAAGCATCACAGACTCACAGTTTCATAGTCGGTAGGGTCCATAATTACATCATGGCCATCAATCACGTATCGACCCCACACACCATGATATCTCTAGGTAGCACCACTGCAACTTATATTATTATTATTATTATTATTCCCTAATAAAGGATGGGAATTAGCAAACAAAAAAGAAAAAGAAAGAGAAAATGAGAGTGGCTTATATGTCAAACTCCTTCTGCTTCAAGCCTACTTCCATACACCATCTTTTTCTTTTCCCGCTCTTTAATCTAGTTTTCTACTTGTGTTTGCTTTAACTATTCATTAGTAATATAAATCAGTGTTTGCTCCAACAACACTGATATAAGAGTAGTAGTCAATGATTTGTGGCTACTTTTGGAACCAAAATCTGCATCTGCCTCTGCCTCAAACATTGTAACAAAGAGATGGAAACCATAAAGCCAAAATCAGCATTGAAGAGCAAGAGATTCGGCAAGACATTCCAGAAAGTAATTAGCCTGAGAAGCAGCGCAACAAAAATCGCTTCAAGCAATGGAATCTGCATCCTCAACCCTAACAACATCAAAGACAACAAAGGAGCTCGGAACAGGGCAGTTATGGAGGCGCTGGTGGCGAGGCTCTTCGCAGGAGTGACTACCATTAAAGCAGCATACGCAGAGCTTCAAATGGCTCAGCACCCTTACAACAACGATTCAATACAAGCCGCTGACCAAGCCGTTGTGGATGAACTCAGAGCCATCTCAGAACTCAAACGCAGCTTCATCAAAAGAGAGTTGGATCTCTCTCCACAAATCACCATCATGCTCGCAGAGGTTCAAGAACAACAGAGCCTCATGAAGACCTACGAGATCACCATCAAGAAGCTCCAAGCTGAGGTTGACAACAAAGAACGCAACATCTCATCGCTCAAGAAACACCTCCACGACTGCGTTTCCTTCAACAAATCCTTAGAGAAGAAGCTCAACTCCAGCGGCTCCTTCTCCATCTTCGACAACCTTAAACTCTCCGCGCTCAACCCAACGCATTTCCTCCACTTTCTTCACCACGCGTTGAGATCTATAAGGAGCTTCGTTAAGATGATGATAAGGGAAATGGAGAACGCTCATTGGGACCTCGAAGCAGCCGTCAATTTCATCCATCCAAACGCGGTCTTCACGAAACCAAGCCACAAGTGCTTCGCCTTTGAGTCCTTCGTTTCCATAACAATCTTCGAAGGCTTCAACTACCCAAACTTCAATGTCCAAAACGACCAAAGCGTTCGCCACCACAACAAAAACCAGAGCCTCTACTTTGAAAAGTTCAAGAAGCTGAAATCACTGAACCCGAAGCAGTACCTAACCCACAACCCGAACTCTTCCTTCGCCAAGTTCTTAAAAGCGAAGTACCTGCAGGTGGTTCATGCGAAGATGGAGTGTTCCTTGTTCGGGAACCTGAACCAGAGGAAGATGGTGAACTCAGGAGGGTACCCTGAGTCTCCCTTCTTCACGGCGTTCGCTGAGATGGCGTGGCGCGTGTGGAGCTTGCAGTGTTTGGCGTTGTCGTTCGAGGAAGAAGTGAGCATCTTCCAGGTGAAGAAGAACGCGAGATTCTGTGAGGTGTACATGGAATGCGTGACGGAGGATGCAGTTTCGGGTTCTTGTTCTTCAGGGGAATCATGTGATGATTCAGATTCAGGGGAACTTAGGGTGGGGTTCACGGTGGTGCCGGGGTTCAAGATGGGTAAAACCGTCATTCAGAGTCAGGTTTACGTGTCTCTGGTCGGTTCTTCTTCTTCTCCGGCGACTTCCTGATAGATATAATATAATATACTCATTATGAAATATGAATTAGGTGTTAGTTATGTATGAAATAAACATATACAGATTTTAATTAGAAAGGTGCAACAGTGTTTTGTGTAATTGTATGTACAATTTTTTTTCCCTCGTTGTACATTAAGATGGAGAATTGGAGATTAGGATTCTACATAGATTTGGTAGATAATAGACCTTTTTGGACCCATCTCTTTTATTTACTCTTATCAATAATAAGAACAAAATTGTAAGTGCCTATCAACATCGCTTCATTCGATTCGAGTCACAAAGGAAACTATTCTTGTGAAGAGATGGTGATATTAATTTTGTATCAGCACTCAGCATAGAGTATAGTTGCTCTAAAGTCTAAACCTAACTTTTGGCGCCGCATATGTATGTGCTCGATTATAAACGTTGTGCAAAGATAAGATTAGTTTATTATCTTGGTTATTTTAATATGAAGGGGTTCAACTTGTCTATAAAGCTATTGCCGTCGCCTAGGTAAAAGGACCCAGTGGTATTTGTGATTTGTCATGGTTTGCTCATACAATTTGGATTTAATCTTACATTATATATATATATATATATGGTGAAATATATGGTAAATATGTTGTTTTAAAGATGTGCTTATGTGGCAAAATCTAAACCACACATTCTAAAACCACACTTTTAACTTAAAACCGTAACCCTTCACAAAGAAAAGCGTCACCTAATGGAAAAAAGTAAATTAGAAGATTTAAGAGAAGAAATAATTAAATTATCAAAACTAATAGATCAAAAATTAATGATTTTAACCAATGTTAATTGTAATGACACTGAATTCTTAAAATCAATACAAAATAATTTTTCTCAAAATCTTTATTTTACTATAAGTTTTATTGAGGGACTTCAAAAACCTGAAAAAACTTATTTTTCACATGAAATTTCTAAAAAAATGCTACCATGGAAATGATTCCCCACATCTTCATCATACTTTTAACCCACAATTAAATTCTATAGTAGATATGCTTGAAGAAATATTAGTATCTATAAAATTTCAAAGAAATAAGGAAAAAGAGAATCCCAAAGAAGAAAAATTTCAAAATATAATCAACATAACAGACTTAAAAGTAAAACCACCATTGAAATTATGAATATTGAAGAAAAATTAGAAGAAGTTACAATGCTTTTTAAACAATTAAAAATGGCTCAAGAAAATAATATTATGGAACATGATTTTCAAATAGAAGAAGAATTAGTAAATGATGAAAATATAGAAAATGAAGAACATATTCTAGACTATTCAAGTGACGAAGAACCAGCAATTCCAATACAAGTAAAAAATGAAGCTGGAACATCTAAGGATAATCAATCTCAATTTAAATGAGAAACAGCTTTTGATAATTATGCTTTTAAAAAAGGATTTATAAATAAAGATTCAAAATATACAAAAATACCATCAAAATACGTTCCTAAAATACAGGAAATGGAAGGAGAAAGAATGCTCGATTTAGACTGCAAAAAGAACGAAAAAGAAATTTTCGAAAACTGGTTGAATTCCTTCTTATTAGAAGCCTTTACTAATCCAAAACTTAGTGAATTGTCTGGAAGAGACATTTGGAATTACATAGGATTTCATAGTAAAGGAACTATAAGAGATTATATGACATCAATAGAAAACCAAATAATAGAAGAACTAGAAACAAAAACAACAGCTTATGATAAGATATTATATAATGATGATTCTATATAAAGAATTTTTTGGAAAAATATTATAGATCATAGACAAGAAGTCTATAATAAGGAATATCAAGAAGCAAAAACCATTTAGCTAATATTCAGATTTATGATTTATGTAATGTGGAGTCTTATATATGTGAATATAGAATACATTATTACAAATTAAAAGAAGAAGATAAAAATCATTATCTCAGTATGTATATAACAAAACTTCCATATCCTGCTAATGAATTTATAATGGGAAGATTTATAAGAGAAATAAATAGAGGAACAATTGAAAATAATTTTGGTGGAGCAACCTCTGCAATAAGAGAGGAAATAAAAGAACGTTGTATGCAAGAAGCAACTCAAAAAGATTTGCAAATATAATTAGAATTTGCTGTCAGGATAATGAAGAGATACCTCAAAAATATGGTCTTAATAAAAATTTTCAAAGAAAAAGAAAATATCAATTTAGAAGAAGAAAATACTATCCAAACTGGAGAAAAAAGAGATATTTTAGGAAAGAAAATAACAATAAAAACAAAAGACAAAGAAATAACTATTGCCCGAATAAAAAAGAAAATTGTAAATGTTGGTATTGCCAAGAAAAAGGACACTACGCAAATGAATGCCCAAAAAGAAGGATAAAAAGGATCTTACTAAACAAATAGAAATTGCTAAGTCTTGTTTCATGGAACCATTAGAAGAATCTGATGATAACTTAGACTATATTTTTGAATATGTCTCAGAAACAGACTCAGAGACTGAGTAATAATGCTACATTTATTACTATAAAAATAACAGAAAAATTTATAAATGCTTTCATAGATTCTGGAGCAACACAATGCTTTGCTAGTTCAAATATAAAACTTGATTGGAAAAAATTAAAGAAACCATTAAGAGTTAGAATAGCTGACAAATCAATACATAAAATTGACCAAAAAGCAGAGATGGTTGAAATTTTTATTCAAAATTATAGATTCATTGTTCCATCTATATATATGTTAGATTCTGGAATGGATTTTATCATAGGAAATAACTTTTTAAAGCTATATCATCCATTCATTCAAGAATTAACATATATAGTTTTAAAAGCTCCACACGATTCTTCAATAAATCAAAAATCAAAACGTATAAAAATACCAACTACTACTATAGATAAGATCTTAAAATTTAAAATATTTTCTATATTAGAAACATGTTATTTAAATCTATACTTTCAGATAAATATTCCAAAAAATAATCTTGAAATAAAGATAGAAGAACTTTTGAATGAAATTTGTGCTGAAAATCCTTTAGATATTAAAAATACAAATAACGAATTAGTAAGCATTAAATTAAAAGATCCCACAAAAGAGATAAATGTTCCAAATAAAATTCCTTATTCCGCAAGAGATAGAGAAGAGTTCTCACTAGAATGTAAAGATCTTTTGGAAAAAGGAATTATAAGATTAAGTAAAAGTCCTCATGCGGCTCCAGCTTTTTACGTTGAAAACAATAATGAAATTAAAAGGGGAAACGAAGAATGGTAATAAACTATAAGAAAATGAATGAAGCAACTATTGGTGATGCTCATAAACTTCCAAGAAAAGATTCTATTTTAGAAAAAATCAAAGGAGCAACTTGATTTTCATCGCTTGATGCAAAATCAGGATATTGGCAACTTCGTTTAGACGAAGAAACAAAGAAATTAACTGCTTTTACTTGCCCAACAAAAGAATCAACAAGTGTGTTGCTCTATGAATGGAATGTATTACCATTCGGATTAAAACAAGCCCCAGGTATTTATCAAAGATTTATGGAAGAAAATCTAAAGGAGTTAAATGAATTTGTTTTAGTGTACATTGATGATATACTAATTTTTACAAAACAGGATAAAGAAGATCATCTTCAAAAATTATTAATAGTTTTAGAAAGATGTAAAGAAAAAGGATTAGTTCTTAGCAAAAAGAAAGCAAGAATAGCAAAACAAGAAATAGAGTTTCTTGGATTAATTCTATCCATTGAAGGAAAGCTAAAACTACAACCAAATGTTGTAGAAAAAGTAAATTTATTTCCTAATAAAATAGAAGATAGAAAACAATTACAAAGATTTTTAGGGTGTATAAATTATATTTCTGATCAAGGATTTTTAAAGAATATAACAGAATACACTAAAAGCTTATTTCCAAAAATAAGTACTAAAAAAGAATGGAAATGGGATGAAAAAGATAGTATGCAAATTCAAAGAATTAAAGAATTATGTGAAAAACTTCCAGAACTTTATATTCCAGAAGAAAATGACTACTTAATAGTAGAAACAGATGCCTCAGACATAACCTGGTCAGGATGTCTAAAAGCTAAGAAAGCTATAAAAAGCTTAGAACAAGAAAAAGAATCACTAGATTCTAAATATCCCCCAAAGGAATTACTTTGCAGGTATATTTCAGGAACTTTTACTCCAACAGAACAGAGATATACCACTCATGAAAAGGAAACTCTGGCAGCAATTAAATCTCTTAAGAAATGGAAAATCGATTTACTACCCAAAGAATTTACATTAAGGACAGATTCAAGTTACCTAACAGGTTTTATACGATATAATTTAAAAGTTGATTATAATCATGGACGATTGGTAAGATGGCAATTATTTTTACAATATCCAATAAAAATTGAATATATTAAGGGTGACAAAAATGTTATTGCAGATACATTAACAAGAGAATGGAGTTCGTCTACAACGCATTAGATCAAGAAATTCAAAAATACGAACAAGAACTCGAAAAATGCAAGCATTGTCAGCAAATAAGGATGCAGATCCAATCCCTCAAGAAGGCCATCGAAGCAATGAAATCAACACAACAACCAAAATCATCAGAGTTCAGCCAGCTAAGCGTGGTGGACAAATTAGGTGAAGAAAAAATTCCAGAAAATAAAACAATTGCTGAAATTATCAAAAAATCCACCCAAGATAAAAAATATTATGTAATTTATAATGGCCCCATGAAAGGAGTATATGATGCCTGGGAAAAAGCAGCACCATTTACACATCAATCAAGGATAATTCATAAATGAGGGTTTTTAACACTGGAAGAAGCAAAAGAATCCTTCAGGAAATATGAAGCTCTTCATCCAGAGCAAACCCTAAAAAGAGCAGATAAAGCTCCAATTCAAACCCAGAGAACAGGGATAATAAGAAACATTCCTACAAGGGTTGAAATCAAGGAAAAGAAAAGGGTCTGTAGATCAAATCTCAGAGAAACCCTTAACATAGTCCTAAATTGGACTGAAGAAAAAAGGGCAATCTTGGGATATTATCCTATTGCCAAAGAACAGCTAACAAAGCTGGTTATATTTCCAGATGCTTCCCCATCTGACACCTATCAGTTTTTCCAGTATGGATTAATTGATACAATTTTAATTTTTAATGATTTAAAAATTATTAGTGAGTTTCCTGCAGGATTCGTTGATGCAGTAAAGAGATTTAAAAATATGATTGACAACGTAAATCCAAGGGATATATCCCTAAAATTTACGAATAGTCAACCTATTTTTAATGAAGAAGAAGAATGCTTGGTTCCAGCACATCAAGTAATCTTCATGTCCGTCTTCCCAGGAAATTTTCAACCAATTGATCAAGTTCAAGATTTAACAATCTACAGTCATGAAGGAAGACTAGCCAGCACACTAGCAAGGGTCTTCGAAAGAACTCAAAGGATAACAAGAAAATCTCACACAAGAATCAATTATAAAAGCAGAAATACTTTGCTTGTATCCAGTAAAAGGAATGAAATTGAAGAAAGAGAGATGAGACTCTTAGTGGAATTTGAATCAGCATTCTACAACTTATCTGGGCTCTTAGAAAAGCTCCCCGAAGGGATAAAAAGGAATCTCTGCTATTTGATAAAAGACAGAGAAGACCACAAGTGCCAGCTATGTGTCTCAGAGTTATCTGAAGAAAGCAATAATGAAACGGAATCAACCCACATGATAAAGGAAGGAGACAACGCATCTGAAGGCCACATAATGAAAGAGGAGGACATCACATCTGAAGCATCTCTCAACATTATTGCATAATGACGTAAGCGCTTAGGTCATAGAGCACCAACAATGTAGCTGGTGCAAGATAATAAACAATGACGTAAGCAATGACGTCATAAGAAGGGTAAGGATGGGAATTGTCCATCAGACCCAACCATTATAAATAGGTTGCTTAGGCAATTGTAGAGATCATCAAACCATAGAAAGCAGGAGGCTAAGAGTACTCATATGCTAGGAGAGCAAGGAGGAAGCTGGCGAGGCGATTCTATAGTTTGAAGAAGAATTCCCTTAGGAAAAACCAATTCTAAACTCCCCTCTGGAGTTAGTATCTACAATCTCCCCTCTGGAGATAAAAAACATCTTATGTAAAATATTCTAAATAAAAGAAGTTTTTCTCCAGAAAGGTACGCCTTTATCCTAATCTCTTAGTTATGAATTATTTAGAAAGTTTAGAATTAACGGAAGAATCTGACTATTATAGATTATCTGCATTATTAGATAATGAAAAACAGGCTGTTCTAAAAACAGAATTAAATCTCAAATCAAATGAAAATTTTAATAAACAAAATCTTTTAAAAGAAGTTTTTAATAGGAAAAATATAATATACTATGGAAAAATTCAACTTGAAGCTCCTATAAAGATAAAAATCTGCCAATGGAGAACTTGAAATAGCTTTGATAAATGATGAAGAATTGAGTAAACAGATTGAGAAAATTAAGGATCAACAAAAAAGATCTAAAATTGGATGGATCCATATTAGTACTATACAAGTCTTAATCAAATCTACATATATGAAAGGAATTAATTCACCAATAAGCTTAGCAATCTGTGACAAAAGGATTACTGATGACCCAATAGATCAAATAATTGGAATTGTTCATGGAAACTTGGCAAACGTAAATGTTAAATTCAATGCCCATCTTGGATATGCTATACCTTTGTCAACTGAAAATCTTGGAAGATCTATAAGTTTGGCTTATAAATTTCACAGAAAGAATCTAATAGAACAAGATGATGAACCATTTTCAATTACATATGCAATAAATTATGTTTTAACAAATAGCCATCATAGTATAATATTTAAAAACAGAGAAAGAATTTATGTTGATGAATTATTTCAGAAAATTGTAAAGACAGAAATACCAAAATATAAAGCTATTGAAAACCCAGTTCTTTTACTAAAAGAACCATCAGGAAAATTAGTTTCATCGAATTTTCAAATAAGAGAATCCAAAATTAATAGCCCTTTAAGTTTATCTAAGTTAAAGTCTAAAGAAGAAAATTCTGAAATAAAAGAATTAACAAAAAAGGTCGAAAAATTAAATGAAACCCTAAACACTAAGTTATGACAATAAATAAAGAAAAAATATATGTAACCTATCAAGACAAGAAACAAGAGCTCTTTGAAAGAGAAAATCGGTTGAATTATTTACAGTTTTCTGAAATAAATCAAGGAGCATTTAAAGCTCTAAAAATAATCTATGACAAATTAAAAGGAGAAGTTGAAGAGTTAGAAAAAATAATAGAATCTCTAGAAAATAGTGATGAATCGATGATAGAATTTGCAGAAATTCTAAGATAAATAATAAAATTTACAAAGATTGAAAAACCAGAAAACAAAATAAAAAGAAAAAGGGCGAAAAAATTAAAAAGTAAAATAAAGGAGTATAAAAAGAAATTAAATAATCTTCAATTCGAAATTAATGACCTTATAATAAAAAGGATAGAAATAAGAACAAATATAAACAAGTTAGAGCTAAACTTAAAAAATTTATAAATGCCCGAAAAACCATATTATGACTTAAAAGAATTAAAGCTGTTGAAAGAAAAAATGGAAAATGAAGTTGAAAAATTAAAAAGATATTTAGAAACAACAAAAAGTGTAGAAATAAAAGAAGTTTTTGAGGATTTGAAAAATTATATTAAAGAAAAGGACAAACAGATAAAAGATCTTATATACAATAATCCATGCAAAAAAGAATATTATAAATTAAAACAAGATTGAAAAACTATAAAAATCAGAATTAGTAATAGTAGAAATGGTCAATACTTTTGATTATGAAACTGCAAATTATAAAGTACCACCAACTAAATCTATACAAATTATAAAAGCAAAATACGAAGAGTTAATAGAAATTTTGAAAAAGAAATTACATTTTAAAAATTTACGAAGAGTTAATAGAAATTACATTTTAAAAATTAGTATCAGAGCCAAGTTAACGATTAAGGGTAACACTTTCTCTTTAAACAACAAATAACCATAAAAGACAAACATCTTTACAAATGCATCTGTACACTAGATGCCCCCTATATATATATATATATATATATATATATATATATATATATATATATATATAAAGGAAAAGTATATAAACCAACTAATAATCAGTCAAGAATGGAACAACATAATTAATTATAATTAGTTTTATTAATTTATAATTTAATTTATTTTTTAAATTATTGTTGACCACGTTCAAAACATGAGGGAATATAGGCTAGTGATAGGAGAGAATCACGGAATAGATCCTTTGATTATTAATTAGTTGGTTCCATACAATTAATTATATTTTATTAATGCGTAACACATGAAATATAGAAATCATATCTAAAACCATTCAATTTACAATAAAAAGAAACATCCGTGTATCTATCAGTAATAACATTCGGTTAAAGTCACCCGTGCTTCTGATTTACCAGTTGGCTGATTCTTGACTTATATAAAATTGGTTTCCTAATATTGTTGATATATAAATTGCTATGCGTGCTATGTGCATGATTAACTGACCGGCCAAGATTGCAGTGAGAGTAGGGAGATGCATGAGATTGGAGGAGGGAGCCGCAAATGGCGAGGGCCATGGGCATTTTTGGACCCACTTGGCCAAGACGGTGGTGACTTACTAAATTGAATTGGTTTGTTGGTTAACTTACTAGTTTGCTTAAATAAATGTTGGAAATTTGAATTTCGATTTATGCATGCAACAACTAATTGACCAACAACAAATTCTTAAATAGAATTATGAACCATACTAATAAAAAAAAATTATTTAGAGACAGAGTGGTGGGGCACAGAATAATCAAATTAAAAATGTTAGGCTATGTACATCTCATAGTCTCTTGTTGCCGCACAGTTTTTGCCACTACATGAAATCGATTCAAATCAGCAACTTGCTTCCATATGATTAAATATAAATTCAAATTGAATACAAAAGCAATAAATAAGATGGAGTGACCTAGACCAAGTAACCTTAGCTTTCTGGTGGTGAGATGATATGAAGAAAAGAGAGAAGAGACAGTGATGATGACTACGGTTCACGGGGTTGGAAGGCAACAGGTCAGGAATGGCCATTTCCACACTGACCTGCTACCCACCAGAGACAGAGATCAACATGAACTTGCGGGCCTTCAAGGCTTTAATTAATCAATTTCGTTCTTAGGTAATACTGGACTTGTTAGGGTGATTTCTTTCCAGATTTGGATATTTTAGTTTATTCGTAGCTTAATGTGCACTCCTAATACAGCCATAAATGCTAAAGACCTAATCATCAATAAGTGCCTTTGCTTCCCTTTAACAAAATTAAAGTCCATGATGTCAATTGATACAACATCAATCATGACTAAAGGAAATCTTTTTTTTTTTTAATGTTTTGAGGTTCTTGAAATGATGCCTTTGCCTAAAAACGAATTAAGGCAAGTAGTACTAGTAGTAGATTCTAGAAGTGGTGGTGGGTCGCTCTTGAATGAGGGAGTTGGAATATATTTAAGAGCTGTGTTATTTTAGAGATAAAAGTGAATATATAGAGGGAAAAAAAACTAAATACATTAAATGTGTATTATTTCTAGGGATGGTAATACCATCCAAACTCGTGAGTACCCACCTCGTATCTACTCGTTCGGGGCGGGTTTTTAGCGGGGTAAATTTTTGGGAGGAGCGGGGCGGTGTCGGATTTAGGTAATACCCACTCCTACCCGTCCCGCTATATATGTGGTATATATAATTTTAATATATAATATGTATAATATATATAAAATAATTAATAAATAATTAATAATATGTATCATATTTAAATTTTTACTTTAATTTATATTATGTATGTGATAATAGTTATATAAATTTTGAAATTTAATTTTATTTATTAGATTTTAATAATGAGGAATGTTAGGGGGCAACAATTTTGATGTTTTGTAACCATCAATTGACCATCAATAATGTTTTTAATGGTGTGAGATTACATCTAATGGTGGGAGATCATTCACTTTTGTTTTGATGGTTAAGTGCTGGCTAAAAAACACAAAAGTTGCTGGTCCCCTAGACTTTTCCTTTAATAATTATAGGAGTGGGTATTCACAGAGACGGTTAGGATTCAACGTTTTACTACTCACGAATAAAAGCGGAATGGATTCTGTGCGAGTTATTGTACGGCAAGACGGATCGGATAGGACAAAAACCCGCCCCTACCTGTCCCGTTGTCACCCCTAATTATTTCTAAAAAAAACAAAAAGATTTACCCTTTAAAATATATTAAAGAACGATAAAGACCTTATTTTTCTATATTTAACTCAAGCATGTTCAGCAAATCATTGAAGCACATTAATTAGGGCATATTCTCACTGTCTTTTTGTCCGTTGGGGGAGAGGAGTTGGGACTATATCTTGGGATCAAATTGTGTTAAGAGTAATGTTAGGGACTTAGGGGCACAAAAATTTAAAATTATTTTATTTAATTTAATATTTATTTTAAAAATAATTAATAAATATAAAATAAAATAATTTTAGAGTGATTTTATTACCTCTCAAATATTTTCGTAATGTTAAATATTTCATAGTTTCTTATACATTCACTTTTTTTCGAACACAAAGAAAAGAATTATATATGGTTAAAGACTATTGGAGAGTTTTCCATCCCAATCCGTGCCTAGCCGATATGAGACTCTGTATAGTAATACTCAGAGCAAGCAACAAGACTTCCCCCTCCAAAGTATATGGCGGTGCTCTACTATCATACATCATAATATCATTGTTGCTTTTGGTAAAGATGAATGATGTATGCATGGATATTGTGCATTGTGCATATATTAAACACAAGGATAAACTATTAAAAATATATTTAAATTTTGTTATCAATAAAAATGTCTTTAAATAATTTAAAAGCACGATAAAAATATTTAATATTAAATATGTATTTCTCAAAAAATACTTTAGAGATTAAATTTTGATGTAATTTTTTTACAAATAGGATTAAAAAATTGAGATATTTTTATTTTTAAAATTTGGTGATTTTTCGCTAAGTATATATTATTTTGTGATTTTTTAAAAGTATTGTTAGTTGTTGATAAAAAAAAATCACAAATATATATATATATATTTAGTAAAAAACTACAAAATTTTAAAGATAAAAATGTCTCATTTTTCTAATCATGTTTGCAAAAAATCGCATCAAAATCTAATCTCTAAAATATTTTTTAAAAATACATATTTAATATTAGATACTTTTGTCGCGTTTTTAAATTATTTGAGAGTTTTTTTGTCGATAACAAAATCTAAATGTATTTTTATCAACAACAAAATTATTTGAGTGCTTTTTTGTGATTTATCCTAAACATAATTGATAAAACAAATAGAGAACAAAAAAAATTGATAAATATGCCCAAAATAATACCTAACATGCATAAAAAAGTGTCACAAATTCATGAACACCTGTCCTAATTGGCTATTTGTGGCAGCAAGACAACTTTGTCACAACTAAGGGTGGTAATAGAATGAGTAGGGTGGATTTTTGTCCTACTCGATTCCGTCCTATTCTATAATAATTTCATATAAAATTTGTTTTGTTTGTATTTATGAGTGGTAAAAAGTTAAACTCTAATCCGTCTCTGTAGGTATTCGTTCCATCTTTATCTACCTCTATAATTATTAAAATAAACAAATAAAATAAAATGTTAACTAGGTTAGAGGAGACTAAATCACTAAGACATTAGGGTTTAGTCTTGACAGTTTGCCATGAAATGAGTCTTATATGATTAAATTAGTTGGTAAGAAAACCTTAATCCGAAAAAATAAACATTTCTAAAACCTTAACTGTTTTCTCTCATATAATCTACATCAAATCCACCGTTTGCTTTCTCGTTCTTTGAATTACTGTTTAATGCTTTTGAACCCCAAACATCACTCTCTGCTTGCTTGACTAAGTGAATCATTCGACCATTTTTGCTCAATCCATCAATTCTCGTAGAATCGACCCTTACTCACCTGAGATATTACTTAGTACGATTCGATACACTTGCTAGTTAATTTGTGAATTGAAAAATTCTGCACCAAACTTTGAAATCACACACCTCAGTTAGTTGCGCCTAATGCCCCCCCCCCCCCAAAACAACCATTAATTACAACCAACATTGAAAGAAAAACAACGAGCAAAGTGATATATAAAATCTTATTTTCCTCACACACATGCTTCTTTTTGGTCTGTATATATAAGGTTTTTAGTTTTTTCCCTAACAAAGTTTCAGAAATTTCAAAGCATGAAGCGGAGTGATATCTATGTTGTATCAGGTGAAGCTTGATCAGTAAACAAAAGAAGATAAATATTAATCTCTTAACATAAGAAGAATTAATTTATAGTCAATAATAAATTTGTACACGTATACTTTTTACTATGATTTTGTTTATCTGGAAATAGTTCTAGTTGTTGTTGAATATCTTCTGTTAGAACTTGATAGTTGTATAAATTCAAGAAAAAAAATTGTTGATCCTTTCACTACTTTCATTGATAACTTTTTGTCACCATTCTAATGCTGCCAATTTAAGGTGTGAAGAATCTAATATATAATTGAATCGCATCATCGATATGTCAATAGCAGTAATTGCATAAATACAGAAGAAAAAGAAGAATTCTAATGATATTTTTTTGTTTCTTTAATCCTTACAACGGAATGCAACTATACTATCGTTATAATACGCCTACGAATGCAAATTCAAAGCCAATATGCTACATATACACTAAAATCAGTCATAAATATAAAATATATGTTAAAATATAAATATATATTAAAAATAAATTAAATCATACGTATATTTATACATAAATATATTAGTGTCCGATTTTGACATGAATGGTATTTTTGTTTCTAAAAACTGGAAAGAGAAGAGAGACATAAAAAAATGAATAGGGAATATTTTTGTTTGCGTATTCAGATGGAGTAGGGACAAATCAGAGGCCCATTTATAAGTGTCAATATTGGCCCAAGTCAGCTACTTATAATTCACGCATTTAGCCCAAGTCTGCTACTTAAAAACGAATTCTAAGCCCACTTCTAAGGTTAACCCAAGTCGGTTGGTTTCATTTACAATTGACGGCTTGACGCTACTTACAATTTTATTTTATTTTTTTTTAAATCCACAAGTTTAAATAAATAAATAATCAATATTTATTACTTATCTGTTCTCTTGGTTGTTAATTTAGTTTTTCCTACAGTGTTTGGTATTCTTATTTTTATATAAATTTATTATTACTTTCTCATTTACTAATTATGTTTAATTTATAAAATATTGAAACTTATTCGACTACTTTTTATCAATTAAAAATTGTTGAGAGTCTTGTCTTTAATTATTTATCTCATTATAAAAAATATTTTTAGAATCATAAGTTTTTTTAAACAACAGTAGATTTTAGTCACCAAAAAACAACAGTAGATTTTATTTATTTAAACTTTGGTCAGTAACCGTGGGTTTTTTTTATTTATTATTTGGTGATATAGGTTTTTGTGCGTTGTAAACTTATTTTTAGCGTGACTTTGCTAAGCAGCGTGAATTGTAAGCAGTGTCAATTATAGGTTGAATCAACAGACTTAGCTTAGTTTGGTAAAGCTTTTACCTTTTAAAAGTAGTTTTTAAAAATTACTTTTTAAAAGATAGCTTTTTAAAAATTGTAAGATTTATATTTGGTAAATCAAATCAAAAATAGCTTTTAATAAACATAAGCAACATCAATTGTGTTTGGTAAAATAGCTTTTAAAATTTAAAAATACTATAATAGACATAAATGCAAGCATTAAATTTGAAAATTAGTTAACATATGAGGTTATATTAGACTTTTAAATTTTGAAAAGCACAAGCCAACTTTGAAAAGCTCTATCCTAGGTGCTTTCAAAAGTATCTCGATCTTTTAGAAGCTGCAAGCACAAACACATGATCTTTTTGATTTACCAAACACAAAATAAGGAGTTTGAACTTTTAAAAAGCACAAGTATTTCTTCAAAAAGCTTTACCAAAAAGCCTTAGCCTTACCTTAGAATTCCGCAACTTAATGTTTTGATTAATAATATTTATTAGCACAAATAGCACAACGAGCGTTTGTAGTCCAACGGTTAGGATAATTGCCTTCCAAGCAATAGACCCGGGTTCGACTCCCGGCAAACGCATTTTGTTTTTCTGTTTTTTATTTTATGGTAGAAGCTAGAAGCTTAGAACTCTAGAAGGTGTAGAATATGTTGAAGAAATTGACACGTTTGTTGGATTTGTGGCTTATATTTCATCCTTGATCCTTGCATGCAAATATCGAAGCACTGTTGCCTACACTAAAACTGAACTATACACTTCTTTGGAAAATGGAATGGTGCTCCATCACTCTCTCCTCCCCTTCTTCCACTTCTCTTCTCAATTTCCAGGTACCAAGCATTTCGTTTTTCTCTTCCTTTTATTTGTTGCTCTTATCTAAATTCTTGCTGCAGGGCCCTGAATTGCGTACTGGAAAGCTTTGCAACAAGTCCTTACACCATTTTGGGGCATCATCTGCACTGCCCAATCACCTCCTTCGGATTCGTGAGCGAAGATTATCTTCCAGACCATATAGAGCAACCATATCAGCTGAAGCTGGAAGACAAGGTTGGGATTTTGGAAGATTTATAAAAACACTATACTTCTTTAATGGACCCCCATCTCCTGCTAAGGTGACATTTTATTCAATTTCAGACTAGTATGATCAGTGAATGATAGAGAGAAGAAGAATAATAGAACAAATTAGAAAGCTTGGTATGGATCAAACTAATGGGTGTTTTGTCATTTTCTGAATTGTGAAGTTCTTTGACTTTCTAGTTGAGAAACTGTCCGGTCCATCCCCAAGTGAATCAGTTAACTCAATGGGAACTTCTGATATTGTTCTGGTCGCTGGAGCTACTGGTGGTGTTGGTCGAAGAGTGGTTGACATATTGAGGAAGAAGGGAATTCCAGTTCGAATATTGGTAATGTTCTGGCCTTACCTTGCTTACAAGATTTTATTACAGATACAAAAAAATGAAAGAAACATAAGTTTATAAATCTGATACATGCTAAATAAAGTAGTTGATACGTGTTTCAAATGTTTGTGAAAAAATAAGTTTATAAATCTGATACGTGTTAAATAAAGTAGTTGACAAGTGTTTCAAATGTTCGTGAAATGAAGAGTTTAAATATTATTTAGAAGTTATTAGTTTATATTTTTAGAATGTTCAATTTAATTTGATGTATTTTGATTTTGTTTATTTAGTTACTAGATTAGTCTGTGTTTGTGGGTTTAGGATTTTCCTTGTTTTAACCTAATAAGAGGTTATAAATACCTCATAAACTATTGTAATCGTAGTATTCAGTAATTAAAGGTTTGAAACTATGACGTGGACAAGTGAGGTTGAGGGAGTCCTCTCTTGTTGCATCGAGGAATTGGGTAGAAGGTTGAGGAGTCCGTCTCTTCGATTCAATTCCCAAACTATGGCATGGACAAGTTAGTTGAAGAGTCTCTCTCTTGTTGTGTCAAGAAATTGGATAGAAAGTAGAGTGATTCTATTTATATTCAATTTAAATCTATCTCTTTTATTTCTATTTCAATTTTAATGTATCTTTTTTATTCAACTTCAATTCATGTCTTGTTTATCCTTTTTTTTTTCTTATCAGTAGTGATTACTAAATATTACTTTCTATATCAATATTTATCAGGTCAGAAACGAAGAGAAAGCACGAAGGATGTTAGGCTCAGATATTGACTTGGTGAGTTACTTTGATTGTATATGCTGCAGTGCTATGCAAATAGTCAAATAAATATGTCCAAATTTACAACAATTCGTGTTAGGGTCTTACTCTTCCAAGATTTCATAGTTGGGATATTTACCATTTTGTTGACAAACCGATGTTGTTGGACATATATAATGAATACGGTAAAGATGGATGATTTATGTTGGTTTGGGAGGTTACGAAGTTTCAAGAATTGTGGGTGAAAGATAACAATGCACAATAATGTAGAATTTTTATGTTATGCATGTTTTGTTTTGAAAGGTCATATAGTATTCTACATGGAAAATCAATGCTGTCATTACTCCTTAGTTTTTACTTATTCTGTTGCCATCTAAGGTTGTTGGAGACATTACAAAAGATAGCACTTTGAAACCTGAATACTTTAAAGGAGTGAAGAAAGTGATCAATGCTGCCTCTGTCATTGTTGGCCCTAAGGAAGGAGACACTCCAGACAGAGCAAAATATAGCCAAGTAAGTCCACAAGCAAAATACTTACTCATTATTTGATGAATGCATCATAATTATCTCTTTTTAATATAACTAAATTGTGTCTGTTGCAGGGAATTAAATTCTTTGAGCCAGAGGTAGATATTAGTAAAACTCTTGTGTACTAAATTTGGAAGTTCATTAGGTCTGCTAGCTCATTGGTTATTGAAAGCAGATAAAAGGTGATTCACCAGAAATGGTGGAGTACATTGGGATGAGAAATTTGATCAAGTCTGCGAAGAACAATCTTGGACTTCGAAGGGGAAAACTCTTATTCGGATTTGAAGGTAGATTCCTTATTGAACAATAATAAATATTGGTTCAATTTCATCATTTAGCTTGCAAGCTGATTGCTGCAGCCTCCAGAATATGCAGAAGACTGTCTCTATTGCATGGCTTCTCTTCAGCTTACCACATGCTCCAAGACATATAATGACTTTTAGTTTGTATTGAAAGAACAAGTATAGTTTTGGTTGGGTGCATGTCAATCAAATTTATTTTTTATTTGCCTCTCAGGTGATAATTATAGGCAGCTTTCTTGGGGTGCTTTGGATGATGTTGTAATGGGTGGAGTTAGTGAAAGTACTTTTCAAATTGACCCAACTGGTGGTGAAAGTGGTGGACCAACTGGTATTTTTAAAGGTATGTGTCAATTTTTGCATGTGACTGCACATTCTGTGTACTAGGATAACTTGTCTTCTGTGTATTAGTACTCAAAATAACACAATTGTGTGTCTAGTCCAGGTGTTGTTTCGACAGCAAACAATGGTGGCTTTACAAGTATCAGAACAAAGGTAAACTGCAATATATTTATATTCGCCTTTCAATCAAGCTTGCTATTGGCAGTGTTTGCTACTTGATTGACCTAAACCAGCATATGGGTATAATAGATGATGTTTTGTGGACTTTTTTTTGTAGCTACGATATATTTTTTATTTCACTTTAACTAATTAATATCTAGTTGAGTTCCTAATATGAAAGGGAGAGAGCTGATGTAATTGGTTTTCAGAATTTCTCAGAACCAGAAGATCTCTCTGCATATGATGGTTTGGAATTCCGTCTAAAAGGTGATGGCCGTAGATATAAACTCATTGTTCGCACAAGCCGTGATTGGGACACTGTTGGTTACACTGCAGGCTTTGACACTGTGAAAGGCGAATGGCAAACGGTAGTTAACGTTAATATCTAATGTAATAATTTCAGCCTATATTTTATCTAACAACTCTCAAGTGTTTTGTTGCTTTATATTCTATAGATTCAATTGCCATTTTCTACCCTGAGGCCTGTATTCCGAGCAAGGACTGTGTCTGATGCCCCACCATTTGATCCAACCAATGTTATATCACTACAGGCATGGCTCTTCTGTTAGTATTTCTTTACATCTTTTGGCTTAGCAGTGTCCTGCTCCGGTTGATAACTATGAAGCTAAATTCTCTGCAGCTAATGTTCAGCAAGTTTGAATATGATGGTAAATTAAATGGAACTTTTGTAGAAGGTTCATTTGAGCTCCCGGTATCCAGCATTCGCGCATATATAAAAGAACCAATAAAGCCAAGGTACAGCCTTATGTTTGTTAGTTGTCTTTCCCCCCATTTCCCCCTGACATGCATGAGTTTTTACTGTACAATTTTGTGCCAATGTCAGGTTTGTGCATGTGAGCTCGGCAGGAGTTACCAGACCGGAAAGACCTGGAATTGATCTAAGTAAACAGCCTCCTGCTGTTCGATTAAACAAGGAATTGGGTAACATCCTCACTTTTAAACTAAAGGTACCAAATTCAGTGGTGGCTCCTTATCTGCCATATATATGTTACTAAATCTACCATGTCGACATGCATGAATGTCCTTGGCTAAAAGTGGTTAATTGCAATAACAGGGAGAGGATTTAATTCGAGAAAGTGGCATTCCCTATGCAATTGTTAGGCCTTGTGCATTAACTGAGGAGCCTGCTGGAGCAGATCTTATCTTTGATCAAGGAGATAATATTACGGTAATGCGAAAACAATCTGATTGTACTTCTGTGTATCTCCCATATACTTTGGCTAATCTAATGCCAAAAATAATAGGGAAAAATATCAAGGGAAGAGGTTGCTCTTATTTGTGTAGCTGCACTTGAAAGCCCTTATGCTCTTGACAAAACCTTTGAGGTCAGTCTTTCCATTCATTCCCTCATTTTTCATCATGTATAAATAAAATATTATTTGAATGTGAATTTCTTGAATGAGGAATCTCCTCTCTAGAGAGGCAGCATGGCCTTAGGCTGAATAGTTAATATTAGACTTTTATTAAGGTATTGAAGAAATATCAAAATTACACATTATTGCGTTTTTCATATGGCCAAAATGCATGCAACATGATCTTACATATTTGTTGCAGGTGAAAAGTGTTGTTCCATTTAGCGATCCATTTACCGTGGATCCAGCCAACCCACCTCCAGAAAAGGACTATGAAAAATATTTTAAAGATTTGAAAGAAGGCATCACTGGGAAGGAAGCCCTCCAACAAGAAAATCCTATTCCTGTTTAATGTGCCTGCAAGCACTTGCAGCTTTGTATATTTTTTAAGTCAGTCTTTTTGTAGTTGCACCTAATAGTCTTCTTAATCAAAGAAATAAAATGTAGTTGAAGTGTTGAACAAAGCTGCTCTTCACATCAATTTTGGTACCTTTTGAGAATGTAGGTGGTAGTGAATTATTTACTTCAGTACTATTTTGTTCCTCTAATCCTTTCGCTATGCTCCTCTATTTTAAATAAAATAATTTAAAATTATAAATAAATAAGAGAAAGTTATCATTAGCAAATCTCACTTTTTACATTTTTCTTAGTTCCCAATTAATGTCCTCACTTGTCTGTCTATTAAACATTGTACCTGGAAGGTTGGTAACTACTAACTAATGCTCCACTGAAGATTCCACGTTGTTTCATCAGAAAATAATCATGTTTGGCTGTTCCAGATCGAATAATACCTGGTATGTGAAGTTTCGAGGCATTACTATGTGGGGTCTCAGATCTGTGCTCAAGTTTTGATTCTGAATTTTTGAGAAGACCATGAATGAATAATATATGAATTGGTTTTAGACATCTTAGAACCTTTTTCAACGATGAATAAAAGGGACTTTTAACAATTATGCATTAAAAAAATATCGATTTTGAGGAAATTTAACAATTTAACAGTCTCTGAGAGTGCTTTGTATTTTGAAATACGAGATTGGACAGAGTGGCATGGGGCCATTGTGTCAGCACAATAAAGATAACGTTTGGATGTTCTTCTATTACTATATATCTTTTCTTTCTTTCACAGGTATTACCATATCTATATCAAAACATGTGGCTGCTACCATCTTAATCATCATTAATGAAACCCATATACTTTAGAACATGGTAGTGTGGCAAATTAGTATCCCTACAAATTAATATGGGTACCAGATATACTGTTCCTATATATGCGCTTGTAGAAAAATTAACATACAACAAATTGATAGGTACCATACCATAGGAATCTCCTCTAAAAAAAACTAGTAAGAAATTGATATTCTATATATGCTGCTAACATATACATCAATTTTGACATATTTGTATATTTCTGGTTACAAGTGAAGTAGTAGAGCTTGGAAACCTTCCTGCTTTCTCTTCATTGATCACTTTGAGTTAGGAACAACATAACACCTGCAAAAGGAATAAGAACCTTTCACTTTCTGAGTATAAATTCAGAAAGAAGAGACAAAGATGGTGGTAGCTAGATATCTAATATCATCTTACAGTGAAACAATAAAGTCTGGGTTTTCTGCTATGCCTTGTTGCATCTTTTCTTCTGAGTCTTTCAAGCATTTGTTCATCTGTTAAGATCCTCCCTGGGGAACTGAGGAACACTGAGGGGCGAATCGGAGGAGACCACAAGCCGCTTTTCTCGTAATCAAAGTCGAACTGTGATCCATCGTAGAACTTCTCAAGCAACCTATCTGAAACAGACTTTGGAACAAGCTGAACATGAACCTTTCTTGGAGAGGCCTCATGTGAAACACTGGTTTTAGCAACCATTTCTGAATGGCAAAAGAAGAAGTGAAGAGTGATAGATAATATGCCAAAGTGGTAGTGCATGTGAGATATAGAGGTTGAAAAAGGAGACAAATTTTGAAGAGGGACTAATGATTCAGAAGGTGGGAACAGTGACAAGGACTTGTATGGCTGTATGCAATCAGTAATATGAGATGTTTTCAGATCCCTTTGGTGTATGTTTGAATGGCATTGGCATGTGTTCAGATGCTGTAATGTGTGAGTTGTGAGCCCTTTGCAATTAAGAAGACTTTGTTTGGTGGAAATGGAGGAACATAACTCCATTATTTCATGGCCCTACTTCATGAATTATCCTCAAGTTTTTCCATTTTTGTTGTTTCTCAGCACTGAACCATATGTGTGGCTAATCATTTCTGGTACCCACCTATATATCTTCGCCATATTGTGAAGGGATACCTTTCAAACAGGAATCTTGTGGAGATACTCCCTCAATTTTTTTAGTATTAGTTATTAATGCGATAAACAAAATAAATGAATCCTGTATTATCACATTATTAAAAATAATAATTAATTTTTAAGCATATTGCTTAAAATGTTATCTAAATGTATAAATTTGATCATTTTTGTTTGTTGTCTTAGCATCAATATATATATGAAGGTGAAAACTCAGGTGAAGTCATTTTCACGTGAAGTTGATATCTGAGAGCCATTAGATGAAAATTTAATCAAATTAGTCAAATCATTTAAAGGCTCTCAAGTATCAATTTCACGTGAATTCGACTGCACTTGAATTTCTTCCGTATATGAAACTTGTACCGTGGAATTCATCAGTAGTAATTAAATAGAATTGGACATGGGGGCAGAGCAGGGTTAGCCAGTGGTCCAGCAAGACCAACTTGTCAACCATTTGATTATTCTGTGCATTTTTTTCAGATGTAAAATGGTTGGCATGTACGGAGAAATTAGGTTGCATATTTAAAAATTGTTTTTGCATGCATATATGTGTGTATGTTGGGTGGCTAACTCCGGCCTTTATTCATTGTGTCTAGTTAGAATGTCAGAATGTGATGTTAGGAGGTACAATGATGAAGTGAACATATGAGATACGTGCATCCCAAAAACCCTCGAGGGAATAAATCTTACCATCATTTCATTGCCACTAAATAATAACACGATCCAGTGCCAACAATGATGGCTAAGTATCAATGATTCCTCTGGGAATATTTCTGTTTTTAGCAAGATGGGTTTGTGAATTCCCTCCGTTTCTCCCCAAAAATTTCAATTGAAATTGTGGTAGGCTCTGAAACAAAGAAAGAAAGATCTGCCGAGGTTGCAAATTGTAAAGCTTCGCAGTGTTCACAGTTGGATGAACGAATCCATAACCTTTGTTTTTGGTAAAATGAATGGGCCAGAGCCCAAAAGTCAAAAAAGAGAATGGGGGAAGGAACCAGAATATTGGAGAATTGGGCTGCACTAAAAGCCTTCTTTTTGTTACTTCTGAACTTGCTACTTGGCTCACTGGATAAAAGCAAAAAAAAAAACAGATAAATCAAACATGTTATCGTGACCCAAAAAAAAATGTTATAAATTAATTATAAATGTAGACGTCCTACCATTCATAACGGAATATTATTCATAATAAATTGTTATTTCGAAAAAATATCTATTATAACTGACGTTCTATTATGAGTGATAGGACATCCACACTCGTTATTGTTTTATAACACAACTTATATTTTGGATTGATTTTTATATTTTTTTTATAGAAAAATATTTATTTATAAAAATAACCAAACAATACTTAAAAGTAGAAAAAGAAAAACTAGATCTAATTCTAAATAAGAAGATAGATATTTTCTATATTAAACTATGTGTGCTTACAATGAATGCAAATTTCAATTACAAAAAAGCTCAACAAAAATAAATTTAAACCTTTTTAATTTCTACATTTACACATAATGTAGTGTAATATTATGAGATATATTTTTTAATTAAATATAAATATTTTTTTATCTGAACATATTTTTATGTAAGAAAAGTTTTTTTTATTGAATATTTCTCATAAATCTAAAGACATCTTCATTATCATCACCACCATCAACAATAACAATAATAAAGTTTTATTTCACTAAGTGGAGTAGGTTACATAGTCAAATAATGTCATTGAATCCTATTATATATGATATCTACAATGAGATTATTTACACTTAAATCTACTTTAACCACTTCGTATATGATTTTTTTGGGAGGAAAATTTTTTTCTAACTTTCACCACCTATTTATCTTCAATATGATCCACTCTCTTAAATGGATGGACTATCTATCTTTTTTTCACATGTTCAAATCATCTTAGATGAAATTCTATCATTTTTTTCAACAAAAAAAATGCTTTCAAACCTTCTCTTTTATATTTTTATTTCTTGTTTTGTTCATACATGTTTGATCGTTTACTCATCTTAGTATTTTTATCTCTAATATACTTAACTTATATTCATGCTCACTTTTGTTATCTAACACTCTATTTCATATAATGTAATTGTATAATAACTAAAAAGGTTAGTACTATGTTAAACTAAAATCTAAGCAAAAACTACCACAAAAAAATATACTATAAGAAGGTCATTAAAATCTGAATCTATAAAAAACCAAAAATATAACCACAAAACAGAAAAACTAATTAAGGAGAGGTAGAAATTAAAGAAAGAAAATAAGATGAGAAGTGAGAAGAAATGAATGGAGAAGAAAAAGAGGAAGGAAGGCAACAAAAGATGGAAGGAAGAAAATAGAAAAAAGAAAATAAAGGAGTAGGTGGAGGAAAAAAAAAGGGGTACTTGAAATAAAGGGAAGGAGATGAAGGTGGAAAGAAGAGAAGAAGGAAAAATGGGAGGAGAAGAAAAAATGTGAAAGATATACTATTATCAGGGTGATATGGCGATGATAGCGTTTTAAAATATTTACTTTTCCACAAGAGATAGAGAGAGAGACCAAATGATTGATTTTGATTGTGCATAGAAGCTACATAGACTAATGATTAATATTTAGGATGTATGTAGTTCAAGTATTATTTTGTTATAAAAATTTCATTCCCATATGAAAATCAAAGATACCCAAGAAGAAGGTGGAAATTGAAATGATGGTATTCTGATTCTCTAAAATCAAACTTGTTTAGGAATAGCTTTTCAAACTTTGAACCAATATGGGAATATGATATTCCCATTTTAAAATTTCTAAAAATTATTTATAATTCTTCCAACCACACACACCCTTAGGATCTTTTACCAAAATAAATAAAAAATGAACTCATAAATCGATTTTCTTGATCCAACATTATTTACATTTGTTCTGTTTTATTTAGAGTAAATCACAAAGAGTCCCAATTGTTTACCTATATATACAAATTTTGCATTGAATATGAGCAACTTAATATTTTTAAAATCATTCATAAATTACACCAATACCGAATAATTAGAGTTGTACATTAATCGGATAAGATATTATATTCACATTTTTTTAGGTATTGGATATCGGATATTTCTATGTATAAAAAATGTTTAAAAAAGCTCTTATTTTTATAAAAAAATGTCAATAAAACTCATTTTTTTACTTTTTTAAATCTAGTTAGTTATATTTAACTGATGGATTTGTATTCTTGTTTTTGATATTTGTATTAATTCTAATATTTTATTTTCTTGTCTTGCCTTAGTACAACAGGTTGTGTTTTTGAATGTTGTTGGTGGATAGACACTTGCAGAGACTGTTGGGGATCTTGCAATAGCAGCTGCAATGTGTAATAGGTTTATTTTCTACAACATTTTGAAATGACATTAAACTCGTTGGACTAACAAATTTTATGAAAAATGAGGTTCAAAGATGCTATTATGAACCATATCGTGCTCCTTGTTTGGATAAATAATTCTTACAACTCATGTTGAATAAGTGAATTGGACTATTTTAACTGTTCTTTCTTTCTCACTCACTAATCATTATCTATCTCCAACTTTTTTTTTCCTTTTTTCCTCTTCAGTTTCATGGAATTCTCTATTCTAAAAGGTGTTGCATTTATAGGCAAAGTTGGCCTCGGTGGAAAACTACGCATGGTGAGCAAGTTTTTTTCATTAAAATTTTGCCACTTAAATATTTGAAAGCCTAACTTAGAGTCTTCAATAGCAGTGTTGTGCTGGCCATTCTACTGAAAAGTTTAATGATATACTAATGTTGCATCCTATTTCCAGTTATTAAAGCTTTCTTTTTAATATTTTCTCACCAGTTCTTGTTGGATCTCCTATATGATTTTCTGTTGGCATCTTTTAAAATTGATACAAAAATGATATTATTTGCCCATGTTTTGGATTTGATAATTTGATCGGTATGCTTTTGACAAACAATACATGATCTATAGTTAAATAATTTTTACTACTTCATCCCTAAACTATTCACTAGAGCTTGATTGAATTTAACTAGAACCATGCATCCTACAGTAAAATTGAGGACATCATATCTATTTGTTCCATCAGATCTTTAGCTTTCATAATTTTTATTTCCTTTAAAGATGTTTGAAACAATACCTTTTTTTGAAGCTTCCAAGAACTGTAGATTGCTTTTATATATTAAGTCAAATTTTAACAAATTGGTTGTCTGATTTATTTATTTATATATCAGGTTAGCTTGGTAATCTATCGGTCTAATTATTTAATGATGCAGGTCCCAAGAATAGAAAAAAGGGTAAACACAGTGGTAAAGCTAGGCTACAGAACTTGTGTTGTACCAAAGCAAGCTGAAAAGGTTTTAGAAACGGAAGGTCTAGGAAATATGACAGTTATAGGTTGCTACAATCTGAAAAAGCTTTTCGATGCTATATTCATCACAAAATGAAAGGTTGCTAGTGTTCTTAATAATTTATAAATTTTTATCCATTATTATCACTTGGTGTTATAGCAATATAGCCATCATACTTTGCCCTTTGTTCGACATGTTTAATCACAGTCTTTTGTGGATGTGTTTAAATTATAACTATTATGTAGATAAGTACTTAAGTGGTTAAAAAAAAAAGAAGCAATGAGAAAAATAACCACGAATAAGTTTTTTTTTAAACTCATGTATGAAATTACGGTGGTTCAAAACCGTCGCATTTTTTTTAAAAGACTCACATAATTTTGCAGCAGTTTCAAAACCGTCGCAGATTTTTTTAAATCCACTTACTAAAATAGCGCAAAATCAATTATCTGATTTTACTGTGGTTGTGCCAGCGGTTCGTTAGAACTACCGCAAAACCAAATCTTCACTCCCTAAACCATAACGACGTTCTTGAAACTGCCAGTATATCATTTTACGGCAGTTTAAAACCGCCGCAAATCCATAAAAAAAACCGCCGCTATTTATTGTGTCTCTTGTAGTGGATGGAGAAGATGAAGACGCAGTCTGACTTTGAGGAGACGACGAACAAATCCGCCGATGGAGAACACGGCGATACGACGATGGAGGAGAGGCCAAGAGGAAGTAGCATAGTATGAGGAGACAATGGAAGAGACACGATGATGAGCAAGACGCTGGTGACGGAGGTAAACAATGGTGTCACGGTTATGGATGAGGTCAGAAGAGCGCGTGAGAAAAGAAGAGAGGGTCGAGGGGTAGGGGTGTATAGGGTTGAGTGTGTGTGTGAGAGATGAGAGTAGCATCGTTTTAGTATAAGGATTACTTGGTTGGAAATTGCATTTTTCAACTTTAGTATTTATATTATTCAATTATTTATTTATTAAATGTGAGGATCCGCTGATTTGCGAATTGGATACATGGATATAAATGTAATAGCTGGTATCCGATTCTATCATAATGCGGATCAAATAATATTCGTAAAATATGAATCGGATGCGGATAAATACCACAAATTTGTGAATATTATCCAACCCATGTGTAGCCCTACAAGCAATTTAAATATTAGGGAAAAGGGTAGATAGGTCCCGACCTTTTAAGTTTTTGACAAATACATCCCTGATAAAATCTAAATACAAAAAAACCTTTGACTTTAACAAATGGAGGACAATTTAATTCTTCCATCCATTTGCCTCTCATACACCAAATGGAACTAGCTGACGTGGTTGAAACGGTATCCAAGTGTCCGTTACGGTGCCACGCTAGAAGGGGGATAAAATTTGAAAGACAAATAGGTCCCTACAGATGAAAACGATGTCATTTGAGGACAGTAGCCTGAGACAAGCTTCACGGACATCCATTGAATCCTTAACATCAGGTTCAAGCGACGATCCTTCACTATCTACACACACCCCACATCAACCACATACATGCATACATACATACAACATGAACAACGAGAGAAGAGAAATAAGAGGGTAGCATTACATGACAACAATATGATTGGGAACAAGTTGACCTTTCTCTATATACTGTTTAACAAGCTTTCCATTATCACTGCCAGTGGCGATCTCAGCCCTAAGCAAATCGCCCAGCAGCAACGTGCACTAAACTATACTTCACAAATCACATACGGGTAATGAGTAAGTGAAGCGTTGAAGGAAGAAAGGGATTAATAATAATCATAATAATCATAATAAATAGGGAGAGGGAGCGAACCAACCTTGTGTTTGATAAGCTCGCATTGAGTGCCTTTTCCGGAAGTAGGAGCACCCGAAATCATAACTTAAAGAGGTTCGTAATCACGTTAAGGCTGTGTATTGATTCCAAGCGTGGCCACAATCTGAAAATCAAAGTCAACTACAGGATTAGCTGATGGAAAGGAAGATAGAAATTGAAATAGTGAGAATAGAATGATACCACGGAATTTGAATTGGAATTGGAGAAGTGAAAGGGGAAGAGGAAGAGGCAAAGACGGCAGCGCCGCAACGGAGAGTGAAGGCACAAGAAGAAGGATGATGACGAAGAGTTGAATTAGAAGAAGGCCAATAGCTAAGAAGTCAAGTAAGTGTTTTGGAATTAGTGAAGCTGACGGTGATGGATGGAGTGGCTAGGGACGTCATTGCCACCATGTTGACGCTTATGGCTTCAATTCCAATTATCCCTATTTGCAAAACGACGTCGTTTTTATCAGCAAGGACTTATTTGTCTTTTGAATTTTATCTCCCTTTTAACATAACACCGTAGTCCGTAACAGACACTTAGACACCATTTTAATCACATCAGTAAGTTTTATTTGGTGTATGAAAGACAAATGGACGGAAGAATTAAATTATCTTCTGTTTGTTAAAGTCAAAAATCTTTTTGTATTTAAATTTGGTTAGGGATGTATTTATTAAAAACTTAAAAGGTTAAGAATCTATATGTCATTTTTCCTAAATATTAAACCAATACGACAACCAGTACGGTTATATAAATAAGTATTAAAACTTCATTCATAAATCACAAGTCGTAGAGTTCTATAATTTGTTGCAATTTATGGTTTATAAACCAAAAAAAAAAAAAAACAAGCCGTTGAGTTGCATTCAAACATTCATTCATGGATTTTTTTTTATATAATCTTTTTATAGTGTAAAAATAATTTTAATTTTTTAATCAATTATTTTTAAAAAAATAAAAGATTTATAAAATAGATATACAGAGGCGTAATGGAAATGTTACCTGTTGTATGTATTCCGTGGGTAAAGCTGTGATGATCTAGTACTCTTGTAGTAGAAAATATATGACCTTCAAAAAATTTGATTACCATTTGAAGGTAAGATATGTATTGACTTATTGTAAAACTATATGATATATATGGTGCTGGGAATTGAAGGAAAATGAGAGAAAAGATGGGGGACCACACAAAAAATAATAGAAGATGGCTGGTGATAGACGGCCAAGTTATGCTAATTACAACCACGTTCAGACATACAAGATACAACACATACACATACACATACCCTCCCTAATTAATCTTTTTTTAATCTTATTTATTCCCCTTTTCATTCCCACTTGTTCCCATTTCTCTCCTTTTCTATTTTCTTTTTTTTTTTTCCTATCCTCAACAAACCGAAATTATAAAGAAAAAGAAAATAATTGAAAATGTAGAGTATCTTCCGATCCAAGCTGTAGCACCACCAGTTCCGTAATCAACTTGGGGTCCCACACCAGCGCCGCCGTTGCTCCGCCGTCTCCAAGAGCCCCCGCCGGAACACAAGGGAGCACTCGGGCAGCTCTCCGAGGTCCGCAAAGAGCGACTCGTCGTCGTCCCCCATGGGCAGCACCACCGAGGCCGCCACATCCGCATCGTCGTAGCCAGAGAATATGGGGCTGTCCAGTACGGCGGGCGAAGACGTGGTGGGAGCCCCCGAGATATCACGGAACCAGCCAAGGTCATGAATGATGGAGTCGTGGCCCTCAAGATCCGGTTCGACCGGGTCCACAAGTAGGTCCTCGGCGGAGGGCTGGGGCTTCTTAGTAGACGATCTATTGTGGTTCCGTGAAGAAGGCCATGGATGGTTGTGTTCGCATGAATATGTAACTACCAGCATGGTGGGGTCCACTCGGCTTCTCTCTACTTGCTTTCTCGCCGGACACCCCTTTGAGCTGCTACATCTGTAGTATCCTCTCGGGTAAGGGGAACCTTTTATGGGTTTCTGGCCGTACTTCCTCCATGCCCATGAATCTGAGGGTGGTGGAGTGTTGTTTTCCCCTTTTAGCCTCGGTCCTTCTCCCTCCTTTATTCTTATATGCACCACCCTTTTTTCTACGCCTCGCCTGCTTTAATTAACCACCCATCATTACTTACACATATAATTCATTTACTTAATTAATAGTTCATTATTCTTTAAATAAACTAACCTTCTCTTACTTGAAGATGATGGAGAAGAAGTAACCAAGGCATCAATGTTGAAGAGGGTGGAATTTGAAGGAGGGGAGTCCGCACCATCATTGTCTTCTTGTTCCTTCATATACAGATTTCTGCTACTCCTACTACTCCTGTTCCTCAACTTACTATCCATTGATTTGACTATTGATCCCACAAGAAACCGTAGTTGATGCTGATGCTGATGCTGAATTATATTGTGGCTGTGGCTAAGCGCCTAAGCTACAGCATTGAAATCAAAATTAGGGTTATTATAGCTAAGCTAATAGATTGTATATATTCCAATAGTGACGATGAAAATTGAAGAGAGGTGAGAGAAGAATTAAAAATGGGGATTCATGTTGACAGATTGGCCAACCTATCTCTATGGCCCTTTCTTTATTAGACGACGTGCGATCAAATACTTCATCAGATCGTAACTCATACTCATTTATATCAATAAATAAAAAAGATATCCAATTATATATGTCATATGAAAGCAACCCTAGCTTTCATTAATGTACTCCTTATTTTATATGAGATTTTTCCAATAAGGATAAGCCCTTTCTTTATTTTTTGAGGGGCCTAAAGTCTTCCCCCTCTTTTGTCATATGTGCAAGTACCCTTTCAACCAAAATTTAGTATAGTTTTTTGCTTACATATGCATCTCGCCTGCTCTCAATAAATTAACTGCTGGCTTCTTATGGATGGAATATAATGCCGCATCTAGAAGAATAATACATACACATGTATAGGATTATTAACCATTCTAATTTAGTCCCTAGCTATGATTTTAAACTTGGTTTTTTTTTTCGACATTTACAGCCTCAGTTAGGCTATAATGTAAAGAAGGTACTTAGCATATAAATTAAGAAAAAGGGTGCAAACTTTTCACCAAACTTTAAAAAGGGGGGCGGAGGGGCCTCACGATGATAATAAACTTGCTTTCTTTCCAATAAAAATATAGACATGTTGATGTTTGCATGTGGGGTTTCCTTAACCTAAACCAACGAGAATTTTATCCATATAGAAGGGATAATAATATTTATTAAATCGGATGGCTATTGTGGAATTAGAAAAAGTCTCTTTTATTAAAATATAGCTAGCATTTAATTATTAAAAAAATGTGTAATTTTATATTATTAAATATAATTTTACATTATTAAAAATATTAATAATAACTAATTAATAATTACAAATCACAAAATATACTTATTCCCTAATACTATTATTATGAATTATGTGTGTCATTACGAATTATCATCAACACCATCATCATCATATTATTTGCTATCAACATTAAATATTTAAGGGTTTTGTTCACTAATATCTAAATAACTACCATCTGTTCAAAATGTTCAAAATGTAACACGAATAAATTATTAGAAACTTAAATATTTTAAAATTTTAAATATTAAATATATTTAAACACTGTATATTTTACTAATAATAAATGAAGTTAAACCCTAAAGTAGTCTGATGATTTCAGTGGCTAAGAGAAGGGGGGTTGAATCTTAGCCCCCTTTTTGCTTGATAACACTTGCTGACTTGTCAGACTAATTCTGGAAACTTTTACTCTTTTTATCTCTTCACTACACACAAGACTTTTTGTTTTGTCTCGTCCCTAGCCACGAGACTTTTCTTTTTGTCTCGTCACTTGGCACGAGAAACTTCTGGTTTTTGCTCCTGTATAGTTGAAAATAGAAATGGAGTAGAAAGAAGAAGAAGATTGCACCCAGATATATCCTGGTTCGGCTGCTAAGTGCAGTGCAGCCTACATCCAGTCTCCATCACAAATATGATGGAATTTCACTATAATCAATCTGATTACAACTTGTAAAGTGCTAACCCAACTTACAAGGGGATTCCCACAGAATCATGATACACAACATAGATGAACAAAGGACCTCTAAGACATCTATGGCTTTTTCTTTTAATTTTGCACTCTCTGCCTTTTTCCGCTCTATGGCTTTTTTTCATACAAACCTCACTTGTTTGCCTTTTTCCATGAGACTCAAGACATGACAAAATTAAACAGAAAAATACTAAACAGAATACATTGAAGGAGAAGAGAAAACTGTTAGCTCAGGTAGCTCTGAGAACTCTGTGCCTTGCACTCTCAATTTTTTTCTCCTTTTTTCAAACAGTGGTTGTTCCCCCTTTTTTTAAAGAAGAGGAAAGCCTCCACACTTGAAGCCAAAATCGAACCAATTTCTTCCTCCTTCAATGAACAGAACCGGTTCGGCCACTTAGAGAGAAAAGAGATAACCATGTAAAACCCAACATGCAATTACCTCTAGTCCTTTCTTGATCATCACCCTTCATCAATCCGAGCTCTCCATCATTGGCTTCCTCTCCAAGATGGATTTCTGACCCTTGATGCTTCATGATGATGATGACTTCATCTGCTTCAATCTCTGCCTCAACCTTCACTTCGCCACTCTAGCTACTCCCTGTGGTGGTTGAGCAGAATCAAAGACAAGCCATGCTTCAAGAATCTCCCTCAAGCTGGCCGAATCTTCATCTTCCTTTTTGAGCATGAAGAAGCCAAGATCTCATCACAAAATCTTACCATAAGTGATGCAAATCTTAGCCACAGCTTACTTTTCTTTTTCTTTTTCCGTGCCATCATCATGATGGTCTTGTAGCTTGTTCTCCCTTCCTTTCGGTAGCTTACATTTGCTTCCATGGCTACCAATATTTTCTGTGTAATAACCGAAGAAAAGAAACAAGAAAGAGATGAATGAGAGGGAGGAAAGAGAAATAGTAGTTAATAAAACAAAAGATAAAAGTAAATCAATTTTCCTTTCTTTTTACTGACAAACGTGTAGCCTTGGTGCTTGCAATCAAATCACTTTGTCAATTTCTCTCTCATAGTTCCCATGTAATAAATGATAGTGGAATGTAATTTGAAATCCAACACATGTTTGAATTTTTGGATCTGTTGAAAACAATTTGGCTTCCCTCTTCATTGTTTTCGGGTAATGCATGAGGAATTAGCATTGCATATAATTGAGCTTAGTTTCATCAATTATTAAATCTGGCCCAAGTAATAACATATGCTTTCCTGATGAATTTTTGTTTCGGATCAAGCATAGGAAGCTCTCATAAAAAATTAACCATGGGCTTGGTTGTAATCAACATTGAGCTTGGCCCATCAATATAAAATTTCAGCCACTTAGTATAAAACATGTAACAAGGCTAGTTATTGGGCTTAAGCCAGAAATTCATTTTTTGGCCCAATGTAAAATCTGCACAACAAAATTATTAATTAGGCAAATATAAATTAAGATCAAATTAATAATTTTGTAATTAAACATTTTAATAATGTTTGTTCATCATCAAAATTAAATAAGAGTTTTCCAAACTCATCAATCTCCCCCTTGATGACAAACATTATTAAAATTGAAATGGAAAGAAATTTAGAGATTGAGTAAAGAATACTCCCTTTGAATTTGAATTTCTCCCCCTTTCTAAATGTCACATGGCTCTCCCTTAATGTATGCTATTTTACCAAGGGAAGCACTAACCTGTAACATTTAAATCAAGCTTCAAGTAACAATGTTATTTAGCATATTTATACATGATGCTAAATGCTTGATTTATGAGCAGTTTTAATTGATAATCAAAACTCATTTGATATCATAAACTGATTTACTGCTCAACCTTTTTTCATACATCAAAAGAAGGTATCCAAATATTTTTCAAATATTTTCCTGTTTAGAATATCAGAGCAAAACAACATGATGGAAAAATATTTGAAGAACAAAACAAGGCTGTTTTTATGTATCACAGATTAAAGGAACTGCCAAAAATAAATTTTCAATCCAACAAGTTTATCAATGATGAATCAACAGCCAGGCATCAAAATAAATCCAGCATCATTATAAACCAAATGCCAAATAAACTAATCATGATAAACCAAAAAACAAATGCAGTTCAAACAGTAATGACCATAGTAAAACAAATGCAATAACAACATGCATTCTTTGAACAAGGGTGATCATGAATTTTCAATTTGAAAATTTCATCCCCTGTTCCCCTGTTTTTCAGCCCCTGTTTCATTCCAATTTCAATTTTGGAACCTAAATTTCCTCCCCCTTTTGTCATCAAAGGGGCACCTGCACAAATCAGAATTAACATAACAAAATGTTCAAGATAAAATAGCAAAAGTATATCACAGTATCCTAGAGATTATCCTAAAGCAGTTAGTATCAAGTCATGCTTATACAAAAAAAGGATTGAGCCTAATGGAGCCAATATCAAACAGAGTAAAAACAGTCACTAATCATCAGAGAAGTTAATATCTTCTTCCTCAGCGTCTCCTTCACTATCATCTCCCAAGTCTTCTTTAAAATATTCCATCATCAGAGTGACCCTTTCTTTGCACTTTTTCCAAGCTTTCTCATTCTCATAAGCTTGCTTGCGGGCCTCTTTGTGGGATCGAAACATCATGTCTGCCATGTTTGAAAATTCTCCTAAAATCTGTTTGATAGACTTGATTGTTTTGGAAGATTCTGGCCTGCCTTCATAGTCACTATCCGATGCAGCAGATTTTCGCCCTTTGGTTTCCTTAGTCGCTCCTCCTCCTCTGATTGAAGACACCTTGTTTTCTACAGCCTCATTCAACAAATCAACTTTAAAGTACTCAAAAATGCTAGTTAAAAATATACCATAAGGCAGGTTAGCCTTTCTGGTGCTTCTAACAGAATCCCACATGTGCCTAATCATAATATAACCAAAGAAGATAGGGGTAGAGGTAACCAAAGCAAACAATATGAGACAGTCAGAAAATGTTACTCGGTTGTGTGAGCCGTTTTGGGGAGTCAGAATATGAGTGATGATTCGGTGAAGCAGGGAATTGACTGGTCCAAGGGCTTTGTGGGTTGGGATGGTGCCATGCAATCCAGAAAGGTTCTCGCAAATTTGCTGGAGAATAGTTTTGTGTGAAACGCCAACTTGTGTGTCCCATTTCTCCACCATGTATGCTCGTGGTCCTTCATCCTTGAAGCCCAGGGCCGCTCCAATTGTCTCAGCATCAAGGGCTATTTGAACCCTTTTGACATAGGAATGAAGGGTACCGTCAATGAGTCGCATATTGGCATAAAACTCTCGAACAAGACCAGGGTAGACTGGTTTCTTGATGAGGAGCAAAGGCTTCCAGTTGAGGAGTTCAAACAGCGAGGAGATGTTGGTGCTCTTGAGATTTTCGAGGCTAACAAGATAGGTAGTGCACAAATGACGCTTCTCCATAACCTCTTTGTGAAACTCAAAATAAGTACAGGAGTTAAATCTGCTTGGGTCAAAATGAGAGTGAGTCTTGCCATACTTGTCTCTGAATTCCATGGATTCCAAGTTTGGAGGTTCAATCGTGTCATTGAGTGCAAACCCCTAATTCTTCTGTGAGCTTTTTCCGAGGGTAGTCTTCTTCGGTGATGAGGGTGGAGGTGAAGGAGTGGGAGAAGTATGAGATTCTTGCTCTTCTTCTTCAACTACAGGTTTCTTGTTCTTGCCTCGGCCTGAACTTTTGTGGGCAATCACCTTCTTTCTCATGGTGGTTGTTTGTTTGGACGGTGGTGAAAGAGAAGATGATGAGGTTGAATGAATGTGGATATGAGTGTGGGTTTGAGGCGTTGATGGTTTTTGAGAAAGAAGAATCCTTTCACTCTTTCTTGGCGCGGTTTTCTTTTTCATGGTAATGGAGGAATGAAATATGAAAGGTTGGGGGTGATAACCGGATTGAGTGGGAGAGAAGCAAGGTGGGTGACGCATTAAATGAGGCTTGGAGAGAGAGAATGGTGGAAATAATGATCATTAGTAAGAGGTTAATGACCATTATGGGGTGGTTATTACCCAAAAAAGATGATTTCCCTTTTAACTTTTGAAATCTAAAACTGAAAAGTTGTTGCCTTAAATCAAGGGATTAGATAGAGAGAGGGATTTGATTTGACAATAACCACTTCCAAGAAGATATGATGACACAAGGAAGAAGATTCTTATTTGCATAGAGAGATAACTAACAAAACTGTTATGGTGGGGTCATGGAATTTTGGTGGGGCCATAAAATTTGAATTCTGCGTTGCCTCCCCCTTAATCATAGCTCTTCCATTATGCTATTTTTCATCTCGTCCAAACCTACGAGCAAAACAGAACAGAGTTACACATTCACAAATTTTCAATGAAACTTAAATCAAACATCCCCAAACTTTTTCTAAAGGTACAGAATCTGTCTTCACAGAGAGGTTTTGTAAAAATATCAGCAATTTGGTCTTCAGATTTTACAAATTGAATATCAATAGTACCTTTTTGCACATGTTCCCTAATGAAATGATATTTTATCTCAATGTGCTTAGTTCTTGAGTACAAAACAGGATTTTTTGAGATGTTTATAGCACTCATATTATCACAAAATAAGGGTATACTATTGATTTTTAATTTGTAATCTTCCAATTGGGTTTTTAACCAAATTAATTGTGAGCAACATGCAGATGCGGAAACATATTCGGCTTCAGCAGTGGATAGAGCCACTGTGGCTTGTTTCTTGCTTGACCACATGTTGAGTGAGCTTCCAAGGAAGCAACACATGCCGGAGGTGCTCCTCCTATCCACTCGATCTCCCGCATAATCTGCATCACAAAAACCTACTGCACAAAAGTCATCAGATTTAGGATACCATAATCCATAATTACAAGTTCCCTTAATGTATCTAATGATGCGCTTAACAGCTGTAAGGTGGGATTCTTTTGGATGAGATTGAAACCTTGAACATACACCCACACTTTGGACTATATCCGGTCTAGAGGAGGTAAGGTACATAAGTGAACCTATCATTCCTCTATACCTTGTTTCATCCACATCTTGACCATCATCATCCTTTTCAAGTTTAGTATTGGGATGCATAGGAGTGCCCATTAATTTGGAGTTTTCTAGGCCAAACTTTTTGATAAGTTCTTTGGCATACTTTCCTTGGTAAATAAAAGTACCACTAGGAGTATAGTTTGTTTAATTTGGAGGCCAAGAAAGAAAGTAAGCTCTCCCATTAAACTCATTTCAAACTCACTAGTCATGAGTTTTCCAAACTCTTCACACAAGGAAATGTTGGCCGATCCAAATTCAATGTCATCAACATAAACTTGAACAAGAAGTATATCATCATTAGATGCTTTTATGAATAAAGTAGTGTCGGTGGTACCCCTTTGAAAATGGTTTTCCAACAAGAAGGCACTAAGCCTCTCAAACCAAGCTCTTGGAGCTTGCCTAAGACTATAAAGAGCCTTTGAAAGTTTAAAAACATGATTTGAAAAATCTTTATGTTCAAAACCGGGGGGTTGAGCCACATACACTTCTCTATCAATAAAGTCATTAAAAAAAGCACATTTAACATCCATTTGAAACATTTTGAAACCCTTATGGGCAGCATAGGCAAGAAGCAACCTAATTGCTTCCATTCTAGCTACCGGAGCAAAAGACTCATCAAAATCTATTCCCTCTTCTTGATCGTAACCTTGGGCCACTAATCTAGCCTTGTTACGAACAACTTGTCCATCCTCACCAAGTTTATTTTTAAACACCCACTTAGTACCGGTAACTTTCTTACCATCCGGATGAGGTACTAGTGTCCAAACCTTATTTTTATCAAATTGAGCAAGCTCCTCTTGCATTGCTTTGACCCATGATGGATCCTCAAGAGCTTGTTTGACATTGTTGGGCTCTATTTGTGACAAGAGAGCAAGATTGCTATGTTCGGTTTGCCTTTTGGTGGATGATCTTGTTGTTACTCCTTGAGAGGGATCACCAATGATGAAGTCATGAGGATATCCCTTCATAGACTTCTATTCTCTAGACTTTCGGACAGGTGTAGAGCTTTGATGAACTTCTGGTGGTCTTACTGTTTCAGTTGCTCGTGCCTGCTCAGGAGACAAAACGGAAGTTTCTCCTCTAATCTGACGAGACAAAACTGGACTAGCAGATTCTTCATTCTGGACAGATTTAGAATTTTCTTTGCTTGTTCCAGCTCCTTCTCCATCTGAATCATTATCTATCACAGTACTGGGAATTAAGTTAGAATCACAAAAGGTAACATGTATGGATTCCTCTATTGTCCTATGCTCTTTGAGATAAACTCTATAGGCCTTGCTTGTGGTGGAATATCCAACAAACATTCCTTCATAGGATTTTGGATCAAATTTTCCAAGGTTTTCCTTATTGTTAAGTACAAAGAATTTGCATCCAAAAACATGAAAGTACTTAAGATTTGGAGGGGTTCCTTTCCATAGCTCATAAGGAGTTTTCTTTAACCCTTTTCTAATGATTGTTCTATTCAAAATATAACATGCTGTGTTCACAGCTTCAACCCATAAAAATTTAGGAATCTCATTTTCACATAGCATAGCCCTAGTCATTTCTTGAAGGCTTCGATTCCTTCTTTCAACCACCCCATTTTGTTGGGGTGTTCTAGGGCATGAAAAATTATGAGAAATTCCTAAGTCATCACAGAATTTTTCAAAATCTTGATTTTCAAATTCTCTTCCATGATCATTTCTCAAATGGGCAATTTTCAAATCCTTTTCATTTTGAATTTTCTTGCAAAGGGTGGAGAAGGCATAAAATGCATCATTCTTATGAGCAAGGAAAAGTACCCAACCAAATCTAGAGTAATCATCTACCACTACAAGACCATAGTGTTTACCTCCTAAACTTTGAGTTCTAGTAGGACCAAAAAGATCAATATGCAACATTTCTAATGGCCTTTTGGTTGAGATTCCATCTTTTGATTTAAAAGAATATTTTACTTGCTTGCCCAATTGACATGCATCACAAGTAAGATCCTTATCAACTTTCTATGCCAAAGCTATTTTTCAGATTCAAAAGATGTAAAGCATGTTACATTTTGTTCCTTTAAATCCTCAAGAGTTAATCCATACACATTGTTGCATCTCTTGGCTTCAAATAAAATATCCCCAGTTTTCTCACAAACAACCAAACAAACAAACTTCTTAAAAATAACATCAAAACCTAAATCACACAATTGACTAACACTAAGTAAGTTATGTTTCAAACCATTTACAAGAAGCACATCATTTATACAAGATGAAAAGTTTTTACCAACTTTCCCAACAGCCACTATTTTTCCTTTTGCATCATCACCGAAAGTGACAAATCCTCCATCATATTCATCAAGCTTTATGAAGAAAGTTGTCTTTCCGATAATATGCCTAGAGTATCCGCTATCCATGTACCACATATTTTCTTTCTTCTTGGATGCTAGGCATACCTACAAAATAAACTCAAGTGACCTTAGGTATCCAAATTTTCTTGGATCCTTTCACGTTAAACCATCTCTTATGTCCCAAATCATTGTAATAAAAAACAACTTTACAAACTTTATCACCAATCATTCTTTCACCAAAGAAACATTGAATAGGAAAGTGTCCACTTCGATTGCATAGCCTACAAAATCTTGGAGTTGCTGTTTTGTTAAAGTAAGTTGGGTCTTGATACTTTGTATCATTTGAAGATGAAGCAATGTTTTCAAAATGTGATTTTTCAGATTTATAAAAACCCAACCCAGCTTTATCATAAAGAGGTTTTTGACTAGCCAAGATTTGATTCAAATTTTCAGAACTTTGGGTGAACTTGGCTAAGTCTTCCTTAAGTCTTTTAACCTCTTTAAGCAACTCTTCATTTTGCTTAAAACAATTCACATATGTAAGGACAGAATGGTCACTTTCACAACTTCTAACTTGGGCTTTTAACTGCTTATTCTCTTCCACAAGATCACAAGCAGTTTCGGCCTCTCTTAATTTTTCTTTGAGAAAATCATTTTCAACTTTAAGAATGAAATTTTGTTGTTCAAGATCTTGATTATCAATCAAAAAACATCTTATTTTTTCAGAGAGGTGATCTATTATAAGATGAAGGTCTTCAGTGTCAGGGTTTTGAAAGAATACCTGATCTACCTTATTTGCCATGAGGCAAGGCTGTGACTTGGTCTCAGATTCTTCATCATCATCATCTGAGTCATTTTCCAAATCTTCCCATGAAGCCATCAGTCCCTTCTTCCTTTCCTTTTTCGGCTTTTCCTCCTTCTTCAACTTGGGACAATCGGATTTAAAATGCCCAATTTCCTTGGAATTGTAACAGATTACTTTGCTAAGGTCTTTCTTCATCCTCCTTGAGCTGCTGCCTTTGCCTTTGAGTTTCATCATTTTCTTGAATTTTTTTGCAAACAACACAAACTCATTTTCAGAAGAATTATCACTGGATTCATCATCCAGAGGGTTAGTCACAGAAGAAAAAGCAATTCCTTTCTTTTTTGAATCTTTTTTCAAATAGGAGTTTTCAAAAGCAAGAAGATTTCCTCTCAAATCATCAAGTGTCATGGAATCTAAGCTACTACTCTCAGAAATAATTAAAGCTTTTGTTTCCCACTCTTTTGTAAGGCATCTCAACACTCTTCTCACTAGCACAAATTCTGAATGAATAATTCCAAGAGCATCTAAGCCAACAATGATGGAGTTGAACCGTTCGAACAGTTCATCAATGGACTCTCCTTCCTTCATTGCAAACATTTCATATTCCCTGTTTAACATGTCTGTCCGAGTCTTCTTTACAATGGTGGTTTCTTCATGAGTGATTTGCAACTTGTCCCAGATTTTTTTTGCCGTTGTGCATCGTGATACTCGTCGGTACTCCTCAAAGCTGATAGCACAGTTGAGCAGATTGATTGCCTTGGCATTTAACTCCACCTTCTTCCTATCTTCCTCGGTCCAACTTGCTTCTGGTTTAAGAGTGACCACTCCTTCAGCACTTGTGGTAGATGGAAATTGAGGACCTTCTAAGATAATTTTCCATAGTCTGTAATCCACTGCTTGTACAAAAATCTTCATCCTCTCCTTCCAATAGGTATAATTTTTCCCATTGAAAAGGGGAGGTCTGTTGCTTGATTGACCTTCAGCCAGATTGTAAGACACCACGTTTGCACCACTGTTTTCTGCCATGAGGATCTTTACTCCAAGCTGCAAAGCTTGATCTCTTTGAGACCAAGCTCTGATATCAATTGATGGTTTCAGTGGCTAAGAGAAGGGGGGTTGAATCTTAGTCCTCTTTTCGCTTGATAACACTTGCTGACTTGTCAGACTAATTCTGGAAACTTTTACTCTTTTTATCTCTTCACTACACACAAGACTTTTTGTTTTGTCTCATCCCTAGCCACGAGACTTTTCTTTTTGTCTCGTCACTTGGCACGAGAAACTTCTGGTTTTTGCTCCTGTATAGTTGAAAACAGAAATGGAGTAGAAAGAAGAAGAAGATTGCACCCAGATATATCCTGGTTCGGCTGCTAAGTGCAGTGCAGCCTACATCCAGTCTCCATCACAAATATGATGGAATTTCACTATAATCAATCTGATTACAACTTGTAAAGTGCTAACCCAACTTACAAGGGGATTCCCACAGAATCATGATACACAACATAGATGAACAAAGGACCTCTAAGACATCTATGGCTTTTTCTTTTAATTTTGCACTCTCTGCCTTTTTCCGCTCTATGGCTTTTTTTCATACAGACCTCACTTGTTTGCCTTTTTCCATGAGACTCAAGACATGACAAAATTAAACAGAAAAATACTAAACAGAATACATTGAAGGAGAAGAGAAAACTGTTAGCTCAGGTAGCTCTGAGAACTCTGTGCTTTGCACTCTCAATTTTTTTCTCCTTTTTTCAAACAGTGGTTGTTCCCCCTTTTTTTAAAGAAGAGGAAAGCCTCCACACTTGAAGCCAAAACCGAACCAACTTCTTCCTCCTTCAATGAACAGAACCGGTTCGGCCACTTAGAGAGAGAAGAGATAACCATGTAAAACCCAACATGCAATTACCTCTAGTCCTTTCTTGATCATCACCCTTCATCAATCCGAGCTCTCCATCCTTGGCTTCCTTTCCAAGATGGATTTCTGGCCCTTGATACTTCATGATGATGATGACTTCATCTGCTTCAATCTCTGCCTCAACCATCACTTCGCCACTCTAGCTACTCCCTGTGGTGGTTGAGCAGAATCAAAGACAAGCCATGCTTCAAGAATCTCCCTCAAGCTGGCCGAATCTTCATCTTCCTTTTTGAGAATGAAGAAGCCAAGATCTCATCACAAAATCTTACCATAAGTGATGTAAATCTTAGCCACAACTTACTTTTCTTTTTCTTTTTTCGTGCCATCATCATGATGGTCTTGTAGCTTGTTCTCCCTTCCTTTCGGTAGCTTACATTTGCTTCCATGGCTACCAATATTTTCTGTGTAATAACCGAAGAAGAGAAACAAGAAAGAGATGAATGAGATAGAGGAAAGAGAAATAGTAGTTAATGAAACAAAAGATAAAAGTGAATCAATTTCCCTTTCTTTTTACTGACAAACGTGTAGCCTTGGTGCTTGCAATCAAATCACTTTGTCAATTTCTCTCTCATAGTTCCCATGTAATAAATGATAGTGGAATGTAATTTGAAATCCAACACATGTTTGAATTTTTGGATCTGTTGAAAACAATTTGGCTTCCCTCTTCATTGTTTTCGGGTAATGCATGAGGAATTAGCATTGCATATAATTGGGCTTAGTTTCATCAATTATTAAATCTGGCCCAAGTAATAACATATGCTTTCCTGATGAATTTTTGTTTCGGATCAAGCATAGGAAGCTCTCATAAAAAATTAACCATGGGCTTGGTTGTAATCAACATTGAGCTTGGCCCATCAATATAAAATTTCAGCCACTTAGTATAAAACATGTAACAAGGCTGGTTATTGGGCTTAAGTCAGAAATTTATTTTTCGGCCCAATGTAAAATCTGCACAACAAAATTATTAATTAGGCAAATATAAATTAAGATCAAATTAATAATTTTATAATTAAACATTTTAATAATGTTTGTTCATCATCAAAATTAAATAAGAGTTTTCCAAACTCATCATAGTCTCTGAGATTCACAAAATGTATCGATTTAATTTCTCACTTCCTAATTGTATTATTTATGTCTTCGAAATTGAAAAAAAAATGCACCAAATTGATCCCTTTCGAATTTTCCGTTCAACTAGCTTCTCGGCGAGAGTGACTTGGCAAATGATTGCCACGCTGGACAATAGAAAATGTTGTCGTATTAAGCTTTGGCGCTAAACCCATGACAAAACGACGCCATTTCAACTAGCTAGGAAGGAATTACAAAACGTTCAAACCCCCCATATTTAAAGAGATCACTTTGTCTTCTTCATTTTCTTCGACCTGAAAGCTCCAAACCCTGGTATACGGGAGTCTTGGTGAGGGTTTTCGGGGTGAAGCAATTTCGAATTCAGAGGAACTTGGTCATCGTTGGCTCAACATGGTTGTCGATATAGGCAAAAGACTTTGCACCTGCTAGTTCTGGATGTTAACATGTGATATCTTTTACCTTTGCAATAACTTTATTTTCAGTTTCAATATAAGTGAATTTTTTTGAATTATTACGTGACTTGGTTTGGAGTTGAACTAGTTTTTGATTAATTTACTGTAGGCATTCTCTGTGTTCATACTTGTGCTGCTCTTGCACGGGTGAACAAGAGACTAGAGAATTTCTGTCACCCCTTGGTCACAATAGAAACATACAAGAAGATCTATGAACATCACATCAATCCTCTCCTAGGCCAATCCATGTAGAAAAAATAGTCTAGCTACAATCAGCTACAAGCTCCTAACATTAATCGGAAACTAAAAAAACTCACGACCAAAAGAAAAAAGGACGCTAATGAGAGTACTAAAGGAATAAGAAAGTTAAGCAAACTGTTACTCTAAAGAGACATCTAAAACCATTCACATGCACATATTGTGAAGTAAAGGGCCACACCAAAAGGGGATGCAAACAGAAAAGAGCTGATGAAGTTGATGTTGCTCTTACAGCTGCAGCAGCTGCTGTGGCAGCTTCCAAGGCCAAAGCTACTCCTACTGGGAGTACACCTGTAGTTGAAGTAAGTAACACTACCAACGAAGCACGACAAGTAGCTGAAGCTCCCTCTAGTGCAGATGTCCAAAATTCTTCTCATCTGGTTGTTACAGACAACCTTCCACCACTAGTAGCTGCACCCCAATCTATAGAGATTGACTTATCTCAACCAAACTATGGTAAAACACAAGATGAGATAAAAATTTTCAAAACCTTTGTTTTTTACTTCTTTGTCATAGCTCTCCTATTCACACTAACTCGAACTAATTTTCTAACTTTACTCAGGCACCACCACCAATAACAACAAAAAGGCAACATAAATTACCAACCAAAAGGAGAAACTCACCACCACCAGTAACTGCTTCTGTTGATCCCATACAAGAAGCAAGTACAACAACATTTTTTAGGTTGGCAAATTTTTTGAAGTTTGTTCTAATACCAGGGTTCAAGACACCAAAAAAAAAACACTTGATATTGGATGTACTAGCTATTGATATTTGATTATATATAGAATTTGGGAATTGGTTGGTTTTTTTTTTTTTTGTTACTTCTATTCAAGAATAGCACATAATCAGACTGTATGATTTATTTTTTTTAGTAGTTAATACTTTACAAGAGTTTAAACTTAGAAATCTTCTTGGTTTAGAATCTAATAGCTGTATTATGGTGTTTATCATTATGTGGTACATTGATAGTGTGTTATATTGACAATGTATTATTTATAATAAAAAACTGCTATTATCAATTTACTTGTTCTATTCATTCAGTTTGAATTTTATTTTTGTAAAATCTATCTACACAGAATACACCAATAAACCAAGGAGTTCACATATATTCATTAACAAATACTTTTTAAATATAGTTCTTACATTTTTACCATCACAACTAAAACTACAACTTACAAAAAAAAAGCAATCCTAACATTTGTATTATATATTTCTGGATCCTTAATTTAGCCTTCAAATTGCCAATCCTCAAAGAAAGACTGACGCTCACTTCTTCATTGTTGTATGTTGTAACGTCTTCCAAATTCTCATTATCATCTTCTACAATGTCTGGCCATCAAAAAATCTCACACCATCTTTTTTCACTACTCTATGAGCAGCAAATTTAATTATTAACATAAAAATACTCAACAACAATTCTTAAGGAAACACTCACATTGCAATTCGGGCATCCAAAGAAGGGCTTATTTGAGTGGGTATCCGTTCCAAATCATCGGAGCACAGGCAGGGCGTTTTCTACACCCACACTGCTCTGGCACTCGCAAGGCTCACGTCCAACCATCGTTCCAACCAGCACAACAACGGCGATAAAAATGAGTAGAAGAAGAAGAAAAAGAAGAAGAAGAAGAAGAAGTGGTGCGCTACTTCTGCAGTTAGAGTTAAAAAGGGGATCAGGGACTAAATTGGGTTAAACACTTTCAATTGCCACATCATGTAACCGTTTTCAGCGTGGCAATCATTTGCCAGGTCACTCCTGCCGGAAAGCCAGTTGAACGAAAAATTTGAAAGAGACCAACTTGGTGCATTTTTTCAATTTCGAGAACATAAATAGTGCAATTGAGAAGTCAGGAACTAAATCGATGCATTTCGTAAATCTCAGAGACTATTTTGGGGTTTAACTCCAATAAATATCTTAACAAAAGTACTTTTAGGGTATCAAATAGCAAAATTTATATTTAAATTACGTATGCAAATTATATATAGTTTTTTACAAAATAAATATCTTAATTAATTGATAAAAAATAAATTACTTGAAATGGTATGTAGATTATATAACTTAATTAAGAGGACTTTATTATATAGGTTCAAATCTTAAAAATAGTAAACAAAAATATTTTTATTGAATTATATATAACAAAGTATTTTAGAAAAAAATTGAACACCAACTCATATCATATTCTTTTATATTATACATATAAAAGAACTTATTTACTACATGATTTGTGAATTTCAAATTTGTTCGAGAGATTCCTTTCAAATTGGTACAAGGTTGTCAGAATATAATCGCATAGGCCAAAACTTTAACGTATATTATCAATCATGATCTTACCCAAAATAATTACAAGCTCTTTCTAACCAAAGTGTAGGAACACAACTTTTTATATTCGTTTTCATAAACGCTTGATGCCGCATTTGAGCAAATTTTCAACTTTTTCCATGTTGGTGAAAAGAATAAAATATGTATAAATTTAAGTATATTTAACTTCATCTGAAATTGATAGTTAAGAATTGTTAAATAATTTAATATATTTAAATTAAATTATGATATAACGACTCTCAATTATTAACTTTACATAAAATTAACAGTATTTGAGTTTTTACCGTACATATTACTGTAGCTATTACCAGCCTTCTCACACATCTCTAGTGGTAAGTTGTAATAGATGATACATGATTAAGATTATGATTGCTTTCTGAAATGGATATATAATATGTTAATAAGTGATTATTGACTTAATAATTACATAATATAAACAAACATATCATTAATTAATTAATTAAGTGAATAGGAAAAGGCAACGGTTACCACTTCAAATTGTTACAAGAACAACTAATAAATATATATTGATACAACATTTATTTCGGATATAAATATTCTATATAATGTGTATCTTTTGAAAAGTTTAAATAACATTTGATTTTTGTCATTATGCATTCTCTTATATAATATTCAAATCCCTAATGTTTTGACTAAGTCACCCATTGCTGGCTGTGTCGCTGTCAAGATGGAAAGGGATAAGTGCTATGGTATTGGCCAATGTGTTACATCAAAAATATCAAAGACCAGAAAACAAATAAATCTTGTAAGGTTACTCGAAGCGTGAAGCAATGCAACAACTATTTTTATATTCTTGATATTTTATTATTCTCCAACAACCCTAATTTTATATTGCGAGGCTCTTTCCCACAAGCCAATTTTCTTAATTTTCTAGCTATAATGTTATCAGAAATAATAATATTTTAAATACCAATATATAACTTATTAATCTACCCAAAAATAAAAAATCCATAACATTAACAATGATCCAGTGTTTTAAAATATGTGTATTCAATTTTTACAGCTAATTTTTATGTAAATAATGATCCAATATTTTTTCTCTCATATTTTTTTTAATCCGGCCTATGAAATAAATATTGAGATATTATACTTTAGGCAAGTAAAATTCAAAATTTAAAAAATATAAATTTGATATATATATATATATATATATATATATAACGTATTTCTTAGGTTTCTTGTTCCCCAAACTTTGACTAGCTTTCCTTGCGGCGTTATTGTGGCTACTTGCCACTATTATTCTCCTTGAATCATTTCAAACTATCGTTTTTGTTTATTTTATTGCACATCGTCAAACGCCTCATAAAGTCACTGCCACAATTCAAGAAACAGAAGTTTCCTAATCTCTTCCCGTTCATATTTTTAAGTTATCATCAGATTTCTTTAGAGTTTATCCAACACAAATTAACCATCCCATATGACAGTATTTAATTCCTTTCGATGGTATTCTAAAATTGATTTTTCTCCTTTTTTTTTTTAAGTTCTAGAACATTAATGTACTTCCATCTATTAATGAGATGCGAAAATAAAACTTCTCTCTCTTCTCCAACATGCTATATATATATATATATATATAGGGCGCTATTCACATAAAAATCCTTAAAACGTCTTTAAAAAAAGATATTTTTTAATAATTAAAATTTAATATATATAATTGAATAAATTGTGTTATTTTTGTTAAAATTAGACCAAATAAACTAATTTTTTTAAAAAATCGATAAATCAGATCTTAAATCGATCTAATTAAATTAATATTCTTTATTTATAGAAAATAACTATAAAACTCTTATTGTAAAAAAATGACTAATATATTTTTATTATATATATTAATTTTTAAAATTTTAAATTTTAATTCTATGATAACATATAGAGAAGAGAAATGTTATAATTTAGAATTTTAAAATATATAGTAAAAATATTTTAAGTTATTTTTAATAATAGGAGTATTATAGCCATTTTTATAAAAAAATAATAATTTAAATTAGTTTAAGATTTAGTTTATCAATTTTTCGGTTAAACTGATTTATTTCATCTAATTTTAACAAAAATAACACAGTTTGATCAATTATATAAATTAAATATTAATTATTAAAAAATATCTTTCAAAAAAATATTTTAAATATTTTTATATGAGTGACTCCCATATATATACTTGTCATTTTATTATCTAAGGAAAATGGATAATGGTGTACCTTTAAAAGATAGTAAATATAAGGGCACAAATTATATAGTACTAGTGGTTATTAAATAAAATGATATGATTGGTTTATATTCATACCAAATTTAACAGTGTAACGTTTTCACCTTTCTGGTGAAGCTTAACTTGAACAAATCTTGTTATATTTTTTACATGAATGAAGTATATATATTGATTCATTCATTCACTAAATTTATCTATAGTGTTAATCATCCCAATCATTTGTGCGATTACCTTAGAAAATATAGACAATAATATGATACGATCTTAATTAATACGGTACTAGTAAATGATATCCACCTATTATTGTCTGTATGCTCCTATTTTCAAAGAATAATGTGCGATGATCCCAAGGCCCACTGACAAGCAGCTAACCAATGCAATGCAATTCACGTGCTTATAGAATCCAGATCCATGTAATATGTTACTTGCATTTAATTGGAAGACTTTTTTGCACCAGTCTTTTTTTTTTTTAATATATAAATCAGTAAAAATGGTCTATTGGGAGATATAAAAATTGGACCATAAGAATTCACAATAACTTTAGGTGCTCACTGTTTCAAGATTTGAAATTTTACCAGTATTTTTTAATAATATGACTTTATAAAATGTTATGTTTAAAAACAAGGTTAATTTTAGGGTGGGAAAAATATCTTTGTATCTTTTGATACTTTTATAATACGAGAAAGTAGGGGTGTATATGGTCGGATTCAGTCTAAAGATTCGATCCGGTTCCGAATATTTTAAGGACTAATTTGGTGTGATTTCACCAGATTTAGGGTCAAATAAAAAGTTTAAAAAATAGACTCGATCATTATTTCGAATCAAGTTCGGGTCATATATGATTATTCTGTTAATAGTTTAACATGGCATATATGATTATTCTGTTAATATAAAAAAAAATATTGAAAGAAAGACCAATCAATTTCATAAAAATAAAGATCAAGAATAAAAAAAGATTTTTTTTTAATTAAAATTCTCATTGTTTTTCGAAATAATTATTCAAATTTAAAATTTTTTCTCTTTTATTTATTATTCGCCTGAGTCAAATTTTGAATTCGAATATACTTATTGTAAGACAAAAAATTTTATCACTAAATCAAGACTTTACATATATGAAAGTATTATGTTTTTTTTTTTTTTTTTGTTGGTCATATGAGAGTATTATGGTTATGATGAGTTGGAGACTTGGAAGAGGTTAAGATGGGCTATGTACTAAATGACCAAAATTAACATAGTCTATCTAATCGTAAACAAATGGGCGATGCTGTCCACATTGGAAAAACATCATAATAGTCCAATTGGGCTATCCAATCCATTTTTTCACTCGCCATATAAAGGTTGGGTTGACCCAATAACCAATTGAATTTTTAGGGAATAGTTTGGGCTCAGAATTATAACATCAGATTGGGTTTAGTTGCATACTGATATTTATCGTAAAAAATCATTTAGTGATAATTAATTTTTAAATTTATTATTATATAAAAAATCATCTAGATAGAAAAATTAATTAAATGATTTTGTAAAGATTTTTATAAAGATAATGCATCTATTTTTTGAATTAGTGGAACCGTATAAAATAAAAAGTAAAATATATTTTTTTCCTTGAAATTTATAAAAAATTTTAAAAATATTTTTAAGTTTTATTTTATTTTAATTTTGTTCCAGAAATTTTTAATTTACATCAAATATATTTTTAATAATTAAATTTTAAAAAATTTAAAACCAATTCAATAATAATACATGATAATTACATTTAATTTGCTCATATTAAAGGTTATTTTTGTAAAATTATTGCTGAATTTATCCTAATTTTTTTAAAAAATCAGCTGTCATAGGTATATTTGATGTAATTCGAAAATTTTTAAGACAAAATTAAAATAAAATAAAATTTAAAAATATTTTTAAAATTTTTAACAAACTTTAAAGATAAAAAATATCTTTTACACCAAAATAAATATTTATTTATTTTTATTATATAAAAGGTAATACCAACTTCTTATGTATTAAATTTAAGTCATGTTTTATTCTCTAATAATTTTATGTAAGCAATTTCAATTATTTGACAAAACTTAAAAATTAACCAATCAACTATTATGAAATCATAATGCCATAATTAATTAATTTATTACGTATTATTATTCAATAAAAATATAAAATATTAATTAAATACAATTAACATCTACATTAAAATAAAGAATGAAATCTCTAAAACTGCGTACCTTCTATGGAGTTTATGGCTAAACAGGAATAAAAGCGTGTTTAAAAATAGAAGTCTGTTACACTCTCTTTGATTGAGTTTTGTGACTTTTTCTTTTGCTTTTTTTTCTCCAGTTTTCTTTGAGATTTTGTTAAGTGATACTAGCTAGCTTTAGCTATGCATTGGAAAATTTCCTTTCTTTCGTGACGAGTTCTCCGAACTTAAAACTCCTATTGTAATGAGTTTATTCTGCAATAAAAAGTTTCTTACCTTAGGAAAAAAAAACCTCCAGTGCAAAATACATTTGCGACGGATATAATCAAACGCTGCGATATTCAACAATAAGGTAACTAAATATATTTAATATAAAATTTTTTATCAAATTATAAATTACTAACTCAATAATTATTATTACAGGATTAGAAATAAATTAAAAATTTCAGATAGAAGTGCCACAATAATTTTTGTGTTATTTAATAGAAAAACAACAAAAATTATTGGACAGGACAGTAATAATACTAAAACAGTATCTCAATTAAAAAATTTATGTAACTTTCCACTTATATTTTAAATCAAAATGAATTATTTTAACCGAAGACTTTTAATAATACACTATTATTAAGACATTGGTCCCAACAAAAATACTAAAGATTAATCTTTATTATAACAAATAAATAGGTAACAATACCAAAATTTTAATTATTCAAAACATCATTTATATTGTTTATTTATATTATTCATTGATTATAAGAACCAATTTCGCTAACACGAAGACTGTGCTTATTTCTAAGAACAAGACAAGACAATATATAAAAGATAGAGATACAAAATTTATTATTCTTCTATTCTTTTTGGTTATAAAGTAGGATAAATTATAAAAATTTAATTTATTCTCATTTTTTTATTCAAAAAATTGAGAAAAAAATATAATAATAAAATTATAATTATAAATAATTAACAAGAATAATAAAAAAATAAAAAACAAGTTGTATCTCTTGTTAGTGTCTTTGTATCCTTTCTATCAGGATGATACAAAATACAATAATTCAATGTCTCTAAATACAATATCTTAATATTCTATTCCTGTAAATAAATAGTCTAATATCATTAAATAAAGATGACATATCAATCAAAAAATTAAAAAAAAAAGAGTAAATAAAAAACACATCTACAAATAAAGAATATACATATAAAGATAAAATAATATATATATATATATATAGTCTTGAGGTCGATTGAATTTCTTCATCTTTTTGTTGGACAAATATATATATATATATATATATATATATAGTTCAAAAAGAACATATCATCACAAGGAGGACAGACCTATCTCGTCTTAATATTCTATCTATATATATAGTTCAAAAAGAACATATGGTCACAAAGAGGACAGACCTATCTTGCCTTAATATTCTATTTTCGTAAACAAATAGCCTAATATCATTAAATAAAGATGACATACCAATAAAAAAATTAAAAAAAAAAAGAGTAAATCAAAAGACACATCTACAAATAAAAAAAAATATATATATATATATATAACTCAATAAAAAAAATGAATAATTAAACTACCATTTCTATTCATAAAAATTAAAAACGCTGACATATCTACCCATAAAAGATAAAAATAATCATTTGTATCCATAAAGATTGACTTTCACAGGTAAAATTATCCAAACCCTAAATAATTACGTAAAATTTTCAAATTACTCCCTTCTTTTCTCTCAGACACCCACCCTCACTTACTATCTGCAACACCTAAACCACCATTACTGTAGCATCATCTTCTTTCCTACTCTCTATCTCTATCACTCACTTATTCACTTTTTCTCTTTCACCTCTTGAACATCAACATAACCCAACCTCTGTCCTCTTCAATATCACAAAAAATAACAAACTCAAATGAAATTGAAAAATAGAATATGCACATATTCAAAATAAAACCCTAATTTCTTAGAACCTTTCCAAAAAATTGACAATTTCTCTTATTTCAGATTACCATTTTCGTTGCAAATAATACAGAACACGAATTTGATTTTGGCGACACTGGGAGGAGATGATGAAGACGCATCGCTAGGAGGAAAAGAGAGCAGTGATGCCAAGAGAAGGAGAAGACGAAGTGTTTTTCCTCTTCTTCGGGCTCCCTCAACAACGGCGACGATGATGCGATATCGGCGGCAAGTCCCCACATTGTCAGTGCGGTCTCCCTCCCCTCCTCTTCTCTTCTTCTTCCTTGGGTGGGGGTGTGTGTAATGTCTCCGTAAGTGAGTTTTGGAAGAAATATGGGCGGTGGCTAGGTGAAGAGAGTTAGGGTTAGAAAGGTGGATGGGTGAAGGGGATGGTGGTGAAATTTGAGATAAGAAAGGGAAAGGGGGTGGTGGTTGGGTGAAGAGGGTTAGAATTAGAAAGGTGGTTGGGTGAAGAGGGTTAGGGTTAGAAAGGTGGTTGGGTGAAAGGGGTGGTGGTGAAATTTGAAATTAGAAAGGAAAAAGGGGTGGTGGCTGAGTGAAGAGGGTTAGAGTTAGAAAGGTGGTTGGGTGAAGGGGATAGTGGTGGGATTGGAAATTAAAAAAGTGATAGTAAAGATAAGGGTAATTTAAGTATTTTAGGTAATTTTTTAGTGGTTGGATAATTTTGTTGTGCGAAATCCATATTTTATGGATACAAATGGTAATTTCCTTTTTTTATAGGTAGATATGTATATCAGTATTTTCAAATTTCGTGGGTAGAAATTATTGTTTACTAAAAAAATTAATAAAAAGGATAATGTATTTTTTTAAACTAACCAATTAGTTAATTAACAAAGTAAAAGTTTAATTTTCTAAACATATATAAAATTATCAATGTCTTTTTTTGTCTTCAAAAATCATTTGATATAAAAAAAAATTATTATCTATCTATCTATTAATTAATATTATCTACTTTAGCTCTTAAATTACTCGTTTAGAACTGTTATTTATGTTGAAAATTTTTTTTTTTGCCATAAATATTATAACAAATGAGTTTTATAATTGAGTAAGAGGTAATTAATAATTAAGTTTTTCTGATATCTAAATAATATAATTCTAGTTTTAAATTATAAATATTAACTAGTGTATTAATAGGTTTGACGTGGCTATTGATTAACTTTTTTATTTATTAAATATGTGTAAAAATAGTAAAAATGTAATTAATTGAGAACATAGGATAACAAATTTCTTATAATTTAAGTAAGATTTGAGTTCAGATTTTAAAAAATAACAAAAAAATTATTTTTTAAAAATTGTATATAATAAAAGGTTTTTTTTAAATAAAAATTATGTACTAATTCTTTTTAATTTCTATATTTCTATTCTCTATTACAAA